>NC_139254.1:42255589-43455589 GCF_977018435.1 Lepisma saccharinum
CATTGAAAACATATTAACTAAATATATAAATTAATTAATATTGTATTGCTATTATTATATGAATAGGTAAAAACATGATAAAATAATAGATATAACAGCACGTGTTCATTATATACAGAGTGTCCGAAAAGTCACGCAACCCGGTGTTTACGACCGTATAACGGAATAGCGAAACGGAATGAAAAGAAACGCTTTCTGCCAAGAGAATGCCCTGTATATTGGGAAAATTTAGAGAGACAAACATATGTAAGAACATGCACGTTTTAATAACAAATAAGCAAAGTGTTGCCAAAGGCGGAAAAAAAATATTTGCAAATCGTGTATATTGATGCACGGAACTCACTGAGGTAAATTATTGCAACATTTCACAATACCAACGAACAATTTGGATGGCCATCTAATGAATTTGACAGAAAAAGAACTTTGACGAAGTTTCAAAAACATTGCACAAGGGAATAAATGGGCTGTTCCAAAAATCGATGTTTTCACAATATTACGAGGGACACTGGCAACACTGTTGGTGTCACGTGTCACTAACAGACGTGTTTCACCTCAGGCTATCACACTAAGGCACTTTTAACGACAAAGGAGAAAGTTGGTTATTTTCGAACATATGCAATAAATTACATACACCTTGCAACCCTGAAATGTGGGTATCACTACAAATTAAAGCAAATGTTCGAAGTGTCCACCATTTTCTTGGATACATAAGTTGGTTCGCTTGATCATGTTCTCAGATACCTTCCTGAGGGTTGCAGCACCGATATTATTAATTTCCTGTGTAATGTTTCGTTTCAGCTCCAATGTTCTGGGTCCCGTTTGGTATAAGTAGAGGTAAATAGAGAGTTCACCAACCTCTTTTGGGGCTCAGGGGGCTCGCAGTGTTGCCAGCTGCTTATTTGAAAAAATCACCAAGGTTTTTTGGTCTAACCTAACCTAAAACAGCAAGGAGTTGGCAATTTTGCTTGAGAGTTCACAAACCGGAAGTGGGGCTCAGGGGGCTCGCAGTGTTGCCAACTTCTTACTCGAAAAAATCACCAAGGTTTTTTTTGGTCTAACCTAACCTAAAGCAAGGAGCTGGCAATCTTGCTTGAGAGTTCTGCAACCGAAAATGGGACTCGCAGTGTTGTTAACTTCTCACTTGAAAAAAATCACCAAGGTTTTTGTCTTGGTCTAACCTAACCTAAAGCAAGAAGCTGGCAATCTTGCTTGAGGCTTGTTTTACAGTGCATAAAGCAAAATTGCCAACCTACTGGTATTTTTGCCATGGCTTTTTACAAAAAAAAGAGAGAGGAGAGAGAGAGGGAAGAGTTAAACAGCCGACAGCCTACCTACAGCTTTTTTTTGTCTAACCTAGCCTAAAGCAAGAAGCTGGCAATTTTGCTTGAGGTTTGCTTTACAGTGCATAAAGCAATTTTTGCCAACCTACATATACTAAACAAGGAAAGCCGGCACTGCCGTAAAAGAGAGAGATGGATGGGTGGGAACACTACACGGGTTCAACGTCATCAAGTAAAAATCGCCTTAATGGTTTTCTTGTAAGGCATGATTTCTATTTTCTCGCAGTGCTGCCAACTCCTACCTACACTTTTTTTTAGTTGGCAAGGGCTAGAGAGAGAGAAAAACCTATAGCTGGGAACGGTAATGAGCGAATGCGCCATATCGTAATTTTCCAAGTCCGGCAATGTTTGTATATCGTGACCTTTGTAAACCTCTCTCGGGGGAACGATGTGTCACACACACACACACACACACACGCGTGCGCGTGTATTGTGACGCAAGCAAACAGACAAAATAATAATAATTGTTGTTTTTTAGGATTCCTGGCCCCCTGGCGTGGTGCCCAACCAAAAAAGTAAAGGTTTTCTCGTATGGCCTTCGAACGTAGAATTGATTGACGTGGGGGGCGAATCTCTTCTGGAATGTTTTTCAATTCGTACATCTGACCATACATGCTATTCATCATCAATTTAGCCGTGTTCTGTTTGACGTCCATTTCGAGCAGTTTGCCTGGCGGTAAAGTCTTATTGTTTTTTTTTAATTTTTTGATTTTTTACGCAAGGCCGTGATCTTGCGTATGCACGTGGCGTTTAGCGTGTCTCGTGAAAAATACACGTGAAGATCAGCTTCCGTACAACCGGCTGGATTTGTAACGCTGCGATAAACATCAACTTCCGTGCCGGGCAGAACGCCTGTTCCGGCGTGGAATTTGCGCCACTCCCAAGTTCACGTTGAAAGGGGAGAGGCCAGCTGCTATTTTGGCCATACACATGCCCTCTTAACTTGCCCCGTAGGACACGTTCTGTTCTCTTACGAGAATTAATATAGTTTGTCATAGAACCCTCCAATTCATGACTTAGCAAAAACAATCTGTTTGCGGATTCATCACGTACACCTATATGTGAGAAAAAGTATGAATAGAACCTATGCTCGGAAATCCAAAATGGCGACCGGAAGTGGGGTTATCTTGGAAACAGTAAAACTTAGGAGAAATCTGTTTGTGGTTTTATCATGTACACCTATATGTGAGAAAAAGTATGAATAGAACCTATGTTTGGAAATCCAAAATGACGACCGGAAGTGGCGTTATCTTGGAAACGGTAAGACTTAGGAGAAATCTGTTTGCGGATTCATCACGTACGCCTATATGTGAGAAAAAGTATGAATAGAACCTATGTTCGGAAATCCAAAATGGCGACCGGAAGTGGCGTTATCTTGGAAACGGTAAGACTTAGAAGAAATCTGTTTGCGGATTCATCACGTACACCTATACGTGAGTAAAAATATGAATAGAACCTATGTTCGGAAATCGAAAATGGCGACCGGAAGTGGGGTTATCTAGGAAACAGTAAAACTTAGAAAAAATATGTTTGCTGATTCATCACGTACACCTATACGTGAGTAAAAGTATGAATAGAACCTATGTTCGGAAATCCAAAATGGCGACCGGAAGTGGGGTTATCTAGGAAACGGTAAGACTTAGAAGAAATCTGTTTGCGGATTCATCACGTACACCTATACGTGAGTAAAAATATGAATAGAACCTATGTTCGGAAATCGAAAATGGCGACCGGAAGTGGGGTTATCTTGGAAACGGTAAGACTTAGAAAAAATATGTTTGCTGATTCATCACGTACACCTATACGTGAGAAAAAGTATGAATAGAACCTATGTTCGGAAATCGAAAATAGCGACCGGAAGTGGGGTTATCTTGGAAACGGTAAGACTTAGGAGAAATCTGTTTGCGGATTCATCACGTACACCTATACGTGAGTAAAAGTATGAATAGAACCTATGCTCGGAAATCCAAAATGGCAACCGGAAGTGGCGTTATCTTGGAAACGGTAAGACTTAGGAGAAATCTGTTTGCGGATTTTTCATGTACGCCTATATGTGAGTAAAATATGAATAGAACCTATGCTCGGAAATCGAAAATAGCAACCGGAAATAGGGTTATCTTGGAAACGGCAAGACTTAGAAAAAATATGTTTGCTGATTCATCACGTACACCTATACGTGAGAAAAAGTATGAATAGAATCTATGTTCGGAAATCGAAAATAGCGACCGGAAATAGGGTTATCTTGGAAACGGCAAGACTTAGAAAAAATATGTTTGCTGATTCATCATGTACGTCTATACGTGAGTAAAAATATGAATAGAACCTATGTTCGGAAATTTGAACGAAGCGAACAGAGAGATCGAATACGACGTGGACGTAGGGGACGGGTTTGTTCATCCTCACAGAGCAGACCTCTACCTTGAATTCGACGTGGTGAAGAAAGAAAGTGGAGACGCGTTTCCCGCAGCAGCAAACTTGATACTCGTGGACAACTTTGTGCCTCACCTGTTCTCGCAGGTGGAGGTGAGGAAACACAACACCGTCATCGACAGAATAGATTATCCAGGCATCACGTCGACGGCGGTGGGAACGTTGAAATTATCCAAAACGGACGCAGCGTACTACCAGGCCGGGGGATTCGAAGCGGGAACCAAAATATCGACGAGAAGTCACACGGTGCTCTTTCCCATGCGTTTGCTTCCGGGATTCTTCTCGGACTACAAGGAGATCATGTGGAAGAGAAGACTGAGAATCACGTTTCGAAGAGCTGCCAACAACAACGACGCACTGATGCACTGATGCGACGCAGTTCAACAACATACAGTTCGACATGCCAGATTTCATTGTAGTGCTTTTTCAGACCGGGAGGGACAAAAATCAGGAAAAAGATTCCAGCAAGTTTGACGACTGCAAGATCAAGAATGTTTATCCGAAGAACAGTAGAAACGAAGTGTTCCCGCACGAGAATTACAACCTCGACGTGACCAAAAACGATTACCTCAAATTTTACGAAGCGTTCTCGGCTTACAAACGCGTGACCGAGGGAAGCGTGGACATGTACTACACGCCCAGCGAGTTCAAAGCACGGAGACCCATGACCGTCATCAACACATCTAAGAGAAAGAAGGTTGTGGTCAACGATCGAACCAACATCAAGGTCGTCTGCGAGTTTCACGATGCCTTGCCCGAGGATATCCTATGTAGTGGAACGTGGAGAGAAATCTTGGTGATTTTTTCGAGTAAGATGTTGGCAACACTGCGAGAAAATAAGGCTTATGTTTTACAAGAGCAAACTATTAAGGCGAGCCTCACCGAGCCTCATTTTCGGTCGCAGAATTCTCCATTTGGGTCTACTAATGTTGCCAACTCACTAGGCCGTATCAATATTGCGCGCTCAAGCATGATTTAATTTTATTATATTTTCAGATTCACCACAAAACAAGGTGTTGACAGGCAGTGCGTATATATATTGTAAGAAGATGTTTTATTATCAACCTCTACTTCTTGCAGTACATCCTGGACACAGCGTTGCAGGTTAACAAAGGATTTTTGGTTAGTATATATTTTTTTTTCTTAAAACTGTTCGGTTACTCGCTCGTTCCTGGCATCATACACAAAAGTTTTCTCCGCGATGAGGATGACGCTACACAGAGTGTCGGCAGGCAAGGCATCGTGGAACTCGCACACAATCTTGATGTTGGTGCGATCGTTAACAACCACCTGCTTTCTTTTAGATGTGTTGATGAGGAACATGGGTCTGCGAGCTATGAACTCGTTTGGATTGTAGTACACGTCCACGTTACCGGAAGTCACTCGTTTGTAAGCTGTGTACGCCTCGTACAGTTTCAGGTAGTCCTCTTCTGCGATGTTTAGGTTGTAGTTCTCACGTGGGAAAACTTCGTTCCTGCCATTTTTGAGGTAAATGTTCTTAATCTTGCAGTTGTCGAACTGGCTTGAATTTTTCTCCTGATTGTTACCCCTTCCTGTCTGGAAGAGTACGACTGCAAACTCGGGCATGTCGTACCGAATGTTGTTGAATTGCGTGGTTACGTCAAATTCGAAATGATTGCCGGAAGCAGGTTTTTGCACACACTGGTAGCCATAAAACTGAATGGACACTTGAGGATTCTTCAGGATGTCGGCTTTGTACTTGAGAGCATAGTTTGATTCGTATTCTACCACTGGCACGCGCAGCTCCATGGACCTTACAATACACTTGGCAGCGTCGGGTAGTGTGTTGGGAAGCAAGGTAGTCCCGTCCGGGCCCAAAGTGCTGTATCGCATCAGTGCGTCGTTGTCGTTGGCAGCTCTGCGAAAAGTAACACGCAAACCACCCTTCCACATGATCTCCTTGTAGTCCGAGAAGAAACCGGGCAGCAGACGCATGGGAAACAGTACTGTGTGACTTTGAGTTTTGATTTTTGTACCTGCTTCGAATCCCCCTGCCTGGTAGTATGCTGCATCGGTCTTGGAGAGTTTCAGTGTTCCCACGGCAGTCGAGGTAATCCCGGGGTAGTCAACCCTATCGATGACGGTGCCGTGCTTTCTAACTTCCACCTGCGAGAATAGGTATGGCACAAAATTATCTATGAGTCTTAGGTTTGCGTTGGCAAGAAATGCTTCGCTGTTGTCTCTCTTCACTACATCAAAGTTGACGTACAAATCAGCTCTGTGAGGGTGAATGAATCCATCCCCGACGTCCACATCGTATTCTATCTCTCGATTCGCTTCGTTAAGGTTGGCAAACGTGCGACGGTTGGGAGGGAAGGACTGCAACTCGTAACTTTCGATTTGTTCCATGATGGCTATTTATTATATGTTAATCTCCACGACGGTAGTGCTCGCGGCTCCTGCAAAATCAACCACCTCCCTCTTCTTGTCTGTCACTGCTAATTCTATGTTGTCTATGCGATTACGAGATACAGGAAAGTATATCGGTGGGGAGGGTGTGTAGATAATTGGCTCAATGAATTTAGAGTTTGGTTTGAACGTAGCGATAATACCTGTCTGCTTGTGACTCCCTGGGATGCCGTCAGAGGATTTGGTGATCATATCTTGATCATTTTTTTACAGAGCAGTTCGGGTAGGTTGTTATTTATAGACCCCCACCCCAATTTTTTTTTTGTTTTGTGTTCATGGCGATGGTCGTACCTAATGCGGCGACCCGTTCGCCCAGCGAGATGTCTCTGCTGACGAGTCTCCCGAAAGCTGCGTGCTCTAACTTTCTGTCAGCATGATGACGTACATCGAGATCGGTATTGGTATTGTAGGCAATATCGTGATCCTTGCATGCAGCATCCAGGGGATTCACACCCTTGTCGCCTCTCTTTAGTCGCTGTTCGAGTTTGGTACCGGGGCCGCGGTACTGGTAACCTGGCAAGTGCATCTTGAAGGGTAGCTTGTTGATGATGTCGTTCACGAGACCTCGACCTTCGGCCACGTTCCAAAATTTCGGAGGTAGGGTGTTGATGATTTTGATGAGGTACCCTATGCCTTTGTCGTCATTCACAATGAAGTTGGCAAGCTTGGAGCTAACCATGTCCACAATTCCTACCTTCTCGTTGCGAAAGTTGCTGTTGCCTGCATTCTCCTCTCCTGCAATAACCAACAACCTGTCTATGAGCTTGCGCACGTCGTCAACCCACACAAACTCTTTGGGCAGGTTGTTGTAGAGTTTGACGCCGCTGCCTGTTTTGACCTGGTTCCATATCGGCTTGATGAGGTTCTTGTATTTTTTCGCCGCTGCTAGATTTGACGCGATTCTGCGTAGCGTCGTTGTTTTGGTACAAGGCATCCGTCATGATCAAAATTTCCTTGTAACTTTGGTAATCTTCGTCTGTGTAATCTCTTGGCTGCTTTTTTGGTGATGAGTTCCCACAGTCCAACCGTACCGGGATACCTGTTCCAGCTGTTTTTCTCACCCAAATTGACTTTCACGTTGTCACCCTCGAACGTGACTTTCGATTTTCCGATTTTCCAAACCACGCCCTCGTTGAGTTCCATGGTTGGGTACAATCCGAAAACCTCGTCTTTCTCGAACTAAACTCAACAGCCTGTTGATTAATCAATTTTCGGAACGTTGCTCTTCTTGCTGGAACAGTGACGATTTCGGATTCGCGACGATCGACATGACGAGGAAACCCAACGACGGAAAATACAGAAACAAAATTAACGACTTTCTAAACGTTGCAACGTTGTGAGAAATTCTGTAATTTTGTTTCTGTATTTTCCGTCGTTGGGTTTCCTCGTCATGTCGATCGTCGCGAATCCGAAATCGTCACTGTTTCCAGCAAGAAGAGCAACGTTCCGAAAAATTGATTAATCAACAGGCTGTTGAGTTTAGTTCGAGAAAGACGAGGTTTTCGGATTGCATGGAACTCAACGAGGGCGTGGTTTGGAAAATCGGAAAATCGAAAGTCACGTTCGAGGGTGACAACGTGAAAGTCAATTTGGGTGAGAAAAACAACTGGAACAGGTATCCCGGTACGGTTGGACTGTGGGAACTCATCACCAAAAAAGCAGCCAAGAGATTACACAGACGAAGATTACCAAAGTTACAAGGAAATTTTGATCATGACGGATGCCTTGTATCAAAACAACGACGCTACGCAGAATCGCGTCAAATCTAGCAGCGGCGAAAAAATACAAGAACCTCATCAAGCCGATATGGAACCAGGTCAAAACAGGCAGCGGCGTCAAACTCTACAACAACCTGCCCAAAGAGTTTGTGTGGGTTGACGACGTGCGCAAGCTCATAGACAGGTTGTTGGTTATTGCAGGAGAGGAGAATGCAGGCAACAGCAACTTTCGCAACGAGAAGATAGGAATTGTGGACATGGTTAGCTCCAAGCTTGCCAACTTCATTGTGAATGACGACAAAGGCATAGGGTACCTCATCAAAATCATCAACACCCTACCTCCGAAATTTTGGAACGTGGCCGAAGGTCGAGGTCTCGTGAACGACAACATCAACAAGCTACCCTTCAAGATGCACTTGCCAGGTTACCAGTACCGCGGCCCCGGTACCAAACTCGAACAGCGACTAAAGAGAGGCGACAAGGGTGTGAATCCCCTGGATGCTGCATGCAAGGATCACGATATTGCCTACAATACCAATACCGATCTCGATGTACGTCATGATGCTGACAGAAAGTTAGAGCACGCAGCTTTCGGGAGACTCGTCAGCAGAGACATCTCGCTGGGCGAACGGGTCGCCGCATTAGGTACGACCATCGCCATGAACACAAAACAAAAAAAAAAAAAATTGGGGTGGGGGTCTATAAATAACAACCTACCCGAACTGCTCTGTAAAAAAATGATCAAGATATGATCACCAAATCCTCTGACGGCATCCCAGGGAGTCACAAGCAGACAGGTATTATCGCTACGTTCAAACCAAACTCTAAATTCATGGAGCCAATTATCTACACACCCTCCCCACCGATATACTTTCCTGTATCTCGTAATCGCATAGACAACATAGAATTAGCAGTGACAGACAAGAAGAGGGAGGTGGTTGATTTTGCAGGAGCCGCGAGCACTACCGTCGTGGAGATTAACATATAATAAATAGCCATCATGGAACAAATCGAAAGTTACGAGTTGCAGTCCTTCCCTCCCAACCGTCGCACGTTTGCCAACCTTAACGAAGCGAATCGAGAGATAGAATACGATGTGGACGTCGGGGATGGATTCATTCACCCTCACAGAGCTGATTTGTACGTCAAGTTTGATGTAGTGAAGAGAGACAACAGCGAAGCATTTCTTGCCAACGCAAACCTAAAACTCGTAGATAATTTTGTGCCGTACCTATTCACGCAGGTGGAAGTTAGAAAGCACGGCACCGTCATCGATAGGGTTGACTACCCCGGGATTACCTCGACTGCCGTGGGAACACTGAAACTCTCCAAGACCGATGCAGCATACTACCAGGCAGGGGGATTCGAAGCAGGTACAAAAATCAAAACTCAAAGTCACACAGTACTGTTTCCCATGCGTCTGCTGCCCGGTTTCTTCTCGGACTACAAGGAGATCATGTGGAAGGGTGGTTTGCGTGTTACTTTTCGCAGAGCTGCCAACGACAACGACGCTCTGATGCGATACAGCACTTTGGGCCCGGACGGGACTACCTTGCTTCCCAACACACTACCCGACGCTGCCAAGTGTATTGTAAGGTCCATGGAGCTGCGCGTGCCAGTGGTAGAATACGAATCAAACTATGCTCTCAAGTACAAAGCCGACATCCTGAAGAATCCTCAAGTGTCCATTCAGTTTTATGGCTACCAGTGTGTGCAAAAACCTGCTTCCGGCAATCATTTCGAATTTGACGTAACCACGCAATTCAACAACATTCGGTACGACATGCCCGAGTTTGCAGCCGTACTCTTCCAGACAGGAAGAGGTAACAATCAGGAGAAAAATTCAAGCCAGTTCGACAACTGCAAGATTAAGAACATTTACCTCAAAAATGGCAGGAACGAAGTTTTCCCACGTGAGAACTACAACCTAAACATCGCAGAAGAGGACTACCTAAAACTGTACGAGGCGTACACAGCTTACAAACGAGTGACTTCCGGTAACGTGGACGTGTACTACAATCCAAACGAGTTCATAGCTCGCAGACCCATGTTCCTCATCAACACATCTAAAAGAAAGCAGGTGGTTGTTAACGATCGCACCAACATCAAGATTGTGTGCGAGTTCCACGATGCCTTGCCTGCCGACACTCTGTGTAGCGTCATCCTCATCGCGGAGAAAACTTTTGTGTATGATGCCAGGAACGAGCGAGTAACCGAACAGTTTTAAGAAAAAAAATATATACTAACCAAAAATCCTTTGTTAACCTGCAACGCTGTGTCCAGGATGTACTGCAAGAAGTGGAGGTTGATAATAAAACATCTTCTTACAATATATATACGCACTGCCTGTCAACACCTTGTTTTGTGGTGAATCTGAAAATATAATAAAATTAAATCATGCTTGAGCGCGCAATATTGATACGGCCTAGTGAGTTGGCAACATTAGTAGACCCAAATAGAGAATTCTGCGACCGAAAATGAGGCTCGGTGAGGCTCGCCTTAATAGTTTGCTCTTGTAAGGCATAAGCCTTATTTTCTCGCAGTGTTGCCAACATCTTACTCGAAAAAATCACCAAGATTTCTCTCCACGTTCCACTACATAGGATATCCTCGGGCAAGGCATCGTGAAACTCGCAGACGATCTTGATGTTGGTTCGATCGTTGACCACAACCTTCTTTCTCTTAGATGTGTTGATGACGGTCATGGGTCTCCATGCTTTGAATTCGCTGGGCGTGTAGTACATGTCCACGCTTCCCTCGGTCACGCGTTTGTAAGCCGAGAACGCTTCGTAAAGTTTGAGGTAATCGTTTTTTGGTCACGTCGAGGTTGTAATTCTCGTGCGGGAACACTTCGTTTCTACTGTTCTTCAGATAAACATTCTTGATCTTGCAGTCGTCAAACTTGCTGGAATCTTTTTCCTGATTTTTGTCCCTCCCGGTCTGAAAAAGCACTACGATGAAATCTGGCATGTCGAACTGTATGTTGTTGAACTGCGTCGCATCAGTGCATCAGTGCGTCGTTGTCGTTGGCCGTTCTTCGAAACGTAACGCGCAGTCCTCCCTTCCACATAATCTCCTTGTAGTCCGAGAAGAATCCCGGAAGCAAACGCATGGGAAAGAGCACCGTGTGACTTCTCGTCGATATTTTGGTTCCCGCTTCGAATCCCCCGGCCTGGTAGTACGCTGCGCCCGTTTTGGATAATTTCAACGTTCCCACCGCCGTCGACGTAATGCCTGGATAATCTATTCTGTCGATGACGGTGTTGTGTTTCCTCACCTCCACCTGCGAGAACAGGTGAGGCACGAAGTTGTCCACGAGTATCAAGTTTGCTGCTGCGGGAAACGCGTATCCGCTTTTCTTCTTCACCACGTCGAATTCAAGGTAGAGGTCCGCTCTGTGAGGATGAACGAACCCGTCCCCTACATCCACGTCGTATTCGATCTCTCTGTTCGCTTCGTTCAAATTTCCGAACATAGGTTCTATTCATATTTTTACTCACGTATAGACGTACATGATGAATCAGCAAACATATTTTTTCTAAGTCTTGCCGCTCCCAAGATAACCTTATTTCCGCTCGCCATTTTCGATTTCCGAGCATAGGTTCTATTCATATTTTACTCACGTATAGGCGTACGTGATGAATCACCAAACAGATTTCTCCTAAGTCTTACCGTTTCCAAGATAATCCCACTTCCGGTCGCTATTTTCGATTTCCGAACATAGATTCTATTCATACTTTTACTCACGTATAGGTGTACGTGATGAATCCGCAAACAAATTTCTCCTAAGTCTTACCGTTTCCTAGATAACCCCACTTCCGGTCGCCGTTTTGGATTTCCGAACATAGGTTCTATTCATACTTTTACTCACGTATAGGTGTACGTGATGAATCCGCAAACAGATTTCTCCTAAGTCTTGCCGTTTCCAAGATAACCCCACTTCCGGTCGCCATTTTGGATTTCCGAGCATAGGTTCTATTCATACTTTTTCTCACGTATAGTTGTACGTGATGAATCCGCAAACAGATTTCTCCTAAGTCTTACCGTTTCCAAGATAACCCCACTTCCGGTCGCCATTTTGGATTTCCGAACATAGGTTCTATTCATACTTTTTCTCACGTATAGGCGTACGTGATGAATCCGCAAACAGATTTCTCCTAAGTCTCGCCGTTTCCAAGATAACGCCACTTCCGGTCGCCATTTTGGATTTCCGAGCATAGGTTCTATTCATACTTTTTCTCACATATAGGCGTACGTGATGAATCCGCAAACAGATTTCTCCTAAGTCTTACCGTTTCCAAGATAACGCCACTTCCGGTCGCCATTTTGGATTTCCGAACATAGGTTCTATTCATACTTTTTCTCACGTATAGGTGTACATGACGAATCCGCAAACAGATTCTTGCTAAGTCTTACTGTTTCCAAGATAACCCCACTTCTGGTCGCCATTTTGGATTTCCGAACATAGGTTCTATTCATACTTTTTCTCACGTATAGGCGTGCGTGATGAATCCGCAAACAAATTTTTTTTGCTAAGTCATGAATTGGAGGGTTCTATGACAAACTATATTAATTCTGGTAAGAGAACAGAACGTGTCTCACAACGTTGCAACGTTTAGAAAGTCGTTAATTTTGTTTCTGTATTTTCCGTCGTTGGGTTTCCTCGTCATGTCGATCGTCGCGAATCCGAAATCGTCACTGTTCCAGCAAGAAGAGCAACGTTCCGAAAATTGATTAATCAACAGGCTGTTGAGTTTAGTTCGAGAAAAACGAGGTTTTCGGATTGTACCCAACCATGGAACTCAACGAGGGCGTGGTTTGGAAAATCGGAAAATCGAAAATCACGTTCGAGGGTGACAACGTGAAAGTCAATTTGGGTGAGAAAAACAGCTGGAACAGGTATCCCGGTACGGTTGGACTGTGGGAACTCATCACCAAAAAAGCAGCCAAGAGATTACACAGACGAAGATTACCAAAATTACAAGGAAATTTTGATCATGACGGTTGCCTTGTACCAAAACAACAACGCTACTGGAAGCTGATCTTCACGTGTATTTTTCACGAGACACGCTAAACGCCACGTGCATATGCAAGATCACGGCCTTGCGTAAAAAATCAAAAAATTAAAAAAACAATAAGACTTTACCGCCAGGCAAACTGCTCGAAATAGACGCCAAACAGAACACAGCTAAATTGATGATGAATAGCATGTATGGTCAGATGTACGAATTAAAAAACATTCCAGAAGAGATTCGCCCGCACGTCAATCAATTCTACGTTCGAAGGCCATACGGGAAAACCTTTACTTTTTTGGTTGGGCACCACGCCAGGGGGCCAGGAATCCTAAAAAACAACAATTATTATTATTTTGTCTGTTTGCTTGCGTCACAATACACGCGCACGCGTGTGTGTGTGTGTGTGTGTGTGTGACACATCGTTCCCCCGAGAGAGAGAGGTTTACAAAGGTCACGATATACAAACATTGTCGGAGTTGGAAAATTACGATATGGTGTATTCGCTCATTACTGTTGCCAGCTATAAGTTTTTCTCTCTCTCTAGCCCTTGCCAACTAAAAAAAATATAGGTAGGAGTTGGCAGCACTGCGAGAAAATAGAAATCATGCCTTACAAGAAAACCATTAAGGCGATTTCTATTTGATGACGTTGAACCCGTGTAGTGTTCCCATCCATCAATCTCTCTCTTTTACGGCAGTGCCCGCTTTCCTTGTTTAGTATATGTAGGTTGGCAAAAATTGCTTTATGCACTGTAAAGCAAACCTCAAGCAAGTTGCCAGCTTCTTGCTTTAGGCTAGGTTAGACAAAAAAAAGCTGTAGGTAGGCTGTCGGCTGTTTAACTCTTCCCTCTCTCTCCTCTCTCTCTTTTTTGTAAAAAGCCATGGCAAAAGTACCAGTAGGTTGGCAATTTTGCTTTATGCACTGTAAAACAAGCCTCAAGCAAGGTTGCCAGCTTCTTGCTTTAGGTTACGTTAGACCAAGACAAAAACCTTGGTGATTTTTTTCAAGTGAGGAGTTAACAACACTGCGAGTCCCATTTTCGGTTGCAGAACTCTCAAGCAAGATTGCCAGCTTCTTGCTTTAGGTTAGGTTAGACCAAAAAAAAAGCCTTGTGATTTTTTCGAGTAAGAAGTTGGCAACACTGCGAGCCCCCTGAGCCCCACTTCCGGTTTGTGAACTCTCAAGCAAAATTGCCAACTCCTTGCTGTTTTAGGTTAGGTTAGACCAAAAAACCTTGGTGATTTTTTCAAATAAGCAGCTGGCAACACTGCGAGCCCCCTGAGCCCCAAAAGAGGTTGGTGAACTGTCCAAATACATCTACTCCCAAATAAATCTGTAATGATTAACTTGTATTATACTTATTCACTGAACAGTGTTTCCTTCAAAATATCATACGTTCTGACGCCCCATCGGCTTCGCTTTACCAGTGCCTGCCGCTGAGATACGTTCGCTCGGAACACAGAGCGTCATTGTGTTCGTCTGGAGCTGTTTACAGCACACAAGGAGAAAGAAGGGATTGGCGCCTGTAACTTGCAGTATTATAGGCTTTATGCACACTGCTTGTGCTGGGTTCACGATACGGCAGTGTTGCAATCCCATTCCATTCTAGATCGTGTGGCGGAATAGAGGCAGCCCACACATCATCGTAAATCGAAGGATTTTTTTTAATGACATTTCTATGGTATCTTCGCCAACCCTGTTTCGAGCATAGAAGGGGATTGGGCAAGTAAGAAGGGGAGTCAGGAGGACAACCGAAAGTGAAACGCGTGTTTTAAACAATGCCTTGCATTGCCTTTGCGCGCTGTAGTCGATCAACCCATGCGGAGGGAACGTTGATCAGTCAACTGTTTTCATTGTGTGCCTGTTCATTCGTTCCAAAATTGTTGCACTTTCCAATGCTCGTTCCTGATTCATTGTAAAGTGTTTGATTTCATGATGAAATGGATAATTGTACAGAGCAAAAACGTATACGTACGTAATGTTTAACGTTGTTAAATATTTGGAGGGAAGTTAGCTACAAAGCGCGAAGCGACTGCAGTAATAATATGTATAAGGCGGAAGGGAGAGGGAAAATTGTTAAGTACAAAGCAGGGTAGTGGGGATTGAGATAGCTGTTGTAACGATTGAAAAAAATTTGGTAAATTTTTTAATATTTAAATTACTTTTCGATAGCCCTCGTATAAATTCTTTTGGAGTTTTAATCTTTTGAATGTACATTTTATCTTTGTTAAAAAATTGTAACGCAGTTTTGGCCCAGCGAAAAAGAACGCGAAGCAAGTTGAAGCTTGCATTGTTTTTCTTCCTTAACAACAATGGGTTCTTTTTCGTTCGGCGGTGCGTGGGTTTGTAAATAAGTTTAGCTTGCATTGTGTTTCTGGATATGCCTTTTTGGAAGTAGTAATTGTTGGATGCTAAAAATAACT
Organism: Lepisma saccharinum; assembly: GCF_977018435.1. Lineage (NCBI taxonomy): Eukaryota > Metazoa > Arthropoda > Insecta > Zygentoma > Lepismatidae > Lepisma > Lepisma saccharinum. The sequence goes on from NC_139254.1 coordinate 42,270,946, forward strand.
TTTCAGTTTGTCGAAATCTTTTGTTGGGAAATAGAATTGCGCAATCTCGCAAGTATAAATACCAGCCGTTTCGCTGGCAAAATAATCAGTATAGCAGTAGATTCCGGAATCGTTAGGTGATTAAATCGCTTGTCGAGGTCCAGGGCTGGGAGAACACGGGCGTTGTGTGGGGAGTGGCTGGTCAGCTCTCCCTTCCACAATGTCCGAGGTTCTCCGTAAGCCACCTTTCAGGATTTGTGCTGGTCAGCATGATCCTTAAAGGGGATTTAGCGAGCATATAAATAATTTGATTCATACATATTTAATCTTAATAATTTAAAATTTTGATTCTTAAATTCAGTCGAAGTTGGCACTGGTCAGTGTGACTCCGATATAAATTCAAAGATATACATCCTTCTCGTCGAGTAATTTCTAAATCATTCTGAATTCTCCTGGTCAGGAGGTTCATTTAAATAAATTTGTTGCTTTGATACTTAAATCCGAGAGCATACCTCTGGTCAGAGGGTGTCTTTTAAATCTGATAGCTTATATAGTTTCACGTCCGTTTTTAAAGTCTGAGTATCCGGAACGTTTATTGGTTTTTCTTATTTAGGTTTTATTTGATGTATTTTAGAAACATTTATAATAGGTGACCGGTCGAGTATATGTTTCTATAGAAATTCGTTTATGTAAAAGTCTATTGATTTGCTTTTGCAATGTGAGTAGCCAAAAAGGGTAGACATAGAGTCCCCTGTTATGTTAAGGAATTCCACGTGAACATTTGTACTTTGTGGCCGAGATATGGCTTTGGTATTGGGTAGAGAAAGGCTCCCCTTATATTTAGTTATGAATGTTATTGGAGGTTGGCCCCGAAGAGGGTAGTATACCTCATGAGTTCTAGAGAACATAATGCAGATGTGAAAATATGACAGAAGCACGAATAGATATTTACGGATAGATGTTTATGTAATTATTTTTTGGTTTTGGTTAATGGAAATTTTGTCGATCATTACTGAATAATTTGTCACCGTTTATTGAAACCAAGTTAAGTTGGGATATGGACTATATATATATATATAAGAGAGAGCTCTCTGGATTGTATTTTACTTGAAAGCAGGTTTCAGTCTGTTACGAAAGTAATTTTTGAACAAAAATTTAATTTTGGCCATGTAGTTTTCTCTTGATCAGAAGATTGTATATTTTTTTCTTTCAATCTTAACTAATATTTGGATTTGTAAATAAATTTATAATCGTTAATTGGTATTTCCTTGTAGTAAATTTGTCTAATAAGTATAAATTAACTGGCTTCCTTTTGGTTGGTGAGGTGTCCCGCCGTCACTGGTCAGTGAGGCGGAGGCTTTATCAATCCAAAGGACGCCAGAATCGATTATGCTGAATTCAATCGCGACTCGCATGCGTGTCCTCACTGGTCAGTGGGATGCGGGTGCGATCACGATGGAGTTCAAGCATGAGAAAGGTTACCTTATTTTGAAGTCTTAGTTAAGTAAGCATAAATTTAATTTTAATTATATTATTATTCAGAAGCAGACCCTTACCCGAACTTTGGGATGCGGGGTCTCATGCCCCGCAGGAACTGAGCGTAGTCGTGGCATTTATATATTAATAACAGAAAGATATTTGGTAGGCAGCGACGCCCGGTCTTTGTCTGTCGAGGGGACCGAGCCGGTGTGTCGTGTGCCTTGGCAACGGGCCAAACGGCCATGTTTGTTACAAGTGGCGCCATAACGTTGGGGCTCGATTAGAAAAGGGAACCTGTTTTGCTCATATTGTAAAAAAAAAAAAAATAAAAAAAAAAAAAATAGTTGTATATTATTCCAAACGTTGGGGCTCGATAGAAAAAGGGAATCTGTAAGTAGACCCAAATAGAGAGTTCTGCGCCAGAAAGTGGGGCTCGGTGGGGCTCGCCTTAATGGTTTGCTCTTGTAAGGCACAAGCCCCATTTTCTCGCAGTGTTGCCAACACCTTACTCGAAAAAATCACCAAGGTTTTTTTCTTGGTCTAACCTAACCTAAAGCAAGGAGCTGGCAACCTTGCTTGAGGCTTGCCTTACAGTGCATAAAGCAATTTTTGCCATCCAACTGGTACCCTTGCCATAGACTTTTACGGGGGGGAAAGGGATTAAACAACCGACAGTGCTGCCAACACCTACCTACAGCCTTTTTTTCTTCTTCTTACTTGGCAAGGGCTACAATTTTTTTATTTTTTTTTTAGGCTTAGCCAATTTATATACTGGCGTAACACACACTGGGCAAGGAGAGCCGGCAACAAACACACACTGCCGTAAAAGAGAGAGAGATGGATGGATGGCAACACAGTATGTGTGTGCGTGTGCGTGTGTGCGTGTGTGTTGTTGCCAATACTGCTTTTCTAACATACAAACGTATAATATAACAATGCCTATGAATCTGTTTGGCTTCAGGGAGCAAGCTATGGAGGCAACCATCCAACTAATTGTTTCAAAATAATACTTTGTAGGTATCCTCTTTTTTTATCAAATGAATATTAGTTTTGACATATTTTTTGGCAATTTTTTGTCGATGTTTTAGCGTTTAGCGATGTTTTAGTACAATATTCAATGCACCTCTTATTTCCCACCTCGTACTTGTAGGTATATCACGATCTTACGTGATATAACTTAACATATCTTACGATTTTTTTTTAACGATCTTCAGTGACCTATCATTTTTTTATTTACGCACCGACATTGGACTCCGCGTTTGTTTTAATATTTCAGTATTTTAAAGTTTTCTCATATTTTATATAGCCTAAAAAAATGTGTTGATTTTTTTTTAGTATGTGGCAATTTTTTTTACGAATTTTTTTTAAAACTGTTCTGTCACCCTCTCGTTTTTCACATCGTACGCGAAGGACTTCTCTGCGACCAGGATGACGCTGCACACGGTGTCTTCGGGCAGCGCGTCGTGGAACTCGCAAACGATCTTGATGTTGGTGCGATCGTTGACCACCACCTGCTTCCGCTTCGTCGTATTGATGACGAACATGGGTCTTTGTGCTTTGAATTCGCTGGGCGTGTAGTACATGTCCACGTTTCCCTCCGTGACCCTCTTGTAAGCGGTGTAAGCTTCGTAAAGTTTTAGGTAATCATCTTTGGTCATGTCGAGGTTGTAATTCTCGCGCGGGAACACTTCGTTCCTGCCATTCTTGAGATAAACGTTTTTGATCTTGCAGTCGTCAAATTTGCTGGAATCTTTTTCCTGGTTGTTATCGCGTCCGGTCTGAAAGAGTACAATGACGAAATCTGGCATGCCGAACTGTATGTTGTTGAACTGCGTCGTCACGTCGAATTCCATGTGACTTCCCGACGCCATCTTCTGCACGCACTGGTAACCGTGAAAGTGAATCGGCACCTGCGGACTTTTCAAGATCTCCGCTTTGTACTTGAGTGCGTAATTCGTTTCGTATTCCACGATCGGCATTCTCAACTCCATGCTCCGGATGACGCATTTGGCTGCTTCGGGTAATGTGTTGTATACATAGAGCAAAGTTACAAGGTTCTACGTCCCATAGGAGTCCTATTGGAAACATAATAATTAGTGCTTAAACAAGAACATTTTCAGTTTCACACCTCTACTAGATTGGTAGAAAAAATATACTAGTAGGCAATAAAATCTGAAGATTCGTGTCTAGCAAAAATAAGCTAAATAGAATTACACATGCACACAATATTTATTGTGCTTTTTCTATCTACAATCATATTTTTCTTATATATATTTTTTTTATTTTTTATAGGGTTGATTAAAGCACATATTTGAGGAAGACAACACCACCCATATATAAATAAACCCCTCAAACTAACGCTAATTAGAATTAGCTTACAAAATTTTTCTCATAAGGCATATTTTTGTTTTGTAAACACTCTACCACCAACAGATCACATATAAATAAACATACCCCGAAAAATAAAAAATGCGCTCCATGAAAAGTTGCCTTGTGTGCAAAAGAACCATATCAAGCAAACATTTTGCAAGACATTGTCGCACCTGCGTGCCAGGCAAGCATTTGGCTGCCACCGAACTATGTTCCGGATGCAATAAATATATCACAATTGCGTATGCCAAGAAGCATAAGCTTACTTGTCTAAGCGAAAGTACATCTAGGGCTCAGCCTTCGACCTCCACCAAGAGAAAGGCAGAAGCAGCCCCCATCAATGCACCACCCACCAAAAGCGTCAAGCCTGCGACGAAAGCAGACCGGTCTGCTTTCGGAGGAATGTTAGAAGATTATGTCCGATTGTCGGACGGCTCTTGCGATGTTCGTAGCTTTTTAGAGGAGAAGCGAGCAGAGATAGTTTCTACTCTTAGTAATGCACTGGCTACGCACTCCTCCACTAAATTCTACGGTACGCTATGTTGCACATACAAGAAACCGACCGATGAAAGATACACTTTCTTTCATGCAACGAAAGCAAAAACGCTGCATCTGGCGGATGGTGACAGCATCGGGGAAATTTACGATAAGTTTACCGAAGAGCTGCTGGTTAAACAGGAGGAGCACGAGGCCACAGGCTCGGGCGGTTCGCTGTGCGGAGAACCCCATAAATTGTGTGTTACTTTTAGTCAGTTTGCACCAATGTCCGGGTCTAGTTACGTCCCTCTATCACCAGATTTTGCAGCAAAGAAGGCTGTTCTGAATATTCAGAACAGGGATAACAAGTGCTTCGTCTGGTCGGTGCTCGCAGCGTTGCACCCCGTGGACAGAAAAAATCATCCGCGTCGCGTTACCCACTACATGCAGTACGAGTCGGAGTTGGAGGATGCAATGGTGGGAATCGACTGCCCGGTGGCGCTTTCGGATGTTGGCAAGTTTGAGGCACGTGCTCGCAACTTACAATTAGCTATAAACGTTTACGGTCTCACCGAGAACAAAAATGAGGTCCACCCCATCCGGGTGAGCAACGTGAGCAACAACAACGAGGCACGAGAAATCAACCTCCTGCTCATCAAGGACGAGACACAACACCACTACACCCTCATTCGCTCGCTCTCCCGGTTGGTGTCGAGTCAAAAAAGCAAGCATCATGGTAGCATAGAAGTTTGTCGAAGGTGTCTGACCACTTTTGACAACCAACAACAAAAACACCAGAGCTTACAAGGAGAAAACATCGCTGCCGAAAAGCTCGCTCGCCACATGCGTTACTGCAGTACCAACAAACCTGCACGAACTATTCTACCCAATCCTGATGCGACAGAAAAATTTAGCATGCACAGCGCCATGGCAAAGCATCCTGCCATCATTGTAGCAGACTTCGAAGCCTTCCTCGAACCCCTCTCCACCTGCTATCCCGATCCCGAAGTTTCTTCCACCACCCCTTACCAACTCCACGAGGCCTCAAGTTACGCCTACGTTGTGGTGCGGCGAGACCAACGTGTTGCCCCCGAGCCGTATGTCTATCGCGGTCCCTACCCGGTCAAGCACTTCTTGCAGAGGATGGTAGAGGAGGCCCAAAAGATAGGAAAGGTGTTGCTGTCCCCCAAGCGCATGCGACGACTTTCTCCTAAGAATAAGCGTAGGCACGAGGAGGCAACCAACTGCCCTGTTTGCAACTTGGTCTTCACCGACGATAACAGTAAAGTGCACCACCACGACCATTATGGTACTGGTAGCTACATCGGTCCGTGGTGCAACACGTGCAACTTAAAAGCTAGGGACCCGCGCTTTATTCCCATCTTTTTTCACAACGGCTCGGGATACGATTTTCATCACTTGGTACCCTATCTCGGCTACGATGATAGTCGTATCAGGGTCTTAGCACAGAACGAGGAGCGCTACATTAGCGTGAGTAAGTGGGTGTCTATCCCCGAATTGGAAGCAACTATCGAGCTTCGGTTTCTTGACTCGCTGCGTTTCCTCCATGCAAGCCTTGATGCTCTTGCAGGCAAGCTTAGGGACGAGCAGCTGACTATCACTGCAGCTAGTTTTCCAAATTTGGATGTGGGGCTCATCAGACGTAAGGGGGTCTACCCCTACGAGTACGTAACGGACTCCGACAAGTTCAAGGAAACATCGCTTCCTCCACAGGATAAATTCTACAGTCGGCTGAGAGGCTCTAGCATAACAAATGAGGAATACCAGCACGCCCAGTCCATGTGGCAAGAGTTAGGTTGTCGAAATTTTGGAGATTATCACGACGCATATTTAAAGCTTGACGTGACGCTTCTCGCGGACGTTTTGCAGGCGTTTCGCGCGACAGCAATAAACATCTACCACCTAGACCCTGCCTACTTCTACAGCCTCCCCGGACTGGCATGGTCGGCCATGCTGCTCATGACCAGGATTAAACTCCAGCTTCTTACTGATGTGGAAAAGTTACTTTTTTTGGAACGAGGCATCCGAGGCGGTATGGTCCAGGTGACGCAACGCTATGCACGTGCTAACAATCAATACATGGCCACCGGTTACGATCCCTCTAAAACAACAAGCTACATCCTCCACACAGATGTAAACAACCTGTATGGATTTTCCATGATGCAGCAACTACCGTACAAGGGATTCGAGTGGGTTAATCCTTCGGATTACGACATGAAAAATTTCGAAGATAGTACATACGGATTTTTTGCCGATGTGGACATTAAATTCCCCGAGAAGCTCCATGATGTATTCAGCGAGTTACCACCTGCTCCAGAATTTAAGCGTTTACCTAACTCGAATCAACCCAAGCTCATCATGGATGTTGAGCCCAAAGAGAGGTATGTGCTACATTACCTGAATCTTGCTTGGTTGATGAGGCAAGGTGTTACAATTGGTAAAATTCATCGCATCCTCAGGTTCGAGCACAGTAACTGGTTAGTACCCTACATCAAAGCCAATACCGAACACCGCATCGCTGCAACCTCGGAGTTTGACAAAAACTTCTTCAAGCTGATGAACAATGCTGTGTTCGGTAAAACGATGGAGAACGTGAGAAATCGCGTGGACGTTAGGCTGGTTACCAATGCGAAGCGATGTCGTAAGCTGATTGCAAGCCCGTTGTTTAAATCAAGGACTATTTATAATGAGCAGTTGGCTCTGGTCCACATGGGTAAACCTGTGGTGCACCTAAACAAGCCAATTTATGTTGGTGCCACGATTCTGGACTTGAGCAAGTTGCATATGTTTGAGACACATTATGGTACACTGTGCAAACATTATGATCGTGGCATTTCTCTTTTATATACAGATACGGATAGCTTGGTCTACCATGTTCGCACAGTTGATGCATATAAGGATATAGCGTCGATTCCAGCTTTCATCAAGCTTTTCGACACATCAGGCTATCCCCAGCCGAACCAGTACGGCATCCTGCCCCGAAACAAGAAGGTGCCCGGTAAACTCAAGGACGAGAAGGACGGGGATGTTATTCTTGAGTTTGCTGGACTTCGGGCCAAAGCCTATGCAATTCGGGCCGAGGGGTCTGTCACCAAGAAGGCCAAGTGTGTAGGTAGGCAGGTTGTACAAAAGGATCTCGCATTCGAGGATTATGTTGAATGCCTGAAAACTCGCTCACCTGTTCTACGAAAAGAGTATCGAATCCAGAGCGTCAACCATAAATTGACAACCAACATTGTCAGGAAGATTGTTTGGATGCGCACGATGATAAGAGGTGCATCCTGAAGTGCGGAATTCACACACTGCCGTGGGGGCACTATCGCTTAGCAGAAAGCAAAACCTGCAACATATGTCCATCTTCAACAGAAGATTCATAAAAACAAAACAAAACAAAAAAAAAATCATTTTGTTAGTCATAACAAAAAAAAAAACTTTGTCTGTCATTACAAAAAAAACTTTGACCGTATTCTTAAATAACTAACAAGGACAATGAATCTTTTTGGCTTCCGCAAACAGATCAACATGGAGACTGCACCACCAAATTTCAATAACCTCTTACCTTCCGTGTTATCTAAACTCAATGGTTTACTGATCGTTCATCTCAACAGCATTTGGACGAAACTGAATGACGATGTGGGCAAGATGTTTTATGTTTTTAATAACAATTTACATTTCTACGAAATTCCGATCGACGGGAAACTTCAAATCACCGTGAATCCGGAAAACGCAGGCGAAATCAAAATTTCTACCGGCAAGAATATTTTTCGAATCAAGCACGACAAGATGCTTTCTAACATTACGTACGATGTTTCTGCAGGAGATTATCTTTACATGGAACTCCTCGGAGATTACGACAAACTCATTCCTCTCTTCGTAGAATTACGAATCGTCTATCCTATTATAAATAACCGTTAACCAAAAATGCCTAACGACATTTTCGGCAACACCAAGCGTGTAGACCACGCAGAAGAGATTCTCATGTTGGACATTCGAGTTAAGAAGTTGAGGACCGATTTGATTACTTCGCAGGAGACCTTAAACAAAAGTTTAGAGTCGGAAATCGCTACGCTCCACACGCAATGTCTCGACCCCATTCTAAAAATCGATTCCGAACTGAAGACGCTGATAAAAAAATTATGTCGACGTACCTTCTTACGACAACGTTCAAAATATACAGTTGAGCGTGGATTCGCTTCAAAATGATTTGGCCAAATTACAGCAATTTCAATCGAAAAATGAAGATTTGGAAAAATTGAAACTCGAAATCGAAGAACGAACTTCCGCAATAGAAAAGAATTTCTCTGAACTTCAAACCGTCGTGAACGATATAGACGCAGAACGCTTGCATGTCGTCGCTTCCAAATTACAAGAAGAATTCACCAGCACGTTGGAAGAAATTAAATCCAAGTTGCAGACTTTGGAAGATACAATGACGAACCTACCATCGTCGGACGAACTGCAGGTCATCGGTAAAAGCGTCGCGAACATAAAAATTCAATTGGAGGCGTATCGAGATTTCGAACACATTCAAACCACCATCGCTACGCTTCAGGCGTCCTTGGAATTGATCAACGAAGAAATTAAAAATATTCACGCTGAAGCAAGAGCGTTGACGAGCATTCAAGACACGTTAAGCACGGTTCAGCAGAAGATCGAATATTTAGAAAATTTGAACGTCGAAAAGAATCTCGCTCATTTTCATCACGTACTCGACAACATACAGGGTGACTTGGAATCGTTACGGACGAGCGTGCCTTCGAGCGAAGATTTGGAAAAATTGAAAACGGCGGTGACGGCACTATCCGATTCGAGCGACATCAAAAGTTCATTGAGCGATCTCGAGAGTAGGGTGGCCAATCTCCCCACCTCCAAAGAATTGCACGCTTTGAAAAGAAACATATCTCGAATGCTGAAACGACTAGAAACGGAAACGGCGAACGTGGAACAGATTCGAGACGAAATTAGTTCGCTGGTCTCGACGCTGCCCACTTCGCAGAGCGTCGCCGACCTTCACACGCAGTTTACAGAGATGCTAAGCATCGTGAACGATCTTACCGAGAAGAGCTCGAAATTGAATCAAGTCGAGAACCTTCAGAACATTGTCGTCAACATCAGAGATCAAGTTGGAGTGCTGGAATCCACGCAGGAATCGACGGTGGCCTCTTTCGGTGCCAAGTTGCAAGAACTCAACGAAAACTACAAGCAGTTGAACGTGGAAGTGAAAATCAAACCGTCGTTTTCTACCGTAACGGATACCATAGTCGAGTATTTGCTGCCCATCGAAAATAAACTCGGACACGTTCACAGTAATCTGCTCGGCGTCGACACTAAATTCGCCAAATTGTTCACCTTGCAAGCCATCGAAATCAACAGCGTACCCAATCAGCAGAGAATCTCCACGTTCGTCGAAGGGAACAAACTGTACATGTTACATCCTTATCATCCGTACTACAAGTTTCTCCTCGATGGCACGATTCAGATAAACGAATTTTCGTACTGGTCTCACGGCAGAAAAGCTAGCGTCCCCACCATGACCTTAATATCGAATCGTGGTGTCCAGAAAGCAGGAAACATTCCTCTGGCACGTTGGAACGAAACGCGCAACATATATGAAATACACGAAGACGAAGACCTTACCATTTTCGACGTGAGTGCCGGCGATAAGCTGATCGTTCAAAACACGAGCGAAGTGCCACCCTCTTTGAATCCCATCACGCTGGTGCTTCTCTTCAAACGTAATCTCTAAAAAAAAATAATGTCTAGGCAAGCCATCGTCGAAGAATTGCATAAACCTGCACGCCGCAACTACGAACGTTTGGCTGTGGTAACCAAGGGCATCGACGACCTCTGGCAAAGCGATCTCGTGGAGATGAGTAGCGGCAATTTGAAAAACGTACATAAATGGAACAAGGGCAACAAGTACCTCCTCACCGTCATAGACACATTTTCGAAATTCGCATGGGCTCTACCTTTGAAGGCGAAAACGGGATCGTGCGTCACGGAAGCATTCAAATTAATTTTTCGCGAAAGCGGCGGCAGACGACCTCGATTTCTGCACACGGACAACGGTAAAGAATTTTACAACGCCGTATTCCAAAAGTTTATTCAAAAACATGACATTCGACATTATTCGACCTTCAGTCACATCAAAGCCAGCATCGTGGAAAGATTCAATCGAACCTTGAAAACACACATGTGGAAACGATTCACGCTTCGGGGAAATTACAAATGGGTCGACATCCTGCCGGAACTCGTCGACACCTATAATGATACGGTACACAGAACGATAGGCATGAAGCCAGTTGACGTTACCAAGTCTGACGAGCAGCGTTTAATTTCTACCGTTTACTGTCCAAAGTACACACCCACGACAAAAAAAGCTAAATACAAAATTGGAGACCAGGTGAGGATCAGCAAATTCAAACGCACCTTCGAGAAGGGATTCACAAAAAATTGGAGCACGGAACTCTTTACGGTGGTTCGAGTTTTACCCGGAAACCGACACACGTATATAATAAAAGATAGTAGCGGCGAGATTTTGAAAGGAAGATTTTACGAAGAGGAACTCTCTAAAACGAAACACCCCGACACGTACCTCATCGAGAAAGTATTGCGTAGGAAAGGTGACAAACTGTTTGTCAAATGGCTTAGACTTCCGGAAAAGAGTTGGATCGACGCGAACGAAGTGATCTTGTGAGTACGTGGAACGTGGTGAAGCGTCTACCGGATCCGGAAAGTCAAACGAGAAAAAAAAAAGAACGGTGAGTTGCTTCCCGACAGCATCCGCTGTCTGATCGTAGGTCCTTCGGGGTGTGGGAAAACGACACTGCTCGTGGACAATTTTCTCCTCGCACCGAATTGGTTAGATTGGAAGAACAGGCACCTGTACGTGTTCTCGAAAAGTTTGGAGCAATCCAAATACCAGCAACTGATGAAACTGTACGATGGTCTGGACATTGCAACGTTCGCCTCGGAAATAAAACCACTCGACGATTGTCGTGAAAATTCAGTCGTTGTGTTCGACGACGCCATCCTGGAAAATCAAAATGAAATTCGCAACTTTTTCACGCAAGGTCGTCACAAAGGAATGGATTGCTTCTACCTAGCTCAAACGTTTTCCAAAATTCCAAAACAGTTAGTACGCGACAACGCTAATTTCATATGTTTGTTTCGTCAAGATCACACCAACCTCAAGCACGCGTACGATGACTACGTAGGCGGAGACATGAACTACAATCAATTTTCGGAACGCTGCTGCTCTACTTGCTGGAACGGTGACGATTTCGGATTCGCGACGATCGACATGACGAGGAAACCCAACGACGGAAAATACAGAAACAAAATCAACGACTTTCTAAACGTTGCAACGTTGTGAGAAACGACGTATATAAATAAACGTTATGACGAAACGAAAAATCGAAGACGAAAATCTCAAGCTTCGCGATTACCTCGCGAAACGCTTCAAAGGTTGGAAATCCGAGAATCGCGGATTCTACGAAGAGAAGAAACGTCAGGATCAACCTGTGATCGATGCCATCAGCGGTCTAGGTAAAGAAATTAAAAGTGTCACGGAACAAAATAAAAATTTGATCAACGAACTCGTACCGCTCGCAGCTAAAAGTTACGCCGTACCCACGCCCATTTCGAGCATTCCTTCGACGCCGTTCGAACTGAAGGATGCACCGGCACGACGTCGAGCTATAGGTAGCACATCGTCGTCTTCGGATAAAATCGAGTTGTGACCTTTGGCACGAGACTACCTGAGTACGGGGAAATTCGACAAGGATGAAGTGTTCGGATTGTATCCCAGCATGGAAACCAACGAAGGCGGTGGTGTGGTGTGGAAGATTGGGAAATCGAAGGTGACCTTCGAAGGCAACGACATTAAAGTTAATTTAGGCGAGAAGGATAGTTGGACCAGGTATCCGGGTACGGTGGGACTGTGGGAACTCGTTGCCAAAAAGCAGCCGAAAGATTACACCGACGAAGATTACCAGAGTTACAAGGAAATTTTGATCATGACGGATGCCTTGTACCAAAACAACGATACCTCGCAGAATAGGGTGAAATCGAGCAGCGGCGAGAAGTACAGGAATCTCATCAAACCGATTTGGAACCAGGTCAAAACAGGCAGCGGCGTCAAACGCTACAACACGTTACCCAAAGAATTCGTTTGGGTGGACGACGTGAGGAAGCTCGTGGACCGATTGTTGGTGATAGCCGGCGAAGAGAATGCAGGCAACCGTAATTTCTACAACGAGAAGGTTGGCATCGTGGACATGATCAGCACGAAACTTTCCAACTTCATCGTGAACGACGACAAGGGCATAGGTTACCTGATTATAATCATCAACACGCTGCCTCCGAGATTCTGGAACGTGGCCGAAGGAAAAGGACTCGTGAACGACATCATCAACAAGTTACCTTTCGAGATGCATTTACCTGGCTACCAGTACTGCGGACCGGGTACCAAACTCGAGAAAAGATTGGAGAGAGGAGACAAGGGTGTGAATCCGTTGGACGCCGCATGCAAAGATCACGACATCGCTTACAACACCACGCAGACGGATCTGGATGCACGTCACAAAGCAGACAGAAAGTTAGAGCACGCAGCTTTCGAAAGGTTCGTGAGCAGAGACGCATCGCTGGGTGAACGGGTCGCCGCACTGGGTACCACCATCGCCATGAACACGAAACAATAATTGGGGTGGGGTATATAAATAACATAGAGTAAAAAATAATAATAATAACAACATGTCTCGTATAACTGATTTGCCGCCCGAGCTACTATGTAAAATATTTAAACACGCAGTAAACGGAGATTGTGAGGATGTAGGGAAACTTGTAATCATAGCAAGAACGACGCCGGAATTGCGCATCCCTTGTGAAATGGTTCTCAAGGACCATCTTCGGGAGATCAGCGGCCTGAGGTGCGGTGATCTCAACATTCTGCTTTCGGCTGCAGGGCAAAAATTAAACGATAGGTTAGATGAATTGCACGAGGCAAGGCAGGGAAGAAGACGGTACACAGTAGATTGGCGCAAGTCTAAGCAGGAGACGGAAGATATCATTACGCACATCATCGCGTTTTCCGAAGCGCGGACTTTCTTCCTCTGTTAAAAAAAAATAATAATATATATACGTGTCAAAAAAAACTTGATATATAAATAACACACATCGTGAAAAAAAAATAATCTTCGGTATATATAAATAACACACATCGTGAAAAAAACAATTAAATTTCTCTCTAACACTCTGAAATTTTTCTCTTCGATATGACGACTGAAAAAATGAGTGATCTCCAAGCATTAAAACAAATGCTAAATTTGTCAGTCGAGTATGTAAAAATTCAGGAATTGAAAGTCGACAAACCTTACACGATAACTTCCGGTTCAATCGTTTCTACCCAGTATGGTCCCAAGGTACGCCTGTTGCTCAACGCACAATACAGTCTATTTTTACCAGATCGATACGCTAACATGTTATCCGACGAGAAGCTATCTATTTTAATCGAGAACAAAACTCGAATCGTGTACAAGGGGACAAAGGAACTTCTTGGCAAGAAAACGAAGCACGTAATAGAATTTGTGTAACGACTGCGAGGCCGTGAAAAAAAATCTCAGAACATTTATATATAAATAACATACCGTAAAAAAAACTACACGAGAAAAAATCTCAGAATATATATATATAAATAACATACCGTGAAAATAACACATAGAGCATCAACATGAAGCCCACGGGTGTCGTGTACCAGATACCATACTCCAATCTTAAAAATCTAGGTGCCCTCGATGGGTTACTCACCAAGAAACAACGCGAGAAGAAACGTTCTTGCTTGAGCAAAGGACACGGAATAAAATTACTTCTCAGCACACCTCAATTGAGACGCTTGCAGCGTTCGCGGAAACAGCAAAAGATCGGAGGTTTCATATTCAGCATCCCGGCCATCCTAGCAGCATTGGGGGCCGTTGGAAGTTTGGCTGGCGGAAGTGCCGCCATCGCGAAAACCGTCATCGACTCGAAGAAGAACAAGGCGGAATTGGAAGAACAGAAACGTCACAACCTGGCCATGGAGAAGAAAGGGGGGAAGGGCGTGATGAAGAAGTTTAAAAAAAAGAAACAACAGCACTCACCAAACGAGACATTGAATCTCTGATCGAACCGTTACAAATCAAACACTTCAGAGGCGTTTTCATGTCCGACTCGTTACCTTCAAGCGTTAAAAGAAGAGAATGCGGAGTAGTCAACTTGGACGGTCAAGAAAATCCAGGCACGCATTGGATATGTTACCACAAAAATGATGATAAAGCATTCGTTTTCGATTCTTTCGGAGGTGTTCCACCTACAAATTTAATTCATTATCTGAAAACGAACAAAACCTCTATATACTACAACGACGAACGCATTCAAAATTTCGGAGACATGAACTGCGGTCATCTCTGCCTCTCCGTGCTCGCGTTTCTCTCTAAAATAAATAACCCTACGATCGAGGATTTCCAGAAAGCATTGTGGAACCTCAAGCAGCATCACTAGGATGGGCGTGTTCCATCTCACGAGCGAATCATCGATCTTGAAACTCACGCTGCACGACGACATCGTCTATCCTAAATCCGTGGCTCTGCGTGCATTCTACAGCATGTACCTCATACCTAACGTCACGCAGCACAACAACAAAATTAGCGTCGGAAGCGAACACATCGTCGTCACGCCAGGACAATACAATCTTTCCACTTTGCAAGCTCAATTACCCAAAGGCACATACCTTTCTCAAAATTCGGTCACGCACAGAGTGGAAATCCTATCCGCGACGGAGACCGTGGACCTGGGCACCATGGGAGAACTTTTAGGTTTCGAGAACAACCACCCAAAACTCGAAGCTGGCATCAAGCACGTAGCAACCAACATTCCTAAATTCTTGGCCATAGAGACTCTGAACGTACACTGCAACGTGGCGGAAGGCATGATCACGAAATCTTCGGACGGATTATTAGGAAGTCACAAGCAGACGGGAATCATAGCCACTTTCAAACCCAGTTCCGAGTTCATGGAACCGATCATCTACACGCCCTCTTCGCCGATCTATTTTCCAGTATGTCGCAACCGCATAGACGACATAGAGTTGGTGGTGACGAACGAGAAAGGAGACGTGGTGGATTTCGCAGGTGCAACGAGCACTGCCATCGTGGAGATCAACGTATAATAAATAACCATACATATCATGGAGCAAATCGAAAGTTACGAGTTGCAATCTTTTCCTCCCAACCGTCGCACGTTCGCCAATCTGAACGAAGCGAACAGGGAGATCGAATACGACGTGGACGTAGGGGACGGGTTCAATCATCCTCACAGAGCGGACCTCTACCTTCAATTCGACGTGGTGAAGAAAGAAAGCGGAGACGCGTTTCCCGCAGCAGCAAACTTGATACTCGTGGACAACTTCGTGCTTCACCTGTTCTCTCAGGTGGAGGTGAGGAAACACAACACCGTCATCGACAGAATAGATTATCCAGGCATCACGTCGACGGCAGTGGGAACTTTGAAATTATCCAAAACGGACGCGGCATACTATCAGGCCGGGGGATTCGAAGCCGGAACCAAAATATCGACGAGAAGTCACACGGTGCTCTTTCTCATGCGTCTGCTTCCGGGATTCTTCTCGGACTACAAGGAGATCATGTGGAAGGGAGGATTGCGCGTCACCTTTCGAAGAGCGGTCAACGACAACGACGCACTGATGCGATACGCTACTTTGGGTCCGGACGGCACCACGCCGATAGCCAACACTTTACCCGAAGCGGCGAAGTGCGTCATCCGGAACATGGAGTTGAGAATGCCGGTGGTGGAATACGAAACGAATTACGCACTCAAGTACAAAGCGGAGATCTTGAAAAGTCCGCAGGTGCCGATTCACTTTCACGGTTACCAGTGCGTGCAGAAGATGGCGTCGGGAAGTCACATGGAATTCGACGTGACGACGCAGTTCAACAACATACAGTTCGACATGCCAGATTTCGTCATTGTACTCTTTCAGACCGGGAGGGACAAGAATCAGGAAAAAAATTCCAGCAAATTTGACGACTGCAAGATCAAAAACGTTTATCTCAAGAATGGCAGGAACGAAGTGTTCCCGCGCGAGAATTACAACCTCGACATGACCAAAGATGATTACCTAAAACTTTACGAAGCTTACACCGCTTACAAACGCGT
Organism: Lepisma saccharinum; assembly: GCF_977018435.1. Classification (NCBI taxonomy): domain Eukaryota; kingdom Metazoa; phylum Arthropoda; class Insecta; order Zygentoma; family Lepismatidae; genus Lepisma; species Lepisma saccharinum. The sequence continues at coordinate 42,287,482 of NC_139254.1, forward strand.
GACCGAGGGAAGCGTGGACATGTACTACACGCCCAGCGAATTCAAAGCACAAAGACCCATGTTCGTCATCAATACGACGAAGCGGAAGCAGGTGGTGGTCAACGATCGCACCAACATCAAGATCGTTTGCGAGTTCCACGACGCGCTGCCCGAAGGCAGCGTGTGCAGCGTCATCCTGGTCGCAGAGAAGTCCTTCGCGTACGATGTGAAGAACGAGAGGGTGACGGAACAGTTTTAAAAAAAATTCGTAAAAAAAATTGCCACATACTAAAAAAAAATCAACACATTTTTTTAGGCTATATAAAATATGAGAAAACTTTAAAATACTGAAATATTAAAACAAACGCGGAGTCCAATGTCGGTGCGTAAATAAAAAAATGATAGGTCACTGAAGATCGTTAAAAAAAATCGTAAGATATGTTAAGTTATATCACGTAAGATCGTGATATACCTACTAGTACGAGGTGGGAAAAAAGAGGTGCATTGAATATTGTACTAAAACATCGCTAAACGCTAAAACATCGACAAAAAATTGCCAAAAAATATGTCAAAACTAATATTCATTTGATAAAAAAAGAGGATACCTACAAAGTATTATTTTGAAACAATAAGTTGGATGGTTGCCTCCATAGCTTGCTCCCTGAAGCCAAACAGATTCATAGGCATTGTTATATTATACGTTTGTATGTTAGAAGACCAGTATTGGCAACAACACACACGCACACACGCACACGCACACACATACTGTGTTGCCATCCATCCATCTCTCTCTCTTTTACGGCAGTGTGTGTTTGTTGCCGGCTCTCCTTGCCCAGTGTGTGTTACGCCAGTATATAAATTGGCTAAGCCTAAAAAAAAATAAAAAAATAGTAGCCCTTGCCAAGTAAGAAGAAGAAAAAAAGGCTGTAGGTAGGTGTTGGCAGCACTGTCGGTTGTTTAATCCCTTTCCCCCCCCGTAAAAGTCTATGGCAAGGGTACCAGTAGGATGGCAAAAATTGCTTTATGCACTGTAAGGCAAGCCTCAAGCAAGGTTGCCAGCTCCTTGCTTTAGGTTAGGTTAGATCAAGAAAAAAACCTTGGTGATTTTTTCGAGTAAGGTGTTGGCAACACTGCGAGAAAATGGGGCTTGTGCCTTACAAGAGCAAACCATTAAGGCGAGCCCCACCGAGCCCCACTTTCTGGCGCATAACTCACTATTTGGGTCTACTTCTGTATTTGCTTATATTGAAAAATAGTTGTATATAAATTAAATAGATATAAATGTAAATATATATGATTTTTTTTTTAGGAAGAAAGAAAAGAAAGGGCTATGGAAAATCAGGACTGGACGGAGAATGACCTGGAGGAAACTTATAAGAGTGGGAGTGTCTTTGCAGATACGAAATTTTGGGAAGAAGAAACGGAAGTACTTCAGACAATTAAGCAAGTACAACAAGATGTGGGAACTTTAGTAGAAATATTGACCGTGTTTGCGCCAAAGGAAACTGGAATGGAAGAAATCAGGAAGATCATGATGGAAGAGTTTGGGAAGTTGGAGTCAGTGGTTCGAGGTTGGCGAAAAACAGAGCTGGAAAGACAAATAAAAACACTAGGAAAAGTATTCCAAGGTGAAGAAAAGGTAAGACAGGTGGAGTTGGCATTGTGGGAAAGGAAGTTTGGACAGACGCTGACAGCCTTCAAGGAAGAGCATGAAAGGTTTCTAAGAGCGCAGAAGGGCCAGTTCCGAATTTTGCAAAGCGTCACGGCAAAACTATTAAAAATAAGGCAAGCCGAAGACGAACAAAGGAGGGAGTTAGTGTCGGTCGCCATACAAACTGATCCTGTGACACCCCTCAAACAGGATGAATGTGTCCATGAACATAGTGCAGTGCTCCCCGGTGAAGAGTGCAGTGAACGAGAAGACAGTGAAAATGGATCGCTAATCAATGAAGAAGCAGGATATAATTTGGATGGTTGGAGTTTCTCGTCACGTGAAAGAGAGGATGAGGAATTTATACAGGTGTACCGCGACCTACTTGAAGATGGGAAAATGTCCGTCGAAAAATTAATGAAAGAACTTGAGTGCCGAGGGATCACAAAGACCACCTGTGCGAACTTTTTTCGGTTAAAAAGAAAAGCAATCGTGGTAAAAAAGGGCATGGCTTTTCTTAAAGTCTGAAGCATTAGTTTTAGTGTGAATGTATATATGTAAATTAGTATTCTTTATATCATGTAGGTTAGTAAGTAAGTTAGAGGCAATCATTAGTTAATTGGATTTTCATTTGAGAATTTTTCTCAAAAAGAAGGAATTTAATTTTTTTTTTGATAAAAATTCTCCAAAAAAAAAGAAAGGGGCATATTGTAACGATTGAAAAAATTTTGGTAAATTTCTTTAATATTTAAATTACTTTTCGATAGCCCTCGTATAAATTCTTCTGGAGTTTTAGTCTTTTGAATGTACATTTTATCTTTGTTAAAAAATTGTAACGCAGTTTCGGCCCAGCGAAAAAGAACGCGAAGCAAGTTGAAGCTTGCATTGTTTTTCTTCCTTAACAACAATGGGTTCTTTTTCGTTCGGCGTGCGTGGGTTTGTAAATAAGTTTAGCTTGCATTGTGTTTCTGGATATGCCTTTTTGGAAGGGGTAATTGTTGGATGCTAAAAATAACTTTTCAGTTTGTCGAAATCTTTTGTTGGGAAATAGAATTGCGCAATCTCGCAAGTATAAATACCAGCCGTTTCGCTGGCAAAATAATCAGTATAGCAGTAGATTCCGGAATTTTGTCGATCATTACTGAATAATTTGTCACCTGTTTATTGAAACCAAGTTATGTTGGGATATGGACTATATATATATAAGAGAGAGCTCTCTGGATTGTATTTTACTTGAAAGCAGGTTTCAGTCTGTTACGAAAGTAATTTTTGAACAAAAAATTAATTTTGGCCTTGTAGTTTTCTCTTGATCAGAAGATTGTATATTTTTTTCTTTCAATCTTAACTAATATTTGTATTTGTAAATAAATTTATAATCGTTAATTGGTATTTCCTTGTAGTAAATTTGTCTAATAAGTATAAATTAACTGGCTTCCTTTTGGTTGGTGAGGTGTCCCGCCGTCACTGGTCAGTGAGGCGGAGGCTTTATCAATCCAAAGGACGCCAGAATCGATTATGCTGAATTCAATCGCGACTCGCATGCGTGTCCTCACTGGTCAGTGGGATGCGGGTGCGATCACGATGGAGTTCAAGCATGAGAAAGGTTACCTTATTTTGAAGTCTTAGTTAAGTAAGCATAAATTTAATTTTAATTATATTATTATTCAGAAGCAGACCCTTACCCGAACTTTGGGATGCGGGGTCTCATGCCCCGCAGGAACTGAGCGTAGTCGTGGCATTTATATATTAATAACAGAAAGATAATTGGTAGGCAGCGACGCCCGGTCTTTGTCTGTCGAGGGGACCGAGCCGGTGTGTCGTGTGCCTTGGCAACGGGCCAAACAGCCATGTTTGTTACACTGTTAATTTCTTTAATATTTATTATTCTCTTCATTTCGCTTTTCTTGTTATTTTTGTCAGTCGGTCATTGGAAATAAACAACTGTTAGATAGATTACAAATGATTTTCTGGATGAATCGGGTACCTTGTTTGTTGGAGCGACTTGAGATAGAATTTTCACCTTGGCGAGGTGATTCCTCCTGTTGTCCACCCTGCTGCTTATACTTTCCACCTTGCCCAATGTAAATCATGCTCAAGTTATATATTTACGTTTTTGATGACGAAAAGTAATTGCCTTATTTTTTTTAAAAAATGTGTGTTACTGTTAAAGAACATCTTTATTGAAGGTATGTGAGAATGTGTTTATTTAACACCTACCTAATGGCATAAAATGAACAGAATCCCTACATGATTTTGCAGTATGCTTATTAAGTTCTTCAGCAGTAAATTGAATTAATTCTTGACAACAATAAATGCAATTCTTTTTTAAAACAAATTGACACACACCCGGTGGACGCTTGATTGAATGATTGAATTAGTGTTTTAAGTCCACTTTATGCACAGTAAGGCTAATCGTGACTGGCCCTACAGTTTAAAGTGGGACCCGAACCACTATGTGCCTCCACCGGGTATCGAACCCGAGACCCCTTGATTACAAGGCGAAGACGCTGGTGGCCGCGCATGGTGGTTCGGATCCCATTCTAAACTTTAGGTCGTCTTAGCTTTTCTGTGCATAAATGAACCTAAAAAATTAACTCAAACAAATGATAAGATTTTTTCATGAAATATAACTCTCCCATAACCTCATTTTTAGTGAAACTTGGCTTGCCAATACATTTAGCATCATTATGTACTCGAGTATTTGAGAAAGTCAACATTTTATAACACGTCTGAACGCAAGGATGAAGTGCACACCCATAGGGCCAGACCACAAGCCGCCACTGTCCCTGTCTAGATATTATTAGAATAATTTAATGAAGAAGATTAGGTGGGCAGGCCATGAGACAAGAATGGGAGAGGATAGAATATTTCGTAGGATTTTTGTTGGGAAATCGGAAAGAATGGAACAGATTGTGTTGATATTGCGCAGGATAGGAAGAGATGGAGGTCTGGGTTGCTGCAGCCATATACCTACGGGTTTATGAACCGTAGAGAGTTAGTTGGTAGTTAGTTATTAAATTTCCGAAAATGACAGCTTCTTGTTGACTTCCTAATATTTCATTTTTCTACCCAACTAAAAGAGATACAATTGTTCCTAGCTGCATTCGGAACATGAAAATTAAATATAAATGCTACAAAGTTATGGAAAGAAGCAGTAAAAATGAGCAATTACACGATCAACTTAAATTTACCAGAAACATTATAAGTCATGGAGGAAAAATTATCCATCAAAGAAATATCCATAAAAAAATTCCTTAACCGAGTGTTGAAACATACAGAGGTAATGATGAAAATATTCTAACTACCATGGAAATTTTGAGCAACCGTAAATTATGCACGTTAGTAAACATTATAAAAGAATAACACTTATAAAATGAACCTACCACACTAAATGAACATGGAACCAAGACACGGAGGTCTTAATGTACTGATAAATAGCGTTGCAGTTGGACAACTCCTTGACCGTCACTAGGCATTGCTAATCAAGTGTTTGCTCAGTACAGGTAGTTCCCACGCTATTGATGCGTGTACGTGATATTTGACCATAAAATCAACAGAACTCGTGCATGCATGACAGCAATGGACGATAAAAGTCTGAGACAATGAACCTAAATTACATGAAATGTAAGCATCACCTCTGAAAACATCACGTACCATATAAGATTTACCGATTAGGGTTAAATTCTCTAAAGAAGCTTATAAATATTGGATGTATCTATATATTTCTGTGTATAGCACAGAAATACGCCACAACGATATTGGCTCTATATATGACGTTTTAACTTTGCACAACGATGTGCAAGAATAGTGTAAGCAAGTATTAACAATTGAGTCATTCCATGTCAAATCATCCAGGCCATGTCACCCACCATCTCCGATTTTGTTGAAATTCGGTATACGTATAGAACTTTTGATGCTAATTACAAAAATGAAAACTTTTTTGAGTTTGGTCAAGGGGTTCAGAAATTACACGGATGTAAAAATCTCCGTGTAGGCCACTTGTGGCTCCACTTTGAATGACACGTATTAAGTTACAAATGATAGTATCTTCTCTCAGGTTTGCGTAGAAACTTCAAGTTTGTTTTCGTTTGCTCAGGATAGCGTAAGCATGTTTTTAAATAAGGTTTCAGATTAGTGTATCAATAATCATGTTGATTGATTGATTGATTTAGTTTATTTTACTTCGCGTTTTGTGCCTCTTGGCTAATTTGCGAAGATGGGGATGAGTGATGAAATGATGAAATTGATGAATGGACATTCACAAACAACCAAGCCCGACCGGGATTCGAACCCGGGACCCTTGGCGTCGCAGCGCGATGTGCTAACCACTCGGTCACAGGGTCGGGCTCAATAATCATGTATTTTATGTATAGTTTCATGTATTCTTTTAGAAAAATAAATGACTAACTTCAAGAGCGAATTTCGTGCAATGCCCCCCCCCTTCAATTTCCACCAAATTTTATATACAGGTAGCTCAGAGTGTGTACTAATGCTTGATGTAAAAATTGGGATGGGAGGTTCAGAGACAGGGTGATAAAAATAATTTGCATTAAAAGTTAATCTTATTAGAAATGCTTATGTATTTAGCACAAAGTCTGTAGTACAATATGTTTTGAGGTATAATATTCAAAATTTCTGTTCACTGTGTGTGAAGGTAAGCATAGGCATAACCTGACGGGGACAATGAGAAGCATTTGCCCCCTCCAAAATTTATAGATTAATTAAAAATTACAAGTGAAATATATTTTGTGAACCTCCTGGCACTTGAGGAACAAACAAAAAAAGAGTAATTATTGTGATTTTTCAAATGTATTTAGCAAATAATCTTGGACACTATTTTTATGGGATGGAAAACTTTGTGATTCTTTCAACCCAAAGATAGTTCCCAATTTACGCCCATCAAGATAATACTAGTAATACTTACACTATTGTACTCTATGCATTGCCAAAGTTTCATCTAGGATTGTGCCCTTCACATTTTAGAAGAATATTTTGACCATTTCGAACACCCAAAAGTATTTGACTTATCACTAAGTACATACAGTATGTCCTTCCATTTGTGTTGTTAATGTCCACTGGACACAGAATATTTTGTGGCAAGTAGTAGGAAGTTGATGGACCAAGTGGATGCAAGAATTTATTTGCTGCATTTCCTTTTTTTCCCATGGACTTTTGAAGCAATCTTACAAACAAGTTTTAGACACACACACAGCTACTACATAACTGTTTAGAGTTGGAATTCAGAAAGAAACTTCTTCACAACAGTCAAACCACACAGTTACACAAAACTTATTTCAACAGCTCTTATTATTTTTGCATTGACTGTTAAACAACTAGTGTTTCGAAGTAACTGGTTGCAAGTAACAGTTACTTTTTATTTAGGAATTGCTGACCTGGCAAGGAAGCTATGCTTTGTTGAATGCTGACTTTAGAACATCCAAGCTATAATTCAATTCATTTTTAATTACATGTGAAAACTTCAGTGTTTTTGGTGGTCTGCTGCGTTCGTTTGGAATGTGGTTCTCAAGCTAGGAAAATGTCATTGTCAAAGGAGTGGACCTTGTTGATCTTGGAATGGAGGAGAAAGAAATATGTGCAAGTGGAATCAATGACACCATATTTAATATACGTGGTTAGCTCACTAATGATTTCTTAATTAAAATCGTTGAAGCAAAGCTGATTCTGTGTTCCATCATTTATTTGCAGTAGTAATGTAAATATATGAAGGCATATTATGTACTAAAACATAAATAAAATACTCAAGTCTTCACGATCATTGATTTTGTGTAAATTTTACACAAATCAATGATCATTAACTGTAAGTTACTTTCACAGTAATTGTAAAGTAACTCATAATTACTTTCAAAGTACCAGTAACTGTAACCGAGTTAGTTTTTACATGAGTAACTGTAACTCGATTACTTGTAAAAAGTAACTTACCGAACCTGTACCCTAAGTTCAAAATAGTGCATACTTAATTGTCCTGGTTCTGTTGATTAGTACTTTGCAATCGCTGACATATCGCACTGCGCGTTTTGTCATTTCACCTTACATGATTAATAAGAAATTTATGCCTTGAATACTATTTCTAATTGATACATCATTGCCACACTTGTTTTAACTGTTCCAACTAGCCCGTCACAAGATTTTCTGTGGTATATGCCAAAATCTCCATGGAAAAACTTCAATCAGCACAAATGTGTATTATTAATTCTAACTTCATATTACGTATCCCAGTGAAGAGTAGCCAAAAAAAAGAACTTCCACATTGAGATAAAATGCACAAATAGAATATTCTCGAAGATAATTTGCTAAACTTGGGAATGCTAATAATGATGATTATATTTCTTAAAGAAGAGATTTGAAACTGACTTAGATACAGTTGAACCTCGATTTTATGTTATTCAGGAAACGAAGCTGAAACAACTTAGAATGCGAGAAAATGTTAAACGGAGGAAAATTTCTTAGCAATTTGCTATGTTGGGACCACCAAGATTGAATATAGAATGCAGGACAATGTAAAATCAAGGAACTTGAAATCGGAGTTCCGCTGCAATTATTATTTGTAAATTTAATTTAATTTATGAATATTGGAGGGGGCAAATGCTTCCCTTTGCCCCCGCCAGATTACGCCTATGCTTTCCTTCACACATAGCTAACAGAAATTTTGAATATTATACCTTAAAACATATTGTACTTCAGGCTTTGTGCTAAATACATAAGCATTTTTAATAAGATTAACTTTTAATGTCATTTGATGCAAATTATTTTTTTATCACCCTGTCTCTGAACCGCCCATCCCAATTTTTTCATTAAGCATTAGTACACACTTTGAGCTACCTACATACAAAATTGGGGGACCTTGAAGAGGGTGCATTGCACGAAATTTGCTCTTGAAGTTAGTAATTTTTTCTTCTAAAAAGATACATGAAACTAGACATAAAAATACATGGTTATTAATAAAATCATCTGAAACCTTATTAAAATGAAAGTTTACACTATTTTGAACAAAAGAAAAGAAACTTATTTATTTATTTATTTATTTATTTATTACTAAACACAACAGGCGAATGCCCAATTACAGTGTTCTACATTTCTTATTTATCTTTACACTCAGTATATCAGATCTTTACCACCATGTACAATATATATAAGATACAGATATAATATATTATAAATTACATAAAATATGGAAATAAAATAAACAAGGATAAATCAAGGATAGAAGTTATTTACATTAAAGAAATATATTAATTATGTGTGTAATAAATTACCTGTAAATAATTGACACACTAGAAAGTACGTACATATATGTAATTGAGTATAAACTACGAAAGAAATATATATTTACAAATATTGCGTTTATGTTTACATTGTTGACATTTGTTCTTCCATTCCTTGAATAACATTTTTGAATGTCCCAATAGGCATGTGAAATATGTCTAATTTTGGTTCCCTTTCGGAACATCTGTTGTACAGTTCACACATTCTCCTGATAGGTGATTTATTTATAATGTTCGATCTTCTGTTACTACAGTAAAAGAGGCCCCCTTTGGATCGTGTCTTGGAGATAGGAACACGTATGTGTATTTGTTCTAGAAGATGTTGCACTTGAATATTATTGTTCATGATTTTGTATAAGAAACAGAGCATTTGCGTCTTCCTTCTTTTGCTGAGAGAAGGCAGGTTGTGGTGTTTACAGAGGGAAGTGTATGATTCGTATCGGGGATATATGCCTGTTTCTTTATAAGTAGCGTACCTTACGAATTTAGACTGTAGCATTTCTATTTTATGCGTGTACTTTTTGTCCTGAGGAGCCCATATTTCTGCTGCATATTCTACTTTGCTTCGGACTAAAGCGTTAAATATTATTTTCATTATTTCTTTGTTCATAAACTCTTTACTCATTCTAATTGCGTACCCTAGGTTCCTGTGTGCCTCATTTACGACCCTTTCAACATGTGTTGCAAATGTAAGTTTTGAATCAAATGTAACTCCTAGATCTCTCATCTCGTTAACCCTTTTAATTTTTGTGTTATTTATTTTGTAATCGAATTCAATTTGCTTTCTGTTGCGCGAGTATGTCATCGTGCAGCATTTTGCTATGTTCAGATTAAGATCATTTATTTCGCACCACTTTGTTACTGTATTGATTTCACTTTGTAAGGATTTGCAGTCATCAATATTACAGATAGTCTTACCGAATTTCAAGTCATCGGCGTATAAGAGTCTGAATGAGTCACACAGGTACTTTGGTAAGTCATTGATTAGAATTAAAAATAACAGAGGTCCGAGATTCGAACCCTGGGGGACTCCTGAGAAAACTGCGAACTCTTCTGTTAAAATTCCATTATAAGATACGTTCTGCTTACGGTCTTTTAGATAAGAAGCAAAGAAATTTAGTGCTGGTTTGGAGAGGTCGTAACACGAGAGTTTACTCAACAAGATATCGTGGTTTACTCTATCGAAGGCTTTGGATATATCTGTATAGATGACATCTACTTGCTTTCTTTCTTCTAGATTAGTTGCTACGAAATGACTTAGGAGGGATAGGTTCGTAACAGTGGATCTACCCGGGACGAAGCCATGTTGGTTGGCAGATATTACTGGGGATACGTGTGACAACAATCTTCGATAAATAATACTTTCGAAAACTTTTGCGGGCGCAGATAATAAAGATATGGGCCTATGCTCTTCAATGTTACCGGTGCCACTATTTTTGGGTACGGGACGCACTGTAGATGTTTTCCATTTCCTGGGAAATACAGATGTGGTTAGGGAAAGATTGAATATTTTCATTAAGGGTAGGGCTAATAAGCTTGCACAACCTTTTAACACGTAGGGCGGAATGCCGTCAGGGCCACAAGATTTCTTTGGTTTTAACTTTTTTATTGCCTTTTCAACATCATCAATACTGATTGCGTTTAGTACAAATTCTTCGCCTACGTCTATCTTTTGGTGGTCTTCGATTAAATTGCAGTCGTAATTCGCGGGCGTGCTCTTATAGGTGGAAAGGAAATGCTGGACGAAGGCGTTCGCAATTGCCTCGTCATCGTCTAGTGTAGTGTCATTGTATTTGAGGGGCATGGACGTATTTTTCCTCCCTTTATTTTGAACGAAGGACCAAAAGTGTCTAAAATCGAGTTTTATATAATTTTCTGTTTCTGATATGTAATTCCTGTAAGCTTTTTCAATTTGCCTTTTGGTTATTTTGCGGAGAGTTTCAAACTGTGCACGATGAAAGTTGGTATTACCAATTCCACGTTTCCATTTCTTATGGTGGTGGGATTTGCTTTTAATGTTTTTAATTATGCCACTGGTGAACCAACTAGGATATCGTGATGTTATGGATTTCTTTTTGTACGGGACGGTAGCTTCAAAAACTTTATCCAGATTTTCGTAAAAGATATCAAGCGCGTCATTTACATTCTTTTGATTGGATATTTCTTCCCAGTTGATGGTAGCAATTTCACGGTACATTACTTCAAAGTTTGCTTTTTGGAAATTACGTATTCTAATTGTTTTCCCTTTATTTGCTTTAACATGTTTCGAAACAAAGAATTCGATGCTAAGTTGGGGGTGATGTTCATCCTCCGGTACTAACGTTTCAGTTTCTTTACAGACCGACACGTTTTGGATGTTAGTCAGAACTAAGTCTAGTGTTTTGTTGTTGGTGTTTAACACATTATTTACACTACTTAAATTGTAGTAAGACATAAAGTTGGAGAGAGTTTTAGATTTTTGCGAGCCTTTGCTGAAATCATAATTAGAACCTGTTACTTCCGGCAAGTTAAAATCACCTACGAGGAGTATGCGTGAACTGGGAAGACATACAGAATAAATCGCTTCATAAAACGCTTCATAAATTGAAATAGTACACAAGGGTGGGAAATATACTATGCATATATACAGAGACATAATATCGTTAATTACAGTTTTTTCGAGGACACATTCAATTGGTAGGTCAGCTAATTCTATGGTGGTTGATCTGTATTTGTTTTGTATTCCTAAAATAACCCCCCCTCCATCCTTTTTTCCCAAGGTTTTCATTTTCCGGTCACATCTAGTTACGCCATATCTGTCATCAAACAGTTCACTGTCCCTGATGCCAGGTACCAGCCAGCTTTCGACTACAGCCACTGCAGCATAGTCGTTGGCAAAAACGCTTCGAGAGAAAGTCCTGATTTTCGTACGGAGTCCTCGGGTATTTTGAAATGCTAGATTAAATAATGCTTTACTCACCGCCTCTTTCCCTTTTTCTGGGGATGACCGTCGACTGCCTGTCCATCATTGGGTGGAATGACCTCTCTCCCTATTGTTGTTCCTTACCCTCGGGTCCCGACGGGAAGAGAGGGTGGATGCGGATGGCGAACGTTGCTTCGGTCCCTGCCCTCCTGCTGCTCCAGCTGCCGTCGCGGCCTCCGACGGAGGCGCGGAAGGGGTAGGTGGAATTCCTTTGTCACGTTGACGAGAGACAGGTACTTCGTCCGGTTGCATACTCTCCAGGTCGCCGAGTGTGTAACGCCTCCCGTCGATGAACAGATACCGAAACTGCAGGTATGCATACTTTCCTTGATTCCTGGCCTCGATCATGTGGTACTGGAGCTTCTTCCGTTCTTCTCGAACCTTTGCAGAGTAGTCCTGCTCCAAATACACACGGCTTCCTTTCAGTTCTTTGCTGTTGCGTAACACTTCTTCTTTCTTTTTGTCAGACAGAAATTTGCATATCACAGGTCTGTTCTTGTTTCCTTGCTTTTTCCCGAGACGATGCACACGATCGAGATCGAGCTCACCGAGGGACACTTTGAGCTTTCCTTCGATCAGTTCCCGGATTTTTGCCTCGGTCGTGGCATACGATTCGCGATCTTCTTCCTCGATGCCATGAAACACGAGATTTTGCCTTCTCGACCTGTTCTCTTGGTCCTCAACACGCCATTCTAAAAACTTACAGTATCCCTGTAAGTCACTCACTTCGTCTGCCAACTTATCCATATCCTGTTCCATGCTTGTGACTCTGTCCACCAGCTTGGTGACCGTATCTTTCATTTCCTTGATTTCATTCATAATAGCCTCGTTCGAACTTTGGAGAGACTTGAGGATATCACGGATTTCACTTAACTCGAAGTTTCTATGGCAAACCTGAGAGAAGATACTATCATTTATAACTTAATGCGTGTCATTCAAAGTGGAGCCACAAGTAGCGTACACGGAGATTTTAAAAAGCACGTAACTTCTGAACCCATTGATCAATCTAAAATAAATTGTAATTTTTGTTATCAGCATTAACATTTCTATAAGTATACCGAATTTCATCAAATCGGGGATGGTGGGTGACATTTTCACAAAATTCTGGATGATTTGACATGGAATGGCCCAATTGCTTAATTCAACTATCGGGAATCATACTGTTGCTCTTCTATGAAAACCAGAGGCAATACACATCATTGTACATAATAACAAAGGTTCCGGTGACCACCAACGGTGGAAATTAATTTTATTTATCGATATCTGTGCAAAATATAACAACATAGTTACCTCCGACTTGAAATTATCGAAATGTACTTAATATAAGCATTTATTCCTTGTAAACTATTAATGCTACAATATCAGTATGAACATAAATAGAATAGCTCGTCGTCACGAAACTGGTTTTTGCTCAGATCTCAACGCATTATCATAATTGGTCCTTTAGTAACACAACTTGCCGACTCCCGTGGCGGAGTGGTTAGCATACCGCGCTGGGTTCGAATCCCTGACTAGGAATAGTTGTTCCTTGTGTGCATTCCTGTTCAATTTCATCATATAATCACTCATCATGAATGTCGTGATTAGCCAAAATTTGCATAAAATCCAAATACAATTGACAAAAATGCAGATAATGCAAAGCCTGGACGCAACGCTTGAGGTTTATCCTAGTCAGCAACTGTAAAATATCCACATATATGGTTTACCAAAAAAATTAATTGAACTATTTATGAAAAGTGCGAGTTTCAAATCAACAGCATACAAGTCGATTAGTGCATCTATATTTATACAGCACGCTTAGAGCTTTAGCCGGATTTCTCCGAATATGAGTATTTGCCCAGAATGTTTTAAACCTGAATCAAGACAGGATATTTCATCCAAAATACAGTGCAGTGGTTGTTGCAATTGGTATCAATGAAATGTGTGCAGTTAAAGGAAAGTGATGTGGAATATTTAAAATCTGAAAACAGGGAATGGCGATATACAAAATACATGAAAGAAGGTGAAGTCGACTTCTTGAAAGTGCGGAGGAATCAGCTAAGGTAGTGAATCCATCCCTAACGGATGTCTATGAACTGTTACAGGCTCTTACAAATGAAGTTAAAAACTTGAAGCAGCAGCAGAAGAAACGGAACGTGAACTAGAAAAAAACACTAAACCTTGCTCACGAGAAATTGGATGAAAATGCTGAACTAATAAAAAAACAGTCCGAGAGTATAGATGCATGCTTAGGCTGGATAGAAGTGTTGGAAAGTAAGAATCTGTTATTAAAAAAGCAATTGAAGGAGACACAGCTACAAGTAGATGATCTGGAACAGTATGGTAGGAGAAATACGCTTGAAATACATGGTGTACCAGAAAACTTGAATGAAGATCCCTAAGAAATTGTAAAGAAAGTAAGACAAGTACTAGATGTAAAGGTAGAAAATTGAAATGATTGACATATGTCACAGAATGAAGAAACTTTCGCAACAGAAATCGGCGGGCATTATTGTTAAGTGTGTTAGACGTGTAGTGAGAGATAAGATAATAGAAAGACGTAAAGTTAAGAGAAATCTAAACTGTGCACACCTTGGCTACACAAATAACGATGTTGTATATATTAATCAAAGTCTCACTCCCCTCACGAAGAAAATTTATGGCTATGCCAGGAAAGTAAACAGAGAGAAAAACAACCATACTTATGGGTTGATAGTTCAGGGTCTATAAAATTAAGAAAAACAGAAGGGGATATACAGTATATTCTTTTGTTCTGAAAACAATTGAAGATGTTGATAAGTTAGTATAATTTGGAATGGCTTCACAAAAGTATTTCACAATTTATTATCAAAATGTGAGGGGCCTGAACACAAAAACTCAGGAATTTTATCTAAACATTTCCTTCTGTATCCATGACATAATTGTCATTACAGAAACGTGGCTACATAGCGTTGTATACAGTACTGAATTGTTTACTGAGAACTATGAGGTATTTAGACATGATAAACAAAGTAATAATAGAGGTGGTGGAGTATTAATTGCCATTACACAAAATATAAAAGCTGACAATGTTGTATTAAGCAATAATCTAGACATGATCTGTGTTAAAGTGACCTTAGATAATAATATATACTATATAATTACTGTGTATTTCACACCTTCCTCAGCAGTAGATGAAAAATTACAAGGTAACAATATTATTATTATTATTATTATTATTATTATTGGTGATTTCAATTTACCATATATTGTAGATTCTAGTTATAATCTGCAGACGGGAGGACTTTCATACAGAGCTTTAGATAATTTTTGTCTCTCTATGACTTGCATTCTATTAATAACATAAAAAATAAAAACAGTAGAACATTTGATCTGACTTTAACTAATATATGGGATTGTGTTACAGTAAATACAGACGAATTTCCTCTTGTAAAAGAAGATATGCATATCCGGCATTAATTGCAAGTGTGAATTATACAAAAACAAATCAAACTTCAAGAACTAATCCAGTTGTAATGTTAAATTTTGAAAAAGCAAATTTCCAGCCGAATGTATGAATTGTTTCCAAATACAAATTGGGAACCTATTAGTAGTATGAATTATGTAAATGACGCTGTGTAATATTTCAATGTTAGAGTTAACTCGGTTTTAAATTCCACAGTACCAACAAAGAGAATCCACTCAAACAGTAAATACCCTCCCTGGTTTAGTCGAGAAATTAAGGATATGTTAATACTTAAAGAGAGTTACAGGAAACAAATAGAACATGATAATGATAGCAGAATAAAATATAAAGATACTCGTAAAAGAGTAAACATACTTATAAATAGAGCATACAACGTGTATCTAAGGGAAACCAAGGAGAGTATCAAGAATAACAGTAGACTGTTTTGGAATTATGTAGAAAATAAAAAGGGTAGAAATATTATTTCAAACCAAGGTATGATGTACGGTAATACAATATTACAAACGAATCAAGAAATAGTAAAGAGCTTTGCTTCTTATTTTAAATCTGTTTATACTGATTATCAAAAGTTAATATGACATAACTGAGGAAGTTGAACTACAGGTATCTAATCCACTTTCAAATAATAGAATTCCCAACAAGGAATTTTGGTATGCGATTAAAAAATTGAAACCAAAAATGACCAGTTGGCCAGACGGAATTCCTCCTTATGAAATCAAAGCTTGTGCAGAGGTATTCAAAATACCTTTATGTCTGATATATAATTTAATAATAAAGCTGCAGAATTTTCCTAAGATATGAAAATTAACAAGAGTCTGTCCTATTTTAAAAACAAATGAAAATACGAAAATTGAGAATTATAGGCCAATAGCCATAATATGTGCACCAGCAAAATTTTGGAACAAATATTGTATTCAAGAATATTTAAACATGTTAAAAGTTACATACACAATAGTCAACATGGTTTCTATCCCTGTATGTCTACCACAACAACTTTAGTAAATTTTGTGCAAAATGTTTTCGATGCACTCTACTGTAGATCAATGGTGCATATCATTTATATTTACTTTGCAAAAGCCTTTCACAAAATTAACCACAACATTCTTTTGCGAAACATTTTCAAGTTTTGGTTTAACAACTAATTTCTAAAATCTAATGAAATCATATCTGCAAGGAAGGAAACAATATGTATCATACAAACAATCTACATCTGCTGAATATGTAGTGAATTCAGGTGATCCCCAAGGATCAAATCTTGGACCCCTGTTATTCAGCTTGTTTGTGAATGATTTACCGTCTCATGTTAAGAACTCTAAATGTCTCATGTACGCAGACGATATAAAATTATACAAACAAATTGACAACAGAGAGGATTCGTTAAAACTTCAAACAGACTTAGATGTGTTATATGAATGGAGCTGTGAAAACGATCTTAGTTTCAATATAAAGAAATGTTGTTTCATGCAGTTGACGAATAAGAGGTTTACTTATAAATCTACTTACTATATTAATGGTCAAGTACTTCCAGAGGCAGATATAGTTAAAGACCTTGGTGTCCATTTAGATTCTAACCTGACTTTTAAACAACATGTCTCACTTTTGATTAAAACCGCGTACAAAACGCTAGGTTTTGTTATAAGAAGTACGAAGAACTTTAGAGATATTGACTGTATTAAAGCCGTATATAAAAGTATAGTGAGAAGTAGACTTGAGTATGCGTCTATTATATGGTCCCCTCTTTATAGATCTTATGAAAATAATCTCGAAAGAATTCAAAAAAGATTTGTAAGATATTTATATTTTTAAAAAATGTCATAGACCACACAAATGACAACGCTCTACAGAGACCTCCTTCTGGAATTCAATTTCGAAACTCTTAGTAATAGGCGAATGTTAGATCAATTGTTCGTGTACAAAACAGTAAACGGCATATTAGATAATAGTTTATTTCCTTGATAACTTCAGTTTAATATAAGGAAGAATAATTTACGTTGTAGAAATATTTTCATCCCAAAAATTTCAAAAATGTAAGAGCTGCCCGATTAATAGAATTTGTGACATGTATAATGAAATTATGATTAATAATCATTCCATAGATTTTTCAATGCTATTCATGACTTACAAGAAAACATTAGAGTTAATTCTGAAAGTACGAATATGCAATAGTTAATACATAATAACTGTATTTATACTCAAGATTAAATGATTATTATTATTTTCTTTACTTTACTTATAAACTGTTTTGTATGTCTATACTTCTGTAATGAATACAATTTGTGAATAGATTGCATATGTATCTATCGTAATTGAAGTTGTAATTCTGTAATTTTGTAATTACTATTTATTATTATTATTATTATGTACGCCTTCTGTAACTGGAGGATATACCTCTGTTGAAGGTAATAATAAATAAATAAATAAATAAAAATATTATGTGGGAAAATACTGGGTTCGAATTATTTAGATCAAATGCAAAATTCGAGAACTCGTTCAAATTGAAATAACGTAATCATAAAGTGCATTAATATAGCGTTAACGCTGCCCTAACATTGTGTACACTTTCGTAAATTTGTGAGGCAGTATATTTAATACTCCATCAAGAAGAGTTGTAGTAACAATTTCGATGACAAAATCACGCAGAAAAAAATATCTTATACAAACACAGCAACATTTAATCTTAACCTACAACACAAGGCGGAGTAGAACATTGAAAATATTCTTCATCATGCGCTACATGAAGGTGAACGCTAACGAAATTAGGTAAGTACTTTCTCACAGCGATTTAAAGCAAGCAAGCATTTGTGGCATGCAACCAATTTCCTAACCCAATAATTTTTAAAACAAAATGAACCAATCACACAATTCTACATCTTGTAGTAATTCCGCTACGAACAATAGCAGGGTGTACACTGAGCTCATTAAGTATTTGTTTATCCTGCCACACCAGAACCGAGCTCCGGTTAAACGAGAAAACACTACTAATGTCTCAAGATAGCCAACCCTGATTGGGGAAACACACACACTTCATTATCGTATTTCTGAAGGTACACGTTCTTGACAAACACTTGCGATGGGCTTGCTGTGCAAATGCTATGACAGTCATAAAATCTTTCCGTAAATATTTGACACCAGGAAATAGTCTCAAATACAAATGTAATTAAAGTGAAGGCAATAGAAGAGGACTGCTTTCGCAAATGAGAATGGCGGAAGCAAGAGGAGCATTGACCGTTTAAAATGTTTAGGTTTATTAAAATTTACAAGTCAATGATACTTTTGCTGATCTCCTTGGACCAGAGAAGCAATTTTTTATGATTTCACAAACGTGACAGTTATTTCACAAAATAACAATAATCTTGGACGTTATTTATATGGCCTAGAAAACTTATTAATCCTTCCCCAAAAAGTTAAGCTGCAAGTTCGTTTGTAACCCCCTAAAGTTAGATTCCATGTTACGCCCATGAACTTAGATAGAAAAATTTCTAATCAAAACAAAAAAAAATGTGTCTCACGGACTAAATAATACGTGGCAAAATAATGTCCAAAAGTGGCGGCGATTGGTTTCCAAAACTGGGCGAGGGCAAGGTGCGAGAACTAGATTGCGATGCGAGGACAAGGACAGTTTATTTTTTTTTGGTACATAAGGTTTAGCATAGTGCGGGAGAAAATGTGGCAAAATGTGGGAGGGGTGGAACAGCCCCCCCCGCCCCCATAATCTCCGCCACTAGTTGAATGTGAAAGAACATTTTTCTGCTTTGCAGCAAATTATGGGTTACCTTCGTAATGGGATTGGTAACTAGAGGTTGAGTGCTGTATTTATTCCCTCAAATATAACAGTTATTTAAGAAAATAGTCCTGGACATTAATTTTATGGGATGGAAAAACCTTTTGATTCTAGATTAATGCAGTGGCGGCGATTAGGTTGGCATGGAGTTGCAGATGCCCCCCTTCCACATTTTGTAGCTTTGTCCCCTCATTATGTTACACCGTAGGTACCAAGAGAAAAAAATTGTTCTTGCCCCCTCCCCAAGTTTTAGAACCCAATCGCCTCCACTGCATTTATAGTTGATGATTAACACAAAGCTTATAAAGTTCGATAAAGGCAATTTGAACGTTTCAACCAATGCAAGCAGTTCCTGAAGGGTTCTTATTTCTAATTCCCTTCCATATCACAACAGTAGTGAGCTGAGGAAGATCGTCCTTTCCGTAGTTAATAAATTCGGAAATTTTAAATTGAAACTGCCAAATCCAATTAACACATCACTGTCCTTAGTAAAAGCTTTACTTCAATTTAGAAATTAATAAAGCATATTTTTAATATTCTCTTCACATGTAGCTCTTCTGCTTTCACATGCTGGAAATGAAATGGGCTACTATGACAGTGCAGAAATTATTTTCTAACCTCAGAAATGAGGTTAATATAAATCAAACAAACTAAATACTGCAATACTGTGCAAAAATCAGCACGTTTAGGCAATATAGGCATAGTCCTAAGACTCCGAAGAGCATTAAATTGCCTAAACGTGCTGACTTTTGCACAAATTCCAGTATTTTATATTGGAATTCGAGCCATTAAATGAAATGTACCCCCACCAGGGATCGAACTGGTCATCACGTGGTTACAAGGAAACAGTCTTATTGCCAGACTACCTGGGTGTGGAGCTCAATTTTAATATTTCTAATTCAAATTCAATTCCTTGATATCATAATGTCGTATTTCCCTATCTCGGAATTTTTAGCGATAAGGATATAAGTAGGGTAAAACGAAGAGAGATGCCACAGGCGTAGAGATGCCGCACATGCTGTAGTTTGCCTAGTACACATCAGAAGGCAGCAACATTTTGTAAGGATGTGTAACTGTCGTTCATTCCACCACACCAGTGCAGCAGAGATTAGACAAGCGAAGTAGAAAGGAGTGGGGTGCCTTCATATGAAAATTTCCTGGTGAATTTACCGTCGAAATTTTATTGAAGGTAAGTGTGATAGATCGTAATAGAGCGCACGCTTAGTTTCTACGTGACAAATATTTTTAGAGTACTTGTTAGAGTATTGCGATTACTTTTCGCACGATTTTGCACCGAAACTACAAAACCATTAAAAAGCAACTGGTGCGGCATCTCTCCTCGCGAAAGTGGATTGTTACCGCATTTACACAAAAGGAGAGAAATACCAAAATAACTGACCATAATGATTCCCAGGATCTAGAGTCACCTTCATCGAGTACCTCAGGAAGTCTCTCACCTGTCACAGTTAAACCAACAACCTCGCAAGCAACACAACTGACACCAAAATTAACTCGACAACCTCCTTTTATGCCACAGAATCAATTACCAGGAATTAATTCAAAACCTTCAACATCTACCTGTAGTTCCACACCCACGGAAAGCCCCCGTAAGTACCTCCGCCAGAAGTCCATCACCAAGGTAAAAAGGTTCAAACAGTCAGCCGAAGTGTTCAATTCCACTTCCTGACTTGCAAATATGAAACCAAAAAACTCACAATCAACTTCCAGGATCAAGACAGGACAGAAAGAAAAAAACAACCGGCACAAAGCAACCTGCGCCAGATGCTACAGCGAGTGGATCTGAGCAACACATCAACAATTGTGTGGAATGCTGGGAGAATTACTTCCTAGCGGTTTCAAATCTGACTGGATGCAGTGTGTTACGTGTTCGAAATGGTTACACGAAACCTACACTGTGTATGGAACACTGTGTGTGGACTGTGGAAGAAAGAATATTGTGGAGAAGAACTTAAGAAGCAGAAGTGAGTCAGTGCGGCATCTCTCCTCGTGTTTTTCATGACACACAAAATTCAATGCTTTTGTAATTTGAAACAAAAAAAAAATCAATAGTTCCTAATGGATGCCAATTATTTTTTTCTTAAAGTGCAAGGACTGTAGTTAAGTTTTCATGTCGAAAAATTTCCACGAGAGCAGAGATGATTTCTTTCTATTCAGTTATGAAAAAGTGCGGCGTCTCTCCTCGTTTTACCTACACAGTGCCTTTCACTGCCGAGGTGTCCTTTGGGCGGCGGCTAGCGAAAAGTAAGAGCACATCTGCCGGCATTCAAACCCACAACTGTACACTGACCTTAGCATTGGACCAGTGCTTCAGTATCCAAACAGCTATTGTCCAGTTTGTACATGTTTGTGAAGTGTTAAATTGTCAACAAGTCTTTTAGTTTCCGTATTGCCAGATTTTGTTCTGCAATCTAATAATGCCACGCTATCCTTAAAATTTTAAACATCGAATTCTTATATACGACTCTTACGTCATTTCGAATTTTTGTAGGAAAGTTAGAATGCCTCTTGCAGAAGAATTCCCAGATGTTCCTGTTTCACACAGAGACAGTGTTCTTTTACTTGTGAACAAATTTAGGAAAATAGTGTATGCTTTTGTTAAGGTTAAACGGCATGTGTTTACTGAGGATAAAATAGACGACGTTGGAACACGATTGAACCATACACAGACATATTTATAACGTTATCGTGGCGAGCTATCAAGTTTTTATACCGGAAGCCATATATGAGAAGAATTGAAAGAAATTATGAAGGAGATAACTTGAATCCATTTCGGAAGAGGAACTGGTACGTGTTAGTGAAAATTTCCTATAAATATGTGGATGCAGGAGGACATCATTTCAAACACCTCTTGTAACACGGTATGTTTTCATTTTAATTGTAACTGGAAATGCAATTGTACGAGCTTACTTAATTACATAGGGAGCGGTTCCAGTTACGCGGATGTTGCATCCAGTTTGCCGGCAGACGCGTTGCTACTTTCCGGCCGTGAAATGCACTGTATAATTATGACACTGTGACGTGGTCGCGTCCTTTAGTATAATGGTATTAATTTGGAAGCTAAACATAAATATGAAATAGGTTTTTGTTATACCAGTAAGTACACGACCACTTCACATCAGCACTGGCCACAAAAAAAAGAAATAGAGCCACAAAAAGGTTGGTTGCCCAAAAAACTAGATCTGTACAAATATTCAAAAAAAAACACAACCCTTTTCTCTTTTGCTCTATTCCACTATTTATTGCTACCGTGGTAAAATCACCATTCAGTCCAAAACGATGACCACAGATATAATTGGCCCCCTTGCGCTGACTCAGAAATTAACGTGGATCTCGAGCACCAATCCCCACCATACCATATATTTCCCAGCTTATCTAATCGTCGAGATTTAATATTGGTTTCCGTGTTCGTGGTCGTCTAGCCACGAAAACGGAAACGCTCTCAACATATATATATATATATCAAAGCAAAGTGGAACGCTAATGAACGTAAAAATAAGAACCATTGCATACGTCATACTTCAATTTTAGTGTCCATTTATTGTAACAAATTAGCACCCGGACAAATAGAAATATCTCCCCAACAATTTGCCAAAAATCTCTCCCAATATATATATATTTAATTGTATGTACAATATAATAAAACCCACGTGGCAAAAATAAATACTTCCCTTTTTTGCTACATGTCGTTAAAATTTATAACACGAAACACCCGTTAAATAAATACAAAGTCATATTTGTGGTTTAGGTGATCGGAATCCTATATCGACGAAAATTATCAACAATCAAGGTGGCGAATTTTTAACTGTGTTAAGTCAGTCATGGAATAAATGCACTAAGTTTTAAATCACAAAACGAATAATTCCAAAAAGACTATTCCTGAAAATCATTACTAAAGAAAAAGGACCGGTCACTTAACTTTAACATAAACTGAAATAAATTAAATTATTATACCCCGTTATTCCATGTCCAGACATCAGTCCAATGCCACAGTCAAATTCGTATGTCGATGCAGATCCGATCACCCTCGCCCGTGACCAAGCAAGGAGAAGGAAGCTCCTTACTATACCAATGCCTCAGCTGCAACGATCTGTTCTCTCGGGAGAAAACTTCGCCCGCAGCCGAAGCTTTCCCCCTTTAGTTACAAAGTTCTCCGCTAGGGGAAACAGTGTTGCCAAATTTAATCTGCTCGACGTCCAGAGCCGAGCGTCAAGAACACAATGTCGCAAAAACTCCTTGTTAGAATAACGAGGAGGATGTGGTGGAGCTTTTAAAATTATGCGAGTTATAAGCAAACACCACAACACCAATGAGAGAACATTCCTAACACTAATATTGTCGGTACTCTAATGAGGAACTAACTAAGAAACAGAAATGAAGATTAAAGTTTCATTAGATGTTGAACGTTCTCCTGCTAAACAAAATATTTTCTCAGCTGGTATACCTATTCTAAAAATAGCTATTCGATTTATATGGGAATTATACATATTTAGCTGTATATGCAGTGGCGCACAAACGTTTTTCAATTGGGGTGGTACAAAATTCAGCCTCCCATATATATACATCATATATATATATATATATATATACATACACACACACACACACACACACACACACACACACACACACACACACTACCTAGCAGGCACTTATCTAGACATACATTTCGGGGGTCCAACCATGTGTCGCAATATTAATTATAATAATGACAATTAAAATAATTATATTTGATTAAATTAAAATTTAATTAAATATGTAAATTAATAAATTTTAACACCATTAAGCCTTATTTCCATGATATGAAAAACTCAATATGCTGACCAAGGAAAAAGTGAAAAGGTAAAGTGTTCCCATGTGCTTAGCACCACGCCACGAAGGCGTATAGGGGGTGTTGGGGTAACGCCCCACACTTTCTTGATCCGGTCGTGAGTGAGGGTGATGTGATCAGCATCACGCCCCTGACCGCCTTTACCCCCCAGGGTTTCCCCCAGGTACCCATGTCATTCGACGCTGGGTGGGCGCCGGGGCCGCTTCCAACGTTAGAAAAGTTCCCGGATTTGAACCGGCCGGGGATCGAACCCGGGACCTTTAGCATGGTAGTCAGACGCGTTACCGACTTTTTTCTTTTTTAATATTATTTATTTTATGCAGTAGTGACTACTTACATGATCCTATGATAACATTACACATATATCAGATCTAGATTACATAATTAGGTGTACTTACAAGAAAAGGGCCTGCAAGAAATTTGCATAGAGTGTTTTGCGGTTAGCTTGGTCCATCTGGTAATAATTCTCACTGTAGTGATATTGCAGCGAAATTTGCATTGACACGGAATTATGTCCTAAAATATAATAAATATATTGAGCTACTAAAAACTGGACCGCACTGTCAGTCATTTGGTATCGCCACTTTCGAGCACCGGTCGCAATGGCATCGTGAACTACTAGGTACCACAAAGATCGCACGGTGTTAGAAAGATGAGATGCAGATATATTTCTCCATACGTTTGACCACACTACATTAGTTCGGAGAAGCACAATTCGTGGCTGGTGGTGTAAGCTGCAAGTCAATTGGTTATAGAAAAATTTCATTGTCATGCCATCGACATCCATGTGAGGTGAACCGTTTAGGAGATAGCAAAACTCGACAAGAGTTGTCCTCAAATACTTGTAGTGGGAAGGGATCTTCCCTGGATAAATGGGTGTTCGCAGTTCCACTTCATCTATCAGAGTATGTAGTAATCTTGCTGTTAAACTATCAGGGTAGTGCAGAAGCAACTCAATGTTCCGTTGTAGAAACAAGGCTGAGGCTTGTCTCTCCACTTGGCGCAAGTTCAGTCCTCCTTTACTTGCTGGGAGGCATAACGTTTCATGTGCGACATGAAACAATGTGCATGCCATATGAAGCGCGTTATCATCTTTCGTACTTGCGCCGCGACTTTCGCAGGGACAGGCAAAACTTGCGCAGCATACCACAACTTCGATAATGCAAACATGTTCACATACTGTATTCTAGAGCGTAAGGATAATTGTCTATAACGGTTCATGTTCAACACTGCCTGGATTTTTGGGAGAATAGTTGTAAAAGTTCTGGAGACCGTCTCTGTGATGGTCGTAGTGAAGTTTATTCCCAAAATTGTCACTTTACCTACAATGGGTATAGTTACAGGTTCAGTCCACAGAGTGGGGTTACGCCCTAGGGGTAAGATTTTAGATTTCTTCTGATTCAAACTAAGTCCCGTCTGCTTTCGTAACGTTTCAAGTACTGCCTCCATACGAGTCAAGTCTAGCCTATCTTTCACGATTACGGTCACATCATCTGCGTACGCACATATTTTGTGGTCTCTCCAAAGAAGCCTGAGTCCCTGAAGTTTTTCATGCATCATTCGTAAAAATGGAGCCAGAGCTGAGCAGAATGCAAATAAGGAAAATGGACATCCTTGACGAACAGAACGCTGAATAGAAAAGGCTTGCAACGGAAAACCTTCGATAGATAACTGAACTCGAGCTTCTCTGTATAAGCTCTGTATAGATTGTAAAAAGAAATCACCACATCCCACTTTTCCAAAGTATTGGAAAAGATAGTCATGTCGGAGGGAGTCAAAGGCACTTTTGAAATCTAACGCCACTAAAGCAGCTTGAGAACCTTCAATATCTTGCATAGAAGTGATGATGCCACGTACACTAGTTAGAATGTGAAATATTTTACCACTTGTACCATATACATATTGATACGGCCCTAATAAGGTATCCGCAAAATGTTGCAACCTTCGGGTGATCACACGTGCGAGGATTTTATAATCAGGATATAGTAATGTGATTGGTCTGAAGTCTTCTGGCTTTCTGGGCTGAGATATTTTGGGAATCAAAACCATAACACCCGTAAGACTCGTTCGTCCAATGCGTTTCTTCGTAAACACAGCATTTAGCCAGCGTGTGAACAGTGGAGCCACCGTCGTCCAAAAGGTTTGGAACAATTCTATCGGGACACCATCGATTCCCGGAGCTTTACCTCTTTTTCCACTGCGAACAGACTCGTACACTTCTTTCTTTGAGAATGGCTGTTCTAAATAGCGACGGTCATCTTCCGTTAACATGGGAAGGTCCATCCCTTGCAGTGGAGTGCGATGGGACCGTTGATCTTCCTTCTCTTTAAACTGATCCGTAAGTAATTTCGTATTAACTTGGGTTCGGTTAGTCTCCCCGTGGCTGTATCGAGACACGTTATCCTCTTGCGCTGTGCACTGCGTCTCTCTGCTAACACCTGCAACAACGAGGCTTCTTCTTGTGCGTCAAACATAGGAAGACGACTCCTAACATTGTAACCTGGCATACGCTCTCTGTGCATGCTCAGCAGAACTGCTTGTACTCGTTTCACTTCTTGAAGAACTGGCTTCCCTTGTATTAGCTGTTGTTAGTTCGTGAAGCACTCTGTAGTAAAAGTTATATTTCTTATTGAAATCTGAGTATTTGTCACGACTATATGTTAAACAGAAATATTTAATGGAGGCTTTTAGAAAAGTGTCCCACCACATAATGTCAGTTTGACGTACGCTCATTTCTTCCCACTTCTTCCATTTTTGTTTAAATTCGTTACGAAATTGTTCATCTTCCAATAACCGTACATTGAACTTCCAAAATCCCCGCCCTCGTCCAACTGAAGGTACATCCAAACTCATGTCGAGTTGGACACTTAAATGATTACTAAAGCACGTTGGGAAAATTCTAATCGCAGATATTTTGCTAATCATGTGTGCACTAACGTAAAAACCATCAAGCCGACTCGCTGTGTCGGCACGTATGTATGTGTAGCCGTCTATATTCGGACCTTTAGCCACCCAAACATCGTGCAGTTTAAACCCTTCAACCAGCGTCTGCAAGCTAGGTGATGTATGGAATCCTGGACATTGGTCCTGTCTTCTTAGAGTACAATTAAAATCACCCACCAGCACAATGTTTTGACGGGAGCCACCTAATGCTTTTCGCCACTTCTGTAGCGTAAAATATGTTCCGAGTATTTCTAGCGTTGGTACCTGATTGTGCATAAACATTACAAAACCATATGTTTCCTATTTGGATACATATGATACGACCAGACGGGTGATGGTAAACTTCCGATATATGTAGGCCTTCTTTCACAACTATGGCGGTTCCTAGAGAATTGTGAGTTAAATTGTTATACACGGTATATTCACTGCCCAGACAGAAATCATCGGTCCCGACTTCTTGCAGGAAAATTACATCCAGGTGACTTTGCTTAATATAATCTAAGAATGCATGATGCTTGACACTCGATTTCATCTTGTTAACGTTTATTGTTGCAAAATGATATATGGGGGGGGGGGTCGTCATGTGGGATGCTGTGCTATTGTGCCCGGTGGAAATGTTATGTGCACTTACTGACGTGAAACTATTTATCTTTTTCAATTTCACTGAGACATGCGACAAACATAACCATACTAACATTGTAACGAGAACAACACACTTCATAACTATGATATGGGAGTCATATCTCACACATTGACTTCAAGCGACCAATCAGAGCCGCCGCCAGATTTCTCACTGTGTTCTCTTGTCGCACTCATCGTTCTATGCAGTCGCCGAGACACTGGAGACACCAAACGATGAGGGCCATCTTGCCGCCGTGTCGACGCCGTATCGTTCGTAGGGAGACTGCGTTTCTTCTTCTTTTTTGGTTCCTTCGTTGTTTTCGGAAGAGCGCCTGATGCGGGGGACGCCGTCTCGGAGTTCCCACCTTCAACTGCATGATCATCATCTGCCTGCTGCATCGGACTATGGGGTACCTCTAGGTTAAAGTCCATTGTTTCTTCCCCATTCTTCTCTGCTACGTGGGCTGCTTGGTTGACATTCACTTGGTCCACACTGACGGGGATAGGAACGTCTGCTGTTGTCTTGTGTTTTACACTGGGTGGTAAAGTGGAATCTGGTACGGTCTTTTTAGGTACATCCTGTAGTGAAGCTTGTACGTTGCCCTCATTGTCCTGATCTCCGGAGCGTTTCAGTTGCACAGGTAGTATAGTGGGTGTCGGGGTCATCATTTTCTCAGCAGCCGGCACATTCCTCGGGACAGGACGCGCCACCCCGGCATAGGACGTATCGTCGGGTTTCCCCATTTGATGACGTCCGGACGGACAGGTAACGTAAAAATGGTCACTAAGGTCACAGTAACTGCAAGTACGGTCTTGACCGCTATATGTCACCCAGTATCGTCCGCCACTGATTGTGACGTACGATGGAATCGCACGAGTTAGATTCATTTTGGCGATATTACTGCCAGTTTTTACGGGATAAATATGATCACTGGAATACCGTTCATCGTCCAGGGATATTATCTGACCGTACGTACTCAGCACCGATCGAATAGCGTCATCGGACAGTTCACTCGGTACAACGTGCACTCTAACTATCACGTAATTTGCATCCGTTCCAACCATCTAGCAAGGTCTTCTTCAGACTCTGTACCAAGTACAAATGTTACAAGGTACAAAACAGGACGATATATATACACAAAAATACTCCCCACCACACTATTAGAAAATAGTTCTGGAACAATCTAGCAGGTGGCTTTCCCTTGTTGACTGTACTTTCACCTGAAAGAGAATGTGGTTGAACTCTTTATCTCACGCTCTATTTCCTTCATTATTCTTCCTTTTTCTCTCCTCTTTCTCTCTTGTACTTTCCACTCTTTCTAACACCTTCTTCCATTCATTGTTTAACTTCAGTCTCCCATTCCAGTTCATTGTGTCTTCTTCACCTTTCTTCTCTATTTCCTTGGCCTCCAATCATTTTCTCACTAGTATTCTTTTCTCCCTTCCTACCTGTTTAGCCTCATCCCACTCTATGCCATGTCCTGTTTCTCTCATGTGTTTAAATATAGCATTTCTTTCTCTCTTAAGTCGTACATCATCCCTATGTTGTTTCAACCTATCTTTCAGCCTCTATTTCGTTTCTCCTATGTACACACTCTGACATTCTTTACGTTTCAATTCGTACATAATCCCTTCCTCTTCCTCTTCTCTGTTTTCCTTTTTCTTGTTTGCATTATTTGCTATTCTTAAGATGCTTCTCCCTCTCTTCCTGTAAGTTTTAATGCCCGCTTTTCTAAGCACTTTTCATATATTTTCTGTGGTCTTACACATACTCCTTATTCCAAACCTCCTCTCTTTTCTAACTCTTCCTCTTTTTCTTTCTCTTCCAAATCTCCTCTGCCACTTTTCTTCCATCTTCTGGTGAAAGTACAGTTAACAAGGGAAAGCCACATGCTAGATTGTTCCAGAACTACTTTCTGATAGTCTGGAGGGGAGTAATTTTGTGTATATATACAGTCGTGTTTTGTACCTTGTTACATTTGTACTTGATACAGTGTCTAAGGATGACCTTGCTAGAAGGTTGAAAAGTTACGTTTAGTTTATGTTTTATAATCAAATAAATTTCTTCCTTGGTCGGCATATTAAGATTTTCATAATAAATTTTGTATTGTTATTATTACATGAACAGGTAAAAGATAGTAACAAAATAGAGATGTAACAGCACGTATTCATTATATAGCTTACGTCTAGTTAAGATCGCCATAATTTGCATAAAACAACTACCCTGACAAGGAATTTATTGTCAAATAGAAAAAGAATTGAATATTTTTTGAATAACAAAGAAAGGAGTTAGAGAAAAGTAAAGTTCCTGATTAATATTTTACGGATATTATCATTAGTAGTGTGCATAAATCTTTGGAACCCTCAAAGTCGTATGAGCCATATTCCTTACCTTCCAATAAGTTCAGTGGAAATTACCATCGATTATATAACAAATGCTAAACAATTCTATTTCGATTATTTACCATTACTACTTGGTACGTTTTTCGGTAGGGACCTCCCACAATACGACCTTGGTACCTAGATATAGTGTGAAGCCATGATAAATATTTTATTTTAGAACAGCATACAGGAATGTCCTGTTGTTTAATGCAAAATTTTGCATGAATATTTTTCTTTGTTGTTAGAATTAATTTCTTAAAAAAAACAGATTTTAAAACCAGATAACAATTCTGAAACATAAAACTGTGGACCTCGTTTCGGGCTTATTTGAATTTAACGGAACGGAAAATCAGGAGTTCGAAATGTGAAAATTGCGAACCAAGACACATCTATTCATTTTAATGCAGGTTGAGATTAAAGGGGGCGAGGATGATCTTGAACCATCCTAACCAGGAATAATCATCTCCCACCCACTGGATATTGAAACCACATCATTGAATATATTATACGTATACAGTTCCACTTCAGTTCAGTTCATTTTAATTTTAAAGTCCCATAGCTACGCATAAATATATCTTTAAACAATTTATGGCAAATCCAATGTCTTTTAGAAGCCATGCACTATTTGGTATTTTCTCAGACATCCATAGGGTGTTGTATTAAAAAGGAAAAAAAAACTGAGTTGAAATGGTTCCCGATGAACTCCTAAGAAGTCAAACCCTTAAATATTTGTGAAACATTTGACAAAGCATTTGCTTGTTATATTATTAGCTGTATCGAATGACACTCTTCAAGCACTGAACGTACTATCAATACCGTACATATACAAAACCGGAATCCTTCAGATCTCAGACGATGCAAGGACAGCCATACATTCAAAAGTTTTTTTTTCTTTTCAATCATTGGTGGACAATATGAATAGCAGGCCAATGTTCATTTTCGTATGTAATGGTATTAAATGCAGGTGCATGTGTGTGTTTTTGGGTGACATGTCAATTTCTCGTTTATGTGAAAAGGTAAACTTTAATATGAGCAAAAGCTTGTGTGCGTCACAGTTAAAGATTTTCGCATCTACAAAGAAAATCCAATACACATTCCCAACTCGCCAGACTCCGTGGCGAAGGGGTTAGCATAGTGCGCTATGACGGCAGAGGCACCAGGTTCGAATCGAGGCCTGGGCATTTGTGTTACTTGGGATTTGTGAGTGTCCATCAATTTCATAATATCCTGACTCATCCTGATCTTCGTGATTAGCCAAAAGTGGCAGAAAAGTGAAGTAAAATAAACCAAATGAATCAATCAAACATTCCCATCTCACTCAAATACCTTTTATAGCACCATTAAGCCTTGTTTCCATGATTATGAAAAACTAAATATGCTGACCAAGGCAGTAATTTATTTTATTAAAAACATAAACTAAAACATAACGTTTCAACCTTCTAGAAAGGTCTTCATCAGACTCTGTATCAAGTACAAAAGTAACAAGATACACAAAAAGGGCATTATATATACACAAACATTACTCCCTCCAGACTATTAGAAAGTTGTTAGGAACTTTCTAGCAGGTGGCTTTTACTTTCCAACTGTACTCTGACCTAAAAGGCTAAACATAATTACTTTCATATAGAATGAGAAGAGATATTCATATAGAATATCTCACGCTAGTGAGAAAATGGAAGGAAGCCAAGGAAATAGAGAAGAAAGGTGAAGAAGACATAATGAACTGGAATGGGGGACTGAAGTTAAACAAAAAATGGAAGAAGGTGTTAGAAAGAGTGGAAAGGACAAGAGAGAAAGAGGAGAGGAGAAGGGAGAAAAATGAAGGAAAAAAAGAGCGTGAGATATTCTATATGAATATCTCTTCTCATTCTATATGAAAGTAATTATGTTTAGCCTTTTAGGTGAGAGTAGAGTTGGAAAGTGAAAGCCACCTGCCAGAAAGTTCCTAACAACTTTATAATAGTCTGGAGGGAGTAATGTTTGTGTGTGTATATATAATGCCCTTTTTGTGTATCTTGTTACTTTTGTACTTGATACAGAGTCTGATGAAGACCTTGCTAGAAGGTTGAAACGTTACGTTTTAGTTTATGTTCTTAATAAAATAAATTACTGCCTTGGTCAGCATATTTAGTTTTTCAAAGACCTTGTGAATTCAATCAAAAATCTACCAATACAACGTGCAGTGAGACTCACCTATCTCGTTCAATCATCTGACTAACGTAATTTCCTTACAGTTTAACTTTAGGGTTTAACTTAAAATTACATTGTGTTCGTGTTGCTTTCGATATCAAAATTAGATTTTAAGCAGTTAATGTCCAATTATCTAATACGTAGGTAAATATACCTCCCCTCTGATAAAATCGCAAATTACATCCTATTTAAATGTCTAAAGAAATTGTCAGTTCACCTAAGAATGATATGGCTTTGCGATGAGTCGAGAATTGTCACAACCTCAATTCGTCTCCTGTGTGGTGAGGTCCTTCTCATTCTTGTTTGTGTTTATTTTTGTTTCGGTTTCCATTCTAAAGTTATTAAAACTTATTCTAGATTCACTTCATGCTCAGATAGGCTAATCGGGACTCTATTTTTAAAAAAATATTTTAATATATAGGTTTAAGTATAGGTTTCCGAACACCCTCTTACAAAGTTATGAAACATATAGATGATGTACAGGAGTAGATTGTACCCCTACAGTTGGTCTGTCGTGTCTCGTGTTCGTGTAAGAACTTCGTTTCGGAACAACTTGCGACACCTTCTCTGCCATTCCCCGAAACAAATTCTAGATCTAGAGTATGTGTATGGCGACAGCTTGTGTATTTATATCTAACACAAACTATCCGGTTTTCCATTTACAAACCAACCTGGAGTTTGGGATAGTACACTTCTGTTCACAAAAAGTGGCATACTGGTTTGAGTTGAAGTCCAGCTTCGTGGCCAGAAGTACAGCCGACGTAAGTGTTCGGAAAGCAACAATGTTGCTTACTATCAACCAATTTAACCATATACAGGGTATTTTGTGTGTCTCAAGTAGTTGTATTGATACTATTATAAACTCGAGAAAGTATGAGCCCCCCTCAGGCAGATTTGGCTACACTTAAAACTAGCTCAACATGCCCATATGAGCTTTTTGCTCAAGTGTGGTACTCTGTCTAATCCAAGATTTTTGTAAAAATGCCCTCGGGAATTTCCCGTGAAAGTATGACCCCCCTCAGATTGATGTGCCGACACTTACAAAAGCTACATCTGCCAGATTGTTGTCCATAAGCTTGTTAAAAATATGCTCTTCTTGATATTGTTTTTGCTACACTTAAAACTAAGCCAAAAAGCCACCCACACCCACCCACACCCACCCACACCCACATACACACACACACACACACAGACACACACACACACACACACACACACACACACACATGTTTACTTCTGGTTTATTTCTCTTGCATCATGTTGTGCAAAAAATTATTATCCAATATTATGCAACAAATTATGATGCAAGAGCTTTTGCATTATGTTGTGCAACAAATTATTATCCAATATTATGCAACAAATTATGATGCAAGAGCTTTTGCATTACATATCAGTTAGTATTGTGAGAGTGGCTGAGGAGTACAGATGTGTTGTTGCATTGCTCCTCATACAGGTCTGATATTTGACACATCTTGCTTGTTTGTTGTAATCCACTCATATTTGGAGTCAGGTTTATATCTGCCCCAGTTTGTTATACATGACACATGGTATTAGGCCTTTTTTTCTAAGACATGCCTGTGTAGACATGCATTTGTGCTAGGGCAGTGCTTCTGTACTTATTCTACCTTTGTGCATGTAGGCTATCAGCTTTATACAACCTGTCATAGGTTTATTAAGTATAGAGTTTTGATTTGAACCCCAAGAAATTTTATATAAATACCAAAGCCAAAAATATTAACACACATACACACACACACACACACACACACACTAAATATACAAAGCACACTGCTGAACCCAACTGATATTTTTTATTAAGCATAGAGTTTTGATTTGAATCCCAAGAAATTTTATATAATAAACAACAAAAATGCCAAATCAAAAACATTGTAATCAATGCAATAAGAATATATCCAGCCCCAATTGGGCCAAGCATCAAAAGAATTGTAATCCAGACAAATGCAGAACTCCCACTAAAATATGCCCAAAATGCCATAGAAAATATAGCATGGAATATTTCACATATAAACATAAGGGTACTTGTTCTGCACAGTCATCAACATTGCCCCCACAACCATCTACATCTGGTCTGAAAAGGAAGCATGAAACACCTGTTAATGCTAGACCGGCAAAGCAGCCACGCTATGCACCACCCATTCATAGCAGTTTTAATGGCCAACTTAGGGATTACCGGTTTGTATCAGAGCAAAAATGTGGTATTAAGAATATTTTGAACAGTATAAATCCTGATGTGCAGGCAATTCTAAATGCACAAAATGGCTCTTATAAGCTGTCCCTCAAATTGTTTGCACAATATAAGAAACCAAATGGCACAAAATTTACACAGCCCCACATAACAGAAACTGTAGCTATATATTCAAATACAAATTCAAACAAAATAATAAGCAGTTTGATAGATCAATTGAATATTAAACACTCTGAATTTGCAGCAAAAGAGTCAGGATGGAGCCTATGCGGATCTCCACACAAGCTCTATGTTAATATTTCTGAATTCAGCCCATTACAAGGATCTACATATCTGCCTTTACCTGCCAATATTAAAAACAAAAGAGCCGTGGTTAATATAGAAAATAATGATGAGAAATGCTTTCTGTGGTGTATTTTAGCTGCTTTGTTTCCAGTTTTAAGGAATCCTCAGAGAATAACTTAGTATAAACAACATGAACATGATTTTGATGATGCAATGGAGGGCTTAGAATATCCAATGTCTGTTCAGAATATTGATAAATTTGAAAAAAAGGCCAGGGATATCAATGGTAAACAATTATCTATTAATGTATTTATTTGTTCCACTGGTCGTGGCAATTGCTTGATAGCACCTCTCCGAATCAGTACACTTGATGATGATTCTGCTGTTCCGATTGATCTGCTCTTAATTGAAGGGGATGACACATATCATTACACTCTGATACACAGTCTTCAAGCTTTAGTCAGAAAACAACAAGGCAAATCCAATACAATATTCAAGTTGTGCAGAAGATGTTTGACAGTATTTGATGGTAAAAAAATAATAAATGGGGTTCGTGAAAGGAATGCAGAAATTGCTAAAAACAAGTTAATTGAGCATCTGAAATACTGTGGCAACCATAAACTTGTTCATATGGTGATGCCTAATCCAAATGAAAATGCCAAATTCAAAAAATGTGAAGCCTTGTTGGAACACCCAGCATATATAGTCTGTGATTTTGAATCAAATCTCAAACCCCTTGCATTCTGCAGCCCAGATCCTGATGAATCTTCAATTACATCATATCATTTACATGAACCTTCTAGTTTTTATTATGTGATTGTACAGGATGGTGTTGTTAGTAAAGAATATTTATACATGGGAGCAGATGCCATCAAAGAATTTGCACATAGAATAGAAAATGAGTGCCATGACATAGCATCTAATGTCTTATTAAAATCAAAACCTATGTTGCCTTTAACAGAGAAACAGATTGAAGATTTCAACAATGCAGAAAAATGCCCGGTATGTGATTCTGAATTTTCAGATACAAATATCAAGTTGAAACACCATTCTCATACAGATAGTAAATTCAAAATGGCCCTGTGTAATAGCTGTAATATTAAGATCCAGAGACCAAAATTTGTCCCCATATTTTGCCATGGTGCATCCAATTATGATTTTCATCATCTGATCAGGTACGAGGGGTTTGACAAGCAGAATTTAAATATTTTAGCAGAAAATAATGAGAAATATATTGCCATTAGCAAGATAATTAAAGTTAATGGTGTTCCCATTCACTTAAGATTTCTTGATTCCTACAGAATTCTGTCCGCTAGCCTGGCTACACTGGCCAGTCAATTATCTGATGATCAATTCAAAATCACATGTGCTTTGTTTTCAAATCAGGACCTGAAATTAATTAGGCGGAAGGGTGTATATCCATATGATTATGTTACAGATTTTTCTAAATTTGATGAGTGTGCTCTGCCACCACAACAAAAGTTCTACAGCAAACTCGGAGATCTGGAATCACTGATGAAGATTATCACCATGCCCAGTTGATGTGGAACAATTTAAAATGCCAGACATTTGGTGATTATCACAAGGCATATTTAAAACTTGATGTCACTCTCTTAGCTGATATACTGCAGGCATTCAAAAAATCTTCCATGAAAAATTATAAGCTGGATCCAATGTATTTCTACAGTGCTCCAGGCCTAGCATGGTCTGCAATGTTTTTAAACACTAAAATGCAATTGGATCTGATCCAGGATCAGGACA
Organism: Lepisma saccharinum; assembly: GCF_977018435.1. Lineage (NCBI taxonomy): Eukaryota > Metazoa > Arthropoda > Insecta > Zygentoma > Lepismatidae > Lepisma > Lepisma saccharinum. The sequence continues at coordinate 42,323,820 of NC_139254.1, forward strand.
TGTATCTGTTTATATAGCAATGTATAAGAGGAGGCATGGTGCAATGTTCTCAGAGATATGCCAGAGCTAACAACAAACGTATTCCCGATTATGATCCAGCACTGCCATCAAATTATATACTGTATGTGGATGCCAATAGCCTCTATGGTTATGCTATGATGGATAAACTGCCATATGCAGGGCTTGAGTGGGTTGAAGATTTCAATATTGAAGATCTTCATGATTTTGATGACAGTAACTATGGCCTGTTCTTAGAAGTTGATCTGACAATTCCAGATAATTTACACAACACATTTTCTGATCTGCCCCCAATTCCTGAGGTTAAGTGTTCACCTGGCTCTAAACAGAAGAAATTGATGATGACTCTAGAGCCAAAACAGGATTATGTCTTATATTACAAAAACCTCCAGTTCCTAATGAATCATGGTGTTCAAGTGACCAAAGTTTGCAAAGTTTTGAGGTTCAGGCACTCAAGATGGTTGAAGCCATATATTGATACAAACACAGTGCTTCGAACATCTGCAATGAGCCAATTTGATAAATCTTTGTTTAAATTGATGGTCAATTCAGTGTATGGCAAAACCATAGAAAATGTCAGAAAACATACTGATGTTAAAATAATTACTGACCCCAACCGGAGCAAAAAATTGATTGCAAAGCCTAATTTCAATTATAGAAGAATTTATGCTGAAAATATGGCACTCTTCAACATGAAAAAAACAAAGATTAAGTTTGATAAGCCTATTTATGTAGGGGCTGTGATATTGGAATTGGCCAAATTACACATGTTAAAGCTCTATTATGATGTGTTGAAGCCTATTTATGGTGATTGTGTAAAACTGATGTACATGGACACACATAGTTTTATTCTTGATATTCAAACAGAAGATGTTTATCAAGATATATCACAGCCTGCATTGCTTGAATATTTTGATACCAGTGAACATACAGAGATTCAACCCCACAACAAAAAGGTGCCTGGCAAGTTAAAAGATGAGACACTTGGTGATGTTATTGTGGCATTTGCTGGGTTAAGGGCCAAGATGTACAGCTTTGAAAAATGTAGTGGTGCTGTTGCAAAAAAAGCCAAGGGCATCGGCAGAGTAACTGTGGACAAAGAGCTTGAATTTAAAGATTACAAAAATTGTCTAAAAACCCAGAGTTTAATCAGAACATCAGAAAATAGAATTCAGAGTATAAATCACTTGTTGACTAGCAATATTGTAAGAAAAATAGCTCTGGACCCACATGATGATAAGAGATGCATTTTATCATGTGGCATACATACTCTACCATGGGGTCATTGTAATTTGAAAAATGGTAATCAATGCCCAATTACAAAACATGATTTGAAATAAATAAACATGCCTATGAACTTATTTGGGTTCAAAAAACAGGCTATTATGGACCTGCCAATACCACAACCCTCTTCTGATATAATATCTAAACTAAGTGCTTTGTTAATTATTCATCTGAACAGCATACTTACAGATGTTGATGATGAAACAGGTAAAACATTGTACATATTTTACAATAATTTAAATTATTACCAATTACCTGTAGGTGGTCAATTACAATTTATTACAACCCCCGAGGGTAATGTCAAGATTTCAATAGGCAAAAATATTTACAGGATAAAGCACTCAAACATGATTTCTGGCACTGTATATACTGTTTCTGCTGGTGACTGCTTATATATTGAGATCCCGGGATCCTATGACAAGCTTATACCTTTTTTTATAGAATTAAGAATTAGATATTCAATAATAAGTAACCACTAAAACAAAATGCCTAATGATATATTTGGCCATACAAGGCATGAAGATCACAGTGATGAGATTCTTATGCTTGATGTCAGAGTCAAAAAATTAAGAAGTGATTTACAAGTTTTACAAACCACACTCAATGCCAGTCTTCAACTAGAAATTAGAAATTTACAATCACAATGCATGGACCCTCTTCTTAAAATTGATTCTGAACTTAAATTATTGCTTCAGAAATATACTGACCTGGCAACATTGGATAATTTTCAAAGTTTAGAAGAAGCTGTAGCAGCTCTTCAAGCCAAATTAAAGACCCAGGCCACCAATTCTGAGCAATTGAAACAACAATTGGAAGAGCAGATAAATAATGTCCAGACACAGCTCGAAACAATTGTCAAAAGCATAAAATCACAAGAAGATTTTGATCTAGTGATTTCCACTCTAAAGGAACAGATTCAATCACTCCAGATACCTAATCTGGACCCCTTGAACAATGCCATAGCCGAGGTTAAAGAAATAATTGAGACACTTTAATATTTTATGAACAACTTGCCATCTTCTGATGCTTTGAGTGCAATAACTCGGAGTGTTGCCAACATTAAGCTGCAACTTGAAACATATGAAGATTTTGGAAAAATTCAAAGTACCATAACCCATCTTGAGGCTACAATAGCAGCAGTGCAAAGTGATTTGACAAATGTACAAGAATCTCTAGAATCCCGCTTGCCTGGTATTGTAGACACCCTTGTCGGTGTCCAGCAACAGATCATAAAACTTGAAAAACTCAACACTGAATCTGAGCTATCTCATTTTCATCACTTGATCGATGATATCCAAACAAAGCTTGAAATTTTACAACAATCAACACCTACTCAGGCAGATATAGCCCTGCTCCATGATGCTATGCAAAGTGTGGCTGATGCTTCTGAATTAAATAATGTAAAATTGGCACTTGAATCTTTGCAAATTACTTTATGAAATCTGCCTACATCACAGGAACTTAAAAATATTAAGAGAGCTGTGAATCGCATATTGAAATCAGAAGATATCAAGAATATCCAGACAGAGATCAAACAACTTACTCAGACAGTGGCCACTCTACCAACCAATCAACATATTAATGAACTGCATGCCCTGTTTGAGGATATCAGAAGACAAGTCCATAATCTTACTGCTCAAAATTCAAAATTGGCAGTTGTTGAAAATTTACAGCAAATTGTAGCTAATATCAAGCAACAGGTAGGAAGCATGGAATCCAATCAAGCAAATGCTCTGTCTGTTTTTGCCACGCAGCTACAAGAAATTGTACAATAATACAAGAAACTTGTTGTGGACATAAAGATCAAGCCAGGCCATGATGATGTTGTTAGGACAATCAATGAGCATCTTGAATCTGTAACAAGTAGATTGCTCACAGCAGAAAAAGAAATAACTGGCATAATCGAGAATCCTAAACATACAGTATTTCTTGAATTGTACAGTATCCCCAACAAAGAATATGATTCACCATTTACACCAGGTGGCAAAATATATATGCTGTCCCCTGCACAATTTTATTACCAGTTTTTTGTTGGGGGCACACTTAGACCAATCAAGATCAAATATTGGCTACAACCACAGGCACACCACTACCCTACCTTATCAATAACAAATGCTGACAACAAACCAAAAGTCACCAGTGGAGAGTTAGAGGATTTTACAGATCCCAATACATTAGAAACATCTTATGTTGAAGATGATGGCTCTCTGGAATTTAATATAGAAATAGGAGACAAACTGTATTTAGAAAATCCTGTAGTATCAGCTGATGAACACCCTATAGTTGCAATATTCTTGTTTACATATTATGTCTAGACAAATTATTGTTGATGAATTACACAGACAAGCCAGACATAATTATAAGAGACTGCCAGTGGTTACAAAAGACATAGATGATTTATGGCAGTGTGACTTGGTGGAAATGGCAAGTGGACAGCTGAAAAACTTAGACAAGATCAACAAGAGCTACAAGTATCTACTCACTGTCATAGATACATTTTCAAAATTTGCCTGGGCTGTGCCACTCAAATCCAAGACTGGAGCATGTGTTACAGAAGCCTTCAGGACAATCATCAATCAGAGTGGAAGATCACCGCGCTATTTACAAACAGATAATGGCAAAGAATTCTATAATTCAGTGTTCCAACAATTTATTAAAAGCCAGTCAATACAACATTACTCGAGTTACAGTGATCTCAAGGCCTCAATTGTAGAGAGATTCAACAAAACCCTAAAAAATCATATGTATAAACAACTTACCCTCCAAGGTAATTATAAATGGCTTAATATTCTTCCAGAACTTCTACATAAATATAACAACTCTGTCCATTCCACAATCAACATGAAACCCTCTGAGGTAACTTCATCTGATGAGCAAAAATTGATCAGTACTGTTTATTATCCTAGATACCAGACAACAACAAAAAAAGCCAAATACAAGGTTGGTGATCAAGTAAGAATCAGCAAATACAAGCACTTATTCAAAAGAGGCTTAACAAGAAACTGGAGCACTGAATTATTTACAGTGGTTCAAGTTAAACCTGGGACCCTTAACACATATATAATAAAAGATCACCGAGGAGAAATTCTCAAAGGCAGGTTTTATGAAGAAGAACTCAGCAAAACTAAACAGCCTGACACATATCTCATAGAAAAAATCATCCGCAGAAAAGGCAACAAGTTATTTGTCAAATGGCTAGGACTCCCAGAACACAGCTGGATCGATGCAGACAATGTGATAATATGAGCACCTGGGATGTTATAAAGAGGCTGCCAGAGCCTGAACAGCAGATTAAGAGAAATGGCAAGTTGCTGCCTGATAATATTAGATGTCTTATTGTTGGGCCATCGGCTTGTGGTAAAACTACACTAATGATTGATAATTTTTTATTGGCACCCAACTGATTAGACTGGAAAAACAGGCACTTGTATGTCTTCTCTAAGAGCTTGGAACAATTAAAATATCAGTAGCTGATGAAGCTATATGATGGATTGGATATAGCCACTTTTGAACCAGATGTTAAGCCACTCCATGAATGTCTTGATAACTCTGTTGTTGTGTTTGATGACATTATACTGGATAATCAAAACAAGGTTAGAAATTTCTTTACACAGGGCCGACACAAAAACATTGATTGCTTCTACCTGGCACAGACTTTTTCTAAAATTCGAAAGCAGCTGATCCGAGACAACAGCAATTTAATATGTGTGTTTCATCAAGATCATACCAACCTCAAACACATACATGATGAATATGTAGGTGGGGACTTGAGCTACAATGATTTTTCTAAGTTTTGCAGTAGGTGCTGGAATCAAGACAGTTATGGGTTTGTCACAATTGATATGACAAGGAAACCCAATAGTGGGAAATACAGAAATAAAATCAACAATTTTCTAGACATTGAAACATATATAAATAACCATGAAAAGGCCAATCATTGATGATCTTAAATTAAGAGATTATCTTGTAAAAAGATTTAAGGGATGGAAATCAGAGAACCGAGGAATCTATGAACAACACAAGCAAACAGAACAGCCTATTATTGATGCTATTAGTGAATTAGGTAAAAATATCAAAACTGTTACAGAGCAAAATCAAAATTTGATCACATAGCTTGTACCTGTAGCTGCAAGGAACATATTAGATTCTCCAATCACCCCACTTTCTAGTATTCATACACCTAGTCCTGTTGCTCCTCGAAGAATTGAAGCTACTCAGGATCCTATTGAATTGGGTCTTCTTGCTCAAAAATATTTAAGCACACCTAAAGACAACAAAGATGAGGTTTTTGGCTTATATGTTGACACAGAGCGTGATGGTAGCATCATACATAGAATTGGCAATTTCAGAGTAACATTTATGGGAGATGATATAATTGTATATTCAGAATCTCATCTTGGAGAAAGAGGTGCTTTTGTTAAGTATCTTGGCACACCTGGATTGTAGGAACTGATGACTAGGAAAAGGCCTGGCAGCAATACAGATCAAGATTATGAGCACTACAAAGAAATATTAATAAAATCAGATGCTCTATACCAGAACAATGATCCCACACAAAAAAGAGTCAAGTCTAGCAGTGGAGCAAAATACAACAACTTAATCAAGCCCATATCGTCACAGATCAAGACTGGCAGTGGAATCAAACAATACAACACCCTGCCTAAAGAAGTTGTGTGGGTTGATGATGTCAGGAAACTTGTAGATAGGTTGCTGGTGATAGCTGGGTAGGAAAATGCTGGCAACCACAATTTTTGCAATGAAAAATTTGGAATTATGGACATGATAAGCACCAAATTGCCTAATTTTATAGCTAATGACACTAAGGGCATTGGATATCTTATAAAAATTATTAATACTCTACCACCTAAATTTTGGAATATTTCTGAGGGTCGGGGGCTGGTTAATGACATCATAAACAAGCTGCCATTTGAATTACATATTCCAGGCTATCAGTATTGTGGTCCCGGTACAAAATTAGACCAGAGACTAAACAGAGGTGATCCTGGTGTTAATCGCCTAGATGCTGCTTTCAGAGACCATGACATAGCATACAACACACATTCTGATCTTGACAAGAGACATGTTGCAGACAAGAAATTAGAAGAGGCTGCATTTGGTAGATTTGTAAGCAAAGATGCTTCTTTGAGTGGGAGAATAGCAGCATTGGGGACCACCATAGCTATGAACACCAAACAAAAACTGGGGTGGGGGTTATGAATATGTATATAATAAACCTAGGATGAAGGCCAAGGGTGTTCTGTATCAGATACCTTATGCAGGTAGTAGTGTAAAATACAATATAACCAGTGCCAGAAAGTATGAACCCCCCTCATGCAGATTTGCCTTCACTTAAAACTAGCTCAACATGCCCATATGAGCTTTTTGCTCAAGTGTGGAACCCCGTCTAATCCAAGATTTTTGTAAAAATGCCCTCGGGAAGTTCCTGAGAAAGTATGACCCCCTCAGATTGATTTGCCTACACTTATAAAAGGCACTTCTGTGAGATTGTTGTCCATAAACCTGTCAAAAATATGCCCCTCTTGATATTTTTTTTGGCCACACCTAAAACTACGCCAACGTATTAACACACACACACACACACACACACATTGACCTTGACCTTGACCTTGACCATGACCTTGACCCTGACCTTGACCTTGACCTTGACCTTGACCTTGACCTTGACCGTGACCTTGACCTTGACCTTGACCATGACCTTGACCACACCCACCTACATACACACCCACACCTACCCACACCCACCCACATACGTTGAAACGTTTATATAGAAACAATGGGCATTGATTGCCACTTTTCAGACAAGTTCCAAATTCCATACAAATACAGAGTTGAAACTGTCATGGCATAGGGATGAAATAACATCTAGACACTCAATAGATGTGAAGAACTAATTATAGCCTAACTATTAATCCCTATCTCAGAGCTGTGCTCTGTACAAATCCCACACAGACACAGGAACTGTTATGAAGGAATGAAATATTAATATCCCTATCTACACAGACACAGAGCCTTGCTGAGCATGAAACTGTTATGGGAATTGTTAGATGTGAAGAATAAATTTCACAGAGCTGATATGGATATGGAGGTGAAGAATTGAATGAAATAATATTTATACCCATCTACTCTGTCTCTAACAAAGCTATGTTGCTGTACAAATCCCACACAGACACACAGCTGAGCATGGAACTGTTATGGAATTGTTAGATGTGAAGAATAAATTCCACAGAGCTGTTATGGATATGAGGTGAAGAATTGAAAGAAATAATATTTATACCCATCTACTCTGTCTCTAACAAAGCTATGTTGCTGTACAAATCCCACACAGACACAGAGCTGAGCATGGAACTGTAATGGAATTGTTAGATGAAATTTGTTTGTGAAGAATGAAATTTAAATCTATACTTAATATTCCTATATTTAACAGAGCTGTGCTTGCCTCACACAGACACAGAGCTGAGCATGGAACTGTTATGGAATTGTTAGATGAGATTTGTTTGTGAAGAATAAAATTTAAATCTATACTTAATATTCCTATCATGTAACAGAGCTGTGCTTGCCTCACACAGACACAGAGCTGAGCATGGAACTGTTCTGGAACTGTTAGATGAGATTTATTTGTGAAGAATGAAATAATTTTTAAATTTATACTTAATATCCCTATCTCTAACAATTTTGCTCTACATAAACACAAAGCTAAACATGGAACTATTAATGGAATTACACAAGATATTATGGATATGGATGTGAAGAATTGAATATTCTATCTCTAACAGAGCTATATTATTTTGATGTTATTAAATACAAATCCCCACACAAACACAGAGCTGAGCATGGAACTATTATGGAATTATTAGATGAGATTTATTTGTGAAGATCTTTAACAGAGCTGTGCTTGCCTCACACAAACACAGAACTAAGCATGGAACTGTTATGGAATTACACAGAGATGTTATGGATATGGATGTGAAGAATTGAATATTCTGTCTCTAACAGAGCTGTGTTGTTTTGATGTTATTAGGTACAAATCCCCACACAGACACAGAGCTGAGCATGGAATTGTTAGATGAGATTTGTTTGTGAAGAATGAAATAATTTCTAGATGTTTCAATACTCAATATCCCTATCTCTAACAGAGCTGTGCTTGCCTCACACAGACACAGAGCTGTTATGGATATAAATGTGAAGAATTAAATGTCTCTAACAGAGCTATGCTCTACTGATATTATTAAATACAAATCCTCGCACAGACACAAAGCTGAGCATGGAATTGTTAGATGAGTTTTGTTTGTGAAGAATGAAATAATTTCTAGATGTTTCAATAATAATATAATTAAATCTATACTCAATATCCCTATCTCTAACAGAGCTGTGCTGTACTGACACACAGACACAGAGATGTTATGGATATAAATGTGAAGAATTAAATGTCTCTAACAGAGCTGTGCTGTACTGATGTTATTAGGTACAAATCCCCGCACAGACACAGAGCTGAGCATGGAATTGTTATGGAATTGTTAGATGATATTTGTTTGAAGAATAATTTCTAGATGTTTCAATATTTAAATCTATACTCAATATCCCTATCTCTAATAGAGCTGTGCTGTACTGATGTTATTAGGTACAAATCCCAGCACAGACACAGAGCTGAGCATGGAATTGTTATGGAATTGTTAGGAAGAATAATTTCTAGATGTTTCAATAATAATATAATTAAATCTATACTCTAACAGAGCTGTGCTGTACTGATGTTATTAGGTACAAATCCCTGCACAGACACAGAGCTGAAAAGATGATCAACAGAGCTGAGCATGGAATTGTTATGGAATTGTTAGATGATATTTGTTTGAAGAATAATTTCTAGATGTTTCAATAATAATATAATTAAATCTATACTCTAACAGAGCTGTGCTGTACTGATGTTATTAGGTACAAATCCCTGCACAGACACAGAGCTGAAAAGATGAGCAACAGAGCTGTGCTGTACTGATGTTTATCCCCGCACAGACACAGAGCTGAGCGGAACTGTTATAGAATTGTTAGATGAGATTGTTTGTGAAGAGATGTTTCAATAATAATATAAATCTATACTCTAACAGAGCAATGCTGTACTAATGTTATTAAGTACAAATCCCTGCACAGACACAGAAAATGGTTCTAGATATAATAATTCTATACTCAATAATAGCTATACTTAGGTACAAATCCCCGCACAGACACATGTTTCAATAGATATTAATTAACAGAGCTGTGCTGTACTGATGTTGCTCAGACACATAGGAGCATAGAACTGTTATGAATAAGATTGAAGAATAAAATAATTTCTATATCAATAGTCTATACTTTTTATCCCTATCCCTGTGCTACTGTAATTAGGTACAAATCCTTGATATTTGTTAGATGCGATCCTAACTGAGCTGTGCTGATATTATTAGGCACTATGAAAATTCTCACAGAGCTGTACAGGAACAGGTTTCAAATCTCACAGACACAGAGCTGTACAGCTTGGAACTGATTGGGAACAAGGTTTCAAATCTCACAGACACAGAGCCTTGCTGATATTTCTACAACATGGAACTGTTATGGGCAGGAATTATTAGATGCACTCAATATTCCTATCTATTATAAACACAGAGCTGTTATGGATATGGAGGTGAAAAATTAAATAAATCTCTAACAAAGCTATGTTGCTGTACAAATCCCACACAGACACAGAGCTGAGCATGGAACTGTTATGGAATTGTTAGATGAGATTTGTTTGTGGAGAATGAAATAATTTTTAAATTTATATAATATCCCTATCTCTAACAGAGCTGTTCTTGCCTCACACAGACACAGAGCTAAGCATAGAACTGTTATGGAATTGTTAGATGAGATTTGTTTGTGAAGAATAAAATAATTTTTAAATTTATATAATATACCTATCTCTAACAGAGCTGTGTTGTTTTGATGTTATTAGGTACAAATCCCCACACAGACACAGGAACTGTTATGAAGGAATGAAATATTAAGATACTTAACAGAGCCTTGTTGAGCATGAAACTGTTATGGGAATTTGTTAGATGTGAAGAATAGAGCTGTTATAAAATGTGAAGAATTGAATGAAATAATATTTATACCCATCTACTCTGTCTCTAACAAAGCTAAATCCCCACACAGACACAGAGCTGAGCATGGAACTGTTATGGAATTGTTAGATGAGATTTGTTTGTGAAGAATGAAATAATTTTAAAATCTATACTTAATATTCCTACAGAGCTGTGCTTGCCTCACACAGACACAGAGCTGAGCATGGAACTGTTATGGAATTGTTAGATGAGATTTATTTGTGAATTTTTAAATTTATACTTAATATCCCTATCTCTAACAGAGCTGTTATGGATATAGAGGTGAAGAATTGAATGAAATAATATTTATACCCATCTACTCTATCTCTAACAAAGCTGTGTTGCTGTACAAATCCCACACAGACACAGAGCTGAGCATGGAACTGTTATGGAATTACACAGAGATGTCATAGCTCTAACAGAGCTGTGCTGTACTGATGTTATTAGGTACAAATCCCCACACAGACACAGAGCTGAGCATGAAACTGTTATGGAATTGTTAGATAAGATTTGTTTGTGAAGAATGAAATAATTTTTAAATTTATACTTAATATCCCTATCTCTAACAGAGCTGTGCTTGCCTCACACAGACACAGAGCTGAGCATGGGACTGTTATGGAATTGTTAGATGAGATTTGTTTGTGAAGAATAAAATAATTTTTAAATTTATATAATATACCTATCTCTAACAGAGCTGTGCTGTTTTGCTCTACATAGACACAGAGCTGAGCATGGAACTGTTATGGAATTACACAGAGATGTTATAGATATGGAATTGAATATTCTGTCTCTAACAGAGCTGTGTTGTTTTGATGTTATTAGGAACAAATCCCCACACAGACACAGAGCTGAGCTTGAGAAGAATGAAATAATTTCTAGATGTTTCAATACTCAATATCCCTATCTCTAACAGAGCTGTTCTTGCTTCACACAGACACAGAGCTGAGCATGGAACTGTTATGGAATTGTTAGATACGATTTGTTTGTGAAGAATGAAATAATTTTTAAATTTATATAATATACATATCTCTAACAGAGCTGTGCTTGCCTCACACAGACACAGAGCTGAGCATGGAACTGTTATGGAATTGTTAGATGAGATTTGTTTGTGAAGAATGAAATAATTTTTGATATTTCCAGATACATCAAATCCAAATCTCTTGTTCCTGAATTTAAATTGAGATTCTCAAAATTGTAAAGTGTATTGTGTGCTCCATGATGCTCACATAATTTGTGGAGAGGCATTTTATGGCCTGTTTCTGGTGCATAGGGTCTAGCTCCTGGTCTAGAAAATTACAAAATATGGCCTTGCAATCTAAATTATAGAGAGCAATCACACAAATATCAATTTTGTTTGGAAATGTTGATGACTGTTCAGAACAAGTATAAGAGAAATATTTCATGTTGTATTTTCTATGGCATTTAAGGCATATTTTTGTGGGAGTTCTGCATTTGTCTGGATTACAATTCTTTTAATGCTTAGACCAATTGGGGCTGGATATATTTCTATTGCATTGATTACAATATTTTTGATTAGGCATTTTTGTTGTTGTTTATTATATACAATTTCCTGGGGTCCAAATCAAAATTCTATGCTTAATAAAAAATATCAGTTGGGTTCAGCAGTGTGATTTGTATATTTTGTGTGTGTGTATGTGTGTATGTGTGTTAATATTTTTGGCTTTGGTATTTATATAAAATTCCTTGGGGTCCAAATCAAAACTTTATACTTAATAAACCTATGACAGGTTGTCAAAAATTCTGTATATTAAATCAAATAGATTTGTAATTCAATTTATACAAATCTGCAATATTTTTTGTGTTTAAAAAATATGAGCAGCACTGCAACAACACATCTGTACTCTTCAACAACTTTTTCAATACTGGCTGATATGCAATGCAAAATCTCTTTATATACCCTAAGCACGGACCGCATTGAAAACATCTGAAACAATAAGCCAATCAGAATTTAACACGTCATCACATTATGTAATAAGCAACCAATCAGAAAACAACACGTGTCTAATGCATAATATTGGGTAATAATTTGTTGCAAAACATAATGCAACAGAAATAAAGCAGAAATAGGCCACAAGTGGACCGGAAGTAAATATATGTGTGTGTGTGTGGGTGGGTGTGGGTGTGGTCAAGGTCATGGTGAAGGTCATGGTCAAGGTCAAGGTCAAGGTATGGGTCACGGTCAAGGTCAAAGTCAAGGTCAAGGTCAAGGTCATGGTCAAGGTCAAGGTCAAGGTTAATGTGTGTGTGTGTGTGTGTGTGTGTGTGTGTTAATACGTTTGCGTAGTTTTAGGTGTGGGCAAAAAAATATCAAAAGGGGCATATTTTTGACAGGTTTATGGACAACAATCTCACAGAAGTGCCTTTTATAAGTGTAGGCAAATCAATCTGATGGGGGTTATACTTTCTCAGGAAATTCCCGAGGGCACTTTTACAAAAATCTTGGATTAGACGGGGTTCCACACTTGAGCAAAAAGCTCATATGGGCATGTTGAGCAAGTTTTAAGTGTAGGCAAATCTGCATGAGGGGGGCTCATACTTTCTGGCACTGGTTGTATTGTATTTTACACTACTGCAGGTCTTAAATCTCTTAAAACTATTGATAGTCTTTTAACCAAAAAGCAGCGCAAGAAAAAAAATTCTTGTCTTGCCAAGGGCCATGGTAAGAAATTGTTGCTTAGTACCCCTCAATTAAAAAAATTACAGCAATCCAGAAAAAAAATCACATGTGGGTGGATTTATATTTACTATCCCGGCCATCTTAGCAGAACTTGGGGCTGTTGGGAGCTTGGCTTGGAAATCAGCTGCCATAGCAAAAACAGTAATAGATGCCAAGAAGAATAAGGCAGAATTAGATGAATTGAAGCGCCATAATCTGGCCATGGAGAAACAAGGCAAAGGTGTTAAGAGAGACATGAATAAGTTTAAAAAAGACAAGAGCCGCTTACAAACCAAGATATTGAAGCTTTAATCAAGCCACTGGGCATCAAACATTTTAGAGGTGTGTACATGTCTGATTCTTTACCAGAACAACCACTCAACAAAGAGTGTGGCATAGTTAATTTGCATAAGTACAAAAATCAGGGCACTCACTGGATTTGTTATCTTAAATATTTAAAAGATGAGGCATTTGTGTTTGATTCATTTGGAGGCATTCCACCTGAAAATTTAGTAAAATATCTAAAATCAACTAATCTTTATTACAATAATGCCCGTGTTCAAAATTTCAAAGATGTTAATTGTGGACATCTGTGTTTATCTGTTCTTAGATATATGTCTCAAATAAATAAACCATCAATTGAAGATTTTCAAAAAGCCCTGTGGTATCTGAAGCATCATGGGAGTATTCCATCTCACCAGCCAAAATTCAATATTGAAACTTAGATTACATGATGATATAGTGTATCCCAAAACAATAGCTCTCAGAGCATTTTATGGCATGTACTTGATCCCTAATATTACACACCACAACAACACAATTGCAGTTGGTGATCAAGAAATTGTCATCACTCCAGGGCAATATAATCTATCTACTCTAAATGCTCAGTTACCCAGAGGTATAGTATTAACTCAAAATTCTGTCACTCACAGAGTAGAGATTGTGTCTGCTACAGAAACAGTGGATCTGGGTACTATAGGAGAGCTGTTAGGCTTTGAGAACAACACAAAACTTGAACCAGCCATTAAACAAACTGCTATTAATATACCTAAATTCTTAGCCATAGAGACTCTAAATATTCACTGTAATGTGGCCGAGGGTATGATCACCAAATCAAATGGCATAGGCACTCACAAACAAACTGGCATCATTGCAACATTTAAACCTAACTCTGAATTTATGGAACCGATCATCTACACTCCATCACCAACATTATATTTTCCTGTGTGCCATAATAGAATAGATAACATTGAATTGATGGTCACTAATGAAAAAGAAGAATTAGTTGATTTTGCTGGAGCCACAACAACTGCAATCATAGAAATTAATATTTAAATAAAAATACATACAAAAAAATGGAAAATATTGATAGTTATGAGCTACAATCATTCCCCCCAAACCGGAGGACCTTTGCAAATTTAAATCAACCCAACACAGAGATTGAGGTTGATCTTGATGTAGGGGATGGCTTTATACACCCCCACAGAGCAGATCTATACATCAAGTTTGATGTTGTAAAGCTCGATGGTACAGATTATCCGGCAAATTCAAATATAAGATTGGTGGACAATTTTGTGCCACATATGTTCTCTGAAATTGAGATCAGAAAACATGGTGTTGTTATAAACAGAGCTTTGGCCACACTAAAATTATCCAAAACCGAGGCATCATACTACAAAATAGGTGGATTTGAGGCTGGTGATAAAATAATATCTAAAAGCCACACAGTATTGTTCCCCATGCGCCTGTTGCCAGGATTCTTCTCAGATTACAAAGATATTATGTGGAAGGGTGGTTTAAGAATTACATTTAGAAGAGCTGCCAATGATAATAATGCTTTGATGAGGTACAGTACATTAAACTCTACAGGGGAAGCTCTGCCTAATACCCTACCTGATGATGGCAAGTGCATTATTCAGACTATGGAGCTAAGAATCCCGGTTGTTGAATATGAAGCCAGTTATGCTCTTAAATACAAGGCTGATATCCTAAAAAATCCACAGGTACCTTTACAATTTTATACATATCAATGTGTACAGAAGCCTGCCACTGGTACCTATTATGAATTTGATGCTACAAACTCATTCTCCAGTATACAATATGACATGCCGGATTTTGTGGTGGTACTGTTTCAGACTGGAAGACACAACAACCAAGAAAAAAATTCAAGTAAATTTGATAGCAGCAACATCAAGAACATATATCTTAAAAATGGCAGAAATGAGGTGTTTCCTAGAGAAAATTATAATTTAGACATGTCCAAGGATGATTTTCTTAAATTATATGAAGCATTTACAGCATACAAAAGGGTCACTACCGGCAATACTGACATGTATTACACACCAGATGAATTCAAAGCACAGAGACACATGTTTGTAATCAACACCTCAAAAAGGAAACAAGTTGTGGTTAATGACAGGACAAACATTAAAATTATGTGTGAATTCCACGATACACTCCCTGATGACATCATATGTAGTGTTATTCTTATAGGTGAAAAATCATATGTTTATGATGTAAGAAATGAGAGAGTCACAGAGCAATTCTAGAAGGCCTCTGCATATTGCACAAGTTGAGCCTGGTGCCCAATTGAATTTAAACCGGAAGTAAATATGTGTGTGTGTGTGGGGGGGGGTGTGGGTGTGTATGTGGGTGGGTGTGGGTGGCTTTTTGGCCTAGTTTTAGGTGTAGCCAAAAAAATATCAAGAGGGGCATATTTTTGAAAGCTTTTGGACAACAATCTCACAGATGTAGCTTTTGTAAGTGTAGGCAAATCAATCTGAGGGGGGGTCATACTTTCACAGAAATTTCCCGAGGGCATTTTTCCAAAAATCTTGGATTAGACAGAGTACCACATTTGAGCAAAAATCTCATATGGGCATGTTGAGCTAGTTTTAAGTGTAGCCAAATCTGCCTGAGGGGGGCTCATACTTTATCGAGTTTATAATAGTATCAATACAACTACTGTCTCAGATTCAGAGAAATTGTCTAAAGGAAAGATTGCAGCGTAAATATTAATCAACTGGATTGTCCACGTCTACAATGAAAGTAATGTAAATGTGAAATATTCCTGAAATTTATTTGAAAAAGAAACACGTTTTTTATGTTCGGGACGAAGTAGTTATCACAATTCGTTAGAATGCGAGGGACTACGGTATAGATAAGTTATAAATACACAACAAGGAAATATTTTCAAGTGTGTGTTTCGTGATGTGAAAGCGACACCTACGCTCCTAGTTTCCCACAAGTTCTTCCATAATCTGTATGGAGTTTTGGCAAAAAATACCCACCGTTGAAATCGATTATTTTCGAAAATATATGTATGAAGGGGTCCCTGGTTCGATACCCGGTGGAAGCAATTAGTGGTTCCGATCCCACTTTAAACTGTAGGTCCACTCCTGATTAGCCTTAGTGTGCATAAAATAGACTTACAACAAAAAATCAATCAATTGAAAAGTGTGTACGTTATATTGGTATTAAAGTTAAGTGTGACCGATTACTGAATGATTTCAGTCTAGACGTACCCTAATATGAAGCGGATGTTTAGCATAGAGTTGAGGTTGAAAGGGCATATCAGATACATTCTTAGTTCTAATCCATATCGTCTTAGTGGAATTGATTCAAGCAGTAATTCAAAGTGATATGAGTATTTATGTAGATATGGTATACAATCTGGACGCATCCTAACTAAAATTACTCTTAGCAAACTCGTACCCTTGTATGTAACGATGAATGGTGGCAGATATTGGATGCCTTACTCAGGAGAGATGAGTATCTGTAGTGGGTAAAACGAGGCTGGATATAATTTTGCCGTATGCAACTCGTATCAATCCCAAGAGAACTGCAAACATATGGATCCAGTTAAGTTGCCCGCAAACATGGAAACCTTAGCATCCACAATCACAGTACTTCTAGTGCTGACCAAACTACAGGAACCAACCGCAAATGTCACTGAGAAAGAAGAGCGTGCGAGAACACCATCAAGAACAAAGAAGACCCTTGAGCACATAATGAGTATTGTGCAGTCAACTCAAATATGGCAAGTGAAGTATTTGTACATATAAACTGACTAAATCAGAGGAATCGACTCCCAACCCTCCTATCCTTAAGTGCCTTGATGAGGAAAACAGAATTCCCCAGAGTAACATTACCACGTAAGTCATGTCCGAAATCTACATTAAGGTTAAAGGCGGTGGGAATGAGTCTATGATTTTACGAAGAAAAAGGAAGAAAAAGAACGGAAACGCTTCACCTTAGTAATATATAATCTTAGATTACAACAAGGTGCAGGAATCCATGTAAACGATTCCAAAATTGACACTAAAACAGTATTCGCGATAATGTATAAATAAAATAGAGCAAAACTGAGACGTAAAAGTTTGATAGCATGTACGGTCAGCAGGTGTAGAAGCTACAAAAAAGGCCGTAATTCCACTATGTTTTGTATCACACACATTTGTTCATTAAATGCTACAGCATAGTCAGTAGTCATTGGATTTGGACGACGGGAGTGTTTTTAATTAAAATACTAGAGTTAGATAGTGACGGGTGCAAAAAATCAAGTAGCATGTATGGTAGAAGTAGTTAAGGGGTAGCTATAGCGCGATAACCAATCAGTATCGATTACCTTAATCGATTTCCAATAATCGATAAGTGATCAATACATTTTTTTTGGGTGAAAATCGATTTTTTTTTAAATTAGGTGTGGGTGGGGGTGTTTCCAAATAAGGAGTTGTATGTAAGGGTATGTGGGTGTTGTTAACCTAAGATAGTGATTGATTGATTGACAGGTGTCATATTTATTTATATTTTTTCCAAATAAGGAGTTGTATGTTAGGGTATGTGGGTGTTGTTAACCTAATATAGTGATTGATAGGTGTTTCCAAATAAGGAGGGGTTTGTGGGTGTCCTAATAATATAGTGATTGATTGATGTAAATGATATGTTTGTAGATTGTTGTATTGTTAAACCTTATTATAGTTGTTAATATTATTGATAATAATATAGATTGATTGATCGATTGTTTCTATAGGTGATTGGTGACGTCATCGATTGTACTGGGTGATGTCTCTGCTTGTGTTGTCGTTGCTGCTCTGTGCTTGGTGTGTGCGTGTTTGTGGTTTATATAGTAGCGGTGTGTTTGTGGGGGGTGAATGCGTGCGCATGCTCTGTGGGGGAGTGCAGGTGGTGTCGGCAGCTGTGTGGATAGAATATTTTTAGGCTCTGCGTGGGAGCGTCGACATCTGTGAGTATTGAATTTTTTGCTCTGCGTGATATGTGGACGTGATGAAAGATAATACTCTGTGGGGGTTCGTTCACATCTGGCGGATGCTCGGTTGGAATGTCTCTCTGTGGGGGTAGCTTTGGCGGCATGTGACCAGTTCAAATATACCTCTCTCTCTCTGTGGCGAGCGTTGGCATCTGTCCAAATATATCTCTGTGGGGGAGCGCAGCTGTGTGGATCAAATATATATCTCTGTGGGAGAGTCCGGCAATGGTGTCTGGTAGTTTCAGTAACCGTTGCGATGTTGTCGGGCGAAGAAGCAGAATTGATAACTTCAGCGTTGAATGGTTGCGGTTGTTTTCCGGGGTATATTGATTTGTATTGTATGGCTGTGATATTGCACGAGTACACACCAAGGAAGCCCGTGTTTTGTGCTGGTTGTTGGGAAATGCCGCCTAACCAGGAGGGTCATGTATGTTTGACGGAGCATTTTCGTTATTGTGATTCGGAGGAAAGTCGCGACGATAATTGTGAGAACTGTATACGAAGGAAGGTGAAAAACGCGTGCGACTATTTCCGCGATCCGTCGAACGCTGAGCATGTATTTGCATATTACGAGTCAAAGCATGTGGAGGTATGTGGAGGTTGCGACAAAACAGTAATGGAATTGTATGGTGGTCTTCAGAGAATGATCGAGGACAGTGTTTTGATGGAGGATCTTGTACGTTGGTTGGAACGTAATGAGAAGCTCAACGGTCCGGAGTTGTTTTGGGCTTTACGAGGAGAGTAAGGTGAGGAGAAGCAGATGTGCGAAGCAGCTGCATATTGTGTTTTTTTTTGTTTGTTTTTTTGTATGTTTAAGTGGTTTGGTTTGGTTTTTTGATCATTTGTCGCGAGGGGATGAATGCGAGAAGTCGTGCGGGTTCGGTGGGTAGAGGTTTTGACGGTCGAGTGGGTGTTTTCTGTCGTTTCCTTCGAGAGGGTGTTGTTCGTGCTGACGAGCCAGGTACATTGAATAGCGAGAGGTCGCGATTGGCTACATTTAAGAGGTGGGGTGTTAGGTTTATGAATCCGAAATCTCTAGCAAAGACGGGTTTTTACTTTAATAGGTTACCGACAAAACAGTAATGGAATTGTATGGTGGTCTTCAGAGAATGATCGAGGACAGTGTTTTGATGGAGGGTCTTGTACGTTGGTTGGAACGTAATGAGAAGCTCAACGGTCCGGAGTTGTTTTGGGCTTTACGAGGAGAGTAAGGTGAGGAGAAGCAGATGTGCGAAGCAGCTGCATATTGTGTTTTTTTTTGTTTGTTTTTTTGTATGTTTAAGTGGTTTGGTTTGGTTTTTTGATCATTTGTCGCGAGGGGATGAATGCGAGAAGTCGTGCGGGTTCGGTGGGTAGAGGTTTTGACGGTCGAGTGGGTGTTTTCTGTCGTTTCCTTCGAGAGGGTGTTGTTCGTGCTGACGAGCCAGGTACATTGAATAGCGAGAGGTCGCAATTGGCTACATTTAAGAGGTGGGGTGTTAGGTTTATGAATCCGAAATCTCTAGCAAAGACGGGTTTTTACTTTAATAGGTTACCGGACGTAGTAAAGTGTGTGTTTTGTGGTGTTGAGATAGGAAATTGGGAGTTTGGGGGTAGTGGAGAGAAAGAGCACAGGCGTTGGAGTCCGTACTGTCCGTTCCTGAGGGGTATGTTTGTGGGGAATATTGAAGCGGAGTAGGTACGGGGAATGGAGTTTGACGATAACGTCTGTGTGATGTCGCCGTGTACGTGTTTACCCGATAGTTTGGATATGTACTGTGTTTTGAGCAGTATGACCAGTTATACTCCCGAGTACGCTGTGTTTTGTATTGGCTGTTTCGAGGGTTACCCAGACGGCGAGGCTCATCCGTGTGTTAGGGAGCATAATAGTGTCTGCGGCGGACGTGGTGTAGATGGTGACTGTAATGTTTGCGTGCGGAAAAAGATACGAAGGTGGGTTAGCTACGCCCGACAGCCGGAAAATATGTATCATATGTTTGCACACTTTACTCGCGACCACCGTAGATTAGTCGAGGGTTCCGGCGGAGACAACGACGACGACGGCGATACGACGGGAGTGGAGTTTATGTTTTACGAGACTTTGCTTCGATTGGTTGAGTTGCCATCGCTGATGAGGGAGCTGGTGACGTGCATCGCGCAGAACGAGTGGCTGCACGGACAAGGTAAGTGGAGCAGTTGATGTACAATGTTTGGCATCTGGCCATCTGCGAGGATCGAATTTTTTGCTCTGTGGGGTAGCGCATCTGGCCAGCTGCGCGGATCGAATTTTTTTTGCTCTGTGGGGGAGCGCAGGTGGCCGGATGCGCGGATCGAATGACTTTCTCTGCAGCTGTAGATGCGCATGCGCGCGATACCTGGAGTTTGGGTAGGATATAAGGGACCGTCGATCGGTGTGAGCATCTTTTGCGGTAGGGAGGACCACAGGTCAACCAGTACACAATGGTGTTGTTGAAATCGGGTGAGATATACGTGAGCGCCTGCGATATTCTTTTGGACCAATATGAAAGGGGAGAAGGTGGAGGATCGGAGAGGAAGAGGATGATTCTACAGGAGATTATCCGAATGATGGGTCGTGGCGAACCATGCCGGCGTCTTGATTTGCTGGAACGTTTGATGTCCGAAGTGCGTAGTTTGGACGGAAACCAGGAGGGAGCGGGAACGTCGTCCAGTAGGAGGGATGACGACACCGGCGGCAACCGCGATTTTCTGGTAGAAGAGGACGACGACGAAGAAGAAGAAGAAAAAGAAGAAGAACGGGAAATTGCACCCCATACGAAGTATGTGGACATCAAAGAAATGGATGTTCGTCGAGTGAAAAAGTATAACGCTACGTGTACTACGACGACCTTTACCTTCAGGTCGCCAGACGAGAGCGGAGATGCCATGAGTTGGGTGCACGAGGGGTTGGACGCTGTGCTGAACCACATCGTGGATCGACACAAACCATCGGACAAAGTGGGCGTGGTGCTGGAGAACAAGTCTGACGAGTCGGTTCGACCGATTGGTTTGTCGTTACGGAGAATCGATCAACTGGGTGCTGATATGTTATGGAATGTGGTCGCCAGGGTGTTGCAATCGAACGCCACGTTCTTGTCGACGGACCTTCTACAGCTGCGTGTGTCCGTGATTGGCATGCCTGTCGGTTACGGACAAAAACTGAACTCTCGCGAGCTTGTACCGCACGAGAGATACGCAAAAGTGAAGAGAAGTGTGGTGACAGTGAAGAGCGAGATCAGAGGTGAGAAGATATGTCTGGCCAAAGCCCTGGTGATCGGTCGGATGTATGCGGACAAAGAGTCAGATCCTGAGTATTTCCGGAAATACCACAAAGCATTTGTACGTGGTCGCAGAGTGTTGACGTCGTCGGCGATGGAGTTGTGTAGAAAGGCCGGGGTATCGCTGGAGTCGACGGGGGGAGGTCTCTCCGAATTGGCTGCGTTCCAGCGTTATTTCGGAAGTGAGTACAAAATCTTTGTGTTCAGCGATCTGGAGAAGCCGGAGGTCTTGTTCGCCCAGGAGGTACCCCAGGCGAAAAAGTCGATATACCTGTTGCTGAATCAGAGAGACAACCACTATAACGTCATTGTGAATCCTGTGGCTGCGTTCTCGATTCCTTATTTCTGCGAACGGTGTTACGCTTTTTCCCGAAACTTGCGGCACGTGTGCAAAAATATGTGTCATCTGTGTCACACGTCGCCCGTGTGCGAGAAGGAAGATGTGATACATTGCGAACGATGCAAGAGGAATTTCAACAGCGATGTGTGCTACAACAACCACCTAAGCACTCGCTACGGCGGGGGCACGGTGTGCACGCAGATACGTAGCTGCACGGGATGTTACCAATTGTTGGACGCCACCCATCCGGAGAGTGCAAAGCATCGTTGCGGCTTCAGGTATTGCAAGACGTGCAAATCACAACGCGAGATGAACCATCTGTGCTACATGCAGAGGGACAATGGAGGTGGTGAGGAGATCAGCTGCAAGAGATACCTGTTTATGTTTTATGATTTCGAAGCCACGCAGTGCACACCCTATGTCGGTCGACCTTCGACATATGTACACGAACCGTGCTTGTGTGTGGTGCAGCAAGTGTGCAGTGTATGCATCGAGGACGCAGATATGATGAAAGATTGCTTACAGTGCGGTATTCGCCAGCACTGCTTCGAGGGAGAGGATCCTGTGCGACAGTTTATGGACTACGTCTTCGTGGAGCGACCCTACTTCAAGAGGATTGTGCTGGTGGCCCACAATTTCCGAGCCTACGACGGTATGTTTGTGTTGTCCGATTTGCTGAAGAGGGATGTGGAAGCTCCCGAGGTGATCATGGACGGTACGAAAATCCTGTTTATGAGCGTGGGGAAGAAGTTGCGATTCCTGGATTCCTTGAACTACTTACAGATGCCCCTGTCGAGTTTCTCAAAGACGTTCGATTTGGAGGAGACAAAGGGATTCTATCCGCATCTGTTCAACAACAAAGGAAATCGCGACTACAAGGGTCCCTTCCCCAACGACCGGTTCTTCGATCCGGACCACATGTCGTCGCAACACCGCCAGAAATTCTACGAGTGGTACAACAGAGCATCGAAGGAGTGTGTGTTGTACGATAACGCCCACGAGTGTCGCAAGTATTGCATTCAGGACGTCACAGTACTTCGAAGAGGAGTGCTCAAATTGCGTCGGTATTTCCTGGACATCGCCAATGTGGACATTCTACAGGACTGTTTCACCATAGCGTCGGCATGCTCCCTGGCGTACCGAAGACATTTCCTCTCGGACAACACCATAGGCGTGATTCCACGTGACGGCTACCGCAATGTGAGTAATCAGAGCAAGATCGCGCTGAAGTGGTTGCTGCATCTGGAGAAGTCGGAGAAAGTAGAGTTGGAATATGCCGGTAAAGAAAAGGAGCATGTGGCAGTGAATGGCATCGCTGTGGATGGGTACGACAAAACCACAAGGACCATCTACCAGTTCCACGGGTGCTATTTTCACGGATGTCCATCCTGCTATAAGGAGCGCTCGAGACCCGTGTCGAAGAATATCCAATCCGACCCGGCGGATACGATGGGTGCTCGATACGAGCGAACGCAGAGGGTGACATCGAACTTTCGCCTATTGGGTTATACTGTGGTGGAAATGTGGGAGTGCACGTTCCGCGGGATACTGCGGGAACGACCCGACCTCAGCCGCGAACTGGAAGAACACCCGTTTTTTCGGAGTTCTCCGCTGGTGGCGAGGGATGCGTTGTATGGAGGTAGGGTGGAGGTGTTTAAAATGCGAGGAGTGGTTGGCGGCGGCGAGGAGGAGGAGAAAATACGGTACTACGACATCACATCACTGTACCCGACCGTCAATAAGTTCGCCAAGGCACCCGTGGGACACCCAGAGGTTCTGTTCGGTGCATCAGCACCGACACCGAAGGAGGTATTGGAAATGGACGGCATAGCCAAACTCCGAGTGCTTCCGCCGCGAGACCTATACATTCCCGTGCTGCCTATGAAGACGGGAGGGAAACTGTTGTTTCCGTTGTGTTGGAGTTGCGCAACGGGGCTCCGACAAGAAGGAGAGTGCGACCACACGGATGCAGAGAGAGCAATCACGGGAACGTGGGTGCTGGATGAAGTTCGCCTCTCCGTCGAGAAGGGCTACAAGATTCAGGATGTGTACGAAGTGTGGAGGTACGAGGTGAGCGTCTACGACCCGATGACAGGTGAGGGGGGTTTGTTCGCTCAGTACGTGAACACGTTTCTGCAAATCAAACAGGAGAGTAGTGGTTGGCCAGCGTGGTGCACGGACGATGAGAAGAAGGAGGAGTATATTGGTACCTACAAAGAGCACGAAGGGATCGAATTACGTAAGGAGCGTATCGACAAGAATCCAGGACTGCGTGCTGTTGCAAAGTTGTGCCTAAACTCGCTTTGGGGTAAATTTGCGCAGAACAGTAACAAACCACAGACGTCGATCATACGAGAACCGAGGGATCTCTTTGAAAAGTTGACGGAACCCGGTGTCAACGTGAAGCAGGTGTTGTTTGTCAACGATGACACGGTGATTGTGAGTTGGGACTACCTGAATGAGTGTGCACCTCAAAACAGCAAAGTAAACGTCGTAATAGGTGCGTACACGACAACCTTCGCCAGGATCCGTCTGTACAAGCTGTTGGACGCTGTGGGGGAAGATATATTGTACTGCGACACAGACAGCGTGATATTTCGCGAGACCAGACGATCACGCGGGAAACTACAGTTGGGCGACCACCTGGGAGATTTGACGGACGAAATGTCGGAATTCGGCGATGGTGCCTACATTAGGGAGTTTGTGTCCGGCGGTCCGAAGAATTACGCTCTGAAGGTGTGGTCCCCAACAAAGGGAAAGGAGTTCCACGTGGTAAAAATGAAGGGTATCACGTTGGACCACGCCGCGAGTTCGAAATTGAACTTTGATGTGGTGAAAGATTTTGTGCTGCACATGAACGAGAAAAAGAAGATGGTCATCCAATACCCCAGACGGATTGCGAGAAAACGACGTTTCGTGCTAGTGACAGAACCTCAGGAAAAAACATATCAGGTGGTGAATACAAAACGACGGATAAGAGATTGCACGTTGGACACCCTACCATACGGCTACCGTAGCGTCCAGGAGGATGAGGAGGAATAGAAAAACGGTGGAAATGCGGTGAAAGACACAGTCATTGCGATGGTTCTCCGTTCTGATTTCCTGCAATTTGGTTTTCTGACTATTTTGTTTATGCATGTGGTATATAATTTGGTGATTCATCTATATTAACCTCACCCAATATATAATGAAATATTAAAATATCGGTCTATAAACACAAAGCTTTATATATATATACATAATTATGTTATATTCTATATTAAATAAAAATAAACATTTTTAAAAAATACACCAACTCTTTTATTTGCTGTGTTGATCTATTCTCTGTAAGGATTGTATTATTCTGTGATCAATCAATAAACAACCTAAGCAACGTTCGTGTGTGTGTGTGTGTGTGTGTGTGTGTGTGGGGTGATTATTACTTCGTATTGTTAAACAGGAACTTATTACTCTGCTCTTGTAAGAGTTGAAGAAGAAGAAGAAATTTACAATACCCACTGTGTTCTATTGCGATATATTTTATATTATAGCTTCAGAAACGGAGATAATAGAGAAGTTATTTGATTCAAATAGATACTTGTATCTAGCAAAACAGAGAAATTTGAAGACAATGGCACATTTACGATTCGAACCTAAAGTGTTTATTTTTTATTTTGATGTGCACAAAGATTTATTTTTATTTCATGTTATGCTTTTCTGGCATTTATGGCTAACAACTCCTACAAACACAGAGTAATAAGTTCCTGTTTAACAATACAAAGTAACACTCGCTAATCAAACTTCTAAACACTTCTGAACAGATGTGTCCTATTGGGATATATTTTACATTATAGCTGCAGAAACAGAGATAATAGGGAAAAAATTACATGGTTGACACAATGTTGTATTCCAATGCACATATCTTTATGCCAAAGGACCAGATTCCCAAATATGCTACCGCTTGGTGAAATGGTTAGGGCAGCGCCAGAGATCATTGGTTCGATTCTTACTTTTTGCATTGGTGTTTTTTATCAATTGTATTATATCATCATTTATCCTCACAACAAATTGGGGAACCTTTATGGAAGAATTTCAGCATCGGCAAAATTGTAACGCCTATGTGACGACGTACAAACTTTGGTAGAGTATCTTTTATTATGTAGTAGAATCCATCCGAGATATCGTCATTTTTTTTTGGATTTTCTGTCATTTTTAATTATGATTTATGTTTTTTAATTCAGTATCGAGGGTGACGCTATTGTTAATTAATCTAGCGCCACGTGTCGGGGGTGGAGGAGGAGATGAGTCATCGATGACTCATGCACACGTGTGAGTTTGAAATTAATGGTTTTCCATTAGTGCACAAAAGATACTATTATGTATTCCGTTTTTACCCTAACCTAACCCTATTGTTGTATTTTATATATGCGTTTCTGCCGGATATGAGTCACAGATGATTTATACAGACGTGGGGAACTTGGAATTAATGGTTTTTCCATTAATGTACAAAAGACACTTTCGACCTATTCTAAGGCGTCACGTCCGGCCATTTTGGCGTCGATGGTGAGTCATATTTGGTATACTTGAGGAGCTCGAACGGTCCTGGGTAGAGGCTAGAAAATATTAACCAATGAGTGAAGGTTTTTAATAAGTGAATCAACCAATCAGAGAAGAGTAATGAAATATAATATTCATATTGACGGCCCTTTTGTCTAAGAATCTATAAATATCGAGCGGAAGACGAAGCGGTCCAAGAGAGTTCTCAAGTGTTTGGCTTGAAAGACGTACCGATTTTTTAGCGTGACTGAGTTGCTGCAGTGCAACTAAAGGTTTTTTAACTTGGTAAGTATCTTTTTGTGTACTATTCTTTATTTCAAGTTGTTTTTTAACTGCCATGCAAACAAAGTTTAAGCGTTTTACATTATTTTTGAAAATATTATACAAAGAATACTCGAAAATAACACTAACAATGTGTATTGTTATTGTTGCAGGTTCTTTCTGAGAAGCAGATGTGAAGTACCCTGCAAAGAACTGAAAGCCCGATTGGAAGAAACAAATCGTGAAAACTGACGTTGCTGAGCAGGTCCCAGGGAGATGAGTGATTGGGTGCTTATATGTCCATGTTTCTTCGATTATATCGATAAGGATTATGTGCTGGAGGCTTTGAAAAAGTATACCCCTTACAAGTTCATTACATGCTGTGGTTGTTATTCAAATGAAGGCAACCAACTAGCCCACGATTGCGTTATTAAACATTTTTACGAGTGCGAGGATGTGCGCGGTAAAGATGAAGTTCAACTCTCCGATTGTTTTATAATTTGCCAAGAGGAATGCGGAGTGAATGAATGCCAGAATTGTGTAGAGTGGATGTGCGAGAGAATCCAGCGTTATCTGAAGGATCCGGACAATACAAGTCATATTTTTTATTTTTATCTTGCTAATCATGAAGATGTAGGTGATGGTTTGAAGGTACAGGAGGAATCGACAGGATACAGAGACTTTTATAGCGTGTTGTGTGAAATTTCAAATGATTTCGAACTAGTAAAAACTCTTATAGCGCCTATACGAAAAAGCGGAGCTTGCTCGGGGTTAAGAAACAATATTTGTTAATATCTAAAGTGAAAATGGCGCAAGGTTTTACGTACAATAATAAATTTATATTGCGTGAGATGTGTGTTAGTTCTACAAATTTGGATACTGTATATTATGCTCTTGTAAAAGTGCCAGAATATTTCAAAGACAATAATGAATCCCAATGGGTGAAAGAAAATATTCATGCTTTATCGTACGATACTCCTCTGGGATGTGACGTGTACTATGTTCGTAGTGTAATTAGAAATTTGAACTGTCAAGGTTCAACTTTCTATTGCAAGGGAGAAGAAAAATCCAAACTTCTCAAAGATTTGTTCAATATTTATAATATTGTAGATTTGCAAAGTGCAAACTGTCCTTCGCTTAGAAATTTGTATATGTTTCAAGGAGGATTGTGCAAGTATCATTCTGATACTTCGCCTCCATCAGAACAAGGTTGTGCATTCAGAAATGTACAAAGACTTGTATCTTGGTACAATACTAAAATTACCAATATGTAATGTATTTTAGAGCAAATAATAAAAGATTTGTGAAAAAATAATTGTTTTCTATGTTGTTATTTAGCCTTATAGGCCTTTTGTCAAGAACTATTGACCTTTTTGAGTGTTTAGAAATACCGGGGATTATTTGTGGCTGTTATATCCGGACTAAATTTCACTGACTGAAGCTTAAAGCTTAGTCTCTATAGCATGCTGATTGGTTAATCACAAGGCAATATGAACTTTACAGAGGCTTGTAGGAGACATAGGAACACACGACAGAGCATTATCAGTGTGCAAGAACCTTTTACATCGAGAAATATTGCTGACTTGTATCTGTTTTTTTTTTTTAGTTTACATATTCATTTAGGATTCAAATGAAACAATTGCAGTATTTTTTAAAAGTTTATTTTTATTCAAGAATATATCAGATTTATATACACGAAAAGTAGACTACCAATAAGCGAAAATCACATAGTCATTACGATTTAGTCGACGCTGGAATTCCTCCATGAGGGTTTCATGGTAAGAGAGAAACTTTCGCCATTGTTCAAAATTTAGTGTGACTTTTCCGGTGGCGTTGCTGATTTCCACTTTTATGTTTTCTCCACTACCTTCGAAGGTGAAGTAAAGTTCTCCTATAATGTTTATAGATCTGATTCTCTCTTCTCGTGTGGGGAATCTGTTCTTGTAAGTGTCGAAGACCGCATCTGATTTGTACACGCATGATGGGTACTCATCGCTATTTAGGACAATGTAATATTTTTCATGTTTCAAAATCAATTCAGTGTCGGTGAAAGTACCTCGAATAACGACATCCATGTTGTTATCAATGCTGTAGCGGCTTTCTGGTTCCATCTTGTGGTTTTTTATGTGTATCTCTAGTAGACTACAAAGCTTGGTGCCAGCACACAATCCTTATCGATATAATCGAAGAAACATGGATATATAAGCACCCAATCACTCATCTCCCTGGGACCTGCTCAGCAACGTCAGTTTTCACGATTTGTTTCTTCCAATCGGGCTTTCAGTTCTTTGCAGGGTACTTCACATCTGCTTCTCAGAAAGAACCTGCAACAATAACAATACACATTGTTAGTGTTATTTTCGAGTATTCTTTGTATAATATTTTCAAAAATAATGTAAAACGCTTAAACTTTGTTTGCATGGCAGTTAAAAAACAACTTGAAATAAAGAATAGTACACAAAAAGATACTTACCAAGTTAAAAAACCTTTAGTTGCACTGCAGCAACTCAGTCACGCTAAAAAATCGGTACGTCTTTCAAGCCAAACACTTGAGAACTCTCTTGGACCGCTTCGTCTTCCGCTCGATATTTATAGATTCTTAGACAAAAGGGCCGTCAATATGAATATTATATTTCATTACTCTTCTCTGATTGGTTGATTCACTTATTAAAAACCTTCACTCATTGGTTAATATTTTCTAGCCTCTACCCAGGACCGTTCGAGCTCCTCAAGTATACCAAATATGACTCACC
Source organism: Lepisma saccharinum (assembly GCF_977018435.1). NCBI lineage: Eukaryota > Metazoa > Arthropoda > Insecta > Zygentoma > Lepismatidae > Lepisma > Lepisma saccharinum. The sequence goes on from NC_139254.1 coordinate 42,353,358, forward strand.
ATCGACGCCAAAATGGCCGGACGTGACGCCTTAGAATAGGTCGAAAGTGTCTTTTGTACATTAATGGAAAAACCATTAATTCCAAGTTCCCCACATCTGTATAAATCATCTGTGACTCATATCCGGCAGAAACGCATATATAAAATACAACAATAGGGTTAGGTTAGGGTAAAAACGGAATACATAATAGTATCTTTTGTGCACTAATGGAAAACCATTAATTTCAAACTCACACGTGTGCATGAGCCATCGATGACTCATCTCCTCCTCCACCCCCGACACGTGGCGCTAGATTAATTAACAATAGCGTCACCCTCGATACTGAATTAAAAAACATTAATCATAATTAAAAATGACAGAAAATCCAAAAAAAATGACGATATCTCGGATAGATTCTACTACATAATAAAAGATACTCTACCAAAGTTTGTACGTCGTCACATAGGCGTTACAATTTTGCCGATGCTGAAATTCTTCCATAAAGGTTCCCCAATTTGTTGTGAGGATAAATGATGATATAATACAATTGATAAAAAACACCAATGCAAAAAGTAAGAATCGAACCAATGATCTCTGGCGCTGCCCTAACCATTTCACCAAGCGGTAGCATATTTGGGAATCTGGTCCTTTGGCATAGAGATATGTGCATTGGAATACAACATTGTGTCAACCATGTAATTTTTCCCCTATTATCTCTGTTTCTGCAGCTATAATGTAAAATATATCCCAATAGGACACATCTGTTCAGAAGTGTTTAGAAGTTTGATTAGCGAGTGTTACTTTGTATTGTTAAACAGGAACTTATTACTCTGTGTTTGTAGGAGTTGTTAGCCATAAATGCCAGAAAAGCATAACATGAAATAAAAATAAATCTTTGTCACATCAAAATAAAAAATAAACACTTTAGGTTCGAATCGTAAATGTGCCATTGTCTTCAAATTTATCTGTTTTGCTAGATACAAGTATCTATTTGAATCAAATAACTTCTCTATTATCTCCGTTTCTGAAGCTATAATATAAAATATATCGCAATAGAACACAGTGGGTATTGTAAATTTCTTCTTCTTCTTCAACTCTTACAAGAGCAGAGTAATAAGTTCCTGTTTAACAATACGAAGTAATAATCACCCCACACACACACACACACACACACACACACACACACACACACGAACGTTGCTTAGGTTGTTTATTGATTGATCACAGAATAATACAATCCTTACAGAGAATAGATCAACACAGCAAATAAAAGAGTTGGTGTATTTTTTAAAAATGTTTATTTTTATTTAATATAGAATATAACAGAATTATGTATATATATATAAAGCTTTGTGTTTCTAGACCGATATTTTAATATTTCATTATATATTGGGTGAGGTTAATATAGATGAATCACCAAATTATATACCACATGCATGAACAAAATAGTCAGAAAACCAAATTGCAGGAAATCAGAAACATGCTACTTCATAGTTTTACAACACTCACAATTTGTGACATAATTTAGAAATCAAAACATACTACTTTTCTACTTTACAAACACTCGCCATTTTTGACATAATTTTCTCAACTCACACAAACGCAGGATTTTTGTCACCAAACCAGCTATTCGAGCATTGCGCATAAACCACGATTCAGTCCATCGGGTCAAAAAAGGGGAGCGATCCCTCTCTATAACATCTAGTTCATCATCCAGGGCGTTCCCCACTTTTTGTTAGTCTTGGATATGATACGTACGATATCCCAAATTGGTAAAGCAGTAGTCGGAGAATACCATCTCTACAGCTATCTCTGATGCTGGACTAAGTGTTTTTAGGGTGAAAATAGACTCCAGGGGTTCAGTTTCAATAACCTGCGAGAAAATTTTTACATACATTTCTATAGGCAGATCCATTGTTTTCTCTATTATGACCATTTCTGCAGCTAGAATATAAAGTATATCCCAATAGGACGCAGTGGGCGTTGTAAATTTCTTCTTCTTCTTCTTCAACTCCTACAAACATTGAATAATAAATTTCAGTTTAACGATACAAAGTAACAATCACTAATCTAAACACTTGTGAACAGACACACACACACACACACAAATATCATGCGTGTGAGGCGATTTGGTTTCAATTTGCATGCAAATACCCCTCTTCGAAATTTCCGTGAAGGTACATACATTTACATAGTTGACACAATCTTATATTCCTACGCACATAACTATATGTCAAAAGACCAGATTCCAAAATATTCTACTGCTTGGTGAAGTGGTTAGGACAGCTCCAGAGATTCTTGGTTCGATTTCTGCTTTTTGCATTGGTGTTCTTTCATCAATTGTACCATATCACGACTTATCCTCACCGTCGCGGTTTCCCAACGGTAGAAAAAGCGACATTAAATTACAAAAGTTATATTTTAAGAATTCTGACGGTCAAAGTAGTTCCTTGTTCGAATCTCGACTTAGACAAAAATATTATATGTAAGTATCCCTTAATCACATCATCACTCATCGTCGCGTTTAGCCAAAAATAGCAGAAAAATATTACATAAAATAAGAAATAACATAAAATTTAAAAAATATATTGGTGCACATCAAAATAAAAAAATCGGAGGTTCGAATCGTAAATGTGCTATTTTCTTCACATTTCTCTGTTTTGCTAAATACAAATATCTTTTTTTTGTTTTCAAATACGCGTAGCGCTAGGTTTTTGGGTAGTTAAGAAAAACCCTCACTGTAAGTGTGGCACCCTGAACTACTACCACGAATACTGCTGCTAATGATGATGATGATGATTTCTTATTTTGTATGCTTTTGTGTGTTTTGAGCAATTAAAATGATTTGTTCACATATATCCGTTGTGTTTCATTTCAACGCATCCCTTCCAGAAGCACGGAGAGAGCGAAAGCGAGGGAACCCCCCTGCGCGCGCGGCGGCCAAAGGCCGTCCAATGGCGCCAAAGGCGCCATTGGACGCCACTTTGCGTGATTCTCTCTCTCTCTCTCTCTCTCTCCTAACCGTAGCATAGTAGACTAGGAGGTCGACTGGAGAGAGAGAAAGAGCGAGAGAGATGGCTCAGACGCCTGCCTCTCTCTCTCTCTCTTTCTCTCCTAGCCGTAGCATAGTAGACTAGGTCGACTGGAGAGAAGAAAGAGCGAGAGATATGGCTCCGACGCCTCTCTCTCTCTCTCTCTCTCTCTCTCTCTCTCTCTCTTTCCTACCAGGTCGGACTCTCTGCGCTAACCACTACACATCCACGAGGTGGTCGACCCACCGGCTTGCTTTGCGAAAGAGCGAAATGGCTCGAAGGAGAGGAAAAACACGACATCTGGCGGGTAGCAGCGCTGTCGCTCCCCCACTCCTCCCGAGCGACAGCTGGCCTAGTCATCGACACCGCCGCCGCTGAAAGTCATTTCTCCCGCGCGGAGGGAAAAACTACATCTGGTGTTCTTTACCTAGGGCTGCAACACTGTCGGGTTTTCGCCACACGTGCGAATTGTTTTTGCTCACCCCACACGTTCCTGCTGCCGGTTGCCGATTTGGGGGAGATGCCCTCCACGATAAATGAACCTCTTGCAGAGATCTTTAAATGCATAAAAGGACGGCATACGCTATTCTTTGCCTCATTTGTACTTTTAAAACGTGTGCGTGAAAAGTTTTAGTATTATCAAGATGCAGCATCAACATTCGCCCGATGTGGTTTCCCTCGTAAGTACCATTCCTCTCTCTTTTTTTCTCTATCTCTCTCATCCTTGGTTCGACACTCGTAGCATATATATATATACACACTTGTGTTAGCGCCGACCCTTATGGCGAAGTGGTTAGAGTCGGACGCCTCAGTAGGTGTCACACAAATACGTTAGTTTTGCCGAACCTTGTGGCGGAGTGGTTAGCACATGCCAGCCGGGGAGACGACCTGGATTCGAATCTTCTCCTTACACACGCATAAGTTAGTTTTGCCGCCGACCCCTGTGGCGAAGTGGTTAGCATACGCCAGAGGGGGAAAACGACCTGGATTCGAATCTTCTCTTTACACACGCATAAGTTAGTTTTGCCGACCCTTGTGGCGAAGTGGTTAGCACACGCCAGCCGGGGGGGAACGACATAGATTCGAATCTCAGCATGGATAGACTCAGTGCGAATTTTCTCACCAAACAAAATAGTGTACATATACACAGCTATTCAAACTCTAGTTTGAGGTAAACAAACACGCACAGCGTTCAGGGAAAAATCTTTTCTTTATTTAGTTTTGCACACACGTTCTACATTCTACGGTACTTATACATATCATACGCACTTCACTTAGTGTAGTAGGACCTTATGGGTTCTCCACACACACACACTTGCAAGAAAATGAAAAGAAATAAAACACTTCTATTTGGGGGCACGACTTTATAGTCCCCCTCTCTCGATTTGCTACATTCTGTAATAGTGTAGTAGGACCTTATGGGTTCAGCAAACAAAAACAAAAAACACTTCTATTTTGGGGGGCAGGGCCACCAGTTCTGAATATCCTTAGAGAATAACTACATTCTGTATTTAGCGGTGAGAGACTTATCTGCTCCCGCGAAGTTCTGCTTCTTGAATAGTTTATACAAATCATACGCACTTCGCATTGTATAGTAGGACCTTATAGGTTCCTCGTTCACAACTCTTGCAAAAAACATTTCTATTTTGGGACACGACTTCTGTAGTAACTGCATAGTCTGGTACAGGGCCACAAGTCCTTGAATATCCTTCTCGATTGATTGGGCTTTTGTCTCCAATGCTAGGATCAGGTTCTCGATCCCTCCTTCTTTCCTTGTCAGAGCTTCCAAATAGTACGCAGACTCGTCAATCTCATTCTCACCACACCTTTCTCCCATCACGTGGATTCTTTTGCATGGTAGACAGTAGTCCCCGGGAAACAAAACTGGTGGCGATGTCTGCAAAGAAAACAATACACACTTGTAAATACAAAACATATTTCCTACTTCTTTTTTACTACATTTACCTATATTTTTTACAGATTATCACCCTGGAAATTCTAGAAATAGAAACGGTTGAAGTAGGAGGGCGGGTCGTACGGAGGACCAGATGCGTTGTAGAAAGGGAGGGGAACGTGTATTACGTCCCACCCGATCACCCTTTGGTTCAGGGTGACGTCAACCTATTCATGGGCTGCCGTTTAGAACCCCAAGAACCCCAATGACGGCAGTATAGACCTCCCACACCTCACCCGCATGCACCGACACCCCCTTCCCCCAACCCGTCCTACAACTACTCCCCTCCACCTCCTAGAAACAACCCCTCACCCCCGGACAGCTTGGCGGAGGAAGAGGAGGCCGTATTTCAACCCGTTGACGGTCTCCTAGTCCCTGATTTTGATGACCTACTACCTTACTACCCCCAACAGTAGTAACCTATACCCTTCTTCCTACCTTCTTCCTACCTTCTCCCTCTATCCTTCATTTCCCCTTCTTTTCATCTACACGCTTACTTCTTCAAACAGAACCTCCCCGTAAGTACTTTTTTTATTTATTTTATTTTTTACTAACGACATATAAGTGTTATTATTTATTTGTACTCACCATCTTGTATTACTCGTTGAACAATTCTGATGCTAGCAGCGGGGCGTCCTCTCCTTCTACTTCCGCTATCACTTTCAACTCGTCCTTCCTTCGTCTTCTTCTTCGTCTACTGTAGCTCTCGCCGGCGTCGCTGCACTCGTTCTCGGCTGTGTCGCTGTCTCTGTCGACCTCGTCACGATCCTGTAGCCAGTTAGACAATGTTTCACTTAGTTGCACTTTCTTTCTTTGCGGTCTCTCTCCGGCACGTATCTGTCTTCGCACCCTCCAGAGACTGTACATTAATTCGTCCAGTGGTAAACCCTCCCCCGGATTCATTGCTATCGGCTTCACCAGATTACGGTTCGGATGTGTGGTATTCAATAGCAAATCCCCTAATGTGTGCTGCTCGGTAAGGCGCCCGTGGAACAGACTAGCAAATCCCAACATTTTCGACATAACATAGGATGCTTCCAGATTTGCTGTTTCCGCAGCAGCGGTCAGCATATCCATCCTTGCCGTGTTTACTATGTACATATTTTGAAACGAACCATATCTAGCAACGCCATGTCCCTCCATTTTACCCTGAAGAAACATTTCCAGAGTGGAAACGCGATTTCCGAACGGAACTGCAACACCATCTCTTTCCCCCATCGTTGGCAACTCTTTCTCCACAATATACTGGACATTACATTCATCCATACACCAAAGCTGGCGACCAAACTTTACATTTACTCTCTCCTCACAAAGACATTTTCCCTTCTCACCTATCGCGCTCGCTTCGTAGATATACAGAGGACCACACTCCTCCCCCTTCGTCTGCAAATCTCTGATCACAGACATATCCCTAGTCAGAAAACTAAAGTGAAAATATGACGGGTGATATTTGTGTAACACAAACGATTCACACATTTCATACCCACCGCCGCCGCCACCTTTCTTTGACGAAGTACTCACAGCTACCTTGCAACGAGCTGTTGGGGTGGTCCTACGAGGGACATACATCATATCCACATCCCCTTCCCTACATTCTACACTCGTTAATAACTCCCCATCAATACTAGCGGACTCCACATCTACACAGAAACGTATCCACGGACGCGCACAATTCATCTCTCTCTTAGAAGAAAACAGCAACGATGAAGCCGCAACAGCCTACAACGAAAACAGAAATACTCTGCGTTACACAACTTCCTTCTTGAATCTACATTCACGTCCGTCGTCAAAGGCAAAACAATCTGTACAATCACGAGTACTTTTATAACTAAACTCCCCGCAATAAACACAGAAAAAATCATCTGACAACCTCGTCCGCAACCCACCAGGCATAAACAAAAACTTGCCTTCGCGACGGAGCACATACATTCTATACTCGCTACAGTTCACATTCACACAGTAGTAACGAGCATACCCGTAATCTGGGAAATCAACCACTTGAACGTCTTTACAGTATGGACAGTGAATTGAACGACTACTTTTTACAGTCCCCAGATACAACGACATCACAACCCACAAATCTCTTTCGGTAATGCGTAAGACAGACAGTATACACACCTCAGACTCAGCAGCAGCAGCAGCAGAAAAAAACTTCTCCACTCTCAGAGACAGACACATCGAACTCGTCGATGTCAAACATATTTATACCAACAAGCCGTGGGAGACTCCTCCACACACACAAACACCGCATTGGTCACAACCACAACACCTGCACTCCCCCACAGAGAGATATATATTTGATCCACACAGCTGCGATCCCCCACAGAGCAAAAAATTCGATCTGGTCAGATGCCAACGCTCGCCACAGAGATGTATATTTGAACTGGTCACATGCCGCCAAAGCTACCCCCACAGAGAGACATTCGAACCGAACAACCGCCAGATGTCAACGAACCCCCACAGAGTATTATCTTTCATCAGGTCCACATATCATGCAGAGCAAAAAATCGATCCGAACAGATGTCGACGCTCCCACGCAGAGCCTAAAAATATTGAACCGAACATCCGCCAGATGTCAACGAACCCCCCACAGAGTATTATCTTTCATCACGTCCACATATCACGCAGAGCAAAAAATTCAATACTCACAGATGTCGACGCTCCCACGCAGAGCCTAAAAATATTCTATCCACACAGCTGCCGACACCACCTGCACTCCCCCACAGAGCATGCGCACGCATTCACCCCCCACAAACACACCGCTACTATATAAACCACAAACACGCACACACCAAGCACAGAGTAGCAACGACAACACAACCAGAGACATCACCCAGTACAATCGATGACGTCACCAATCACCTATAGAAACAATCGATCAATCAATCTATATTATTATCAATAATATTAACAACTATAATAAGGTTTAACAATACAACAATCTACAAACATATCATTTACATCAATCAATCACTATATTATTAGGACAACCCACAACCCCTCCTTATTTGGAAAAAATATAAATAAATATGACACCTGTCAATCAATCAATCACTATCTTAGGTTAACAACACCCACATACCCTTACATACAACTCCTTATTTGGAAACACCCCCACCCACACCTAATTTTAAAAAAAATCGATTTTCACCCAAAAAAAATGTATTGATCACTTATCGATTATTGGAAATCGATTAAGGTAATCGATACTGATTGGTTATCGCGCTATAGCTACCCCTTAACTACTGTAGAGTACAAAATCTACGACAGGGTCAGCATCTAAACCATGTAATGTGGTCAGGGTGTTAACGAGGTACGAAGGATATCTCTTAGGAATGATGCCGTAAGAAGATGTTGAATTTGTGTTTGCTCCCTCATTGACTCGGGAAGAGGTAAGGGAGGTGAACGAGCAAAGCACACTCACTTAATCAGACCCCTTTGGAGTCTCGGACTCTGGTGACAGCCGCGGCACGAGCGTGGCAGTCACAATGGATGTAAGGCGCCCGGATATCAGCACCTGAACTGTGGAGCTTGTCGGCCGGGCGGCGACGATACCGTTTGCATACTCCTCATGTTTGCCAAAAGAGTCCGGGTACTTATTTTCAACTCGACACTTGCCGTGTTTCTGATGAGCTTGCAAGCTACCGTACCACTACTTCCGTATTTCTATAACAAAGAGCAACCTGTTAGTTGGATGCTGGATTCAGTATAGCCACAGGAATTTTCTTCTTGTAGCTGCCTTCATTTTTTTGTTACGACACAAATGTTTGTTCCAAAAAGCGTGAACGTCAAGTTACAATTACTGGAGAAGCTCGACGTTTACAATGTAACAAACGTCATTATTAATGTATCTTTCCTAATTTTAATTGCACTAAAATTAATATGGGGCTTGGACTTAAAAAAACGTAAGTTTGTGTTGAAAATCTTACTTCCTTACGTAGTTCAACGTATTGTGTTCATTAATGTCATGAGCCTTTCCAATAACTTTATGTCTGGAAAAGTAGTTTTCCAATATTAATCCTTGTTCACCAAATATTTCCAATGATAATTTTAGGTTTCTTACACTGTATATACGTGCGTGTATTTACATATGTATGTGCATGCACTACTTGTGCGTGTTAATTCACTAATGTGTAGATTTCTCCAAAAGTTGTTGATCGTATTGATATATTTCTAAGACCAGAACTCGTTCATGAAGCAACATAACTCTTGAGCACGAGCAGAGAATAACCAAATTGACTACAGGCCGTAATTCTAGCAATCTAGATAAACAAGAGCGAACAATATTTACTGTCATGCTTGTAACATGATGTCAGGGACTATATTAGAACATTTTAATAGAGGACAAAAAATTAAATACGAGAAATAATGGTAGAGAAGAGTTTCTATTCTTCGTGTTGAAATTGGAAGCAGAGAAACTTTTGTGAGCTTGAAACACTGCACTACGTAGTGGTCCACATGAAGAAAATCGCGGCTAAGCCAGAACGTGGAGAGGAAACATTACGATTTGTTTAGACAAAATATATTTAATAATGCTTTGTGAAGAACTGTGAAATGGGCAAAAAATAATTTCACTCAATCTGCATCGAAAATTTTATCGTAACACGAGAAAGGGGTAACTGGCACAATCACCTACACAATCTAAACTATTGAAAAATCTACCCAGTAGTCAGAGTTTCCTTCACCTACCTCAGAAGATGTAAGTGTAGACCTTTGTCCACTACCCTTGTACAGTGTCTCTCAAAAGTCTTAGCACAATGACATTTTAAAGTAAGCAACCCAATTTACACAAGCCTTTGTTGGTTTGCGTGTAGAATTAGGCTCAATTTCAGGGTTGTCACACCCACAATAGATATTTATGAAATACTTGAAAGAAAAAGAAACAACTATTATTGTATAAAAGTATTAAAAATATCACTATTATATCGCATATGAAACATTATTTTCTCACAGAAAAAGATAGGTTTTTCTAGTACTTCATCGCTGATGAGTCTACAGAATGGAACAGAGGTGAGAGGAAACGAAAGCTGACAAAGGGAAGGAGAAAGAGAAAGCAAAAGGAGAAGATGAAAACTAGAGGAGAGAAGGAAGAGAGGATACACGAGGAAAGGAGATGTAGTGAGAAGAATGGAAAAAGATTAGAAGAGAGATGAGGAAAATGGAGCAAAAAAAGAAGAGAGGAGGAAACTAGATGAGAGAAGAGGATTTTGGAGAGGAGAGGAGGAGACGAGAGGATGGGAGTAGAGTAAAAGAGAAAGAAGAGAAGAACGTTAAGGAGAGGAGAAAATTGCAGTGAGAAGAGATAAGAGGAGCGGAGAAGAGTGGGATGGAGACTAGATGTGACAAACATAGGCAAGGCGATACAAGATAAAAACAGAGGAGAAGGAGAGGTGAGAAGGAGAAGAAGGGACAAGAGAAAGGAGGTCGTCGCAGAAAATATTGTCTCGGCGTCAATAATTAATGCATTGATCAAATTATCGAAATGAAATATTCAATAAAATTTTGAAATGTTTTTGAAAATGTACTAGATCGGTGCTTTTTGGCTGAGTTGAGAGCAAGATAAAATTTTCTACGTAAGATCTTTGATTTTACGTGCCATTATAGCACTAAAAGACATGAATGTAATTTTAAGATTCATCAGAATTTTGCATTTTTTCTCCACTTATCGGTTCGTTGAAATGGAGATTTTTTTTTAATATTGTAATACTTCCCTCATCCCATCGTTAATTCCAAACTGAATTATTCCGTTTCACACGTCGTGAACAATGACCATACTGGGATTTGTCTAAAACTTAAAAAAAAGTTTCTCATCGTGCATAGGAGTGAGGCTGACACTTTAGTGCGTTCACCCTACACTAAAGTGTTCAATAATCAATACATCGATCAATTACATTTACCTTATACTGAAATGATGGTACAATAAAAATTTACACAAAAACAGAAAAGTATATTTTTATGGGCAACGTACAGAATTCTCGAGTCAGAAGGTTCCCCAGTTTACAACAGCATCTTACTATTCACGGCTTTCAATCTATTTATTTCTTTTACTTCGTTGCATATATATGTCCCACCAGGGACTCGGGGACGTATCCGTACCTCTCGCAAATGAAGGGGTTGTTGATGCTGCACCGGATGTCGTTGAGCTTGCCGCTGGGGAGGAAGATGGATCCGCAGTCTTCCTTGCCTAGGAAGTTGTTGGGCTCTCCAGGTTGGAAGGAGTTGTAGGGCGTGAAGACGTCGTCTCCTGAAGAAGATAGCAAAACATTACACTCAAGCCTTGTGTGTGTATAAGTGCGTGGTTTCTAGAAGTGACAAGTGCTACTATGGTAATACCCCGCCTATTCCTCCATTGGATTTTCTAGTAACATTTGGTGAAAGCATCTTTGTTACGTCTCCATTTTTCTACGCAGTGGAAGCATTTTTCTTTCGTTGGCGCACAGAGTGCACCGCGTATAGTAATGTAACTAAAACCGTCATTTTTTTTACTTTTTTGTTTCTATTATTAGTTTTATGAATGCACAGTAGATTGTCTGGGTTCATATGTTGGACGTGTCTTGTTATGCTTTCATTTCTTCACAATAGGACCTTATGTCCATGGAAATGCAGCTTTTTCACACTGAGTGTGCTATACGGCAGTTACGTAAGTGAAACTATTACGTTTTGTTTGATACATAACTCATTCTCAATTAGAATTATATGAGCGAAAATAAATAAATGTATATTAGAAATGTTAGATGAAAGATGAAAACTTTTAAGAGTTATTTAACTTTTTGCAATGGACTATCGATATCATAAATTGAAAGAATAAAGTGGATAACTTCCCTAAAGAAAAGTAATCATATTCAAATATAAAAAACGTCAATAAAGATAAAACACCCAAGACTAGTCATTTAAAAGGATCCGTGAGTCACGCGGAGGTTTGATTTTTCCACTGCACACCCAACTTTATTGATGGATTATAATTCACTTTTCTGTCACCTTTGAATAATCGTGACGATGAAGGTGAATGGTGATAAGAGGAAATTGATGAGTGAACGACAAAAATACAAAAGGGCAATAAAGCATTTTACTTGGCAGACTGCAAAGGCTTTCCAGCCAGGAATGAAATCCAAGGTGTGCTACGTGGAAGAGAGATTCACATACGAGTTCCTTCAGAGATCACCCCGTACACACCTTTAATCAACCAGTAGTTTCAATATAGTAATGTAACGCGCGATCCTTTCTAACAACATTCTAATGACCTACATGGCTCTGACATCTGGATTCATAGTTTGCTAGCGATTGTTCTTCATCTTACACATTTCTGATCTATATTTTCATTAATCGAAATTTGAAGAGTCAATATTTTTCTTGATCATTTTCCAGTTGTACCATAACAGCTTACCGAAAATAGTCTCGTAGACGCCATCCTTGTTCCTGTCGTGGAACCCAATGTTCACCGTCGGCAAAGGAATGCCTTTAGGGAGTCCAACCTTGTTAACGATGTTGCTCAGTGTCTTCTCCTCCCCCGGGGAGTCTATGATGGCAAGATGGCTGCCCTGCAAGGCACAGACTACCAACGCTTGGTCCCATGTCATCAGCTCGTCCTTGTAATACGTGTACCTCCCAAACCGATATCCTCTGCCCAGAAGGCTTCCGGTGTTCACTATTTCTGAAAGAAAAAGAAAAGACAAGGTTTTCACAACAGGTTGTTTCTGTTTAAAAATGACTCTATCTGAGAGTCGGTGTGTTAAGTGGAAACCTGTATACACAATTTATATACGACTATGTCTCACATATAAATTTATTTTCAACATGTTAATCTTTATACTACAGAGTGTTTCAAAAGTCGCGCAACACAAATTTTAAAAATTTATATCATTAAAGCCGTAAGAGATATTAACAGCGGGTTTTCTGCATTATAAATCCTCATTCATTGAAATATTTTTAATGCTTATCATTATCAGTTTAATCGATACAGAAAGTTAGATAAATTAATAATTGGCGGAAGGCAGAGTTAAAATTTTTACAAATATGCAGTTTTGAATGAGAAGAATGTAAAATAAATTATCGAATGGTTATAACTAGACGTCTGATGACTGATGCTTTCTCAATCTGTCATTTACGACCAATATTCATTATGTGCAACATTTGATGGATTTATGACGGGCGATTTTATGGGTTAAGTGAAAAAGTGCCATTTTTGGGACATATCTCCGTAGTTGGCAACACTAGGTGGTCGAAATTTTGTCAACACGCGCACGCAACATTTGCATTAAAAATAAAAATCATAATTTTGCATCAACATTTCACTTTTTGTGTAAATTTCTACGCTACTGGCAACCCTGCCAACTCAACCCAGCCTGCAAGTGCTTCTTACGAAATGTAAGGCTGAGTCATAAATGCGTTGACTACACGTCCCGATTTCGTTGAGGCATTGTGTTCCTTTTAAGCCTCACATCTACTTTTTAATTATGATTACAATTTGGGCATTACATGTTCCGATTCAATCACTAATCATGTAGGCTATCACTGGGTTAATTGGTTTGTTATCATTTGTCCAAATAAAAACAATTACATTATTTTGTGAACATTGTTAATTTGCTGAAAATAACTGAAAACTTATTTTCAACAGTAAATACCAACTCTTAACAATGTGTGGGAACATTGTTGGTGTTTGATGTTGTTGATAAGTCGGAAAAGAAAAACAGTCTGGCAACAATAGCAAACATGTCACGTTTACAGGAGATGTTCAAAGTGGGTGCCTTCCTCATGAATACATGCTCGCACTCTTCTAAGCATGTTGGTTGAAACTCGGTGAAGTGTTTCCTCCTTAATGTTCAAAATTGCAGTTCAATGTTTGCCATTAATTCTTGCAAGGTGATTGGACGTATCCAGTAAACTACTCCTTTGAGGTAACCCCAAAGATAGAAATCGGGGGATGTTAAATCTGGTGATCTGGGGGACCACACATTGTTAGAAAGAGCAGGTAGCGCCATCTTGCTGAAACCAGCCATCGCGTTCATCCACTTGAAGCAGGGAGATACATTGAGTGACTATATCTCTGTATACAACAACATCCACTGTTCCGTTAAAGAAAATGGGACCCACAATACGTCGTCGGGATACGGCACACCACACTCCAAGTTTTGTGGATCAAGCAGTACCTCGTGGAACGCATGAGGATTTTCAGCGGGCCATATTCTGCTGTTTTGGCTGTTTACGTAACCATTGAAATGAAACCAAGCTTCATCAGTGAAAAAAACCGAATCAAGAATTCTGATGCCATTTTCTTCGATGAGAGATCAACCCCACCTGTAGTACTTCAAGCGTTTATCTCTATCAAGTTTTCGCAGATCTTGAACAGTGCGAACACGGTATGGTTTCAGGGTAGTTTTCTTCACAGCTCTAGGAGCAGTGGAAAGTGACAAGTCCGTTTGGGATGCAAGTTTTCTGAGGCTTTTTGTTGGAGATTGTTCCAGACGTGTACGCACATCCTCCACTGTGTCAGGGATTAAAGCCGATTGGCGACCACTTCGTGTTTTGTCACATATACTTCCGGTTTCTCGAAATCGATGCGCTAGTCGTAAAACAGTTGCTCGTGAGGTGAAGTAGAAGCAGGGTATTTATCTTGAAAAACCTCTTGCACATGAGTGTAAGAATGAGTAGTAAAATACCCTTCAACAATGAACATGCTATGTTCCAATGAAAACGCCATGCTGAATCAACTACGTACAGCAGCTGCGAAGCGTGAGCAAAGAAAATTCAGGGTAGCCAGGGGCAGTATAGGATTCTCTCAAGATTCAAATTTAGGTACAAAAATCATGATTTATGATTTTTCACGAAAATGTAAGACCAATATTTAAGCATGTGTTGCGTGCGTCAGTTGACAAAATTTCGACCTGCCAGTGTTGCCAGCTACGGAGATATGTCTCGAGAATGGCACTTTTTCACATAACCCATAAAATCGTCCGTCATAAATCCATCAGGGATGTAAGGGGTGCTCGTTCCACGTAGTGCACCCAATAGTCAACCTCAGTTCCACGTGGTACACCCTGGACTGCAGACCAACGAGGCTCTGGCGACTGGCCCCATGGCCAGTATAATTTTGTTGTGTTGTCCTGTGTTTTGTCCTTATTCGTGCTGAGTGCTCCTTTACAGCCTCAGCTTTTAACGAAAGTCAGAAGAGTTTAATATTTTATGATATTTTAGTTATGCAACGTTAGAGTTGTTATGTGTAACGATAAGGGGCTGGACCCCGTATAATGTGACGGGTGCAAAATAGCCTTTGTGCTGACGAACCCAAAATTTTAAATTCAAATAAAAAAATCAAAATAAATCCATCAAAAGCTGCACATGATCAATATTGGTCGTAAATAATAGATTGACATGGCGTCAGTCATCAGACGTCTAATTATGACCCTTCGATAATTTATTTTATATTTTGCTCACTCAAAACTGCATTTCTGGAAATGTTTTAACGCTGCCTTCCTCCAATTATTAATTTATGTAATTTATGGATTAAACTGATAATGTTAAGCATTCAAAAATATCTCAATGAATGAGGCTTTAAAATGCAGAAAACATGGTGTAAATATCTCTTACTGTTTTCATGATATAAATTTTCAAAATTTGGGTTGCGCAACTTTTGAAACTCTCTGTACCTTGTTTTCTATATGATATAGGAAGTTGTTTCATAATTACATTTTAAAATGACAATTATTTTGCTATGAAATTAATAATATTGACGGTAAATATTGAATAAAAATGTTTAATGATTTTAAATATTACAATCATTTATTGATATTTCTCATTTAACGAATTTTAGCGTCGTGATTAGTTTAAACAAGCAGCAATGAAACGTATAACACTCCTAACAAATATTTATAAACGTAAATTAACTTGAGTCTATGTAAAATTCAAGACCAAAGTAATATTGGTTATTCAATTGATATTGATCACTTCCCATTGAGACGGTGTGCCGATGGTGAGGTCGCCCTACTATCCACTAGCCACACAAAATACCCCAACTCTATTACCAAACTATTCCCCAAATAAATCTCCAACAATTTTCAACTGAATTTTACGGTCTTTTGAGCGTCACACCATGTCTTTGAGAATGTATTTTTCTATATGTTTGTCTCACTTGAAATTCAATTACTATACTCAAGTAAAACACAGTTCTATGTTTGAAAATATATTTACCTGCGTGGGTACTAATGACAAATTCTAGTAGAAATATAAAGAATAACACTGGAAAATTCCTCATGATAGCCTTTTTGGAGTTCCTAAATGATGGAGAGAAAGCACAAAATAGATACGTCAAATGCAATGTGAAGACAGACACAATCATATTTAGTAAAATTTATCACAATTTACTGCTTTTATGATAATCAGCATCCTGTTTGTCCCATAAAGCCTCGACTTTTGATACAGATATAGATATTTGAATTTGGTTATTTAGTGTCGCTTCTGTCCAACTTTAAGTTAATCACGTCGATGAGGATGAGTGACAATATGACGACATTGATGAAGGGGACACTCGCTAAGAGCACCCATTCCTATAACAGGATTCGAACTCGGCACCCCTGCAGTGGTTCCGTTCTGAGCTAACCACTCCGCCTTGGAAGTTGGCATGTATGTGGATATTGTACGTTAAGTGAACAGAAATGTTGGAAAGTCAAACTGCCACACCTAATGCTTGATTTACTGACTGGACTTATTTTACTTCGCTCTTCTGCTCTTTTTTGGCTAATCGTGAAGATGAGAATAAATAGTGATAAGCTGAATTGAAAGGATAACCGCAAACACTTATATACAGAGTACCATTACAGCGTCTCCTAGTGGTTCTATCATTTACACTAAAAGTGGGTCGTCTGATAACTTCAATTGTAGGCCTCGAGATAAGGAAGCTTGCCCCTCGTGTGGATATAGGTACATATTGCACCAAAGCTGACTAACACTTATTCCTTAAATTTCAATCAGTGATTTGTCTGGTTTTAACACCAAAATTCACCCAAGAAACGTGAGTAATGACTTCCTCAAAAAATATATCTTAAGAAAAGACATGCAAACCAAACACACTCTTTACATTCTCAGATAAACCCAGACAGATTTTCCTATCTTTTTATTCCAGCGATGAATAGTAGCAGATAACAGAAATGTTTGTCCATTAGAGAGTTCTTGGTCTTGTTGACTGACCACCAAGAAATCTAATGATCACACAAGAATAACAGTCGCTTCCAGTAATGAAGAGTACATGCCAGTTAAGTTTTTCTCACTAAAGGCTTAAAATACGTAATTATTTCCATATTTATATAAAATCAGAAATATTAAATTTAAAATACAAGCTCACACAGCACAAAAAAATATTTGCTTCCATCAAAACATACGGGGGAAATGTTATCACCAACTAAATGGAGGAAACATCTTCAAACACACCTCATCCGCTAAAGCACATTACATTGGGACATTCCTTTCAAAGACTAAAACAAATGACATATTCTAATACTATTCTAATACTACAATAACTGTATCCGAATATGGAATCGTGACACACAAACAAGATAAAACGGTATGACTGTAGTCATAAATCGAAGTAGTGATCGAATTATCATTAAATATCAATAGTTATATTCAATGCATTAGCTGGATATACAACTCATCCGAAGCTTTTGAGAATGTAGACGCTGATCCTTAAGAATAAATTAATGCTTGCCAAATTGAAACACCTGTAACGTTATTTAGAGAGCGTATAAATATGAGCTTTATGCCTTTTTCCCAGCAGCAAGTAGGTAAGCACTAAAAGTTACAACATTCTGAAATTCAGTCTGACGTTCAGTACCTGGTTTCAACTCTTTTGTACTCCGAACAGTTGACAAATGAAAGCGAGAGCCTGATATTCATTCGTGGAACTGATTTCAGATGTTGCAGTGATTGTTTGCTTAATTGCGTAAAGTCGTTAATTTTGTGGTTGTTGAAGAAGAAAATTTGTTCCTGCTATTGAAACGAAAAATCACACAATATCTTAAATGGGGAAAAATGGCCTGACGATTTATGTCAAGCGTATTAAACAGTTCGACATTCCAGTCAGTATTAAAGCTTTATTGCATATATAGTGCTACCAACCATCGACACATTTAACGTTAAAAACAATTATTTTAGACTGGAGTACAGCATTTCATGCGAGGTTTTAGACGAAAGCATTGTCGTTCATTAAATCAATTAAAGATTAACTATTCCTTGTGATGCACCTGTTCTGTTTCATACATATAATTTTAAGTCATGAAAGAGTGAATAAGATGACATTAAATTTTTCACGGTTATTCAATATTGAAGCATCAATATCATTCTACATGGGTAGGTACATTTCAACAGTGCATTTAATATTTCCATTTACAGTAATGTGTCATTCGACTTTCTGGTGAGGGGGTTGTCATCCCGCTTGTGGGACTGAGTTGCAGGAAGATATTGATTGTGCAAGTGTTGCTCTAAACGTGTCGGAGACTTTTCATTTGTATGTCCTAGTGAGTTGTTATACCTGTTATGAAATAATGAAATACGTTCAGTTCTGTTTGGAATTTGTGTTCACACAGTAATCTGATGATTATGTGCGTATAAATGTGTTACGTGTCGGGTGTCCAAAAAGTACCGGAATGAGATTTTATTTCAGTATTGAAGTTTCGGAGTTGTGAAGTAAGAGTAGTGGTGTATAACGACATATAGAGTTTCCGAGTTGCCTCGTTAGGACGCTCTTGGCATAGCAAGGCAACACATCGTTCCAAAGAGGATTAATTGACATTATTTCTTTTACGTCGCTTATCATCCTCGATTCATTGATTTATTCATTTGTTTTGTAAGTCCACTTCATGCACATAGAGGCTAATCTGTACTGGTATTACAGTTTAAGTGAGATCCGAACCACCATATCCCAACACCGCGTATCGAACCAGGAACCTGTTAATTACCAGTTGACTACGTTATCACAACGCTCGCCTTCTATCGAGCCCGGTAATCCAAGCTCACAACGTTACAACTAATCCAACGGGAAGCTTTATGATATTCCAAATCCTGATATCTGATATATATATATATATATATATATATATATATTTCGAAATCCTTGTAGAGCATACTAGGTTTATGACATGTAGTTTGCTTTCGTTAAAATGTAAATAAAACAATATTTTTGTTGCTGCGTAAATCTAGTACGAAATATATAGACTACGGCGAAACGAAACGACACAAAGAGCCAAGTAAATATTCTAGAAGAAACTCTAAGCGGATTAATACTTCAGAATTTTGATTCTCATTTCGGTTTTTCATTCGAAAACGGCTTGGCTGCCATCGGCCAAATATACAGCCCATTCTTAGGTATGACAAATGGGTAGCCTGATAGGATAACATACTTCTGCGTCACAAATTGACTGAACTGCCAGAGAGTCTATATTGGATGACACTCGGTAGAACAACATCGTAGAGAGATGAACAACAGACTGGGTATCCCAAGAACGTTTAACATTTATAAGAACATCTTTGAAAGTTAATGTTATCTACTACGTTTACGTAAATCTCATGCCGAAAATGCGTATAATGGATTTGATAATGACAGCAGCTCACATTCCTTCAGTTTTCAAAATTTCACGGGTGCATTCTATGGACAGTGGAAATCAAGATCTTGTTTACATGTCCAGTTCATTATGAAATGAATTACTTCTAAATGGTATAGGTAAGATTTTCTTTTTATCAACGGAAACGAGGAGTCTTGTAAAATCATTTCATTTACGTACTTGACAATAGATTTCTTATACTTGAGAGCGATATTCCATATATCTTCAAGCAACTGCTTGGAAGAATATTTTAGTGTAGGTTATTAGAATACAATTCTTTATTTTGAATGGTTGATTTATAGTGAGATTCTTATATAGTACATTATAATACGTCCCAGGCCGGGATTTAACAACACTGTAATGTTCAATTTAGATCAGATCATTATTTATGTTTTTTTTTAAATGCTTCTGCCGGTTTTCAAATATCTAGATTTTCATATTGTGAACCTTGTCACAATAGGAATACGCTGTGGTCTCCAAACCTCCATAAATCCTTGCGTGTTGTGTGATTCAAATGTTAATGATATCTAGAATGAAGGTTTCAAAAGCAAAAGAGGACTTGAGCTAGTAAGATAACCACGATGTAATTGAACTGAAAGTGACAACAGTAGAGAAATTTTGAAGGAAAATATTTCGAGCACGGGAACATTAGTGTGTCTATTAATTTCATCAGGATATATGATTTAATTTTAAATGCTGTTCTCTATGTTTCAAATGCTAAAATTTTGATGTAAGCATGGCTTAGTTATAAGAAAAGGCTACAATCTTTAACTTCACCATGATAATAAACAAGACGTAATAATTAAATAAAATACATAAATAAACATATATTTTTATCTTACTCTAGTATTTCAAGATGGGTTAGAAATTGAGAATATTTTATGAAGTTTAGTACGATTTTTATTTAAAAAATGTACAAGTAATTCTCAGTTGGAAAATTTTTAGTGCTTATTATAAAAATAAAGTTTAATTTCTCTTATAGTTAAAACTTTTATCCGATGTAGATTCTTCACATACCAAAGATTGGTAAATTTTAGGTTATCATGATTTTATTAGCATATTACCGTGTCATTTTATGTTAATATTGCATGTTATGTCCATAAATAACCAATAGGGAAAGTTTTGTAATGTCTGACATATGAAATTACATATTTTACATTCTACTTACAGTGGCAGTCATGACGAATCTGTACATATTCATTGCTGTGATATTTCTCATATCCAAAGCTCAAGCAGGTATGAATTTCACAACTTTTATAAATAAAACATGGAGTGTATTCCTAGCCAACAGAGTAAAATTATATATATACACACACACATAAAACATACATTAAATAGAGTTACATCAAGTTCAAAAATACGGTCTCACTTCTTACATAAAAAGGCGACAATGAATTGGAAACACCGAAATGACAATGATGAAACCACGAAGCATTTTACTCCTGTATTCTGATAAGAGAGTGAAGGTAAGGAAAGTCGTTGCAGACAAAGTCAATAGTGCCTCGAAACACGGCGATTCATCTGTGTGAGATTCTCAGACGTTCAATGGGTAGTTCATGAAAGAATGTTCCCCTAACTTCGTGTATGTGTGTGTGTGTAGCTTGGAAGTATTCTATTCTCAGAGTCACTAGTTGATTCGTTCAGGGGACAAATTCAATTGATAACATAGCCTACCTTTGACCATAATTAAAGCTATATTTTTATATCTTCTGGTGGATTAAGCTAATGTCTAGATGTAGCAAATTGCCTAATCATGCTACGAATTCTAAAACCCTTGTATTGTGATGATTAACATTCTTGAAATGTCTAGCTTGGGAATATTCTACTCCCAGTGTCACGTGACCCCCTATTGATTGTTTGTGAGTGTATTTAACTTATGCTTCAAACAACTCTACTGCAGGTGGTTAGCTTTGTTTGAGAATGGTGCCAAGGTAGTTTCTTTAGATATGAAAACTACTGACTACTTGGTTACTAGTTATTTTTGAGACACACTGCTTTGCTTATCAATTTTATAAGTACTTTGACTATTTAGTATTAAGAAATATAAATATTATTTTTAATGTGTCCTGTAGTATTGTTAGAACTGAGTTAAAAATTCAGATCAGACAGTAATATTGTGGTCTAGTAATAGCAAATAAAATTGTTCTGTGACTCTCTCATTCTTCACATCATAAACAAAAGTCTTCTCTGCAATATGAATAAACTACATAAAGTGTTTTCAGACAGAGGCTCTTGTAATTCACATAAAATTTTGATATTTGTTCTATCATTGACTACCACTTGTTTTCTTTTTGATGTGTTGATGACAAACATTGTCCTGTGTGCCTTGAATTCACTGGGAGTATAGTATACATGTATGTTTCTTTCAGTTACTCTTTTGTAAGCAGTATAAGCCTCATCTAATTTCAGATAGTCACTTTCTCGGGGGAAAATCTCATTACGTCCATTTTTAAGATAAATATTTTTAATCTTGCAATTATCAAATTTGTTGGAATCTTTTTCTTGTCTGTTTTCACTCCCAGTCTGGAAAAGTACCATTACAAAATCTGGCATATCATACTGTATACTACTGAATTGATTGGTAGCATCAAATTCGTAATGTCCACCAGAGGCTAGTTTTTGGACAACCTGGTAAGTGTAAAATCCAATAGGATCTTGTGGATTTTTCAGAATATTTGCTTTGTATTTGAGATCATAATTAGTTTCGTATTTTACTACTGGTATTCCTAGCTCCGTGGTCTTGATAATACACTTGGCTGCTTCAGGTAGGGTGTTGGGAAGTGTTGTACCATCAGAATTCAAAGTACTATAACGCAGAAGAGCATTATTATCATTGAATGCCCTACGAAAAGTAATTCTGAAACCACCTTTAAATATGAGGTCCTTGTAGTCTGAGAAGAAACATGGCAGCAGACTCATGGGAAATAGTACTCTGTGGTTTTTTGTCAGAATTTTGGTTCCTGATTCAAATCCCCCTGACTGGTAATATGTTGCATCAACTTTGGAAAATTTAAGTGTTCCTATCGCAGTAGAACTAATACCGGGATAGTCTACTGTATCTATCACAGTACCATGTTTTCTAATTTTTGCTTGAGAGAACAAGTGTGGTACGAAATTATCTACTAGTTTTATGTTTGCACCATAGGGAAATGCTTCATTATTTTAAATTTTTACTATTTCAAATTTATTATACAAGTCAGCCCTATGAGGATGTATAAAACTGTCACTCACGTACACGTCAAATTCAATTTCACAATTGGGTTCATTGACATTACCAAATGTACGACGATTGGGAGGAAAAGATTGTAATTCATAACTTTCAATATGCTCCATGTTAATGGTTATTTTATATATTAATTTCTATGATTGCTGTTGTGCAGGCACCTGAAAAATCTACTGCTTCACATTTTTCGTTGGTTACTACTAACTCTATGTGGTATATCCGATTGTGGCATACTGGAAAATATATAGGTGAGGAGGGTGTGTAGATGATAGGCTTCATAAAATCAGAATTTGGTTTTGAAAGTCGCTATGATTCCAGTTTGTTTGTGACTACCTATGCTGCCATCAGAATTGGTAATCACTCCTTCTGCTACATTGCAAGGAATATTCAAAGTCTCTATGGCCAAGAATTTAGGAATATTGCCACCTATATTTTTGATGACAGACTCAAGTTTTGTATTGTTCTCAAAACCTAGTAATTTACCAAGTGTATCCAGAACAACTGTTTCAGTTGCAGAAACTAATTCCACCCTGTGTGTAACACAGTTTTGTGATAGTAATACACCTTAAGGCAGATGAGCGTGTAATGTTGATAGATTATACTGACCAGGAAGTAATAATATATTTTTTTCATTTCCTACTTCAACCCTATTATTGTCTTCTGTGGTATTAGGAATAATATACATGCTGTAGAAAGCACGAAGAGCTATAGATTTAGAATATATAATATCATTGTGTAAGCTAAGTTTTACTATTGAAGTCTCACTAGTGAGATGGAATACCCCCATGATGCTTCAGGTGACACAATGCTTTCTGAAAATCTTCAATTGATGGTTTATTGATTTCAGATAAGAAGGCCAGCATAGAAACACATAGGTGGCCACAATTTACATCCTCAAAACCTTGGATACGATCGTCACTAAAATAAAGATTAGAAGTATAAAGATAACTAACTAAGCCTGATGGTGGTATTCCATCAAAAGAATAAAAAACAAAGCAATATTAGCTTGTTTGTAATAACAAATCAAGTGAGCGCCTTGATTTTTGAAACTATCTAAATTGACTACACGACATTGTTTTTTATATGGTCCATTAATAGGTAGAGAATCTGACATGAAAACACCTTTGAAGTGTTTAATTTTCAATAAGTTAATCAAATTTTCAATATCATAGTTCGATAATGGTTCTTTTTATATTTTCTCAAAGCATTAATACTCTTGCCTCTCTTCTCCATTGCCAGATTATGACGTTTTTGCTCTTCTAGTTCAGCTTTGTTCTTCTTTGCATCAATTACTGTTTTTGCTATACACTACCTCCAGCTGGACTCCCCACAGCACCCAGAGCTGCTAAAATAGTTGGAATACTGAATAAGAAACTATATGAAACTACCAGTGTGTTTCTTTTTTCTGGAACACTGCAGTCTTTTCAACTGGGGTGTACTAAGAATTAATTTCATTCCATGACCCTTACTCAAACAATATTTTTTTTCTCCTGTTGTTTTTTAGTGAGGAGACTGTCTAAGGATCCAGGAGATTTTATATCTGAATAAGGTACTTGGTATACAATAGCTTTAGGTTTCATCATAGTGGGTATTTATATATATATATTTAGGATTATAATCCCCACCATAATTTTTGTCTTGTATTGATGACAATGGTTGTACCAAATACTGCTCTTTTTCACCTAATGAAGCATCTTTGCTGATTAGTCTTCCAAATGCTGTTTGCTCCAATTTTTGATCTGACTCATGACGAGCACTAAGATTAGTATGAGTATTATAGGCAATGGCATGCTCTTTACAAGCCCTATTCAAAAGATTTGGGTTGCTCAAAACTTTTTGAGAAAACATACAAGTGCCTGTTCTTCCAGTCTAATCAATTGGGGGCAAGCAGAAAATTATCTACAAGTAGTGTAGTTTTTCCAAAACCAGATGAACCTACAATGAGGCGTCTGAGATTGTTAGGGAGCAGCTCACCATTTATTTATTTCCTAGTTTCTAAATCAGCCAAACGTCTTACCACAATCCATGTTGTTGTCATAGAATTATTTGGTCTGTGGTAATCCAACTTTTTTCTGGAAGTCCCAGCTATTTCACTAATAACTTTTTGTTTTCTCTAAGTAATACTTTGTCAATAAAATGTGTATCTGGGTATTCAGTTTTGCTAAGTTCCTCTTCATTAAATCTTCCTTCCAATATTTCATTGCAATTGTATTTTATTATATATGTATACCTGTTCCCTGGTAAGACTTCTACCACAGTGAACAACTCTGTACTCCAAATTTTAGTAAGAACCCTTTTCAAAATGGTGTTTTAATTTGCTAACTCTTACTTGATCTCTTATTTTGTATTTAGGGGTCTTGGTTGTGTGTTGATAATTAGGACAGTAAACACTAAAAATCAATTGTAATTCGTCAGATTAATTACTTCAGCAGGCTTCATACGTAAGGTTCTATGTATAGAGTTATTGGAATTATGAACAAAAACAGATAAAATTGTTACCCACTTATAGTTACCTAGCAAACTAAACTGTTTCCACATATGATTTTTAGTGTCCTGTTGAATCTCTCAATTATGCTAGCTTTCAAATTACTGTATGTAGAATAATATCTTATATCATGCTGGACCATTATTTTGGTGAATGTGGAATTGTAAAATTCGTTTCCTCTGCCTGTCTGTAGGTGACGAGGTATTCTGTCTTGTTCAAAAATAGACTTAAAGGCCTCAGTGACACACGCTTCTGTTTTAGATTTCAGAGGAATAGTCCAAGCATATTTACTAAAAGTGTCTATTACAGTAAGCAAATACTTAAAACCATGATTTATCTTTTTCAGATTTTTCAAATTTCCGGTGTTCATTTCAATCAAATCTGCCTGTCATAGATCATCAAATCCTTTTGTTACCACAGATAGCCGTTTGTAGTTACGACGATCTGGTCTGTGTAGTTCATTAACTATATCTTGTCTAGACATTGAGTCTGGTAAGAGAAGATTACATAAAAGGGATTATCCTAAGGGAACAATTATGTGACTTAAATTATATCATTAGGCATTTTGTTAATGGTTATTTATTAATGGACTGGTGATTTTCAACTCCAAAAAAAAGGTATAAGTTTATCATAATCTCCCAGCAACTATATATACACAAACAATCAGTTACAGATATAGAATATGTGGTGATAGTATTCATCTTATCATATTTAATTCGATATTTATTACTCCAAGTAATTTTCTTTATCTCACCTTTGATCTCAGGATTTATAGTAAATTGAAGTTTCCCACCAACGGGGAATTTGTAATAATTTAGATTATTATTAAAAATATAAAATATTTTACCAGTATCATCACTATATTCTGTTAGGATACTGTTCAACAGGATAATTAGTAGTCCATTTACTTTAGACAAGAGATTAGTGAGATTTGGTGAGACTATTTGAACATGCACTTCCATTGCTTGTTCTCTAAACCCAAAAATATTCATGGTTATTTTAATGGCAAATATTACATTGGTTGTCATTTCCCAGCAATAGTGCTCCTATGGTAATGTATGTATTTCACATGAGAGAATCTGTTCCTTGTCATCTTCTGAATCCAGTGCAATTTTTCTTATTTTATTTGTAGTTAATATATGATCAATATTTTGGATTATCTTCTCTTACCCCAGTTTCGGAGGCTTAGTTTTGAGACAGTTGTAATAATCATCAATGGAGAGTTTATTCTCAACTATGATTCTACCTACTTCTTTGGCTTTCTTAACAGTACCTTTTTCTGATCGAATTGCATACATCTTTGCTCGTAATCCAATAAATTCCTTAATAATATCATTACTTTTTTCATCTTTTAGTTTGTCAGGCACCTTTTTATTGTTGGAAGGAATATCAAAGCTATGAGGGTATGAAGATGTATCAAAATAATCAAACAACTTAGAATGGTTTATATATTCATACAAAATAGGTGTCTTGATATGATATATAAATCTATCTGTCTCCATATACAGAAGACAAATGTCAATTTTATAAAAAGGCTTCATTGTATCATAGTGAAGCTGCAACATGTGGTGCTTAGATATATCCAGAACTGCAGCTCCCACATAGACTAGTTTGTTAAATTTGAACCAAGGCTTTTCCATTTGGAAAATTGACAAATCTTCATGATACAATGTTATTAATTTAAATCTTGGATCTGCCACTAATTTATTACACTTTTATGGATCAGAGACTACTCTTAGATCTACATTCTTCCTAATATTCTCCATAGTCTTACCATAGACAGCATATTCATCAATTTCAAGAAATCCTTATATAAATCAGAAGTAGCAAGTGTTCTGTGTCGTGTGTTAGTTTCAATATAAGGCCTCAACCACTCAGAATGCTTGAATCTGAGGGATCATCGAATTTGCACTATATGAACTTTTTTCTCCATTGAAAGTTTGAGATTCTTATAGTGTATGACATTTCTCCTTTTTGAGTTAAGAGTCATCAGAAGCTTCTTCTGTTTTGATTCAGGTGGTCACTTGAACTCAGGAGCTGCTTGCAAATCAGAAAACAGATTATGCAACTCATGGCATAAAAACTATACTTAGTGTCATCAAAATTTTGTGTGTGTCTATTGATGTAGGATCTATCCACTCAAAACCACCGTAGGGGACTTTTTGCATCATTGAATAACCATACAAATTATTTACATCAACATAAAATATGTAGCTGCGGGGTTCATTTGAATTATATTCCTTTGCAATATATGTATTGTTGGCTCTAGCTTTTCTGTGTATACATTATACAGGGTGTCCCACGAACGTCGCAACTCGGAATTAAGAGTGGCGTTACTTTGTAACCGAAACCTGTACATACATAAGTCATACACCAAATGTTAGCCCTGTCCAAGTAGATATTTTTAAACACAGAAACAACAAACGGGGTGCAGTGTTGCTCATGCAGTGTTGCCAAATGTAAGTGAAAGTGTAAATTTATTTTTCCACAAAGCTTTAAAAAATGCATGTCAAACATTCGTACGAAAATTTGGACGTCAATTTCCACCTTCGGTAGGTGGACTATTTCGCCAACTATAGTTCAGGGAAGAAAACCGATCGTTTTGGCGTATAGCCAATCCTGAAAAGCCTCGTAAAGGCGTACCGGTCCAAATGGGTGTTTTAAAAAAAAATGAGGTACAGTGGCAACACTGTTGATGTTTGAAGGCAACAAAAGGTGTGCTTAGTGATGGTCTATGACATGGAAATACTGGAAACAGGAAAAAAATAAAATGAAAATCATGGTGAAAAAAGTGTTACTTACCTACTCCTGGCAAGCATATATGCGCGTAACAGGCAGTGTAGCTTTACAAAAGATGTTGAAAATGCCAACCATTTTCCCTGAGGCATTCATCAACACGTTTTATCATGTTGGAAGCAACTTTATGCAAATGTTTATTTTTAGATCATCAAGTGTTCTTGGGTTATTAATGTAAACTGTTTGTTTCACATAACGCCACAGAAAAATCTGGAGACGTCAGATCTGGGGAGCGACTGGGCCATAAGTTTTTGCTTATAATGTGATCGCCAGAAAACGCTGCCAACACGTGTAAAGTTTTATTAGACGTGTGACTAGTTGCGGAGTCATGTTGAAACCAACAATCACGTTCATCACGTTCCAACAGAGAAATAAACTGTGTGATAAGTTCACGATGAACTATTCCGTCAACTGTTGTGTTGAAAAAGAATGGACCGATTGTTACTTGACCAGTGTCGAGAATTTTGACGGTTGACATATACATTTAAGTGGAACCATGCTTCATCCGTGAAAAAACCTTATCCAAAATATTCACACCATTGTCTCTAATAAAATTTCTAAACCACTGGCAGTACCTTACACGTGCACCTTTGTCTGCTTTCTTCAGTTATTGCACAGCCCTGTTACCTTATATGCACTTAGGTGCAATTGTTTTAACGCTCGGTGAGTTGTTGTTTTTGATACACCTGACTGTGCAGCAAGTTTACGAACAGATTTCCTGGGAGATTGTCATATTCTCTGCTCCACATCCTGCAGCACACCTTGTGTCAAAACTGGTGGTTGTCTGTGGTAGGGTTTGTCATTAACTGATCCTGTTTTACGAAATCTGGAAACAAGTCGCTATATTGTCGAATTTTCTGGAACACTGTTATTCGGATATTTCTCGCGAAACACACTTTTTACACTAGCATACGATTTTGAACAAAAATAATGTTCCACAATGAACACCCTCTCTTCCAAAGAGTACTTCATTTCACACAACAATTCTAATCTTCCTCTACGAACAATGCGAAATGCACGGCTCAAACAGTTCTGAGTACACAACTAACTGATTCTTTTGTTCTCGTTCGGTGGGCGCTCTTATCGCATTGAATGGTTGCCAGGAGTAGGTAAGTAACACTTTTTTCACCATAATTTTCATTTTATTTTTTTCCTGTTCCCAGTATTTCCATGTCATAGACCATCACTAAGCTCACCTTTTGTTGCCTTCAAACATCAACAGTGTTGCCACTGTACCTCATAATTTTTTTAAAACACCCATTTGGACCGGTACGCCTTTACGAGGCATTTCAGGATTGGCTATACGCGAAAACGATCAGTTTTCTTCTCTGAACTATAGATGGCGAAATATTCCACCTACCGAAGGTGGAAATTGACGTCCAAATTTCCGTACGAATGTTTGTCATGCAATTTTTAAAGCTTTGTGGAAAAATAAATTTACACTTTCAGTTACATTTGGCAACACTGCATGAACAACACTGCACCCCGTTTGTTGTTTCTGTGTTTAAAAATATCTACTTGGACAGGGCTAACATTTGGTGTATGACTTATGTATGTACAGGTTTCGGTTACAAAGTAACGCCACTATTAATTCCCAGTTGCGCCGTTCGTGGGACACCCTGTACTATGCACCCACGTATAGCTCTTTCTATAAAAGGAAGGATATCCACATCTGAAATCAGCTCCAGCTCAATTTTTGCTTTTAGGAACATAGCTGACCAAGCTAACCCTGGGAGGCTGTAAAAGTGTGCAGGGTCCAATTTATAGATATTCATATACAATTTTCTAAAAGCTTGGAATACATCAGCAAGAATTGTTACATCTAACTTTAGATAAGCATCTTGGTAGTTTCCCAGTGTCTTACACCCTAATTTCTTCCACATTAGTTGTGCATGGTGGTAATCTTTATCTGTAATATTCTTTTCTCTGAGTTGGCTGTGGAACTCCTAGAGAGGAGGAAGATATTTATCATTAAACTTAGTATGGTCAGTTAAATATTCATATGGATAGACCAAGTTTTGTCTAATATGTTCTATGATTAAGCCAGGAAAACTATTAGTTGTAATTTGGAACTGATCATCAGATAATTTGTTGGCAAGAGCATCCAGGCCAGCAGAGAGATATCTCATAGAGTCTAGAACTCTCATTTTAATAGTGCCACCACCGGGTATCTTCACTGTTTTGCTGAGAGTGATATATCTCTCTTGATTTTCTGCTAGGACTTCTATATTTTCTGTATCATAACTGAGATATTGGAAATGTTGGAAATCATAACCACTGCCATTATGGAAGGATATAGAGACAAATTTGTTTCTCTGTACTTTGAGATTGCAATTATTTCATAAGGGCCCAAAAATTTTCTCCTGTGAAATGGTCATGATTATGAATTTTCTTATTTTCATTTGTAAAATATGAATTACACTGTGGACAAATCTCAGTAGCATTATATAATTGTTCTTCACCAGCAGATAATGGTACTCTTGTTTTTGACACAGATAATACTTTACCATTGTTTTTTAGTTTTTCTATATTTTTTTGGAAAAAGTGTTTGGCATTAGGTCCTCTGTATACATAAAGCTTCTTATGTTTTAATTAATTTTGCCACACAACTTTGTAACCATAACTACAAATCTCATGGAGCTGATAAGGTGTAGTAGAAGATATTTCAGAATTAGGGTCTGAATAGTTGATTTGTTGAGAAATGCCTCAAAATCTGCTAATAGTATAGCTGGATGCACCAACAAAGCCTTGTGTTGTTCGAATATCTCAACTTCTTTTGGTTTCGGCATAATCATAGGCACAGATTTGGTTCTCACCACAGTAGTGTTTGTGTTCTTGATGTTTCTGGATACCATCATAGTTCTGATTATCAAATATGGACAAACACCTATGACAAATCCTGATCTCACCATGATGCTTGGATGCTTGGCTTTAAACCAGACGAGAAAGATTACGAATAGACAGTTTTGGAAATGCTTATCATCTGAAATAAGTAACAAATTGATAACAATATTATTACTATTATTATTATTAATGTTACTTATTCTGAGAGGATATACAAAATTATTTTCTGTATAAGCATACACATTGATTGCCAAAAGTTATTTTGCCTGTTTTTCAAATTTTGTTATATCAGATATAGCAACAGGATACTGGATATTTGACATAATATGTCATGTCATAATACTCTGTCTCATTCTGTCTCATCTCATACTCTGGATTGTTTTTCCAATGAATAGGGCAAAGTTTTGAAAAAACACACCATAGAAAACACTTATCTTAATTTATTATATTGACCACAGCTTTCTTGTTCTGAACATATACTGGAAGAGAGACATAGGTAGAAGCAAAAAGAGGTGAGAATTTACTTACTTTCAGTTTTAGTTTATGTGGGAGTCCATATAATTTCCAACCAGATCTTTAGCCTCAAATTCCTCATGTTTTGTAAGTAATATGTCCATACGCTGGGCAAAGATTTGTTCCAAATTATCTATATCACTCAAATATAGAGTCTGAGTCTTGGAACAATGGTGATGTACATGGCGTGTTTCATCAGGTTTCTCATCTTCAGAGGATAGAGTAGTATTAAACTTGATAGATTTATTTTTAATTTTATTTCTCAGGAGTTCTATTATTGAAGATTTTATGATATTTAAGAAATTGTTGATATCTCAGTGTGGCTCTAATTCAAAAGGGTAATCATTGAGACGACCACCAAACTGTTGCTATAGGTGTAGTCAAAGATCTACTTGTTTTGGTTCAGGACTATCAGTTGGAGCTATATGCTCTTCTTTTTCTTGCATAAGTCTGGCAGGTTGATGGTTTAAATTCACAACTCCTCTTATTTCTGTTTAGATTAGGTATGGTAATAAGATTTCCACAATAAAAGCAGGGTTGAGTTGGTAATGTAGGATATTTTGGTTGATCAGTACATATTGCAAACTGTTTTGACAAATTTGTTTTATATGAATTTACCACAAATGTGGCATTCAGTTTTACAAGTAAGATTTACCATTGCTTTTATTAGGTATTTATATATAATTTTTTTCTGAATATATCACAACTCTAGAGGGTGTCAATAATTCAATCTTACTTGGAGATAATATATTTAGCACAAATTATTTAAAAAATTTAATAGGAAGTAGTCTATGCTTAAGTGTATGAAAAAGTGTTAAATAGTTTGGGTATTGTATTTATATATAGATTTTGCTGGAGACACAAGTCTATACCTAAGAGTAAATTATTTTGGGTACTTGTTATTATATATATATATATATATATATATATATATATATATATATATTGCTGGAGACAGACGTCTATGTCTAAGTATATCAAAAAAAGTAAATTATTTTGACGATATTTTTTTATTTTTTTTTAATATTTGTTTTTATTTTTTATTATTTTTTGCCAGAAGTGGGCATGGTAAGAAAATTCATGAGGAGGAAAAATTAAAGAGGAGTAGCATATAAATACATACACTCACAAACAATCAAGTGTGGGGGTCACGTGACACTGGGAGTTGAATATTCCCAAGCTAGACATTTCAAGAATGTTAAACATCATAATACAAGGGTTTTAGAATTCGTAGCATGATTAGATAATTTGCTACACCTATGAATTAGCTAAATCCATCAGAAGATATAAAAATATAGCTTAATTTTAGCCCAAAAAGGCTATGATATCAAATGACCTTGGACAAGGTCGTCCGGTGAATGCCCAATCTCCCCTACTCACGAGCGAGACATGATTCGGATTAAAGAGGAATTGGAGATGTAGAACGTTGCTACAAGAATCTTGCTGTAACTTACAAGTTTCCTACCTCACAGGTCGCAAAGTTTAAAAGCTTCACAGCATAGATCACATAAGGATGCTGCACCGATGCTCACATCAGGGATGAGGCTAAAGAGAACCTCAAGACTTTCTAAAAAAATGGCTGCTTGGCAATTCGTACTCACAGCTGAGAAGAGGCTGTTTTGGTGCTTGTGGCGTCGGACAACCGTGGGTTTTGGATGTAAAATTGAAATTTAGAATTTCCTTTCTCTTGAGAGTAGGCCTACCTTCGGTAATTAACACTACTGTTATCCTGCATTAATTTCCGGATTTCAGGACCAATAAAGATTCCAACTTTCAATTTTTCCTCGATGAAGGAGGGAAATTTCAGTAAACAGGTACTTGAAGAAGGCTCCTCTTGTGGTAGATCCCAGACAAACTGCTCCATCAATCCACATTTATTATATATTGGAGACAGTAGTATTCTGTGTGGGTCGACCAGTGGTTCATGCAGGATGTTTTTCGTCTCAGACCCAATAGTTATCCGCATTTTCAAAACACACGCAGTAGACATATAGCTACGTTTGTTTACATTTATTTTATATTTATTCATTTTACCCCGATTTCAGATGATTTTCCAAAGGGGAAATATCCAAAAAATCCAAATTTTATCATTTTTATAGTGTAAAAAATAATTATGTTTTTTTTTATCAAAGCTCAACTTATAGGGGGCAAAATTTACTTTTTGAGCCTATATCAGTATATTTTAAGCATATATTTACAATTATTATATTTTTAAAAATAAATAGATGTGTTGATAGTGATTTTGAGTTATTTTACAGTGCTGTACAGTGCTGCGTATATAATTATTTCTCAAATATTTGTATTCTGTTTAAATTCTGAAATGTATAGATACTAATTTAAGTTATCAGTACTGAAGTACTGTGTAGTGCATATAATTATTTCTCAAAATGTGTGTGTATTTCTGACTGAAATTTACTTCTGAAATGTGTAGATGCTGTTTTAAGTTATTAGTACTGCAGTACTGTGTAGTGCATATAATTATTTCTTAAATGTGTATATTCTGATTAATTTTACTTCTGAAAAGGTACATGTGTGAATTTTTTAGAAGGAAAAAGCTATATTAACAGTATATTAATACTATATCAACAGCATTTAACAGTATATTAATATTATAATAGCAGTATTTAACAGTATATTAATACTATATTAACAGTATTTAACAGTATATTAATACTATATTAACAGTATATTAATAAGGCTATATATATATATAAAAATATATATGTATCTTGGATGTAAAGCATTCAAATTTGCGTGTAATAATGAAGTTAATTTTTATAAATATATATATGTATTGAATAATAAGCAAATTTTGAAGCAATTAGTGTTAGTGCACCAAAATTGTTTATTTTTAAAATATCAAATTTAAGCACTAGTAATATATCAAATCTACCTTGAAGAGGTATTTTTATACTTTGAAAAATTAAGAAAACTTGAAGAATTTTGAAATTATTATAAGTTAAAGCTGGTAAATTCAAACACACAAACAAACCAGCATCAAAAAAGTGAAATTTATAACTCAAAAAGTAGTGCATCAAAATTGTTTTTTCTATAAAAATATCAAATTTAAGTGACAGTAATATATCAAATCTACCTTGAAGAGGTTTTTAAACGTTGAAAGATTAAGAAAAATGTTGTAGAATCTTGAAATTATTACATGTTAAAGCTAGTAATATAATATTTTCAAACACATAAACAAACTACTATTAAAAAGAGAAAATTTTACAAATCAAAAAAAGTTTAATTTTCAGCTTCATGCTGACAAAATCTTTAAATGGAAACTCAATTGCCTCTAAAGGAGACTTAGAGACTCAACTTTGCTCTGACGGAGCAAGTGGGTAAAGCCCTGAACTGTGTCTACCATATATATATATTTTAAACACGTATCTTTTAGTTATAGCAAGCCTATCTGTTCACTATTGTGTACTAAACGAAATAACCCGAGTGGTTGCATGGGATCACCTTTATACTTATACGGACGCAATAAAAAAAACGAGTTTTCCCCGTTTAAAAAAAGCTTACCTATTGGCTAGTGATGACATCATGAAAAGGTTAAAAACATACATGCTTATTGCACAATGTTGAGCAAGCTTCTGACGTAAGTTTGTACAATGAATAGTTAACGGGGCGAACATTCTTTAACGAGGAAATTGAACCTTGTAGCACGCGATATTAAGTTTGGGAAATAACCTGTAGGAAACACTGCATTCTAATCAATAGTTGTTACACGAAACAGTGGCATATAAAGAGATTGATGATAACTTGGAACATGGTAGTGTGTGACATGCAAACTAGTTGAACTCGAGATAAGTAAACATGCAAAGATCATTATCTCCTCTTTGCATGCTATGAAGAGAAGCATTATGCCTTGGATCCTCTTATCTTCTCTTTTGATCTTATAAATTATTAGAATACATATAGCTCGGTAACCAAGCAACATAGAAAGGTGCTGTTTTTTGCATTCGTATTGTTTTGATGTTCCCTTAATTTGAAACCAAACTCGATATTATTATCTGCTTTTTGCACGCTATGAAAGCGAATTATTATGCGTTCGATGTTTTTATCTTTTTTTAATCCTATAAATTTGATATGATCCATATTTTTATGTGACGTCACCAGTAGAAGATATGTCACTAATGTATTTATTTTTGTAAAAGAAAGCGTAATTTCTTTGTTTTATATGTAATATTGCACCCTGTTTGTAATGTATATCTTTTGTTTAATGTTTATTGTATTTTATGCTCTGTTATGAGTAGTTTAATGTATCTTCATGTTTGCAAGAGTGCACTATACGAATTTGTATTTCTAAAGATGTATAGATGTCAGTTTTTTTGATAGTATCCTTTTGTAGATAGTGAATGATCCATCTGTACTTTAATCTGTGTTCTCGAAAATAGTATAAAAGCGAGGATATCGCGTAAGAATAATCACACTTTTTCGCCACGGATCGACGAAGATTTTAAACTTAAAAAGAACTCCTCGGTGTTGTGCATACATCTTGGTATGGTAGTTCGGGGCGCAAGCTAGGCCTATGTGATCATAGGTACGCCGATAGCCATGCATTGATGATATGCACAATACTGCAACCATTCTACGTCAAATAATAAAGTTAGCCTAAGGATTAATTTGGAAATAAAAGGCTAAAGAGCAAATATTGGCTCAGTTATCATTGCATATCTCTTGGTGTGGTAGTTCGGGGCGCAAGCTAGGTCTATGTGATCATAGGCTTGCCGATAGCCACGCATTGAGTTTTATGCGTTTTAATTGAGTCAATTCATCGACAAAGCGAAATCCTCGCCTTCGTCTCAAGTATAGTTGCATTATAATTGCAATAAATAAAGAATAAAACTTTTCAGTTTATACATACGGTAGTAATGTGGCTTCATTTCTCTGTGCTGTGAATATTGTCTTTGCCTAACACTATCCCTGTACCTGAGAGGAGTCTGTGTACTTCACCGAGTCTCATCGTTCACCGCTGAGTATTATTAAGTTAATATTAATAGTAAAATAATACGACGCGTGAAGTAATTGTGCTTATAACGTATCAAATTATTAAAAAGCTCATGGCTCAAGAAGCAAGCAACATCTAAAGGTGGGTTTTTTTTTAATTGGTTTTATTTTGATCTTCTCTTTAATTTGAAACCAAACTCAATAATAAAATAGCCAAAGGGAAATAATGCCCATGAATGTATTTGGTTTTAAAAAGCACTTTCAACCTGTAGAAATAAGAACTCCAGTAAACATGGATATCATTAGTGATATTCATCGTAAACTAAGACGTTTGGTCATTATCCATCTAAATAGTATCTGGTATCAAGTGTATGAGGATACGGGTAAACAATTACATGTATTCAACAATAACCAAACATCTTATAAAATTCCTGTTACAGGGAAAATTTCAAAAAGTATCTCTCCACATAACGTAGCAATTGTACACATAGATAGAAATTTGTACAGGATTAAACACAATAATATGATTCCCAATACAATATACGAAGTAGAAAAAGGTGATTTCCTCTATGCTGAAATAATTGGGGAGTATGATAAGTTAATTCCTCAGTTCATCGAAATAAGAATAATTTATCCTCTCATGAATATATAAAAATACCAAAAAAAATAAAAACAAATTACAAATAAAAATAAATAAATAAAAACAATGGATATATTTAGAAACAGAAGACAAGAGATACCAGATAATTCCAGCGACAACGCCAGATTAGACCAGCGTCTTAAGAAACTTAAATCAGATTTATTAATTTTACAAAATTCACTAAATTTAAATATACAAGCTGAGATTACAAATCTCCAAACTAAATTAATTAATCCCATAGTGAAAATTGATGGCGAACTTAAATCCCTACTCCAAAAATATACCAACTTAGCCTCAATCGACAATGTCCAAAATTTAGAAGAAAGCATAGCCAAGTTGAAAAATGGACTTAATAAATTTCGACAACTCCAAACAACCACTTCAGAACAATTGAAACAAGAATTAAATTCGTACCGAACTACTTTCTATTATTCAAAATATCAAAACGCAAGAGCAGTACGAACAGCTTAATGCTAGTATTCTCGAATTACGAGAGCAATTTATATCTTTCGGAATTCCTGCACTTGAAAACATTAAAACTGCTGCAAACTGATGAGTTACACAGGGCCATAACAGAAGTTCAAGCCAAACTGCAAACGTTGGAAGGTTTTCTCGATAATTTACCTTCATCTTCCGAATTAAATGTCATCGCACGCAGTGTTGCCAGTATCAAATTACAGTTGGAGACTTACGAAAATTTCTGGATGCTACAGTGTACCATAGCTCATATTGTAGACATTTTGACCACCATGAGAAATGAATTGACAAGTGTAAAGGGAACTCTGGAATTTAAGTTGCCAACCATAACCGAATTTTTAAACATAATTCAAGAACAGATTATCAAGCTGGAAAATCTTAATACCGAATCTGAATTATCCCATTTTCATCATCTCATAGATGACATACAGACCAAATTTCAAATATTACAGAAATCTACAGCTACACAAGATGACATACAACAACTTAAAAATGCTTTGAGCAATGTTGCAGATGCTACGAAGTTAGAAGCTTTGATCTCACTTGGAAACACTGTAGCTAATTTACACACTTCTCAGGAGTTAAGATCTGTAAGAAAAGCAGTAAATCGAATACTCAAGTCAGAGGACATCAAGAACATTCAAGAGGAAATTGCTGTAATTCAAGACATCATTGCTACTTTGCCTACCAACCAGATAGTCAACGAACTTCATGCATTGTTTGAAGATATCAGAAGTCAGGTACACGATCTTGCGAGTCAGAGTACCAAATTGAAACTTGTAGATAATTTACAGGAGATTATTTCTAACATTAACCTACAAATCAGTACCCTCGAAACAAGTCAAGAATCTGCTTTATCAGGTTTAACCTCGCAACTTCACGATCTCAAAGAACAATTTATACATTTGTATGTCGATGTGAAAATCAAACCCAGCTACGATGAACTGGTACGTACCATAAACGAATATCAAAAAACAGTATTAACCAGATTAGACGATCTTGAATGACGTCAATTTTTCACCGATGAGATAGTTAGACTTGAGAGTGTAGCAAATGTACGGGGGCACTGGATTTATGTTAATGCAGGTAATGTTTACAAATTGTATCCTGTGCTCATTTCAGTCTAATGTTTTTATTCTAGATGTTAATATTAGGTTTTTAAAATTTGGCTATGTAAAGAAGGGAAAACATATAGAAGTACCAAATTTCACCATATAAAGAAAAGATGGGGTGTACAGAGCACTTCAGATACCTATTGCATATTGGGATGAATCTGTAAAGAAATATAAAATACAGGAGGATGAACAATTATCTGGTTTTCATGTGGAAGCTGGTGACCATTTATTATTTGAAGTGAAACAATTATACCCTGAAAAAATCCATTTTATGTCATATTTTCTTATAGGACCCGATGTCAAGACAAGATATAGTTAGTGAATTACACAAACCAGCTCGTCGTAACTACAAACGACTGAGTGTAATAACAAAAGGTGTAGACGATTTGTTTCAAGCTGATTTGATAGAAATGAGCACAGGAACTTTAAAAAATTTACATAAGGTAAATCATGGTTACAAGTACAAAGTGTTTGAAAAATAACACCCTAGTTTTAAGTATAAATTTAATAGGGAAAATAATGAGAACTATCATCAATGAGTACATATCATGAAAGAGGATTCCTTCAAGTTTTGTTCAATGTTAGTACACCTCAACGTGGGATCCATTTGTTGCCCTGCACACGTCGAGACGATATTCCACTTCTCGCCACATATTCACCAACATTTCAGGTGTAACTGTCCCAACCGCAGCGACATTTTTTATGTGGTCCCCAAAAAAAAAGTCCAGTGGGGTTAAGTCTGGGCTTCGTGGTGGCCAAGGTATTGGGCCAGCCCTGCCTATTTACCTTCCTGGAAAGCGAGTGTTAAGAACCGCACGCACCTGTTTACTGTAATGAGGTGGGGCGCCATCTTGTTGGAAAAACACAAGCCCCTTTTCCGCCTCAATATCGTCCATTTGGGGAAAGACGTACTCTGTCAACATGTCATGGTAAGTGTCCATGTTTATTGTTTTTTCTACAAAAATGAAAGGACCAACCACACGATCTTCCATCAAACCGCACCAGACATTAAGTTTGGGAGAGTCACGTTGATGCTGAATGACTTCATGTGGATGCTCTGCCCCCAAATTCTACAATTATGACGATTAACTGTTCCACTGACATGAAATGTAGCCTCGTCAGAAAATAGAATGTTTGGTAAAAAATTGTCATCATCATCAATTCTGTGTAGAAAGTCAACAGCAAACTCATACCTTTGGATTTTATCAGTATGTTTCACTTCATGTAACAGTTGTAATTTGTAGGCGCGCAACTTTAGTCTTTTACGAACAACATCATACACTGTACCTTTAGGCACTCCTAATTGTAGACTACGTCTGGCCAATGACTTCTTCGGGCTCCGAACACACCAAACACGGACCTGTTCAACAACATCTTCGGAAGTTCTCGGTCTACCTGGTGATTTACCTTTTAAATCACTACTGGTTTCCTTGAAAGACTTTAGCCAATGACGGATAGTCTTGCTGTAGGTGGTTCACCACCATACTGACGTCTAAAATTAAGTTGCACTGTTATAACTGACTCAGTTTTCACAAAGCAAATAACACACTGCGCTTTCTGTTGCTTAGTACACATTGTTGCTCAGTTGCTCTGCACTACACGAACGCCGGAACTGAACTGAGGGAACAAAGGAAAAACATAGCACTGGTGCTGTCTCAAGGTCAAGCAGACCTACCAACTGCAAGGGTGCTAAACTTGGAGAGTTGATGAATCAAACACCACAAACTAGAATACTGTATGTCACTTTGTACAGATTCTAGGACATATTAAAGCTAGGGAGTTCTTTTTCAAACACGCTGTATATGCTCACATTTATTGATACATTCAGTAAATATGTTTGGGCTATTCCACTAAAATCGAAGACAGGTACTTGTGTTACCGAGGCTTTAAATCCATATTTAGTGAGGGTAGAATACTGAATTATTTACAGACAGATAGAGGAAAAGAATTTTATAATTCCACTTTTACCAAGTTAATGAATCAACATAATATTAAACATTATTCTACATACAGTGATTTGAAACCCCTTATAGGGGAGCGATTCAACCGAACATTAAAAAATCGTATGTGGAAACAATTTACTCTACAGGGTAACTATAAATGGGTACAAATTTTACCCGAGCTAGTTCATAATTATAATAATTCAGTACACAGAACTATTCACATGAAACCTGCTGAGGTAACCAAGTCTGCTGAGTCTAGATTGATTTCTACTGTTTGTTGTCAAAAATATAAATACACTACCAAAAAAACAAAATAAAAAATAGGAGAACAGGTGAGAGTCAGTAAATTTAAACATCTATCTGAGAAGGAATTCACCAAAAATTGGAGTACAGAGTTATTCACTGTAGTTCAAGTTTTACCAGGGAATAGAAATACATATATCATAAAAGATTATTATAATAAAATATTGAAGGGGAGATTCTATGAAGAGAAACTTA
This sequence comes from Lepisma saccharinum, assembly GCF_977018435.1. Classification (NCBI taxonomy): domain Eukaryota; kingdom Metazoa; phylum Arthropoda; class Insecta; order Zygentoma; family Lepismatidae; genus Lepisma; species Lepisma saccharinum. Next base: position 42,394,395 of record NC_139254.1, read on the forward strand.
GTAAGACAAAATATCGAGATACATATTTAATTGAGAAAATATTACGTAAGAAAAATAATAAATTTTTCTCAGTTCTTTTGATGTGAATTAAGAACTCTTTTCCTGGACGTTGCTGCCAATTCAATATAGACTTTGCTGCTTAACAAGACGTTGCTCTCTCAGTGCATTTGTTGAGTGTCATGTCACTGGTTACTAGTTTCGACTAGTATACAATTGTTGATATTTGAATTATGTTATTACAAAATTGGAATTTATAGTACATGATTTGCATCGCATTTAGCAGATTTTGCAGATTAGCTAGCTAAGTACCAGGCATATACCCTAAACAAATATGAAACCAAAGACTTTGTCTATCAATTTCCTTACAAAAATATGAAATATTTGAATTCTTTGAATTTTGTAATAACCAAAAAAGCGAGAAAAAGTAACAATATGTGCTCAAATGATATAGAATGAAATTACTGCTAAGCACACTCCAATTAAAATACTGGCAGAATTTAACAAAAAATTCACATAGCAGAGGATTAATATTAGTATCCCGGCTATATTAGCTGCTCTGGGAGATATTTTGGTAGCAAGTTTCTAAGATGATAAGCTGAGTAAAACAAAATACACAGATTCATATATCATAGAATACATAATACGTAAAAATGAAGGTACGTTAATTGCCAAATGGCTTGGCCTCCCCGAAACAGAATGAATTTCGAGGCCAGCAACGTGATTCTTTAGTGTGGGATGTAGTTATACGACTTCTAGATGAAAAACAATAAAACAGGAATTGAAATGATTAGTTATTACCAAACAATCTTCTCTGTCTCGTAGGTCCCTCTGAATGTGGTTAGACTACCTTACTCATAGATAATTTCATTTTTGCATAAGGATGGTTGTATCGGGACATTATATATTTGTACATACTCTTCAAACGTCTAGAGCCACCTCAATACAAACACACACATCCACCTCATAAAGGTATGGATTGTCTTATCTTAACACAAATTTTCTCCAAATTTCTTAAACAATTACTTCGCGACAATGTTATATTAATATGCTTATTTCGGCAAGAGCACAGAAATTTAACACATGCTTAAAGGTCAGTACACCCACCTGGTCCATAATGTTACTATAGGAAATTGCTTTATTTACACAATTTTATTAATGAGAATTTCTCATCGTTGTATCATTTTTAAAAAAAAACAATACAGGAATCACTTTGGAATGACACATCAGCATTTATCAACAGTTGCTCCCCCTAATTTTCAATTCATCCCGCATATAAGTTTTAGCATCAGAATAAAGAACCACATCATTCTTTTATTATTATTTTCTTATTTACGAGGCATACGTGCCCGGCATACTTGTATTTCTCATTTGATTGAATTTTCACCCCCAATAAAAAAACCTGGGTTCGTTTATGGTACACATGACCAAAAAGTTAAATGCTTAGTAAAAAAATGTCAAATTATTTTAACAACGCTAGTAGTTGTACCAAATACATTCAAATAGTTTATTATTCAAGGCAAATATTTCTGCTTTATTTTCTTGGACTGTAGAATATGATGTAAATTATTGAAACATTAATGAGGAAGCTTTAACGTAGAAATTAAGGAATCTCTCATATAATCTTAAACGCTACCAGAAAGATTCCAGCGTAGGGATGTAAAATACATGTACGTATGATATTTCATATTCCCAAATACATCTGTATATTCTGATAGTAGCTACGAAGAATAAAACAACTCAACTTCGATTATTTCCTTCATGCAGCGCGATGAACAATGAACGGAAACGAAATGGCACAATAATGTTTCGTGCTTTCGAATAGCATGTGATAAATTTAATAACTCTCACTATTCTCTACGGTTTGACACACTTCTCTCAGAGGAAACCAACCAAAAGGTTTAACGGTTTTTTTACTGTATCTCAACCACTCTGTAGATTTATATTTTTTTTCTGAAAATGTCTTATATACTCCTTACCATCCTTCATAACTCCTTCCAGAAACATGTCCGCCAAAACAGGAACATACCTTCCGTTTCGTTCCATTTCGTAAAAACTATGGTGGAAGTTCCCTCTGCAGAATGTCATCAATAACTCCCGATTTCTATCCCCCACTTCAGCACCCACAAACAATAGAGATCCTGTAATGCACTCAAAATAATATGAATGAAACACTCACTGCAAATTTCACATGACAGAAGAAAGCGAACGTCAACCTCCCATGATAGCGTCTGCTATCCTAGAAAACAGCACATTCCTGTGGACGAATGAATCACAGTTGACAATCGACGAAAAATTTGTACAAGGGAAATAATTAAGTACTCACATAGAAAAAATGTCTGCATACTATGTTTTTCATCCCACCATACTTCAAAAGATAAAATACATGTTGGACAAAATATAACATCCATTTACATCATTTTGCAATGTCTGGGAGCGGGGGGACTCATTCAAATCCCATAGTAAGCATTATGTTCACTTATATTCACTTATCATTCATTAATATCGTCGGGTCGACAGTCAACACACATCCTGATCAACGTATAGGCTGCAATGCAATGGAACTCAAATGAAATGTTGATCTCTGGAATGAAATAAGCAGATACTCTCGTACTCTGAGAGCTGTGTGAAACTCGGAAATTGTTCACATAATTTCTTCCATACAGTGACGACGCATAGCTCAAACCTCAGTTGATCAGTCTATTCTGCTCCTCACCTCTCTATACGAAAAAAAATCTTGGTAGTGTAAATTTATCCTCATATAAATATTTTATACCTGATAATTTAGGCGAATATTAAATATGGCCTTCAATCACAAAATATTATTGTCCTCCTCTTAGTAATCATTTTTATAACGTCTCTGCGTTGCACCCCAATTCAGTCGTATTATCCCTTAACATTCCTGTTCAGTTCAGTAATTCTACAGCTGGCAGTAATGTAAAGAATGCGTCAACTAAGATAGCAGGTATTGTCCACTTTTGGGAACGTTGAATGGTAAGAGGAGAAGGGAAAATTTCATGGAGGGTATTAACCGAATGCTTGGAGGAGAGAGTGAGTTTAAGAAGTGTTAGCTTTTGGGGAGAGAGATCACTTGTCAGTTGTCAGTTGTTGCTTGGAGATTGGGAAAGAGAAAAGATTGATCTTACTGAAAAGTTAGGAGTGAGTTCTGTCGTTTAAAGTTGATGAGATACACTCAGTTTTAGTCTCTCATGACTTCGAGAACAGGGAGATGTTATTTGGACTTAAGTTGTCAACATCCAGTTAAAATAGACTTTCTGTGTGAGAGAGATTAAGGACCATCTATCTGACGAGGCCTACCACACAAGACAGGTAAATCCTTCTTAGTGAATATGCCAGTGCCGGTTTCGTTGTGAAGGTATTTGAACTAATATGTGTGTTCCATCTTTAATTTCAGTGTTTGTGTAGATTTTGTTAATTATCCATCCTTCGCATGCTCTACTGAAGCCTAAGCTACTCATTAGAAAGTAACACTACCCATGGTTCGATCCCGTACCTCTAAAGACATGTCAAGTCACTGTGTTTTGGTATTATTCATGGTGGTAAACTTGACGCAAGAGTGTTGTTTTACGCAGTGATCTATCTACGCGTGAGTGGTAAATGTTATTAGTCTAAACATTCCAGAAAAACATATTTGTTGACTACTACCAACACTTGCACATGCTGTCAAAATCTTTGGGACTCTGCCTTCTCAGAATTCTGTGCTTTGAACAGGAAAATGCAGCTTGGGGTGAGCGCGGGAAGACCCAAACATATGGTCAGGGCTGATCGTAGACATTGAGGTTGCGTTGCCTTCTGAATTTCTAGGGTACCCAAGAGAAGAAGCAGCGTTTCCTTGCCACGGTGGATGGGGTGAGTGCAATCAACACCGAAGGCACAATCAGGATCATTCGGGACTGCTTTCAGGAGGGCCAGGCTACTCTAGAAAGGCAGCAGCGTGTTCGTACTGAAATCGGAGCGATGAAACTTCAGGGAAGCAAAAAAATAGTCATTTTTTCTTGCTGTGTTAATGTGGGTTAATGAAGTTCTGTCATCCGGGACATTCGGGAAGACTAGTAACACGGTAGTCATAGTGTTAGTTCCAAAAAGACAAATCCAACGTTAGTCACAGATTTTAGGCCTATCTCGATTTTAAGTAGTGATATAAAACTTGTAAGTAGATGTATAAATCAGTGTCTAAATAAATATACGGACACACTAATTGGAAACTTACAATTCCCTTGCAATACCACTCAAAACATACATCAACTCCTTCAAACAATAGGAGACGTCATAATTACCAAACAAAACAGGCAAACAACAGAGGCACTTCAATCTCTAGATTTTTCACAAGCGTATGACAGGGTGATGTCACGAATATGTCTTAGAAGTAGTATATGGTTTTGTAGACGCTTTCGTCTCAAAATGGATGAGGACCCTATATAATTACAAGCTGCTAAAACTCAAAATAAATGGATTCTTGATGACTAGTTGGAAAATGCGCCTGGGTGTGCTACAAGGTAGTCTCTTGAGTAGCACGATCGAAGCAAATAGTAAGCACACGTGCGAGAGGCAATCCCCGTCATCAGAACGAACAAGATGCGCTCCTCGAGTTTGAAATCACGAGAACGGTTCTTTAATGTTTTCGCCCTATCTAATCTTTAGTATGTTGCGAAAAATCTTGCCATTCAAAACACAGCACATAGCCAAGATCAAAAATGCTGCGGGCACGTTTCTCTGGCAAGATATGGTCTTCAGCGTAGCAATGAGCGTGCTCACCTTATCAGCGAAGGAAGGTTGTTTGGCACTAATCCACGTGACCACACAGGCAAGAGCACTGTTTATACACACCGGCCTGGATACAACAGTCTCGCCACACGAAACAGCGACCCAAGAAATAATTCTTATATTATTACGAAATATTCCATTATAAGCTCCCATCGATATCCAACGTATACCAAGGAGTTTTCTGTTTTATAAAGACCTTGCTGTACATGTATATGCTACCAGTTACAAAAGAATGAAAACATCGCACTATCTATAAAAATGTTATACAGTGAACAGTGAATTAACTAGACAGACGAATACAGTGCCACGAATAGTTCTTGACTCTCCCAACCATAATTTCCCACGGATATGGGCAATTGTCACAGCCAAACACCTTTCAAGTGCCGGACAATCCATTTGGTATAGAGTGATCAACCATGTTATAGTGATAGGAGACAGGATGAATCAATACGGAATCAGTGACTCGCCAAACTGCTTCTCCTATAAAGTGTCTTGTTCTTTAGCCCATAGGTTAACGAAGTGTCAAAATTCCTCTACAGCATGGACCAACTGAGAACAATTAAAGTCGTATATGCAGCACATTAATAACTAAGTTCACGGAAACAGACATAGTGATCCCAGAATTATTTTTTCCCTCCCACGGAACAACGAGCTGATAATGATATATATAACATATAATGATAGCTCATTATATGTTATATACATTCCACAATAAACAGAGCAGTATCCCAAGAGAATTCAGTTTATTCTTGAAAGAACACTATGAAAAAATACATCCACTAACCAGGAACAAATGTTACGCAAATTTTCTAATAGTACTCTATACCTAAATGTAGTTTCCACTAAAATGTAGTGTATAGATGAAGATAGAATCACACTTTTGTATACTGTAGTAAATACTTAACATATAAAATACTAAAATGTAATCTTCCTAAGCATGTACAGTGTCTCTTAAAAGTTTTAGGACAACATCATTTTAAACTAGGCAACCCAAATTACGTAAGGTGCTGGTGGGTTGTCAGTAGAGTTAGGCTCAATTTCAGGGTTGCCATATGCAAAACAGATAGATATTTATGAAATACGCGAATGGAATATAAACAAGTATTATTGTATAAAACTAAAAAAAATATATCAGTATTATATGTCGCAAATAAGAAATACTTTCTGAAAGAAAGAAAAACGAATTTCTAGTATTTCATCGCTGATGTTTCTACACAAAGAAAAAGAGGAGAGAGAAAACGAAAAGGGACAACAATACTGATATATTTTTTAGTTTTATACAATAATACTTGGTTTTATTTAGTGTTGCTCACGGGACGGGACAGCTTTTGAAAAGTCTCGTCTCGTCTCGAATGTCTCGAAAAATAAAAGCAAAATATTTAATCAGTTGCAAATACTTGTTTGCTTGGAATAAAGTATTTCAATTAAAAACGTTGATAAGCGCGTATTAAGTCAAAAGAAGACTATTGTAGAGAGAGTAATGAATAAATACCTAAACTTATTTTCAATACTCTATCGAAACACAACATTACTCCCCATTTTTGTTTTTCAATTTATCCCAGATTAATAACTTTATGTTACGATAGTACTCCAGATGCTAATACAATTCTGAATAACGTCAAGTAAAATGGCAGGTAGAGAAGGTGGAAGGAGGGGCCAAAAGATCATTGAGTGTCTGCGTCCGAGGTTTATCTTGTAAAAATAGTCTCAGCTCTATAGGTTGGAAAGATAAACGGACCGACGGATATGGTTTATTATTATTATTTAATTTTTACATCAAAGGGTGTACAGAAGTGAATGTTATTAGGAAGTAGGAAAAACATTGTGGGAAACATGGCAGTACAAATTGATAAGGAGTTGTTGGGAAAGTTATTAAGGAGTCCAAGATATTAGCAAGACTAAGAAGGAGATAATTAGGGACAAATAATCTTGCATTATCCCACTCCGAACAGCTGAGAGCTAAAGAGGAGGAGAAAATACGGGAAATATGGAAAGAAGTAATTTGGTTCATTTTAGTGTTTACAGGGAACCATGACAAGATTTTAACACATTATTTACACGGGTTGCAAAATTATTAGAATGTTATGACAATTTCGGAAATGTCTTTGTTGAGAAAATTCTTGTTGTTTCCCTCAGGCATTCTACAGGTGGTTGGATTGGATTTTTTTTACGTCCGTTTGAAGATTATTTCCAATGCTTTTATTTATTTATTTATTTCTTATTTAAGGAGAATACTATTCCTTGGATTGTAATAACGAAATACTGAGCCTGATATAGAATACATTTAAAATGAAGGAAGTGCACTAAGTTCTGTATAACCGTCGTAGAAGGAAACTTTGTTCTATGTTGTTCTATGGGAACTCCCCGATGGTACAGTGGTAGCGTCGTCACCTTGTAATCAAACGGTGCCGGGTTCGATACCCGGTGAAGGCACATAGTGATTTGAATCCCACTTTAAAGTTAAAGTATGGGTCCACTCCCGATTAGCCTTTCTGTGAATTAGATGAAGGAATGTTGTAGCTGTTCTTTTTATTCTGTGAATTTAGCCTTCAAGTTTATGAGCAAAATACATGTAGTATCTACTGTCTACATTTTCAATCGTTACTAAACAAATTTCACAAAGTAGTTTTATCAAACTTCAGAGAGAAGCTGACACCAATGTCAGGGTGGCGGGAGCCTGTTTACGGCCAAGGTGTATTCCGAGACTATAATATTTCTCGCCGTTCCCCACTGACAGAGGTTTCGCTTTGAACAATGGACACCGTTGCTTCAGGGGCCAAACACCAAACATAGGAGCGAGGTTTACCTGCAGTTGCGGGTAAGTGCCATAAATCCAGGCCTAAAGTAGGAATGAAGGTTGATGCAAGGGAGGGGCAATAAAAATTCTGTAATTTGCTTTGCTTGCTGACAGGAAGTTTTGCAGGAAAAGCTGAAAAGGAAAACGGCAGACTTTGAATGAAAGAGGGACAGTGAACACAGGTTCTTTGTATTATTCGCCGACACACAAGCTTCCATTTCGAAGGTGAGGCAATGAGCAGCGAAGTTATTAGAGGGTTGGAAGCAGTGACGACGCCAGAGGAGGCAGGGGGACGCCCCATGTCAGACACTTCGCCCCCCCCCCCCCCGGACCCTCCAACTGCAGTTAATTAAATATCGAGTAATAAAAGAGTTCATTTATAAGAGTATGACGATTTTTACCTTTTCAAAGTGGTGTATTCTGCATGATATCACTTTCCTGCTTATAAGATTCGAGCGCCGACCTGGGCATAGGTGACTTCTCATTCATTTATGTCTTGTAATAGCCGAGATTAACTTAAGTTTTACCCAGTCTTAAGAACTGGGAAAAAGTGTTGAATATAGGTGGTTTTAAAACATTACGAATATTTTCAGGACCACAAGACATCATCTGTAGTACGCGCAAATTATTCTAATCGCGGTCGTTAGTGACAACGCTAATTATTAAAAGACATTCAAAGTTGATTCAAGATTTGGTTGGTTGGTTGATTTGGTGTTTTAAGTCCACTTTATGCACAGAAAAGCCAATCGGGATTGGACTTATAGTTTAAAGTGCCTCCACTGGGTATCGAACCCAGGACCAAAGATGATCGAAGAAAACCCGACACTACATGTCAGTTGTTGTGGATTCATCGCGGTTTCTTACTATCGTAACAATCCCTAAGATTGTATGTTTATTTTATTAAGTCTCTCTGAACGCTTCATGTTGACCAGGGCATTCACTTGTTTTTCTCAGCTGTCTCAAGCCTCTTAGGCATGTTTACAATGCATTGTGTTGTGCCATGCAATCCTCCTGAGCATTCAGGAAACAGGTAATACTTCTGGTTATGGAGTCGGCGGTTTGCATGGTAGCAATTATAATAAACACGATTCGGCATTGAGGAAGAGCTCGATGGCCTGGGAATATAGAGGTGAGACAAGCTGAGGGGTGACTGACTTTTGGGATGGACTTGAGAGGGAGAAGGTGGTCAGGAAGGCAGTAGATGAGAAGTGAAAGGACGCTTTGGTCAGCATAGGAGAGAAGCTTACAGAGGACTTCGCTATTTTTGATTCAGCTAAAGACTTCAGATAGACAGGTAATTATCCTACACCCGGCCATGATTCAGGTTCAACGGTTCATAAAACCCAACGAGTGACCATTGTCTTTTCTGTAGTCTAGTTTTTTAGTAATTTTGTATCTTTCGCATTTCCAAGCGATAACTCGCCATGTTAATGACGAGTGGTCTCATCAAGGATGAATGATGACCAATTTACATCACCCCAGCAATTAATTGCAGAAACAACTGGTTCAGATCCCCTCATTCTTTAGAATGACACGCTATTCAGGAACTTGAATTTCGAGATGATGAGTCTGAGGAAACCTTGACAAAGGGAATTTCATCGATACTCTTGAAGTTAATGAGGGGATATTATTTGGAAATGTATTGAACGTGAACCTTAAAATGCAAATTACACTTAAAATTCGATTCAAAACATATCGCGGGCAGGTAAAAGAATGCTTATTAGGATTTGCCACTCTTCAATCATTAGATGCAGGTTCGCTCTTTCTCGTACATATCAAAATCGAAGAACTTCTTCCCACGAACTCCATAGGTGCCTGTAATTGTGTAGCATAGACATACGTTCGAGTGGTAGAGTAAGAGTAAGTAATGCCAGGGTCAGAATATTTCTTGAATTATGAGATAACTGTAACCTTTGTCTGATTTTTTATCCTGTGATAACATTTCCCTGAAAGGTGAAACACAAATTTTGCCCAAAACTCTTCAGCGTTACGAAGATGGTTTTCCTTAAAATCTTTGAAAAGGTTTGCTCGAAACAGGATGCTGGATGCAAAGTGCCTCATTTGGCTGTTCTTGCCATTGAGAAGAAATGTCAAGTCCTGGACGTACGAAAGGTGGGCAATGTGTTCTCCAAAGCACATAGAGCAGAATTCTCCTACAGGAGAAGTGCCTCACATTGTTACTAATACTTAAGAAGATTCATTTCTTCCAACGTCACGTTTATTTTGCAAGAAAATTAAACTCTTCGAAGCATTTTTTCGTCATTTATATTATTATCTTATAACTTAAATATTTATATCACTAGTTTCATCTCAAGAAAGACGATGAATTATAAATTATGAATGTCTTCCAATACTTAAATAGGCCACTAGAGGCAACGCAACTTACCAATAAAAAAGAATTAATGTCTTTATTAAAACGAATCATGTAGAGATAAACTCGTAATCAAGAAGTAAATTTAGGCAGTAAACGTCCACTCTAAATGAAAGACAAACACAAAACACCATACATGAATATAATAATAATAATAATAATTATTATTATTATTATTATAAGTATTATTATATATGTATATATGTGTAGTGTTTTCGGTCGTTTTAATGTGACTGCCCCCTTACAATATTTTGTTCCAGCCTTCCGTCCCCCCCCCCCCCAGTCACATTTCCCTGGCGCCGTCACTGGTTGGAAGTAAATTTATTAGGACGAGGAAAGTAACATTAGCTGTTGACAGTGTTGCACCAAAGGACGCGATATGTGCTACTGTTTGTATAAATTATAGGAAATTTAAGCAAAAAATTTTAATTGTTGAGACTTGAGAGCTGTTTCCGCCATTTGATCGTAGGAAGAGGTTTTCTGAGACAGAGTGGGATTATTTTACACATACATGAGAAAGGGTGGTTGTTTAAAGATAGAGAAGTATTTTGCAAGTTTTTTAAAAGTTCAGATAAAACGAGAATTTAACCTTATTGTTATGAAAAGAAATAACGCAGTACAGGGAAAGAATAACTCTTCACATTTCTCGCACCTGGTGGGATGCAACACACATGCACAAGAGTATTGCAGGAAGTCTATGAACAAGGATGAAAAGGAGGATGTGAAATTTGACTTAGCTGCGGGTGAATTAGTGGATTCTAATATTCTAAGGTTGATATTGTTTTCTTTTTTAAGTCCACTTGATTTACAAATAGGCTAAAACGCGAACCGACCTACATTTTAAAGTGCGATCCGATCCACTTTGTGCCTCCATTGGGTATCGAACGCGGGAACCCTTCATTACAAAACCTCGACGTTATTGCTACGCCATCGGGGAGGCACCCAATTTACACAAATGTGTTCATTCCAATAACACGTTATATGTATAATCTTATAATGATGCACGTTTGGTGCATCTAAACATATTTTTTTAACTATAGCATATCTAAAAGAATCATTGAAGTTGGGATTTTTATATCTTCAGAAGGCACGGCTCTGTAAACGTGCGATATAAAATAAATGCAGGTTTGCCTTCAATACGTGGTGGTTTTGTCACGTTTCTTCGCTTCGTAAAACATACACTTTTGCAGGAACGGCTTCTTGCATCCTCCTGGCGCCTTGCTCTAGCTAAACAAAAAATATATTTGTTTAGCATAATCGAGGGTTACTTTTTCCTGCCGAACAAGGATTTTATTGCGATCATACGGCTTTGAATGACAGTATCAATGAATATTTATGTACACTACTAATAATAATGAGCATAAAATATTAATCAGGAACTTTATTTTTCGTCAACTGGATGTAACATCCTTTTTTGTTATTCAACAAATATTCAATTCATCACCTTTTTTGACATTAAACTTCTTGCCAGGACAGCTGTTTTTATGCAAATTTTGGCGATCTTAACTACACGTAAGCTAGATATTAGCTAATATTCGTGCTGTTATATTACTATTCTTCTACAATCTTTGTAACATTTCATGCAATAACAATAATAGAATTGATTAATTTACATATTCAAGTGAATAGACCTATGAATTATATTAATGTATTAATTTAAACATTTGCTTAATTGTTGTCGTTAATGTTATTATTATCATTTTTTCTGAAACACTTGGCTCGGACACCCTCCCCCGACATATATTTCTAGATGCGTGCCTGCCGAAGGATAAATTAGATCAAGCGGTGGTGGTACCGAACTTAGAGGCTAAAGAGAAAACAAAGAAGTATGTGCGTCATAAGCTGAGCATAAGAAACAGCACAATATCACAAAGAAACACTTTTTGAAACTTATGTCGTAGAAGATGTTTAACAATATTAAGAACAATAAATGCTTTCTATTTGTAATATACTAAGTATTGAAATTTTAAATAGTTGTTTGTGTTCGTACGACACATTTAAAAACTTTTTTGTTGCTCCCGAGCGCCAAGCTTAGAATTTAAAGAAGAAATGTACATTTTCATAGTGCACGGAAGTTCGATATTCAGAAAGAAAGAAGGTCTAGTGGAAAACATTTCAAAACTTCCAAAAGGTATAGCAGTAATGAAAAGAACACTCTTGTATGGAAGCCAGAAAAACCACAAAGTAGATTTCATAAGATACCTAGCAATCAGTAACCAACAAACTGCATTTTTAATATTAATGTCCTCATTATTAACGAACCTTATTTATTCTCACCACGCAATGGGTAAAATATTTGGAGCTTTATTTTTCGTGTTTCTGCTACTTTTGACTTTTGTTGGCATGATTTCCCGGATCACTTTTACGAGACGAGACGAGACAAAACGAGACGGGACGAGACGAGACGGGACAGAACCCTTCGAGACGGGACACGAGACGGGACAAACGAATATTTTCGAGACGAGACACGAGACGAGACAGCATTTTCACGAGACGGGACGGGACAGACCAAAGTCTCGTCTCGTCTCATGGGCAACACTAGTTTTATTCCTTTCGCGTATTTCATAAATATCTATTGTGTATATGGCAACCCTGAAATTGAGGCTAACTCTACACGCAACCCACCAGCGCCTTAAGAAATTTTGGTTGCCTAGTATAAAATGTCGTTGTCCTAAAACTTTTGAAAGACACTGTACATAAGTCTTGCAAGAATATTAAAGAAAAAAAAGAAAATTGGGGAGATCGTGTTCGCTTGCGAAATTAAAGGTTGTGGGTTCAAACCTCCTCCCTTGCAAGAAAAAAATGTAAAGTAAACGGCCTTGGAATGCTTATCTACATTTCTGGGAAATTTCCGTTAATATTTATGCAATTTAAGTCCAACATTTCTGGAGAATATTTTAATCGTAGTAAACAAGATGTATCTTCTGAGATGGATTGTTTCAAACGTTCAATGTAGCATAAAATTTGTGGTTGTATCAAGGAAAATCAGACTTACATTTTAGGTTCTCAGTGATGAGCACAAACAAAGACCTTCTTATTTGTGTGTGTGTTTGTGTGTTTGTGTGTGTGTGTAATATAAGTTTGTGTTGCCTTAAGTTTACTTAATGCACAGATAGTCTAATCATGACTGCATCTACAGTTTAAACTGGAATCCGAAGCACTGTGCAATGAGCCTCCACCGGGTATTAAATCTTGATGACAACATCCCGTTTATGAACAGATATTTATGACATATATATTCTTAATGTGTGTAAACATAACTATTGACAGCTGAATGGAAATAGAGATCTTGCCTGAAATCCTGCAAACCACAGAAACATCAAGAAGAATAGCAGAAGCATTCTTCGAGCTATGGATCGCATAAATATTTACAGTGAATTAATATAATCTTGTATTACATTATTACAAGAATTCGTACTCGGTAAGTAACAAGAAGATAAAGAATGAAGAGATTTGAACCTAATATGTTTCGTTCTTGACGAAAAAATAAATAAAATGGTGACCATTTAACAAACTGGTCTACGATATTATTAACGCGAAACCCTGTAAAACAAGTTGACGTCAGTTGAAAGAACATTGTGTCGGAGTTCTGAACCATTTTTCGCCACAGATCAAGGAAAGACCGTCCGGTAATGTTCAACGTATCTCTATTGTAATTTTACCTAAAACCTAGAGAAATTTGCCTCATTGCATTGAAATGTGAGGTCAATTCTATGCAGGTGAAGGAGGACCTGCTCAGTGTTTCAAATTGAACATGAATTCCTGTATTTTCTATTTCAGAACGAAGAATCGTAAAAATATTACAACATTCGTATTTCCACTTACGATTTTTGTTTAAATGTGTATTGTGTTGCTGGCTTAGGGTTTCTAACTTCATGGAATGTGAAAGGAAGAAAAATGCATAAGAGCGTTTTCATTTAGAATGATGAACTGTTGCTAAGTTGGATACCATTTATTGGAAGTGCTACGTTGCAAAATTTACGAATTTAGGACAGATTTTTTTAGGGCCGACATATACCATCCTGAAATATTCTCTTCCCTACATGACGTTATGAGTGTTGTCTAATTCTACGGTGATGAAGAGAACATCAGTTCAATATAAACTTCGTCCATGCCCGTATGCAGCAGACATAATGCTGCACAGTGAAGCAAATATCTCTAAATCTAGATGTCTTATATTTATTTTTCTACGAAAATTTTGACTATAACTCCCGTGTCTATTATTGTTTTCCTCTTACGAGTGTATCAATAGCTTCTGTAATGTATTATTGTTTATTGTTTTTTATTTGTCAATTTTAATAATTTGCATGTGATATGCAATTACAAGACTTCCTCTTTCAGAATACTATGCGAAAAAGAACATTACTAATCCAATGTGATCGATTGACAAGTTTTAAGTCCATTTTATGCACAGGAAGGCTAATCGGGACTGGGTCTATAGTTTAAATTGGTATCCGAGCCACTTTGCCATGTGCCTCCACCTGGTATTGAACCCGGCACCCCTTGATTACAAGTCGACGACGTTACCACTAGGCCATCGGAGAGGCCCTATTCCAATGTGAAGACATATTGCTTATTCAAATTATTCAAAATAAGTGTCTTCGTTTTCTTTTTCTGGGCAGATCTTGAAACATATGGCATGTGTAAGTGCACCAATTGATGGAGATGGAGACATACTGAAAGTTTAATTTCTTAATAAGCAACGTGCTTCTGGCCTCTAGGAGAAAGCTTTTACAAGATGTCGGAATACGGCTCTGAGAAGGTGTTTTTCTTTGCTCGAATTTCATCAGTCTGTCAGTTAACGTTGTATAACGAAAAATTCCATTCACCGGTGTCCAGTTTCACTTGGAAGAGATGGGTTACCGCATAATGGAGAAAGACAGAAGCTCAAGTGAACCAGGCTAGAAAGGCTCTCGAACAGAGACCAAAGATAATCACAGAGAATTCAGCTTTCCAAACGGACAGTGTGACATATTGACATTGTTGCTTCGAGCATTAACACTTGAGGATCACATTCGAAAGCTGGACAATGGTAACTTACATGCTGATGAAATCTTGTAGAAGCTGCCTCCTAGCGGCCAAGACATTGCCTATTACGAAATGAAACTTTGAGTATGTCTCCATCAATTGATGTGGTTAGAAATGCCACATTGTTCATGATCTACCGACAAAGAGAAAATATTGAAATGCCGACAATCATTTTGAATAATGCTGCGTATCTCGCATATGAATTTGTGGTCAAGATTGTTAAGACTGCCAAAAATTTCAGTTTATTTTATCCAATTTTTATTATTTTATTTAATGGGAAATACGCAGACGGTTGGTTAGCACTGTGTGAGGTTTACTGTGTAAAACTCCCCTTGCTTCTTGGACCACTACACACCTGTGTGCAGTAAAAAATTCCCTGGCACAATTTTATTATCAACAATGATATTTATTGTAGGAATACTAACAGTAAAATACTTATGATCATATTTACAAAGTATTGAGATTCATTATAGTTAATAGTAACTATGTTCTAATACAATAAATCAATTATATATATTACAAATACGTATAAAAGGGGCCCTTGTTTTTCAAATATCACACAGTAACTGGGAACATGTACTGAAGTAAATCTTCCTGTCCGTTTCATGACTCATAGTATCCATAGCTGTGTAATTCTGAAATAGAAAATACAATTGAGTCGTTAAATTCATTGAGGAATATACACAATTGAGACATAAATTATGTGTCATTTTACTATTTGTTGCATTTCCCAGGTTCAATATCGATTAATGTTACTCTTCATACAATAAAAATGTCTTTCATGTGGAAGAAATTTTTCCTTGAAAAAATAGCCCAACTCCTTTCTCTTTTGTCATATTTTGATGTGAAGATTTCACAGGAAAAAGTAAATATCAATTATCAGCCTCAAATTTTGAGATTTCCTTTCGATGGTTCTATATTTTCTAGTATATTTTGTTGCTTTCATACTTTAATTTCCATGAAAACATTGCCAGGTCTCTATCCAACTGACAAAAACGAGATCGGTATCGAAATCAAGTTTAGCTGTGCAAAATTTTCAATGATCCTCTGTTTTCAGCTTGGCGCTTCAAGTAAACTGGGCCCATCCTCGTATGGTAATTGAAATCCAACAAATTGCACAATTTGGAAATATACATTTTTACGTATGAAAATTAAACTTATGATCATAAGAAGAAACCTAAAAAAAACAAGAAAAACAATTTATTCCGTAATTGACTCACCAGTTAATTTGCTTTCCCTTTGTGCAATGTACTCCTCTGCGTCTACAAATGCTTCTGATTCGTCCAAGAGACCACCCAAGTCCTTTGGTAAAATGGCTGGGTCGACATGCTCGTGCAAACTTGCTATGTTTCTGTAATGGAAAAATACCTGAAAGAGATAAAAGGTAGAATTTATCTCCTTGTGAAGTTCCTTGTATTTACTTCCTTTCTTTATGAAGACCCATCCTATTCCGATTAAATATTTACAAATGAACATATCGGCAGAAAATTTAAAATGTTTTAAACTCTAAGCAACGTTTGATTTAATACTACAGTGTGCGGCAGCGTTCACACCGTACTTTGTGTATGATATTACGATGATGCAGGCAATGGTGTGCGTATGGCAACAGTGTCGTTATACTGTGTATGTACTGTTCTTCACCTGTTGTTACTCTGTGTAGTGTGATGGGTTCCTTGCGTCAGACCTTTCCACAGAAAGTGATATCAAGTTATGGTGACATCCCATGACGTCACCGGATTTGTTCTCTTCAGAATACTTCTTATGGGATTTTCTTAAACAAGAAGTATTTCAAACAAGCCCTGTCACGATCTGAAAACTGCAGAGATCAGAGATGTCGTTACCAATATCCCAACAAACAGTTTAGAACGAGTAATGGAGATTGTGGAGCATGATGCGGTATTCATTTTTTAAGGGTCATATTGAAACATTAACTGATGAATGACATCCGTTTCTGTACAATTACGTAATATGGTTATTAAATAAAAATCCATTCATGAGAATACAGTTATTATTACAGAAACACGAAGCGGGGGCCTCCCCATGGCGCAGTGGTAGCGTCGTCGCCTTGTAATCAAGGGGTCCCGGGTTCGATACCCGGTGGAGGCACATAGTGGTTCGGATCCCACTTTAAACTGTAGGTCCAGTCCCGATTAGCCTTACTGTGCATAAAGTGGACTTAAAACACCAAATCAATCAATCAATAAGAAACACGAAGTAAAGTAATTATTCGATTAGATGCATTACCTTGGTTTTTCAATGGAAAACTTAGCTAAATACAAGTTGTCCAGGCTAGAGGTATACAAAAAAATATGCTTATAAAGAAAGAACTATACATTTTATGTTGTTTGGTCAATGCTCAATCGACAGAAAATCTCCCCGAGATTTGATCGTCACCATTTCAAGGTCAGCACAGAGTCGTATAGATCGCGCATGCGCACAAATGTTCAATGTGACGCGCTCTGGCAAGTCTAGCAGCGTACGCCTGACAGTCAACATGTGGACGCCACAACGTACGGTGCAGTGTGTGCTATAGTTAGCAGAATTCAAATCGGTAACAAGTGTTCAGCGCCGTGCAAGATGAGAATGCAACGTTGACCCTCCCACGAGTAAGTCCATTTATCAGTGGGACAAAATCACTTGTTGTGGAGTCTCACTTTCCCAAATTCGACAATTACACAGAACACGTGTTACTGATTTGAACTCTGCTAATCATAGCACACACTGCACCGTTAGTTGTGGTGTCCACATGTTGACTGTCAGGCGTACGCTGCTAGACTTGCAGAGCGCGTCACATTGAACATTTGTGCGCATGCGGGATCTATACGACTCGTTGCTGACCTTGAAATGGTGACGATCATATCTCGGGGAGATTTTCTATCAATTGAGGATTTACCCAACAACATACAATGTATAGTTCTTTCTTTATGAGCATATATTTTTGTATACCTCTAACCCGAATATCCTGTATAACAGGAAAGGAGAACAAGTTTCACCCTTCTTCAAATTGACGACACCTCAAATACAAAAAAAAGTTTCCCCCACCCTTACTTACTACATGATGCGCTTGGAACCCTCAGAACCTTCAATTGGCTTCAGCTAAGGAGGGAGTGATACCGTCTGGGTTGAATCGCTGTCCAGTTCATAAATTATTTGGTATTATTTTATCTGCGTAAACTTTCTGACGAAGCGTTAGGTTTAACGCAAGCAAATTTGTCCCAACTATTTTTCTTTTCGACAAGGAAAAATCAATTGTGTTATGTGAAACAAAACCAAACAATGTGGTTTTACTGCTTTTGACAACACATGGCACAGAATCCATCTATCAAACTTCCGAAAAACCTGCAATAATTTAGTTTTACAACTCAATTAAAGATCCTGTGGACACAATCAATCTTAATGGGTAATCAACAGCAGCAGAAAGACAAAATGGCCGCTCTGTGTCTGTTATGGCATGGTAAATATTGCTCAAGTGAACAGTTTTGTGATTCTACACACACACACACAAAAATGTCATCAGTAATGATGAACCACTGAATCCGAGGCAGTTTGGAATCGAACTCCACACTGATGAAGCCATGGATGACGAACAATTTTGCAATTTGTAACGTTAGTCCATGGTGAAAATATTATATGTGCATATGCCTACAGATGAAATAGAGACTAAGGAAAGAAGACAACACAAGATCTGCACCTTCTGTCCATGCAAGAAAACGAGGATGAAAGAAATGTTTTGCAGCCACTGTTTTAAAGTAATATGTAGGAATACCAAACAAATTCCGGTTTTAAATGTAACTATGGGCGATAAATCACGTTTCATTTGTTAATAATACTATAAGAAACACGTTTATGTGATTAGAAAATCTTAATTGAAAATATAATTTTTCCCACAAACAAAAGACTGTCCCTTAGCTTTAGAGTTCCTGAGTTCGATTCAGTGGTTCATCATTATTGATGACATTATTCACGTTAGTTCTCTAGGATTAAAGTATCCCGATATCATGAACCTGCTAAAGCTCGTATTTAAATTGATCCGTGAAAAATTTGTTCATGGATCGTATTTAAATTGAGCCGGAAAAAAGGTTCCTGGATCGAATTGAAATACTTTATATACACTTGCTGATTCTCTCTCCTGGACGGGAATTGAATTTATTTACAATTCCTGGAAATTAACAACCGTAGGATTGTAAAGGATCCAGAAATCCATATATTGTAATGGGTTCTATTTAGTTCCGTATCAGGACGGGGACCTTTTTTCTCGCAGAATTTAAATTCGATCCAATTTGCGCTTTGTTTAATTGAAAAAGAGGTTCATAGACCGAATTTAAACTGATCCGGAAAAAATGTTCCTGAACAGTATTTAAATTGATCTAGAAAAAAATGTTCCTGGACGATATTTAAATTGGGGCGGAAAAAGGTTCCTGGACCGAATTTAAATTCAGTCTGAAAAAAGGTTCCTCGACCGTATGTAAATTGATCTGGAAAAGAGGTTCCTGGACCGAATTGAAATACTTTAGAAATAAAAAGGTTCTTTACGGTACAGAACCCATTTACGCTTGCTGATTTTTGCTCCTGGACCGAAATTGATTATATATAAAATTTCTGGACCTTTAACAACCCTGGTTTGTAGTAAGTAATCATCTTTATTGAAGTGCGTAACTATGAAGTACCCACCCACATTACTCGCTCTAAAATCTATTATATGCTTGCCTTTTAAACCTGATTCTGCAACAGTAGTTTAATTTTCAACCATAACTATTGCTTTTAACTTACATAAAGATATTCAGTAATAATACTTGACCACCACATTAACCAAATTCCGAAGGTCTACTTACATTCTTCCCTATTTCCATATTCTTGACCATCATGTACATTATGTTAATCGGTCCCTTCAACAGAGGCGTGATGTCATAACAATGAGTGTGCTGCTGATTAAGGGGGAAAGCCTGAAAGAAGAGAATTTGCAATTTCATCGTACACAGTTGGGAAATATCTCAAATATATGATTTGATTTTTTTAGTTTATATTACGTCGTTTTTCTGCCACTTTTGGCTGTTCGCGAAGATCAGGATGGATGAATGGACAATCACAAACATAGAGTATATGGACGACACAACACGAGTCTGTGTGTGGCAGGTCCTGCGGCAAATAATCGAAAAAGGGAAACCAGCGATATCTTTACTTCCAGATATGCATTCAATTCACATTGCACTATATTTGTGAGCAATCAAAGAAATAAATCACAAAAACATAATTACATTTGATCAACCAATATTTCTGAAAGCACTCTGTATCGTAGCGAATGAGAACTCAGATAGTCCTCTGGAGCAACCCATATTTAGGCTGTTCTTCATATCAAAATGAGTGTCCTGGGATGTTTTGCTTATCTAATGGAAGATTCAGGGCTTCAACAAATCCTTGAGATCATTTACAATTTACAAAGGTAATACTGTTAAACCTATGATAGCCTATGATCACCGGAAAATACCCTCACTTCCAAGCAGTACACCTTGGACTGAGTTTCAAAGACTAGTGAGGCTCCGGTGTCTGGACTCTCAGCCTTTGTGCGGCTCGTGTTGTCTTCCATATTGTCCCTTCATCCATCTCAACATATCATAATCAGTCCTCGTCTTCGCGATTACCCAAAAGTGGCAGACAAACGGCATAATATAAACTAAAACAAATCAAATCAATCAGAAAAAGCCATAGCCAGAGGTGCAAGTGGATATTTCATAGTTTATGCAACTCTTCACGCTACTTGAAGAAAAGTGCATTGGAAATGAACAGATCTTTGAGATGCGTTCAATAACCGTTGGCCTGCTCAATTCAGAAGTAGACGTTTATGTAAGCTCAAGTTCTGAGGTGATGAAAAAGTTTTGTCTACTCAACTCTGAAAGATAACAGTTTACTGCTGCTCTGTGGCTGCAAAACATTAGAATGCGCGATATTCCTCTGAATTTCATAAAGTCAAGCGTATTGGGAAGTGGAGTTTTAATCTTCAATCACTTACGCCATATGTTCTCCTTTTGCTGCATCAGGGGCAACACCTGTGCTACAAGTGCACGTCTGTATGTAGACGAAATAATGAAATTTAACATGGTAGCACCAGGTATCTCTGAAGAATTCTACAATTGACTCGAGGAAAAAGTGGCCGGTTTAGAACCGTATTTTACAGTATCATATTAGTTCAATGTATTGACAGTGACGGCGATTATAGTGCAGGAGGCCTTAGAAAGATCGCTTCGCTGGCTTACAACAGCCGACAATATGGGGGTGTGTCTGCGAGAACCAATCAGGTCCGCGAATGAGCGAGCCCGGTTGCCACAGCTTGCTCGCTGCACCCTTCGGGAAGGGTGTGACCTCTGCCTCTTGTTTGTTCGGCTTGTTTGTTCGGCTGAGGAGAAGACGACACGAGAGTATCGGCAACAGTGTGCGAGCGACGTCTGCTGTTAGCTCTTTCTAACGCCTCCTGCACTATAGGGTGATGGGGAACAGTTCCTTCCACTATACACACTTTTTGTTCCCTCACTATGGTCTCTTCGTGCAAAGCCTTTTCTACCAGTGGAATTGAATCAAAATCATCTCCCCGAATTTCATTTTCAATACGATTCTATCTCATTGCAGTAAGTACAAAGAAACTGCTCTTGCCCCTCCCGACCCCTCGCTCAGTTAAGACACCGAATCGCCGCTACTGTGTGCATAAACAACAAAAAGAACGTGATACAAACGCAAGTGAACGAAACACTTAAGAAAAAAAATATAATCGTTCTCATCAATATCATAAGACAGCGAACACGTAAATTTAGGGAAACACACGACTCTGCATTAAACTACATATCTCCTCAACCCTTGACTCTAAGGACACGAAACAAAAACCAATCTCTAGAGGAAATCATAACCTATGAATTTTGACCAGTGACCTTAGAACGTAAATTACATACATAGCAAGAAATTTACATATTTACTGTTATTTGTGTCGGTAAACAACTTATAGGTTAATTCTAAAAATTAAAGAAAATATTTTTTCCTTTCTAATTCAATTACGATTTATGTTATCTCTATTAAACAAAAACCATAATTGAGGAAATGTTCTGCTCTCTCATTTTGGTTATCTTCACTTTTTGTGTATAATGCACAGTTTCCGATATATTATATATTTTTTGTTAATTTTTAAGGTGAATTTTTGCCGCCATTTTCCAAGATGGCATATTTTCCCCAAACATTTGGATGGTGGATTTTTAATATATTATTTACTATACCATTCCATTTAAATCTTTCATCTCGCCCATCCTTGAATACTGTTCCCCAATTTGGGCAATGGCCTCAAAAACCAATCTCACCAGAATAGATTCTGTTCTCAGTTTCTTTCTTGCAATTGTTCGCCATAGAATACCTTCCTTTCGACATGTATCCAAATCAGACACCATGGCTGCTCTGAATATTCACACTCCATCCTTTCGTCGTGATCTAGCTGACATGAAATTTTTATACAAAATAATAAATGGCAAAATCAGAACAGATCTCCTAATCAGTGAATTCTCACTTAGGGTACCCCAAAAGCTAACGCGCAACCTGCAACTCTTCCACAACCCAACCACTAGGCTATCCCTTCTACAACGCTCCTTGTTTTACAAGCTCCCAGAAATCTACAACAAACTTCCCCTGAATGTAGATATATTCCTTCCAGAACGTAACTTTTGTATATTACTGACGAAGAACATGTAAATCTATCCCATCTTGTTATTGTTTTTTATCTTTTGTTATTATTTGTTTCTACTTTATGTTGTTTCAGTGTAAAATGGCCAAATAAGACTGTATCTGAAACTCTGAGTAAATAAATAAATAAACAATCTCGTACAAAAGAAAACATTTGTGTTGCAATTATTTCCGGGGTAGACCTTTTTTATCCTGTTCGTTTCCTCTAGTAGAATAGCCCATGCAACTGGCTTTCTCGGCTGGATTCTGTTGAACAGCCAATCAGAGCGAAGTTTGCTCATGTGAAGATAGTCTGTGAGTTTGCCAAGGGAAAGTCTTTATCTGTGTTGTTTGTTTTTGTTCGCTTCTCGATAAAAGAAAAGGTAAAGTGCTCCCCTGTGCATAGCACCACGCCATGAAGGCGTATAGGGGGTGTGGGGGTAACGCCCCACACTTTCTTGATCCGATCGTGAGTGGGGGTGATGTGATCAACCCCTGACCGCCTTTACCCCCCAGGGTTTCCAACAGGTACCCATGTTATTCGACGCTGGATGGTCGCCAGGGCCGCTTCCACCGTTAGAAAAGTTCCCGGATTTGAACCGGCCGGGGATCGAACCCGGGACCTTGAGCATAGTAATCAGACGCGTTACCGACTGAGCCACCGTGGCCATCAAGATAAAAGAAAAGGTAACAGAGATAATGTGCATTCGTGTTCAGTTCATTAATATTTAGGTATTTATGCAAAGCGATGAGATTTGTACGTTACAAATATCATCAGACGATAATGAAATCCTTTATTATTACAAGGGTATTAAATGTTTGACATATTTAGTTTAATAGAATATTTTTTTAATGAATGAATCCTGCGAATTTCACGTATTAATATGCATACCGGAGTTCATTAAAAAGCTTGATCAGTGCACATTAATTCCCATATTTTCCCACACTTTTATTTTTCTAATTCTTAAGAACAGCTAGATTGTCTGCTCTGCAATGTAACTGTACGTTAACAAGTTTCGTGTGAGGCGAAAACTATCAGACGGGTAGCCAGTCTAGCGCCAAGTAGGACATTCCTACTGGAATTGATTGATTTAGTTGGTGGTTTAAGACCACTTCATGCACAGTAAAGCAAATCAGGATTGGACCTACAGTTCAAATTGGGATCCGAACCACCAGGTTCCACCAGGAATCGAACCTAGGACCCCTTGATAGAAAGGCGCTACCACAAACCCTTCAGGGAAGCTTGTATACCTACTGGAAATAAAGTTCCGTCTGATTCGGCTTAATATTTAGGTTTTTATGCAAAGCGATAAGATTTGTTCGTGCAAATGTGATTAGCCGATTACAACATTCCTTATTATTACACGAGGACGACAACCAAAGAACTAATCCTTACATAATTACATAACATACAATTAGATACTCCCATCGACATACAACGCATACCATTCTGTTTTATGAGCATCTCGCCCTACATGCATGCTACCAGTTACTAAGGAATGAAAACACCGCACCATTTGTAAAACCAACGGCGCTCTCAAGGGGGGTTGTTACAGAAAATGTTATTATTATTATTGCTATTTTACTGATATTATTGTTTTTATTATTATTATTACATTACTATTTATACTACTATTAATTATGTTCTTTTTTAAATTACATACATTTGTAATTTCCATATTCTGTATATCTATATGCAATTTGCATAACTGTATATTAAAGGTTTTGGCGTAGGGATGTGACGACCTCATCACCCAGTGGCTTGTTCACTGCAGTTAGTCAACCAACAGAGTGAAATGGTCAACGTTTTGCTCTGTTGGGATTTACAGAGCTGTCCTGTCATGGCTCTATGAGCGTCCCACATTTGGCAGAAGTGGGGTATGGTTGGTGGACTACTATGTGATCCTCCCAGCTAGATCCAAGGGATCCGCTGACCAACAACAGGTGCGGTTCATTTTGGGGGTTAGGCGTAGAGCTGACAACTCTGCACTGTAAAAAGACATGTCAAGAAACAGAAATATGAGGCCATGGATGTTTGCAAGGTAAAATTTTCCGGAGGTAAAATAATCCCCCATTCGGATCTCCGGGTGAGGACTACTTTGGGAGGTCCCTGGACTAAGGATGAGATCTACATTAGGAATACGGATATTAAATTAGGCACCTGGAATGTTCTGAGCCATTACCGGTGTGGGGCATTTCAGTGTACAGTTAATGAGATAGTTAAGCATAAATTAGATGTAGCTGTCCAGGAAGTTAGGTGGCCAGAAAAAGGGAATTTTAAACTAAAAAGTATACTTTCCTGTATGGTGGTACTGAAAATCATAATTTTGGAACAGGCTTCTTCATAAATAATAGAATTATCTCGGCTCTTAAAACAGTAGAATTTATTAATGATAGGATATCATATGCAGTTTTACGGGGTAGGTGGGGTAATTTTTTTTAATAAACATACATGCACCAACGGAAGATAAAGATGATAATATTAAAGATGATTTTTATGCAGAGTTAGAGCAGGTCTTTCAAAAATTTTCCCAGTATGATATGTGACTGTAATACACAGATTGGTAAAGAAGAGACATTTAAATCCACTATTGGTAAAGAAAGTGTTCATAAATTAAGTAATGATAATGGTATAAGATTGATTACTTTTGCAACCTCAAAGAATTTAATTGCGAAAAGTACTACTTTTAAACATAAAGATATCCATAAATATACCTGGTCTTCTTCAGATGGTAAAACTCATAATCAGATAAATCATATTCTCATTGATAAGAGAAGGCATACTAGTATAATTGATGTTCGTTTACATAGAGGTGCTGCCAAGGGACCCGGGTTTGAATCCCGCTCGGGCTAGGTTGTTTGTTAATGTCTGTTCATCAATTTCATCACTCAACCCCATCTTCTCAAATTAGTTAAGAGGCGCAAAACACGAAGTAAAATAAACTAAATCAATCAATCAACATAGATGTGCTGACTGTGCCAGTGACCATTATTTAGTAATTGCTAAATTAATAGAAAGAGTCGCTGTGATTAATCATAAGCAACAAAATCTAAAAGTACTAAAATTTAATACAGGAAAATTTGCTGATGAAAGAATTAAGAAAGATTACCAAATTAAACTGTCAAATAGATTTGATGTTTTGCAGGATTTAAATGATGATGAAAATATAAATGAAACAGACGTAAATAAGAATTGGGAGCACATACGTAATGCACTAAAATTAGCAGCTAAAGAAAGTATAGGATACCATAAACCGAGAAAAAGTAAGTCATGGTTCGCTAACGAATGTCATAATCTAATAGAAATAAGAAATCAGGCTAGACTTAGGTGGTTAAATAACTCTGATGATACAAATCTAAACAATTATAATAGAATAAAGCGAGAAGTTAACCGCACGTTAAGAAGTAAAAAAAGAGATTACTTGAAAAGCAAAATTAACGAAATTGAAACAAACAGCAAAAATAAAAATATCAGAGATTTATATAAAGGTGCTAATGAATTTAGAAAGGTTTAATACTAGCTAAGTTAATTAAATATTGTGGAAAATCGTTGATATGTCAAATTCATAAATTAATTTGTTTAATATGGAATAAAGTAGAAATCTCTTAACAATGGAAAGTATCCATAATTGTTCCTGTGTTTAAAAAAAGTGATAAAATGAACTGCAATAATTACCGTGGAAATTATCTACACTCAACAACATATAAAATATTATCTAACATTATTTAAAAAAGACTAACCCCATATGCTAATGAAATTATAGGTGATTATCATGTGGATTTAAACATAACAGATCAACTACAGATCAATTTTTTCTCATCAGACAGACACTTGAGAAAAATTGGGAATATAATCAAAGTGTCCATCAGCAATTCATTGATTTTAAAAAAGCATAAGAATCAGTCAAAAGATATAAATTATATAATATATTAGTCGAGTTTGGAATACATAAGAAGCTTGTTAATATGATAAAAGTATACACCAGTGAAACAAAGAAAAATTCGGTTGGCTATTAATGTGTCTGACAAATTTACAATTTATGATTGGTTAATTTTGCCTTAGAATATGCTGTTAGGAAGGTAAAAGAAACTAACAAAAAACTAAAATTAAACGGCGTGACTCTGTTGTTAGCATATGCAGATGATGTAGACTTATTAGGGGATGATATAAATACAATTAGGAATAATGCTAAAATATATTTGAAAGCAGCTAAAGAGATGGGTTTGGAAGTTTTGAATTTGAATTTGAATTTCAAATTTTGGGTGCGTCAGCACTAAGGCCATTTTGCACCCGTCACATTATACGGGGTCCAGCCCCTTATCGTTACAAATAACAACTCTAACGTTGCAGAACTGAAATCATAAAATATTAAAATCTTCTGACTTTCGTTAAAAGCGGAGGCTGTAAAGGGGCACTCAGCACACATAGGGACAAAAGAAAAGGACAATACAAACAAAATTATGCTGGGCATGGGGCCAGTCGCCAGAGCCTCGTTAGTCTTCAGTCCAGGGTGTACTATCGTGCAAGTGAGTTTGACATTTGGATGTACTACGTGGAAGGTCACCCCTTACACCCCAGGTTTGGAAGTTAGCAAAGAGAAAACTAAATATATGCTTACAGGCCGAAACCAAGTGTTGGGTAATAATCAAAATCTAATTATTGATAACAAATCGTTTGAACCAGTTTCCAAATGCAAGTACTTAGGAGTAATACAAACAAATAAAAATTATATGAAAGAGGAAATATAAAGCAGGCTTAATTCAGGAAATACATGTTACTTTTCTATTCGTAAATTTCTCGTTCAATATCTAAGAAACTATAAGTTAAAATATACAAAACAGTAATTTTGCCTGTATTATTATATGAATGCGAAACTTTCTCCGTTACATTGAAAGAGGAACATAAATTGAGAGTATTTGAAAATAAGATCTTTAGGAAAATATTTGGAACTAAATGGGACGAGGAGACAGGTGAGTGGAGAAGGTTACTTAATTTAGAACTACATAATTTGTATTCATGTCCAGATATTATTAGAAGTATTAAATCAAGAAGACTTAGGTGGGCAGGCCATGTGGTACGAATGGGAGAGGAAAGAGGAATTTACAGGATTGTTGTTGGGAAACCTGATGGTAAGAGACCTGTAGGAAGGCCAAGACGAAGATGAAGCGATAACGTTGAGATGGGCCTGAAGGAAATCGGTAGGGATGGAAAGGATTATATAGATATTGCTCAGGATAGGGACAGATGGAAGGCCTGTATTGCTGCAGCCATCAATCTTCGCGTTTGGCTAGAGAGTTAATTAGTTAGTATATTAACCATTTATTCATGTAGGACAAAAAGCTGTTTTTTATAGTTAGATTATCAGTATAAAACAGACTAAGCTTAAACGTCACCCTATTTCAAATAATAATCATAATAGTTGCTGTAACGTTCGGTGTAAGTCACAGAAAAACAATATACGTTTTTGTTATAAAATATGTCTACAATTTCACCATTCGAATTACACTAACTCTTTCCAGAAAAATCTCAAGGAGGGCAAGTGCCCACCCTGCGGGCGCCCGTGTGTAAAACCGTTACACAATGAATTAAATAGACGAATGGAGCGACTCCAAACCACAATCGGCCACGGATATGGGGAAATGTCACAGCTAACCACCACTCGAGTGCCGGACAATCAATCTGGTGTAAAGTAGTCCACCATGTAAGAGGGACAGCGGACAGATGCCGCCAATAAGGAATCAGTGACTCACCCAACTGCTTCTCCTGTAAAGTGCCTGACTCTTTAGCTCATGGCTTAACACAGTGTTGAAACTTCTCTACTGCATGGGTCAAACTGAGAACAATGTTAAGCCGCAAGTACAGCACATTAATAGCTAAGTTTGTGTGTTCAGAATTCAACTTCTTTCCTCCCACGAAACAGTTTAATTTGGTAATATTTCTTAATTCTTTTATCAGCAAATTTTCCTGTATTAAATTATAGAACTTTTAGACTTTGTTGCTTATGATTAATCACAGCGACTCTTTCTCTTAATTTAGCAATTACTAAATAATGGTCACTGGCACAGTCAGCACCTCTATGTTGATTGATTGATTTAGTTTATTTTACTTCGTGTTTTGTGCCTCTTGGCTAATTTGCGAAGATGGGGATGAGTGATGAAATTGATGAACAGACATTCGCAAACAACCAAGCCCGAGCGGGATTCGAACCCGGGACCCTTGGCAGCACCTCTATGTAAACGAACGTCAATCATACTAGTATGCTTTCTCTTATCAATGAGAATATGATCTATCTGATTATGAGTTTACCATTTAGAATTTGCGAAATGTCAGGAGTTTTCTGAGTATTTTCCAGAGAAATTCCGAAACTATCAGGAAATTGCAGACATTTGGTCTGTAATCCCATCTGGTGTGTGGAATTAATATCTTTCCTATCCATATGCCCTCATATACACATCTAATTTAGAACAAAATAAATCCGAATAAATTTTTACGGGCTATTCTGCGCATGGGCGTATTTAAGGGAGGGGTACAACGGGTCCAACACCCACCCTCCCTTGCTTGCTTCAGTAAAATTGCCAGATTACCTGTTCTATCCGCTATGCGCAGTGACTAGCCCATAAAAATTTATTCGGACTTATTTTAATTTTAACCCCGACCCTGTGGCCGAGTGGTTAGCCCATCGCGCTGCGACGCCAAGGGTCCCGGGTTCGAATCCCGGTCGGGCTTGGTTGTTTGTGAATGTCCATTCATCAATTTCATCATTTCATCATTTCATCATTCATCCCCATCTTCGCAAATTAGCCAAGAGGCACAAAACGCGAAGTAAAATAAACTAAATCAATCAATCAATCAATTATTTTGTTCTAAATTGGAGGTGTATATGAGGGCATATGGATAGGAAAGATTAATTCCACACACCAGATGGGATTACAAACCAAATGTCTACAATTTTCTGATAGTTTCGGAATTTCTCTGGAAAACACTCAGAAAACTCCTGACATTAAGCAAATTCTAGAATGCTACAGGGTTTTTTCTACCCAAAGCAGCTACATGTGAACTTATAGCGCGAATATTAACATTTCATTATTAGTTCCTGATATGGTGTGCTACCATTCAAGAATTAAGTATTCCTCAGGTTCTAATTTTTTGACAATTTGAAATTTCCCAACTGTTTGATAATCCCGAGAGTCGATAAATCATTTGCCAAAGTCTAGATCGG
Organism: Lepisma saccharinum; assembly: GCF_977018435.1. Taxonomy (NCBI): domain Eukaryota; kingdom Metazoa; phylum Arthropoda; class Insecta; order Zygentoma; family Lepismatidae; genus Lepisma; species Lepisma saccharinum. The sequence goes on from NC_139254.1 coordinate 42,424,285, forward strand.
AAGGGGAAACTTTGTTTCCGATTTGTCCCTATTGGAGATTGTAACTGAATCTGGGTTAGCTTCAGCTATTAGTACTTTTACTCTCTCCGAGTTGTGTGGGTGTGGATTTAGAAAACAGTTGTTGGTGAAGGATAAGACGGTGCTGAGGTAATGAGTGTTAGCATTAAGGGGGTGAGAAAGATAATTTAAGAGAAGTAACCAAAAGCAGTTTTTGTACATTGTTCAGCACATATTTTGACTCTAGCTGTTGCCCATTATTGTGAAATTTCTGCGATATTGAGACTGTCAAGTCAGGTATATTATTTTCCCTCAAGGAATTAATTTCAAAGAATGCAATGCAAGAAAGTCAGGAAAATTCTGCAACATTCTCAAGTTGTTTGACACAAGATGGACAGAAAAGTATCAATACTAAGTAGGGTAACCTGTGAAATTGTATTCACCATAGTAGAAACTGTACAGCTTACCAATTCAAGATAAACATTTCAGCAAGCTATTTAGTTTCTTCAGTGCGTAACCTGTGAGGAATTTCAAATATCTCCACCTGTTCTAACCAAATTGTTTTCATGCAGTGCAACATTATTTTGAGCATCTCATAAGGTGGATTGATCAGCATTGTGAAAATTTCAGTATTCTAATAGAGACATTAAGAAAACTAAGAAAAAGTTCAGAGAACTTTAGTGAAATGTATTACAACGTAGAGACTATGATGAAGAAATGAAGAGACCTAGAACACCCAGTTGTCAAATAGGAGGAACAATGCACCAGCTGAGAACACAAAATAACATTACAAGGCAAACCTCTGTTGTCCATTTTTATAGTAGAATTTAACTCACTTTTCTCTGAACACAGTCAACACATTACAAAATTGCAACAACTTATTCCAAAAATGTGAAATGCCTATTGCTCATTCATTGAAACAGTGTGTCAAAATGTTGGTTGATATTGATTACATTTTGAAATCTGAATGAAAAATGTGTTAAACAATAATTGAATAGACATGTCCAGAGAAAATTGTGACAAGCTCTTTTACTCAAATATGCACAAATTGTTCGTGATCTTGGCTACACTGCCAGTTTCAACTTCAACACCCGAGAGGATGTGTTCAACATTAAAGAGGTTGAAATAATGTCCTCGCAATTCAACGGAAGATTATCGACTAATGGACACTTCACTGTTAATTGTATATACGAATATTGTTGGCCGATGATATTTTCAATTTTGTAGCAAGGAGGAAAATACTATTTCTAATATTGTTACCCTTTCTTAAAGTGTAGCTGGGAATAGATTTTTCAAAATAATTTTCTGCTCATTTTATGTAAAGAAGTTAGACGTTCGTAGATAGAATTAATTTAATAGATTTGTGGCCTTTCATGTGGGGGCAGATTTGATTTTGATTGCCAGATCATAACTAGGGGTGGTATAAGTGGTATACGATTTTCAGGGACAATCCCGGAATGGTATAATGTGTCCCGGTGACCCGAATTGTTTCTTCGGGATGCAAAAATGTCCTGGAATCAGGTGAGAAAGAAGAAATGATTCAGACTATACTTTCCTGAACTTTATTTATATTTAAAATGCGTGTACGTAATTCTAAAATGGTCATTTTACAAAAAATCTAACTATATTGAACCGCTCCCTCTCCATAATACAAGAGTTAACGAGTTACAAGAAAGTACTGCAAATATCTTTTGACTTCACGATGGCGCCGCCGTCTGCTAGCACCGCTGAATTTCAGTTACGATTCTCTTCCATTGTATAGTAAGCAACCTGCTCAGAATCAGTACTTCGGTGCCTATCCGTTCAGTCCGCAGTTTTCAAATAAAGTTCCCTCATTGTGAGATAGCAGCTTATAGTTTATTTGGCACCGAAAAGGAATTGCAAGATAAGTGATATATGCTTCGAAGTGAATTTCTGTTTTTAATAAGTTTAAATAATATGATACTGGGGCTGTATAAATGTAAATAACAATTATGTTTTACATACATACAACTTTATCGAGTCCAGCCACCCCCCACCCGCTCCCCAACAAGCTTCCGGTCAGTAGTGTCCAGAATATTTACTTATGAAATATAGGAACCCTAATTGTACTAAATATTGAACCCCTCCCCCCTTTACGTGAACTATATATACGCCCATGGCTGTGCGATTATAATGTATCCAAAAATTCTAATTTATTTATTTATTTATTTATTTATTACTAAACACAACAGGCGAATGCCCAATTACAGTGTTCTACATTTCTTATTTATCTTTACACTCAGTATATCAGATCTTTACCACCATGTACAATATATATAAGATACAGATATAATATATTATAAATTACATAAAATATGGAAATAAAATAAACAAGGATAAATCAAGGATAGAAGTTATTTACATTAAAGAAATATATTAATTATGTGTGTAATAAATTACCTGTAAATAATTGACACACTAGAAAGTACGTACATATATGTAATTGAGTATAAACTACGAAAGAAATATATATTTACAAATATTGCGTTTATGTTTACATTGTTGACATTTGTTCTTCCATTCCTTGAATAACATTTTTGAATGTCCCAATAGGCATGTGAAATATGTCTAATTTTGGTTCCCTTTCGGAACATCTGTTGTACAGTTCACACATTCTCCTGATAGGTGATTTATTTATAATGTTCGATCTTCTGTTACTACAGTAAAAGAGGCCCCCTTTGGATCGTGTCTTGGAGATAGGAACACGTATGTGTATTTGTTCTAGAAGATGTTGCACTTGAATATTATTGTTCATGATTTTGTATAAGAAACAGAGCATTTGCGTCTTCCTTCTTTTGCTGAGAGAAGGCAGGTTGTGGTGTTTACAGAGGGAAGTGTATGATTCGTATCGGGGATATATGCCTGTTTCTTTATAAGTAGCGTACCTTACGAATTTAGACTGTAGCATTTCTATTTTATGCGTGTACTTTTTGTCCTGAGGAGCCCATATTTCTGCTGCATATTCTACTTTGCTTCGGACTAAAGCGTTAAATATTATTTTCATTATTTCTTTGTTCATAAACTCTTTACTCATTCTAATTGCGTACCCTAGGTTCCTGTGTGCCTCATTTACGACCCTTTCAACATGTGTTGCAAATGTAAGTTTTGAATCAAATGTAACTCCTAGATCTCTCATCTCGTTAACCCTTTTAATTTTTGTGTTATTTATTTTGTAATCGAATTCAATTTGCTTTCTGTTGCGCGAGTATGTCATCGTGCAGCATTTTGCTATGTTCAGATTAAGATCATTTATTTCGCACCACTTTGTTACTGTATTGATTTCACTTTGTAAGGATTTGCAGTCATCAATATTACAGATAGTCTTACCGAATTTCAAGTCATCGGCGTATAAGAGTCTGAATGAGTCACACAGGTACTTTGGTAAGTCATTGATTAGAATTAAAAATAACAGAGGTCCGAGATTCGAACCCTGGGGGACTCCTGAGAAAACTGCGAACTCTTCTGTTAAAATTCCATTATAAGATACGTTCTGCTTACGGTCTTTTAGATAAGAAGCAAAGAAATTTAGTGCTGGTTTGGAGAGGTCGTAACACGAGAGTTTACTCAACAAGATATCGTGGTTTACTCTATCGAAGGCTTTGGATATATCTGTATAGATGACATCTACTTGCTTTCTTTCTTCTAGATTAGTTGCTACGAAATGACTTAGGAGGGATAGGTTCGTAACAGTGGATCTACCCGGGACGAAGCCATGTTGGTTGGCAGCTATTACTGGGGATACGTGTGACAACAATCTTCGATAAATAATACTTTCGAAAACTTTTGCGGGCGCAGATAATAAAGATATGGGCCTATGCTCTTCAATGTTACCGGTGCCACTATTTTTGGGTACGGGACGCACTGTAGATGTTTTCCATTTCCTGGGAAATACAGATGTGGTTAGGGAAAGATTGAATATTTTCATTAAGGGTAGGGCTAATAAGCTTGCACAACCTTTTAACACGTAGGGCGGAATGCCGTCAGGGCCACAAGATTTCTTTGGTTTTAACTTTTTTATTGCCTTTTCAACATCATCAATACTGATTGCGTTTAGTACAAATTCTTCGCCTACGTCTATCTTTTGGTGGTCTTCGATTAAATTGCAGTCGTAATTCGCGGGCGTGCTCTTATAGGTGGAAAGGAAATGCTGGACGAAGGCGTTCGCAATTGCCTCGTCATCGTCTAGTGTAGTGTCATTGTATTTGAGGGGCATGGACGTATTTTTCCTCCCTTTATTTTGAACGAAGGACCAAAAGTGTCTAAAATCGAGTTTTATATAATTTTCTGTTTCTGATACGTAATTCCTGTAAGCTTTTTCAATTTGCCTTTTGGTTATTTTGCGGAGAGTTTCAAACTGTGCACGATGAAAGTTGGTATTACCAATTCCACGTTTCCATTTCTTATGGTGGTGGGATTTGCTTTTAATGTTTTTAATTATGCCACTGGTGAACCAACTAGGATATCGTGATGTTATGGATTTCTTTTTGTACGGGACGGTAGCTTCAAAAACTTTATCCAGATTTTCGTAAAAGATATCAAGCGCGTCATTTACATTCTTTTGATTGGATATTTCTTCCCAGTTGATGGTAGCAATTTCACGGTACATTACTTCAAAGTTTGCTTTTTGGAAATTACGTATTCTAATTGTTTTCCCTTTATTTGCTTTAACATGTTTCGAAACAAAGAATTCGATGCTAAGTTGGGGGTGATGTTCATCCTCCGGTACTAACGTTTCAGTTTCTTTACAGACCGACACGTTTTGGATGTTAGTCAGAACTAAGTCTAGTGTTTTGTTGTTGGTGTTTAACACATTATTTACACTACTTAAATTGTAGTAAGACATAAAGTTGGAGAGAGTTTTAGATTTTTGCGAGCCTTTGCTGAAATCATAATTAGAACCTGTTACTTCCGGCAAGTTAAAATCACCTACGAGGAGTATGCGTGAACTGGGAAGACATACAGAATAAATCGCTTCATAAAACGCTTCATAAATTGAAATAGTACACAAGGGTGGGAAATATACTATGCATATATACAGAGACATAATATCGTTAATTACAGTTTTTTCGAGGACACATTCAATTGGTAGGTCAGCTAATTCTATGGTGGTTGATCTGTATTTGTTTTGTATTCCTAAAATAACCCCCCCTCCATCCTTTTTTCCCAAGGTTTTCATTTTCCGGTCACATCTAGTTACGCCATATCTGTCATCAAACAGTTCACTGTCCCTGATGCCAGGTACCAGCCAGCTTTCGACTACAGCCACTGCAGCATAGTCGTTGGCAAAAACGCTTCGAGAGAAAGTCCTGATTTTCGTACGGAGTCCTCGGGTATTTTGAAATGCTAGATTAAATAATGCTTTACTCACCGCCTCTTTCCCTTTTTCTGGGGATGACCGTCGACTGCCTGTCCATCATTGGGTGGAATGACCTCTCTCCCTATTGTTGTTCCTTACCCTCGGGTCCCGACGGGAAGAGAGGGTGGATGCGGATGGCGAACGTTGCTTCGGTCCCTGCCCTCCTGCTGCTCCAGCTGCCGTCGCGGCCTCCGACGGAGGCGCGGAAGGGGTAGGTGGAATTCCTTTGTCACGTTGACGAGAGACAGGTACTTCGTCCGGTTGCATACTCTCCAGGTCGCCGAGTGTGTAACGCCTCCCGTCGATGAACAGATACCGAAACTGCAGGTATGCATACTTTCCTTGATTCCTGGCCTCGATCATGTGGTACTGGAGCTTCTTCCGTTCTTCTCGAACCTTTGCAGAGTAGTCCTGCTCCAAATACACACGGCTTCCTTTCAGTTCTTTGCTGTTGCGTAACACTTCTTCTTTCTTTTTGTCAGACAGAAATTTGCATATCACAGGTCTGTTCTTGTTTCCTTGCTTTTTCCCGAGACGATGCACACGATCGAGATCGAGCTCACCGAGGGACACTTTGAGCTTTCCTTCGATCAGTTCCCGGATTTAAAATATTTAGTTTCAAGTGCGGAGTTCACATTGCCTTTTCATGTACTCAAACTCGAATTATACTAAGAATCATAAGTCACAAATGATAAGGAGTACACTAATCCACGAAAAATTGAAATTGTATAAGAATTTTAACCTGAAATTCACCTAATGATCTTTGAAGATAACTTGCAACTATCTTACGTCTGTCAGATAGATTGTTCTGCAAAGAACACTAACAAAGTAAACGGATTGAGTGAACTTTTACTAACACCACAAGTATAGTATTACAATAATCTGAGGATAATGATGTACGTATATAAATAAAAAAATTATTAGATAATTCATATTTGGTTGTTATATATACGGTACCTATTAAAATATCTTACTATTTTTAAAGTACTGCTTTTAACGATTGTACATATTCAGTATTTTTCAGGAACTGTGAACCATTTTAAGTATTTTCGGAACCTACTTCAGGATTTATCGAGTCTAATTTATGATTTTTAGAACCTATTTTATGATTATAGAACTACCTTAGGAACCTAATGGCACACGTTTTAGAACCTAAGAACAGTTCTTTATAGATCACTATGAAAAATTAATGCACTAAACGGAACAAATTTTATCCAATATTCCTAACTGTACTCTATACCTAAATGTAGTATATTCTGAAATGTAGTGTACATTTAAAAAAGAATCATACCCCTGTATAATGTAGTTTATACTTACACATAATTTATACTAAAATGTCTGCATAAGTTCTAGGATCAATAAAAAATATAGGTTTCATAGTTGCCATGTAACCAAGACTTCCCGGATTCGATACCCTGTGGAGAAATATTGCAGAGTGGTTCGGATTATACTTTAAACTGTAGGTCCCCCCAGATTAACCTATTTGTGCATGAAGTGGAGTTAAAACAACAATCCCAATCCAATGATTCCGTTATTAATTGAAGTTTCACTTACTTTTATTACTGACTTCCACATAATGATCAAATTCCGTATAAATGCCCTCTCCAGTGTGAGGGGTGTTGAAAGAAATTCACAGTTTCTGTAAATTTACATTTCGTTTGACTCTACACGTATATTTTATTGAGTATAATAATAACGAGTTTACATTTTGAAATTCAATGTGTGATATAGTATAGTTTACCTGAAATTTTTTGACAGACAATAGAATGTTTCGAGGGGTTACCCACTTGAGCAATTGCCACCTGAAACCAGACCCAACCATTATGATGACACCCCCTCGGGTTTTCACAGTCTGTTCGTCCTCCAGGAACAGGTGCCATACAATGTCTTCCAATCTGGCCATCTCCTCGAAGGTGACCTTAGACGGGTCCAAGTTTCCTTAAACGGAAAAAAAAGAAAATCTGTAATTATTGATATGTCAGAATTGAAATTTAGTACTCATCTATAATCACCACTGTCGGAATATTGGATTGGATTGATTTGGTGTATTAAGTCCGCTTTATGCACAGTAAGGCTAATCGGGACTGACCTACAGTTAAAGTGGGATCCGAATCACCATGTGCCTTCAACGGGTATCGAACCCGAGACCCCTTGACGCTACCATCATTAAGCGGTGTTTGTTTTTTTCACATTTATACCCTGTCCAAGAACACTGTTTATACATACAGGGAGTCCATAAAGTCCTGCAAAACACAAACTCTGTAACTTGAAAACTATTAAGTTTATTAACAAAATATTTTGTGTGTACTTACACCAAGGTTCAAAATTTATTTCCTGCTTGTTAGGTTCATCGCCAAACCTCCAATTGTGCACCATTCACGTCCAAACACTGTTGCAGTCTTTTTTGTGAAACCGAGAATTGCGTGCTGATGGTGCTCCCTTGGGATATTCAGAATCACATCTCTTATTTTTCTTTTATGTCATCCAGATTAGCTGGTTTCTGTGAATACATCTCGGTCTTTACATGTCCCCACAACCAATAATCGCAAGGTGTCAAGTCTGGTGATCTTGCAGGCCAAGGTGTGGGCTTTCTTCTGCCAATCCATCTACTTTGAAATTGTTTGTTAAGAAATTGCCGAACTTCAAGGGCAAAATGCGGTGGCGTCGCATCTTGTTGCATGTGGACGTCATTGATGATGCCTAACCTATTAAGTTCTGGCACAAGGATTGTCTGTAGCATGTTCAGATAGTTGTTGCCATTTACCGTGTCTTCCTAGAAGAAAAATGGACCAATGATGTGGTCCATTGATATCGCACACCAGACATTCACTTTAGGACCACCTCGAGTTTGCACTTTAAACTCGTGAGGATTTTCAACCCCCCAAATTCGGCAATTGTGCCTGTTCACTTTTCCCGACACATGAAATGTGGCCTCATCTGAGAACAGAATCCGAGACAGAAGGTCACCATCACCTTGTAAACGTTTAAGCATTAACCCACAAAACAACATTCTCATGTCACAGTCTTCGTCTTTCAGATCGTGTACAAATTTTAACTTGTAGGGCCGGGCCTTCACCTTCTTGCTTACGATCTTGTGTAATGTTGACTTCGGTATTCCCAGTTCCAGTGATCTTCGTTTCAGCGATTTCATTGGACTCCGATGCACGCTGTCCTGCACTGACTGAATCACATCGTCACTCGATCCTGGCCTTCCACTGCGTGGCAAATCTGACACACTTCCCGTTGCCTTGAACTTTTCATACCATCTCTTGATACTTGAATTTGTTGGTGGTGGTTTCCCATATGTTGTCTGGAACTCTCTCTGCACTGAAACACAAGATTTTTAAGTCTGCAAACCACAGAACACACTGTGCCTTTTCCTGGATGGACGCCATCTTAAGTCACATGATCACGTGATTACCAGTGCAAGCGTCACTGAGCAGTGTGGCCAGAACAAAACTTTAAACTTCCACCCTTCTCACCCAAAAAATGTGTATTGTTAAACGCAACAGCTAAAAAGTTATAGAGTTTTAGTTTTTTGCAGGACTTTCTGCCACTTCAAATTATTTAACCTATCAATGTGCTAGCTAGTAACTGTCTACCACTTGACAGGCTATTGCATTCAAATTAAAATTAGTTACTAAATACTTATAAAAAATGGGGTGATTGTGATGGATGAATTTGGGGGGGACTGCGTCCAGAGTCTTCTGGGGTATGGGCACCCCTGGTTGAAAGTATTTAGACTACACAGTATTGCATACGACCAGTTTTTCATTAGTACAGGAAGGGAATGTTCATGTAGATGATCTGAAAGAGTAAAATCTTAATATAACCAATGTCTGTTATATACTACAATAATTATAACAATGAAAATACATACATTATTACTAGTATGATAGCATATTGAAAGTTTTAAAACTAGACAGCCTTCAAGTTAGAAGAGAAATGTAAATAATATCTTATTTGGAGAGTATTTTAGGAGGAAGATTTCAGGTACCTAACCTTATTCAATAATTATGTGTGACAGTAAATCAGTACAATCGTAGGGAGAATAATACACTCGTTCTACCGGATTTGAAACCAAAAACAAGTTTCTACTTTTTCTTGTTAATAGTTACATTTTGTATCTAGCAAGGTTAAATATTCAATAATTGTAATGTTATACTGTTATCACCTATCAAGAAGGTCAAAAATATTAAAAATGTATCTATGTGCATTTATTGTTTTTGTATCTAATTTAGGTTTCAATGTTTATATTTCTTAATATGTTATTGCATTAATGTTAGTTTAGGTTCAGCTGTTTACTATTTTCATCATTTTCAACACGTGTCCATCGTAACATCCTCCAGGCAGTCTCCATCTACATTCGCTGTGTGGCAACCGCAAGCAAAGGGCTTCCCTAATTGTGTAGTGGTAACTCCCTAACCTTATAATCAAGCAGTACCGGGGGGGAGTAATTAGACTGTGGTTTCTATCATACTAGTAGAATGTTAGGATACACTGTAGGTAAATCGAGCTTAAAAATATGAACTTACTGATGGTTACAGGCATGCAAATCTGTAAGCAACAATAAGTTCAATTTTTCAATTTTCTTGAATTCATACAAACGTGGCAATGTTCATGTAGGTGATCTGAAAGATTAAAATCTTAATATAACAAATATCTGTTATATACTACAATAAGTATAACAATGAAAATACATATCTGGAGTTCTATGGCATAGCAGCTGTAGGATGAATCTTAACATTTAATGAAGAATAATTGAATTGAATTTATAAACGAGTACGTTCAAATAATTATTGGTACTTTGATATGGAATAAGAATCCAATCTGACGTTACAATTAACTAAAGGCAAATTTCAAACAAAGAAAGTTACTTGTTCCAAACCCATGAACATGTACAACAGACATCCCCCCGGTGGAGGCACATAGTGGTTCGGATCACACTGTAAACTGTAAGTCCAGTCCCGATTAGTCTTGCTGTGCATAACGTGGACTTAAAACACCCAAATCAATCAACCCACTATCTGACAATGATGCAAAAATTTAAGCTTAATCAGTTGATGTTATGTCGATATTAATAAATTTTGCATTATTTAAATATACAATGCAAATTAGTTTTAGTGATAGAGCTCTTATCTAATATTGCTTTTATTTGTTATTAGTGTTAATAAGAAAATACTTTTATACCCTCTCACCTTGATATAATATCACAACAAGTCGGCCATCTTTATCTCTGTTTTTCAGCAGCCTGAAGGATTTTAATCCAAAAATATGTCGATAGTTCATGGGTGATTCGTGGCAAAAGTAGGACTTATAATCAAAGCGAATCCTGTAGAAGAGTGTTATCTGTAACAGACGAAATTACGTTACGAGATATAAAATATACAACAAAAAAGTGTCTTGAAAACTTGCAATAAATCCATAAAAATTACATATAATTTACATTTCATAAAAGTAAGAACTGGAATTGAATTTTTTTTTAGAAAACCCCTTTCTGTTTGTGAGAACCTACATCTGGAACTCAGTTGTGTGGGGGGGGGGGCAATATGTTAATAACATGAAATTTGTTCTGAACCTGTAAAGACTATTATTGATTATAAGAAAATATATATATTCATCCGGCATAGCTCATACAATACAAACATAATAAGTAACCCTTATGTAACTTATAGCCATAAGTAAATGTTTGTCATGATCCCTTACCTTTTATCGTCACTTATGCGGTGTACTTCCTCACAAACACCGTTCCTACTTTAGATTGAGGGGGTGGTTGTGGTCCTTTGTTGGAGGGGGTAAAGGGGGGCACTGGTCACGGCTCCAGGTCCCGGATTCCTTTAATTTCCCCTGCACTGGCTGATGTTCCGGGGACATGGTGTGATTTATTGTATGAATTGTTCAGTAAACACACGGAAGTAGTTCCGTTTACACTAGATCCAAACACAGCTCCTCTCGCTGCACGGTGCTGTCACCTGTTCACCAATCGTACTTCACTTACTTATCTCCTCCCAAAGCACAGCACTGCATCCCTGTACCCCCCAGAGAGTCTTTTGCACAGCCTGTCACATACACCCTCACTCCAGTCACCTCTATCTCGTGTCCCTCAAAGACGCTAAAACTTCTTCTGTGTGCTTGCAATGTTACCGGTTTTTTGTAGCCTTGTCCAGTGGCTCCAATACACACACACACACACACCAATACATACAAAAAAATAAGAAAACTAACAAAAAGGACACCCTAGCCAGTGTAAGTTGCGTGAGGGACGCGCTTCTCCCTCTCGCCATACCAAGCAAGGGACAATCCTACGAACTTCTAACTGGTAAAAGAAAACTAAAAGCCAAAAATATATAATAATAAAAATAATAAATTTAGGGTGGCACTACAGTTGTAAGTAAAATACTTAAGTATTATATTAAATACTGAAAACTTACGAAATATAACAGGCCGTTTAGAGTTTTTAATTGTTTTGAAAATACCTAGCACATAATGTAAATGTTATAATCTACTCTAGCCTCCCATTGCTATCAATGTTTACATAAAATAAACGGGATTTCACGTAACCGCATAGTGTATCACCTGCATTTAAAATGTTACAGTTTCATTTACGATATGCGCATTATGCTTTTAAGTGCAACGCCTCGGACAATTGACGAGTTATTTTTTACTTCCAGGGTAATGAGACGTTCCTGTCAGCTATAGTGGTCTCCATTTCTCCAAGGGTTATATCTAAGGTTATGGAAAAGTTCAATGTAATATTTCCTACAATTTATAACTCTATTGTTACATACTTTGAAGAATTTTATGTTTCAGTTACATAGAATTGAAACTGTAACAAATAAATTAATATACATCCGTTCTTTATCTCGGGTAATTATTTAGTTGAGTATATGATTTGAAAGAAGTATTTCAGCAAGAAAGACTAAACTCATTTTCCTACAAAGAATGCTTCAGACTAACGTTGTTAAGACAGTTTTTGTGCGAGAAACAGTATTTTCGCCTAAAGTGACAAGGAACTAATTGATCTAAGAAAAAATACAAGCATTTCTTCTTAATTTTAGACCCACAGACGTCTGTAATTATATATACCACATAGGCCTACGTACTAAGGCTCATTCTCTTTGAAATGTAAAAAAATGTGACATATGAATGTTTTTCCGAAGTAAAAATGACAAGGTTTGTACAACTTTTGCGGACATTATATGATCAAAGTTCATCAAATTTGGATACCTTCAAATACTGTTCCAAGAACAGTACTTGAACGGTTCTTACTGATTACAATAGCAGAGGGTCTTATTGAAACACAATGATAGATAGACAAGAACAAAACGAAAATGATGATGAGGTAAAAGTGATGAATGGAGGTGTGATTACTGCGATGATTCAAAAAGAGAAGAAATTCAAAAACAAGCCTGATGTAACTGTAAAAAATTAGATACTGCACAAATTATATACTAAACAAAATATTGCAAAGAGAATGTGTATATTACATCAGTAAAGAAAATAGAGAAACGCATTCAACTAATACATTTAAAGCAATATAATATTTTACATTGTAACAAAATTATTTGTTTTCTGTAATCATATGATATGCTTTTGAAACTTACAAAATAGTAGTAGAAGATCCGTGGAAAATTTAATGTGTGGTAGGGTAAATCCATAACAAATGATTCAAAGAAACGAAAGTTGGTTTGCTCGCTCATTTCTAAAAATGAAAATATTTTTGTTGTTGTAACCCTATGCAGGGGTAGTTCAAAACAGGAATCATTTTTCTAGAACGTGGCTTCTTTTAAAAATGGCGGGCATTTTTGTTTCATGTCTTGAGGAATTTTTTACCTTTGCACAGAGTTGTAATAAAGAACTAAGCTAAAGAAATTGAAGAAAGCTAGGGTAAAGTACATTGTTTTCATTACATTTCAAGCTAAGTTTTATGTTTTGTACATTTTTATAACATCTGAAATGCAGATGGCTGAAATTTAGAGCCAAAACTGATATTCAATTTTGAAAAAATCGAAGTTTAGAATTTTTTTAGTAGGGAGTAATGAAATATCAGAATTATAATTTTTATGGAGCAAACATATTTATGTGTAAAAATTCTTAGCAGGAAATATTTCAGCTCTGTTACTTGTTTCCCTCTTTTACTGAAAGCTCTCTGAAAATGCTCTTCTTTCATTTTTTTCAAATTTTGAGCCCCAATATATCTAGTGCGGGACCTAAAAAAAGTTTACATTTACTGCTTAAAGAGAACTATGTGAAATACCTGTAAGGAATTTTCGAGAATGATATTCTATGCCTAAAGTTACAACAGGGGAAGTTTGTCAAAACCAGGCCAGTTTACGTTATTAGTTACACAGAAATATTTGCTTATCAGTAACCGATCATGTAATTAGAATTACTGATTATTAATCACGTCATGCGATTGACACAGTGAGTACGTTAGTAGGTATTACGAACGAAAAGGTGTTTAAGGCAGAGGTTTGTATGATCAGATTATGACATGCAAGTCATTTGCGAAGTATCTCGTTTAATCGTAGCGAAATTTCCCAGTAGATTTTTCCACAGGCTCCGCTAGCATTGCGTGGTTAAACAAATGAAAGTTTATACTTCCATCCACTGGCGTATGAATGGGGGGGACCTGATGCCGCAACAGCCCCTCCAAAAATTTTAGAAAATCAACATTTTCAAAAGATGACTTCAAAGCGAACAAACTTATCTGTGTTGACGGTTTTATCGTAAGGGTCTCCTTTCGATGCTGAAAACTGTAAATCTACCAGGTGTGAATGCCACATATGAAATACCTTCGTCGTTATTTGTATTTGCTTTTACGCCTGAGACTATAAAATGAACAGTATTGTGTGTAAATGTTACTACGCCATGAGACGCACTGTCAGTTTGCATGCTCTCCTTCAGTCACCACACGCACATATGATGCTGCTTATTGTATTTGATGCTTTTTCACTAACGACAAAATTCCAAAGTTTTCTACCAGATATTTGCGCTGTACTAGATGTCTAGTTTATCCGTATTTTATTATAATAATATAGAAATAATAAATAACCGAGTTAACAGTCATTCTTTGTCATGTTGTTGCAGACAGAGGATAGAAAATGCACATTCTCAAGGGTTATTGGTCCTTTCCAATCTTACGGCGGCCGGTCATAGGTCTAGCAAGGAAAGTGGGGAGCGTGAATTACGCCGCAGACCAACCAGACAACAGCAGTGGCGCCGAGAGACACGACGGGGCGGGAAAAGTACTGCGTGGACCTCGTTCTACTGGCTCCTGAGTTTCTTATCGCGCTGGATTGGTCGTTTCCACGCTCTCCTTGCGAGCATTAGGATCGGCCGCCGTAACAGCAGAAAAGGCCTTTAGTAGCGTCCAAATGAGCAAATGTTCATTAAGAGAAGTTTTTGGTCTTCATGATCTCTGCACCCTGTGAAACGTGATGTACGAGGACCTCCTGCATCCACACAGCACCCATGTATTCACGCGTTTGTGGGTGTGTGTTCTTGCAGCTAGGGTGACCATACGCCCAGTTTTGACCGGGACAGTCCCGTTTCAGAGGCGTGTCCAGATCGTCCCGTCGATATTATTAAAAAAAAAAACCTCTTTCACAAAAGTCTAGGAATTATCTTGAAAACAAGTCTAAATTTGAGACATTTTATGCTAAAAGAAGATGTACCGGGTGTCCGAGAAGTCTTTGTATGAAAACAAAAATTAACTGTATCAGCTATATGCAACATAGACATGAAAAAAAGGTACCAAAATATTCGGAAACTATTTAAGTTTATTTTCTTTCAGGTTTCTGTAACGTTGCGGTAGTGTAGCAGTGCCAGTGTCCAGCAAACCGGAAATGTACACAAATCAGGAAAAAGCTGAGTGTGTCCTGTGGTTTCAAGAGAGCAGGTCACAAAAAACAGTGCAGAGACAGTTTCAAACATCGTGCGTATCTGGGGTAAAGAGCCCCCTCATGAGGTGAGGAAGTCGACCATGGGCAACCCGAAGGTGAACGTTTGGTGCGCGCTGCTGCATGACAGAATAATCGAACCATTCTTTTTCTGTGAGGACATCTGGAGTGTATCTCGATATGTTGCAATTGTTTGCTGTTCCTCAATTGCTAGAATATCACCCAAATGTTATCTTTCAACAAGACGGTGCACCTCCACATTGGAGTCTGGAGGTTCGTTCCTACCTTGAACAGACATTTCCTGGAAAATGGATTGGTCGAGATGGACCGACGGCGTGGCCTGAACGATATCCAGACATAACCCCTTTAGATTTTTTTATATGGGGTTATGTGAAAGACAATGTCTACAGAACTCCTGTATCCGATCTTGCAACTCTGCGACAACGGATAACCCAAGTCATCACATCAATCCCTCCTGTGATGTTGGCTAATGCATAACGAGAAGTTGAATTTCGACTAGATGTACTCCGTTCTACCAAGGGTGCTCACGTGGAGATTTATTGATTTCTTTCCTATTACCAATAAAACTTGAATAGTTTCCGAACATTTTGGTACCATTTTTTCATGTCTATGTTGCATATAACGGATACAGTTAATTTTTGTTTTCATACAAAGACTTCTCGGACACCCGGTATATTGTTTTGTACATGTTCCGTTATTTGTAGAGCATTGAATAAGCATGCAGTTTCTTTACGGAATTGCAACAAGAGTTATGTGTCGGACATGCGGAGTAAGGTTTTCGGAGAGATTCATAAACAGCTGATGGGAGTTTAAGCTAAAAAAGACTAGTTCATCTGCTAAATACTTCTGCCATTACCCAACTTCAGCATAAAGATTGATCAGAAAGGACGAGAAACGCTATGAAAGTCATCCTGAGATTATATATATTTTGACAATTGGAGATCATATTTTAATTTATTGTTTATGACGTATAATTTATATGATCCATGCTTTAATAACTAACAACAATACGTTAATAATAACAATAATTTTATGATTATGTCTAACTGATTTTTTTAAGGAGCGGGAGAGAGGTAAACTGATCTCCTTGGGATGTCCCAATTTTGGGTCAAAATATTATGGTCACCCTATTTACAACACATGCCGTGTTACTCTAGGAAATTATATGGACCCGTTTATGGTCATTCCTGCAATTTTGTTCAATAAGAAATGAAATTTTACTCATTGTTTCTGTATTCTGTAGTAACTGTGTTCAATTCAATGTTTCGAAACACATCGTAAAGAGCACAACACAATAGGAAACTAAATGCCAAATATTTGTTTCTACATTACTATGAGACAATATTCTCTATTAGGTGATTAGCTAATAGCCTATCAGAATATAATTCTATTTCTCTTAGTTGTTGCGAAGAAGTCACATAATCAAGGAGAAAAGAAAAAAAATGTTGGCTTTTACCTTCTCGAAGGCTTTCTCCGGATTTAAATTATTGACCCACAAAAACTTCATCAGAAATTGCTCGTCCAGTCCCACCTTCAGGTTCTTTTCTCCTAGAAGAACAAAATAACCGCAGTAGATATATTTGCCCTAAAAGAAACAATTTCAATATCATAAATATTAAATGTAAGTTCATGCTTTCAAGCAGCTGAAGAGAAATTAATATTTGTTATACCCTTGTTATTGTTTTATTATTATTGTTTAATTTTTATTATTTTTATTGTATTATTCTTGTTACATATGTGTGCGTGCTTCTGATTTGTCAATTTCTATTTTTCTCGCTGTTGATATCCTGATATAAAATGTATTTCCTCTGTATTCAGGATTTCTCAAATAAATAAAAAAAAATGTACATGTCTTGGCATTTCACACAATAGAATTTCTAGCCTCAATAGAAAGTTGTAAATTATTTTCGAATTTTTTCGAATTTCTTACATGCATATAGGATATGCAATTGATTGGGCAATGTCTATATACAAGGGTTGGATAAAAAGTAATGGCAACACTGGTATAATTGGTACTTGACTGTATTGGCAGAGGAGCACGTGTTACGTTCCTTCAAAGTAATCGCCCCTCATCTCTACGACCTTCTGTCACACGTATGGAAGGCGTCGTACACCGTCAGCACGTCCATCTCTGTCGATGTCCCGCAGTGACCGCCCTATAGCACGTATGATGGCTTCGCGCGTGTCGTAGTGCTTCCCGCCCAGTGGTTCCTTCATTTTGACAAAACGGTCTTAATCACACGGTCTCATACCGGTGAATACGGCGGATCTTCCAGTACCACCCACTACCAGTTATGCAGGAGCGCCGTCACATTGTTCGCAGTGTGACACCTTGCATTGTCAAGCAGGATGATGGGACACCGTGCCGTCGCTTCCTTCTTAATGCGAGACGAAGGTGGTGTTGCAAGAAGGTGCAGAAGTAGGCAGCGTTGACCGTCTGCCTGAGAGACGTTGTTCTTCTTGCCTAAACATATTGTTAGGGCGCTTGCACTCTCGTCCTCTGCTTCAGAGCACTGCTGTTTTTGACTGAATAACATACAATCGCTTCCACTCACTATACTTTCTCGTCTGACATTCCTTTATCAGCCACGAAACGCTTGTGGCGCTGTGACTCACCCCTTTCACGGGACAGCAGTGTGGCCATTACTTTTTATCCAACCCTTGTAGTAGTGGTCATTGGTGATATTCAAGTTTGAAGTTTGTTTTCACTGGTTCAGAATGGCACTGGACTTACAGTTTAAAAAGGAATCCGAACCACGATGTGTCTCCAGCAGAGATCCATCCCGAGACCCCTTAATTACAAGGTGGCATTGTTATCACCACCACCATCGAGCAGGCTCTACTAAGTTATGTTGTACTAAATTAACGCTTCATAATTAGTATTTATTGATTGATCGATTGATTTGGCTTATTTCACTTCACTTCTGTGCCACTTTTGTCTAATCACGAAGATGAGGTGATGATGTGATGAAATTGATGAAGAGACACTCACAAAGGACACCCATGCCCAAGCAGAGATACGAATTGCTGTATTTATTAAGTGCATCGTCTGAATGTCATAATAAGTCCATTAGTAGCTATTATGAATTAAATGGTGTGCAAGGTAGAGGTTTGTCTAATCAGGTTGAGAGATGCAAGCGGAGTACCATTATTGAGCTTGTTTCTAAGTCCACTCTATGCACAGGACGGCTAATCGGGACTGGAACTACAGTTGAAAGTGGGATCCGAACTACCATGAGCCTCCACTGGGTATCGAACTCAGGGCCCCTTGATTACAAGGCAACGAAGTTACCACTATGCTGTATGGGAGGCACTCTGATTGAAGGCTGCAACTACTCCAGTAGCCAGTCTTATTCCCTGGATTGATCTGAATTGTTCCAAGTGCAGTGAATTTCCGAATTTACTTTGTTGGTCAGACTAGCAAAAAATGTTAGGGATCCGGGAAAATATAAAATCGGATAGCTGACATTTCACAAGATATATTTGAGGTTGTATTAATAATCATCTATCGGCCTCCCCATTGGAGTAGTGGTAGCGTCGTCGCCTTGTATTCAAGGGGTTCCGGGTTCAATACATTGTGGAAGTACATAGTGATTCGGATCCCACTTCAAACTGTAGGTCCAGTCCCGATTAGGCTTACTGTGCATAAAGTGGACTTAAAATAACAATTCAACCCAACCCATAAACATATATCCTACGAAAATATAAACTACGTTTAAAGTCACGAGAAAAAATAACGTACGATTATTATCTGACCCCCAAATGGAATTCCTTGGCACGCTTCTTAAGTCATCATCCAAAATGTCTATATTAAGCAGCTCAGACCTACCTACATCTGTGTGGCATTTCTAATTGTGCAAATGTTTAAATTGTACTCATTGATACGTCATAATACTTAGATTTTTTCTTTAAAGAAAAAAGAAAATCACTACGAAAACTTTTGGAAACATGCTATAAGAGAGCACAATAGGACGAGAGGAACGGAAAGAAAATGTTATACTTGGCACCATGAAGATTTCCACTAATCGTACATCGCTTGCATAAATAAATAAATAAATAAGTGTAAGTAAATGTCTTATTCTATTCAGACAAACCTCCGACTTACATGCCATTTCATTCATAAAATCTACTAATGGACACATTATGCCATTCGCATAATGCATTTAATAAAGACAATAATTCTAAACACATGATAGTTTATTCAAAAGGAAATATTTCTGTAGTAACGTAAAGTTGCCTGGTTTTCACAAACTTCTTCCTGTCTGTAAATTTATTAGCAATAGAATATCACTCTCGATTTTTTTACAGATACCTCTCATACCTTTACTCTGTAGATATCAAATTTGTAATAGATCCACCACTAGAAATATTGGGGCTCAAATTTTGAAACATATGAAAATCGATCATTTCCAAAAAGCTATAAGAAAATGAGGAAACCGGTAACAGAGCTCAAATATTTTGTGCCTAAACATGAGATGGAAGATTATACAGTATGTTTTCATGTAAAGAAAATATGACTCTCATATTACATTACTTCCATACTAAAAAAAAAATAAGCTTTTATCTTTGCTCGATACTCAATATCAGTTATGTCCCAAAATTTTTGCCATTCATATTAGATATGATAAAAACGGTATTGAACATAAAAAGTAACTTCATATGTATTGAAAAGTATTTTTTTAACCTCAGTTTTGTGCTAACTATCGGAACTGTCGGCAAAGGCAAAATGCCAGAACTCATGAAACAAAAGTTTCTGCCATTTTTAAACGAAGTCCAGTACTATAAAAATGAGCCTGTTTTGAACTACCCTTGCATGCGGGTTACAACAACGAAAATGTGAAAACTTTAAAGAAATGGTCAAGCAACTAATTAGTGTTTTGTTGTACTATTTGGTATGGATTGACCTCAGACGATTTTCTATCCCTCACCACTCTTCATACAAAACTTTTGTTTTTCAACAGAATAAATACGACAACATAATAATGTTTCTTTATGAATAAAATAATTAATAAAAGTGTGAAAATATATTTTCCTTTTATATATTTGAAGCCATTCTACCAAAGTGAAAAATTAACTTGGAGCACTCAATTTTTATATATGCGGAATAATTATCACACAAGGCAAAATTATAGTTCAATGTTTTTAAAATTCTCTGAATATCGACCATAAACCTCAGTGGACTGCGATAGAGTCGCTGTTTATGTAGGAATATTTTCTGTAAATAATTTCTCGCTTAAAGAAAAAAGTGCATCCACCAGCTAACTAATTATCTGATAATCCTAAGCCCGAAGGTTTATTGTGGCAGAAGCATATGTTTTCAATCTATTCCTATCCTGGGAATATCAATCCAGCCTTGTCCATCCTCACCGGTTTCCTAGAGGTCCATCTTAATATTGTTATTCTCTCTTCGTCTCGGCCATCCTACAGGTCTCTTGCCATCAAGTAACCCAACAAAAACTCTATAAAGTCTTCCATCCTCTCCCATCCCTGCCCACAGAGTTATATTTATTCACTTCTAATAATATTCAGATGGATATAATATATTGAGTTGAATATAATATAACCTTCTCCACACATCCATTTACCTATTACACCAAACGTTAAAGTGTTATCATTAAGATTTTATTTACAAAACCTCTTAATTTTTTCAGATAACTTTTCACGTCCGTACAAACATACGGATATAATTAGGTCTAGGGGCCATCATTGTTAATTGGACATTATAAATTGTCTAGTGCTTTAAACTATACATATTTTAACACTACGCTTTCTCTCATCTTCAGATGAACCCTTTCTTCTCCCAGTGGTGGGAATAGATTGCCTGAATAAATGTCAATGTAGCTTGTATGTGCAAAACATTTCAGCGGAAATGTATTGCATGTTCAACAAATATGGAAAATTGCGGCAAGTTGACGAAGCAGGGAAGATAAATTCCATATTTCTTGGCAATAATCTGCGGTGGCAAGACCCTATAGATCTTTATATTGTTTTAATAATATTTTGGTTAGTATTATAGCTATATATGTTATTAAGTAATATTGTGTGCAAGAACACACTAAAGCTGTCAAACGTCATGACAATCATAGTGAAAGAAAGCATTTCAGATCGCAAAACACTCAACGTCTTGAAGATAAGGAAATGTAAATTGTTCATAATTATTATCGATATTCGGACTATATAGACATTTCTGGAAAGGTAAATATTACACTAATAAATAAGATAAATATATTTTGCAATTAGTACATATTTGGAGTATAGTAAAGGATATTTGAACATTTCAATCTCCTGATACATAATTGGCAATATGGTGATAAGTGGAAATATGACTTTTTGGCAGTACTGAATGTAGTGTTAATTTTGCAACGAACTGGGGCATGATCACCGTTCGGGTTACGAAGGTCATTCAGACATTTGGAACATTTTTTGAGTTCTACGTCAATATATGCGTAGTTAGTGATCATATGATTTGACAGTCTAGTGTTTATTTTGAAAATTTTGACATTTCATTGTTTTGGGCATACCACATGTTCAAGTGGTAGCAAATTTAGACTGTTGCCTTCATTGATAATAATTTTATTATTTATCCATCCCACAGTTACTGTTCATCTTGCTCCACATAGTTCGTTAACCTACTCAGCAATTGGAGTTAGTTGGAGAATTTCGCAATGAGAGTAAATTGTTCTATGTGCCTTATATAACATCGTTTGCCATGATCGCGTGAATCTATTCTTGCACAAGGTTCTAGCTATGTATCTGGACACTTAGGTCCATTTCCTTGCAATACTCTCCGAGTTATGAAGCAACGTAATTAACATATTCAACTTTCCTCAATTTACCCTATGCCAGTACGCCGTAAAAGTTCTGAAACTAACCTATAATCATTTCCTTCAATTTCCGCAAAGCCTCCTTGGTGCTCTCCTTTCCTAGAGCCTTGTTGTAAGCTTCGGCGAGAGAGAACTGTTCCTCAGGTACATCTTCACTCTGAGCCATCCTCGCTTGCTTGTCTGGCTGAAAAGAGAAACACTCCTGACTCTCAATGGAATTTTCACACACAAAATATATTACATCCCATTTCAATCTACATGAAATAAATATTCAACAATAATAATAACCCGTGGAGCAACATCTCGGGAGGGCCAGACCCTACCTCAGACTGCCGGTCTCACTCACACCTGTAGAAGTGGGCGACCATCCAACCAGTTACGGGGTGACGTGTGGTCAGCACGACGAAACCCCAGTCGTTGTTGTAGGTTTTCACGACCGGATTACGCCAATCATTCGTAGCTCCCGTACACAATCCGAATTCTCAGAAGAAAAGTTGTTATGCTTCCCCGAAGAGACTCGAACCAGAGCGCGTCGTGTAGACGGAGCCCAAAGCCAGAAACTTTAGACCTCACGGCCACAGTGCGGGACTAAATATTCAATAGTGCTTGAGAATAATTCAACTAGTGAGAAGGGTCTAGGCATTTGGAGAAAACACTTTTAAGTCAAAAATGCAATTTTATTCCTTCAATAGCAAACATTACATATATGTCGGATCATCACTGTTAAGAATATTTACACATGCCCAATATAAATTAATAATATTTTCTTTAATTGATTCAGTGAGAATTGGATGAATGCAACAGAAAATTGCAGTTTTTTAATTATGTGCCTTTTCCCGAACATCGTAGGAATTATTGTTGAATTGTTAAAATACTCAAAATTATAATCACAGCCAATCGCATATGAAATCATCTAGTTACATATAGAATTACAGAACATCAGGTCGTCGCATGATAGGAAAATATGTTTTCCTCCTACTTTTTGTAGATGCATTTATTATCAAATGCATCACAAGAACGACTGCCCACTCCGCTACAAGAATTTCAGTCTAAATACGCTATATTTACTACAGTTATAAATGTCAAAATGTCAACCGTCCTAAATTACTCATTATTACTATATCAACAGAATTTGGAATGCCCGCAACACAGGATAATTCTATTCTTCGCGCGCCATCTTGGAAAGGCTTTTCTCGACGTTGCTCTGGTGACATACCAGATATGTCATCCAAGGTATTGGACTGATAAATGAAGATCTGATCAATATGTCTAGATTTGCTGCCTATGTGTTACCCGCACGTTGGTCCCACACACATTTTTCAGATCTCAATATATTACAGAGACTTTATTAGAATCCATAGGTCGAGCTGAACCTCATGAAACTCTTGATAGTTTTGTTTCTTAATCTTCAGAAATGTAGTCTACAAAATTTATATTTACAAGATGGAAAAATCCTGTTTGTTCGTCATCTTGAAATGTGTTTACTAAATAATTTGGTCATACGTACAAATACTTCACGGTTTCCACACTCATGTATATTTTCCATTAATTGTTTAGTTTCCGCTCCCCTCCAAAATTTAAATTATATATATATATTATATTTTATCCCAATATATAACCTGACATTAGTTTTCTAGGCTTAAAAAGGTAAAGTGGTCCCCTGTGCTTAGCACCACGCCATGTAGGTGTATAGGGGGTGTACGGTAACGCCCCTCACATTCTTGATCCGGTCGTGAGTGTGTTTGATGTGATCAGCACCACGCCCCTGACCGCCTATACCCCCCCCCCACAGGGTATCCCCAAGGTACCCATGTTATTCGAAGCTGGGTGGGCGCCGGGGCCGCTTCCAACGTTAAAAAAATTCCCGGATTTGAACCGGCCGGGGATCGAATCCGGGACCTTTAGCATGGTAGTCAGACGCGTTACCGACTGAGCCACCGCAAGAAAACGTTATCCCGTAAGTAGCTATTTTGAAGAAAATTATACTCAACGTGAGAGTGAGCATAAGATGGGAGAAATTTGTTTGTGGGTTGTTTTGAAATTTTTCATCTTGTTTGGCTAAATTTCAATACCTTTATTTAGGCAGTTATTGGTTCGCTATTTTCATATCACATTCCACGCTCATTCTAAAAAACGCAATGTGCACCAATAATTTTATTGTCGAGTTAAAATTCAACCATGGGTCATCCATGTCATTTCAACCACTCACACCCTTGTTGCTTCACCATCTCCTATTTGCTTCAAGTGTTCGAAATCGGTAATGACTTTTTCTTCTTCTTCTTTAGGCTTGCGTTTAGATCTGCGACTTGTGACGCTTTGATTGGGTTTACGAATTTTGGATAAAGACGAAGCAACTTAAAACAGTATTGGCCGAAAACCAAATAAAAAACGTGTGGTCCCAGACCCTTTTTTGAACATGCCAGCCGGTCGAGATTTGCGGGAGACAAATCCTCCTACATTTACTAGACTAGGTAATTATGAAAATGTAGATGAACTATATAAGTTAGAATTGTGATGCAAAATCAGGCTGCTGCTACAATATTAATTACAATAAGTGTAAACAGTAATTTTTAATGTCGTAAACATTTAAAAATTCAAAAATATTTAGTATTCTTCAGAAAACTATACAGTTACGATATTCTGCAACCGGTAGTCCCAATTGAACTCTCATTCCACCAAGGGCTTTGCAAAATAAATACAGACAATGCACAAATAACAAACTTTTTACGGTATAATCTTGTTTCAAAAATTGGAGCAGCCAATTATTCCTAATTCAAATCTAAATATTACGCAATCGAGAAACTTAATAAAAGAAAAAGAATCTCAGTAAATTTATGCTCTCGGGCAAACATACACCCGCACTGTACGTTTAAATTGCACTACTATTATCATAATATTTGTAAATAACAATCAAATGTCATCAAATAAATCTCTATAAATAAGCAGTCAGGGCGTCAACAGTTCATGAAAAGTTTCTACTTAATTATAATGAGTGCATTGTAACCTTCATGAAATATCGAGATATCACTTCCTGGTAAATCAGTACATGAAAACAGCTTCCAATTACAATTTTATTTTCAGTTTAAAGTTGTATGAAAACAGGCGCAAATATCGCGCGAGGGCGAATTACGCCATATAATTCGTTTAATAAACAATTATCAAGATTTGCAATTTTGCTTAAAAATAGGTGTTAAAACAATAATTGCATCGAAACAAGTATCTAATCGAGAAAAGGGACAGACTTGAAACAAAGAAAAGATTGTTGGTTTTAATTTTAGTTTGCTTGCTCATCTGTGGCCGATTAGGCGCACTGCTGATAAGCCACGATAAACTGATAAGCTATCAATAAGCAAAGTCACGCTCGAGTGTTTTCCAAAGATGCACATAAGGCGATCAGTTAACAATGGCAGAAGTAAACCACTATAACCAGGGCTCGAAATGGACCGGAGCGGACCGGAACGGCGTTCCGGTTCCTGAATATCACTTATTGGCAACCTTTTCGTTCCGTCTCGTCAGAAATGGCAACGCACCCTTACTTTTCGTTTTTTTAATATATTTCACTACATTTTCCTTTTTAGCGTGAATTAAATGCTAAATATTATTTAATAATATACATCATAGTATTAATATAAGCTTCCCCTTTACAGAGATTGTTGTTGTAGCGATGGAACTTAGAGTATGCTGACGTTGCCTTCATCATTTTGTGGTTGTGGTTTTAGTTTCAATTTTGTATGTGTTATTTATTGTTATTTGTCATGTCTTGTGGATTCTATTGTTCTAACAGATAAGCTCAACAGTCAAATTTGAAGTCAATTAAAAATTATAAAAACAATTCCTGACCATACGGGAAAAAAAGGAACGACTTAAGATTACCGTATCCCTCACCGATTTTCTTTATATTTGGCATACTCTCTAATTGAGGCCTCCTAATCACGAATCTGAAGTTAAAAGTTGTCTGAAACGTCTAGAAATTGAAAAATAAGCTAAAATTAGGCGTTAGTATTCGGAATGGAAACCGTCGATTTTCGCGAAATTTTTTGTTTCACAAGGAAATATATATATTCCTGACACTACCACGACACCAAATTTTAACTATGTTTGCCTAACCTAACCGAAACTAACCTAACCACACGCCAATGGTTCTTGGGGCTAGCGCCAATGGTTCGTGTGGCTAGCGTCAATGGTTCGCAATTATTTTGCAATTTCTACACGTTTCTATAAATTTTAACTTCTGATTCGTCATTAGCAGGCCCAAATTAATAAGTATGTCAAATATGAAGAAAATTGGAGAGGGGCCCGGTCATCTTAAGTCATACCGGAAAGAAACAATATAGAACTATCTTTCACCTGCACCAATTGATTTTCTAATAAGTAATTTTAAGGCATAGTACTGAGGATATATACATTTAATTCAAATAACTTTCCTAACTTGGGCGAGGTGACTGCTCCCCCCACCCCTTTTTAAAAGTGATATATTTCAAAGAGCGAAGACAATTCCAGAACACTCGTTGAATTGAATTGAGTTGATTAAAAGTTCACTTCATGCACAGATAGGCTAATGGGGACTGGACCTACAGTTTAAAGTGGGATCCGAACCACTGTGCAATGTGCCTCCACCGGGACCCCTTGATTACAAGACCAGAACACGTGTGACAAATGTATTTGATACTATTTGATGTTTCTTTAAATATTTTAATATTAACCGTTATTATTGTTTGACACAATTGTAATACAGCGCATCAATTCGGTAGACGTAATCTCGTCACTGTAGTAACCATACACATCATGTTAATATAAAGAAAGCATTCAGTTTGGTGAAAATTTCAAATTCTAGCCCTCACCATAACAGCACGTCACGTGTATCGCACAAAGCTTTATTTCATGAAGTCCCTTGTCGTTTGCGAGGACATGGAATAGCAAGGAAGATGGAACTTGAATTAAGAGAACAATTGCATACACGCCCAACTGAAGGTTCGTGAACGGGCACAAATGTTTATGTATCGAGACGTGCAAAGATATGTCAAGGTTCACTTCTATGTTTCACAATTTCACCTTCTAATTACCTTAAGAGTTCTTTTAAGGGTAACAGTTAAGTCCGATGTTACTTTTTAGTGAGTCGCAATAAACTAAACTTTACATACCTTAAAGTTCTCTCGTACAAATACGTTGAGTTGCTTGGTTCCGGTCATCTGAACCTATTGTGTTCCATTGTACACTTCTGTCAAAGCCGCCTCTCGTATGGAGTAGGTAGACTGCCCGACCAAGCCAGCTGGCCACGCAAATGTGGCGAGGAATAAACACTCAAGTCCCGATAGCAAGCCTCAGACGTAAAGGCAGCTCGAGATGACGTAACTGCTTGTAGTGGGTGTTGAAACACTGTTTCAAGGTCGTATTGATCAAACCCGGCCCGTATCAAGGTTACGCTTGAAGTTTTTGTATCCAATGACGTGTTAGAAGTAAAGTAAATGTATTACGTACTTAAACGCGAAGCGACGGAACGACAGTGTTGCAAAATGCAAATATGAAACACCAGAACCAAAACAATCTCTAGGTAAGAATGTTTACCATATACAGTAGTAGCCTGTGCAAATGGAAATGCAGTAGATACTAGCGCGGTCAAATGGCGTTTACAAAGCCATAGACAGCGGCTAAAGAAACTCATAGAGTGATTTACATTGTAGTGTGTATTATTTGCATTACATTTTGTGCTTACATTGTAACATACTAAAAACAAATATTTTTGGTCGATTTAAACATCTGGCAATAATTTTTATTTTTCGTTATATACAATAAGTCACCCGTCAATTTATCTGAAACCATAAACTGTACATGGGTTTATTCCTTGTAAAGGATAAAGCATCTTACATCAGGAATGCGCATTTGTGTACTCGATCTCGTGGGTTCAGTTTCTGACACTCTTTTCTATCTGCACATTGCAACACTAGCGCATACATTTAGATTTCGTTTCAGTGGTTAAATTCACCTCATACCGTCATTTCGTCTCATCACGGGGACAACAAGCGCTCTGTATTTCTACAAATTGTTGTATCGATGACTGTGTCTACTCTCGATGATGCGAGCTTCAGAATCACGGATCACACTTATCGCACAACCATCAAACAACTTCCCCACCCTTCTCCTTCTGACGTCAACCGAAATACCTTTACTGTTAAGGGGGATCTAAAGCCATGTTAAAGAATAGACCCAAATTCCCAGACAAAACCGTAGCATTAAGATAGATTCTGTAAGAAAGAAATTTTCCGATATGAAAGATTGTTTTATTCACTAGAACCTGAAATACCTATAATTTTGTTACGATTAAAGGTATTTAAGTAAATAACAGAAAATATAAGGTCTGTGTTATGTTCAAACTGCTGCATACAGATGGCGTTGAAGTGGTAGTTCTTGTCAAGACTGGTGCATTTTTGTCTTTTATGACCAGTAAGTAAGATTTTGTTGTGAAACAACGAATCCAGTGTGTAGCCGCTAGTACCTGAAATATCATGTGAAAAGGTGAAAACATTTCGTATCTTCAGAAAGTAGTGGTTATGTTTATGGTTTTTGAAGTGCCATATCGTCGTGGTGCTAATTTTAGCATACACTGTTGCGTGTATGAAGTGTATTTTTGCTAAGAGACCTACATTCATTGGTGGATATTTAGCGAGGGAGGGGGGCACAGGAGCAGGTAGCTCCCCAATGGTCTGACTAAGTATTATGAAAAGTGATGGTATTGTTAAGCACAAACAAACAACAACATATTCTGGCAGCATAATATAAAATAAAATACTTAAATTATATTATTTTCAAACTGTCAAAGAATACATAGAAACAAAAAGTTTATCACAAAAACGCTAATCGCTACTAGACCCATTTATTTGATTTATTTCTTGTCTTACGCGTAGATGGCACAAGCCTCTTCTTACGCTTAACCATCTCAGTGGTGCAACAGCAACTACAAAGGCGACGGATGCCATTGCCCCCCTCCAACATTCGATGGAAGTCAATTCAAGGGGGGCAAGGGAGGGCAAACGATGATGGCTAAGGGCACCTGCAGAGGGTGCACAGAGGAGCAATTGTTCCTCCGATTTCAAATTTTATGCAAATAAAAATATATTTCGTAAAATGTTCTTGCTCGCTTCGCTAGCAATCCCTGCTTCTCTCAGTATAGTCATGTTCAGAGCCGTAGCTGGGGGCAATGGATACCGAGTTTTCCATATGAAAAAAAGTTGTAAAATAGAGAATTCCATGGCGACCCGTGAAATTATTTGCAGCCTATTAAAACAATATTGTTTCCAGTTGCGAAAATTCGATCTAAGAATTTTCTTACTCGCTTCGCTCGCAATATAATTATTTTCTGTAATGTATTTAAATAATATGTGTTGTATATATGTATTGAATACACTTTGAATACGTACACAATTTAGTGTTAGCATGTTGCATATGTATTTTCTTCTTTTATGTCGCTCCATGATGCATATGTATGTACAAAAACATTTATCTTAGGAATGCATTTATCATTCATTTCCTGCCATTGAAAAATACAGTTTGTTTGCTTGCTTTCCATTACAGTGGAACTGATAACTCGAACCTCAACATCTCGAATTCCTTGATAAGTCGATTTTTTTGTAATCCCCTTGAATTGACCATAACACTCAATACTAATTTTACCTCAACAACTCGAATAAAATCTTGATAAGACGATTTTTTGAACAGTTTGAGCTAAATAACTCGAAAGTAGAGTAAGAAAAACCTCTATGAGTCGAAGATAAATTCTAATCACCTCTATAACTCGAAGTTTTAGTCGCACGGACCTCAATAAGTCGAAGTGTAGGGTGCGTACGTACAATGTCAGGTGATCAACAATCGTGTCGGAACTTGAACTCCCCCACGTTCATAAGGGTCAGTAAACTTCAGACCTCTATAACTCGAAGTCGGCGATTTTGGCCCTCAATAACTGGAACCTTGGTAAGTCGAAATCCTTGATACCTCGATTTTTTTTTCTTTTTCCCCTCACGTTCGAGTTATCAAAGTTCCACTGTGTTAGATAATGTGAAATTGAACGTGTTGAATAAATATTGATCGTTTGTTCCAAACAACTGCTTTGGCACCGACTTCCACTCCAGTCTTGCGTAATTTATCAGCATAATAACGTATTTGATACTACTACTACTACTAGTAGTAATGATAATAATAATAATAATAATAATAACACTAATATTATTATTATTATTGGTACTCTTATCCTGGTACTTCCCCAACTCAGACAAAAATTCGTGGTTTCTCATCTGACCATCTCTACTTTATATTTTACAAATTGATTTGAATAGCTAACAGTTTGCGAAACACACAGAAACAAAAAACCTGAAAATACCAAACAAAAGAAAAACACAAGAAAAATGAGAAAGAAAGCACACAAAACCATATACACCGTACGAATAGTATAAAAATACACGTAAAGCATGAACACTCACATAGCAAAAATACTCAAAATACAGAAAAGTCCGTAGGTGTTTGTCCTACATATTTACATTTAAGAAATGTTTCATTTTATTGTCTTTCCCTGTTTGCAGTACTGGTAAGGTGACTCAAGAAGATTATTTCTTAATTTTGATTTGAATTGGCCGTCAGAAGAAGTTTCTTATGTCATTAGGGAGGTCGTTCCACGCTCGGGTGGCAGTGACAGTGAATGAATTTCCGTAAAACGCTGTCTTGAGGGAGGGGATGCTGAGGAGGCAGTTGTTTCGCGAACGGGTAGCAAAGGTGTGTGCTGCGCTTAGGGGTTGAAATCATGAAAATAGGTAGGGGGTTCTCTTGAATGCACTATTTTGTAGAGCGCTGTAAGAGCGTGGAAGTGGCGGCGAGTGGAAAGGTCGAGTCAGCCTAGGTCTTTGAAAGCTGGGGTAAGTTGGTCAAAATATTTGATATTATAAATAAAACGGACGTATGCATTTTGTATTCGCTGTAGACGTCTTGCTAGATCACCGTTGAGGTTAACCCTTATCTGGTGAGATGGATTTTTTGGGACGTAACTCGTAAGGTGAGGTGAGACAAACCCCGAACAAAAAAAATGTCCTCACATGGATGAAGTTGATTTCAATGACCATAGCTGCATCACTTATTTAGACAAAACATTACAGAAAATACACATCAATGCTACTTTCTTTCAAAATGCAAAATGAAAAGCAAAAAATGCACACCTTCACTTTTTTTTTTAATTTTTGCAGCTCATAAAGAAGGAAAAAATCCAAATTCCTACAAAATATTAATTATTAGGACATAGGTATAAAGAGTTATAAAAATATTCTACAATCAGATTACACTGATGGATTTTTTATGCAGTTTATATTCCACAAAAAATGTTACATAAGCGGTGAGGTGGGGTTTAGTCCACCCCACTCTGTATATGCAACAATATTTCACCGGACTGTTTGCACAGGTCAACACAACCTCATCCTCGCACAGCTGCTAGAGAACTGACTGAAAGGTACTCAGCATTCCAGGTACCAGATGTGACTAATATGTAAGTACAGTAACTTCAAAATATTCGTAGAGTAGCTCAAACCCCACCTCACCAGTTAAGGGTTAGCATACGCCAAGTCACAGTAGTCTATTTGCGACAAAACTAGCGATTCCACGAGTGTTTTCTTCACCTCTTGTGGTAAGATCGATGTTTGTGGTACAGTGAGTGAAAAGCTGCGTAAGATTTCTTGCATATGGCCTTCACATGGTCACTTCATGTGAGTTTTTCGTCCACAACAATTCCCAGGTCATTGACCGAAAGTGGTAGTGAAACTGGTTTTCCGTCTACAAGAATGTCAGGGATGGAGGACTTCTCTGTCGTGGATATGAGCTGACGTCAGCCAATTAAAAGACATTTAGTTTTCTCAGCATTTCCTCGTAGACCGTTTGCCTGAGACCACTTGCAGACGTTAATGATATCAGCGTTTAGGGTTTTTATGGCCATATTGATGTTTATTTTAGGGAACAATAATTAACATTGGACGTCATCAGCGTACAGATGGTAATTTGTTTATTAAAAATTCGAAATCTTGGCCACTGAGAACCCGGTACATCTTATTATTAATTGTTTTGCTTTATTTCACATCTTATTTTATGTACTTTTGACTAATTTGCAAAGATGGGGACGAGTGTGTGTGTATATACCAGTGGCGTGCGGTGCTAAATGAGGCAGGGGAACAGGTGACCTGCACTTGCCCCCTCCCCTCCCATACTTGTCGTAATATAATACAGTACACCAAGTAAAATTCAACCCTTGTTGAAATGAACCAAATGAACATACGATACATATGTTACAAATTGTCAGAAGTTACATACATGAAGCACGTTAAAATTATTACAATACCAATGTTAAAGCAAATATGATATAATGTATAGAAAACATTAAAAACAAAATTGTTGATGCGCAACAAAGAAAAATTAATAAAAGCTATTTATGAGTGATATGAGGAAAAGAATGTTTTGTCAAAACTTGTTTCATCTCTTAAGTAGAATTTTTTTTCGTACAGTTGAGCGTGCATTCCTGTAATTCAAACGTCCTCAATGCAATAATGGCAATCAGATGGCCGAGTTTTTTCATCACGTCCGCTAGATTTGTAGAATTGTGACAAAACCCGAACTGTTCAAACTCCCTTCTCGGGAACAAACAAGGACAACAATAATTTGCCACTGGAAGAGTATCCAGTTAATCATTTTACAGAGTTGTAGTAACTTGTTTGAAAATGCATTGTGTACGATTTCGTTTTTAATTCGGTTAGGATAAGTGTTGGTTTACTGTCATTTCTGTAAAGTTCAATGAACTAAAAGCTTTCGTCTTCAGCGGTCGATCATGCAACATTCGCTACCCTACGCTCGCAATTCGCTTTCTTGTCCTGCGCCTGCCGCTGAGTGCGTCTTGGGGCTGTTGGAACAGGTTGACGCGAGCTGTTCCCTCGGAAGCTATTTCGCAGCGTTTAGCCAAGGCATTTAGCAGACGCTTAGACTGTAGAACATTTTTCCAGTTCGTTATGAATGGCAGACGCAATTTGGAATGAGATTAGGAAACTACACTTAATACACTCAAAACTATCACTACGACGCAATTAAACTTTAGCACATAGCAAAAACTCGAAGGAAAACGAATTCGCTATGTCTCTCATAGGGAACAGCTAGAGAGTTCAGCTTCCGTGGTGGTGGGAGGTGGCACCATGAGAATCGTTTACCTTCGCGCGTGGTCGGAAATACTCGGCGTCAGACAGCAGAGGGTGGGACGACGAGGGTAGGTGAAGTAAACAAACATCCAGTCACTGTGAAAGTTTTTCTTCGGCGTGTTGATTTCGGAAGAATGAAGTGTTCTTATTATGTTAATATAGATAATTTAAATAGCTAAAAAGGGCGATAAGTAGAAGGGAACATCCTGTTCCCTCTGTTCCATGGAGGGACCGCCACTGGTATATACAGAGAGAGAGAGAGAGAGAGAGAGAGATAGAGATAGTTTTGGTTTGTTTTGGTTAATTTTACTTCGCTTTTTGACACTTTTGGCTAACCGCGAAGATGACAATGAGTAATCTCTATATAGAAGTATATAAAAATGGATGTGTGTGTGTGTGTGTGTGTGTGTGTGTGTGTGTGTTTGTTCCGGCATAACTCTCGAACGCCTGAAGCGATTTCAACCAAACTTGGTACGCGTATAACTTGCAACCTGGAAAGAAATACTATGTGGGTAAGACACCCCTGGCACCCCTGGGGGTGGGGGTGTAAAGGGGTGGCATGTACAATGGTAAACGACCGATATTAGTGTGGAATCCATAGTTTTCCGGGTCTCTAAGATGAATAGTGACACTCGTAATTCCTTCTACTCCAAGTTCATTTTACACTATAGTTAGAATTCATTATTTTCCTGTCTAATAGAAGACTAGGATAAATAAATACCCGGGCAACGCTGGGCAATCAGCTAGTCATATGATAAAATTGATGAAAAGACAATCAAAAAGAGTATCCTAGGCCGGATTGGCATCCAGGATTCTTGGCGTCGTAACACACTGTTCTAACCACTCCGCTACGGATGTCGGCAGAGAGTCTGTTTTCGGGTTACTTTATGCTGAGATTGCATATCCAGGCAGGATAAATATTTTAAAATGTAATCTGAACCACAGTGTAATGCGTTTTGCACTCGCAATCATTGAATATTAATTAAGATAGAACTGATAAAGGGACACCTACAAATAATGATCGGTGTTCTTTGTGAGTGTTTCATCATATCATCAGTCATCCTCATCTCCGCGATTAGGCAAAAGTGTCAAAAAATTGAATTTAATTAAACCAAATTAATAAATCTATTAGTGAAACCTCCGGTAGCGAAATCGCTGTGTGTATTGGTCAATGCACTTGGCCAGAGTGCTGTTCAGATCATTTACGTGTTCAACGTTCACAACAAATCAACCCATTTGTAGGGGAACTTTTCCTAAAATAACATACGGTAAGGATAAAATGCTGTAGCAAGTGCAGTAATTGCAACTCTTTGTTTATTTTTTACATTTTAAGAACTCAAAGCATTACCTTTTATATTGTACAGTTGAAAATAATATATGTTATGTTATATGCTCTTTACAAAGGTTCTTTGGAAAATGCAACAGTGTGTCATTTTACCTGAGGTACTTAGATAAAATGACATACCCATTTATAACACGTAATTGAAATTTTTCTTGCATAAATCGCAAGCAAATGCTTTGATGTCTTTGGTGCCCAGCACACTCATTGTGCGCCCTCATTGAACATTGCATGCACTTCAGCCATGTTTCCTTAGGTTTCGAATGACTGAATAAGTCGTTGCAATAGATGCATGGCGCATCGTCATCACTATCATATAGCTCAGAATCATCATCGTCATTATCATCAAACTGAAGTTTAATCTTAGCTTGTCGAGCTGCCCGTCTTGATTCTTATAGTTTCTTCTGCAACTTTTGTCTTCACTTCGGTGAGTCTTGTGGTCCCTCATGCTTCCTTTCTTTGGAGAACCTGGCCTGGGATGTAGTGGGTAATGGTGATATGTCGATTGGTTTGAGCAATGAGGGTGGTGAAGTTGCAGTTACAGATGTGGTACCGCAAGGTGATGGCATTGCAGATGGTGGAGGAAAAGATTGTGCAATTTCCATGACAGGAGTCAAAGCTGGAGATGATTATGATTCGGCCTCAGTTTCAGGTGTATCAATTCCTGGCTGTGTCCCACCTTCCCACCGGCGGAAAAGTTGTTTGGTAACGACCCAATCCTTTATCAACTCCAACCACCTGCTTGTTTTTCCCCTCCACTCTCATTTGCAGCGTAGCCTGGGGAACGCAGAATGTCTTGGATGCACGTTGCCAACCCATTTCCCCATTGTTTATTGCATTTATAGCACGTTGCATAGTGTCCTTATGCCATGACTGTCTTTCAGTTTTTCTTACGTACTCTCCAACCATTATTTCTGTAGCCTACAATAATAAAAAAAGAAAACATTTTCAGTCTGCTTTCCATAATATCTACAATAATTCAGTTGCAATAGTGATTTATTTAATTAACTGTAGCCATTACTGGTATTATTTAAAAATTGAACAACTTTCAACATTTACAGATTTTACGCCTTGGCAATAATAGAATTCCTATTAAATGTGTAGGTCCACAAAAATATTTACTCTGGTAAAATGACATACTATGTCATTTTATCCTAGTTAAGAGTATGTCATTTTACCCTCTGTCATAACCTCAAACAGGTGTGTAAATGCTCGCGTTTATGAATACTTGCAAGATTTTACAATATATTTGTAATATGCACAATATACCTAATTCCTTACCTTATTTATACAAATGTTGGCCTGCTTATTGTAATTGTAGAAATCTGGCATCAAACAATGATCACCTCAAACATTTACAACTCCGTATTTAAGGATTACGCTCCTGTTCCGAAATCCTTTACACAATGGCACCGCCACTCACACAGGTTCTTTGTTGTCTACTACAGTACACAATCAGAGACTGAAAAGTACCTGCCCTTGCGGCAGTAACGAGAAACTCAAGGTATTTCATTTTATCTGAGTATGTCATTTTAGGACAGGTTCCCCTACTTCAACTCACGTTTCGTCAAATTTAAGCATATTATCAACCGACCACCCTTCTGCACAATTCCGAGGAAATGGAGAAAATAGTTGGTCAGCGTTTTTTCAAAGTTTATTACTAAGCACTTGTGCACTTTCAATTGCCAGAGAAAGCTGAAATAATTTATTAATCAAATGATAACACCGTCGGAGGCGATTTCACTAGATACGAACGCTTCATTACCTCTGTCATTCGGTTTGTTTTCTCTAACTTGACGTGGAATATCTAGTAGCGTGGTAACACCCATCCATTTTATGTCCCATTCCACACAAGAAAAATATTTGTGCAGCGCACGTCACTGCTCACTTTGCAAGTGGAACCGCAATACATAAAAATCATCTACAAATGAGGACACTGTACTTTATCCGACAAAAAGGATCCACTTTCTTCCTGCTAAATATGTAATGCATTAAAATGTAGTTTTCTTGGCTTTAGCTTCAGTATATTAAAAGTAGGGAAGGTATGGAAGAAAAGCCTGAGTCAAGTGCGTCGAAGACCTACAGCGTGGCACGATTAGAAGTGTTTAGAGATTCAAATGAAACTTCTATGAAACGAGTAAACACAGCTGAAGTAAAACAAAGAAAAAGATGTCAGAAGATCACCACAAGTTTTCGTTTGTTCTGAGACTGGACCTACAGTTTAAAGTGGGATACGAACCGGTGTGCATTGTCCTTCCGCCGGAGATCGTACGCAGATCCCCTTAATTAGAAAGTAACAGTGTTACCATATATCACTGCGGAGAGAAAAAAAACAACAGAAACTACTCACGCCAAACGTGTCATCTCATCACAACAGAAGATGTGTCTTTCTTTAGAGGGAAATACACAGTACAATTTACCATGGTATTGCCTGGGGATTAATATACTTCTTCCACGTACAGACAGAAATATTTGAGACGGTGGCGTGCGACTATCGAAGTTCTCCATTATAGTCCGGACCTGCATGTGGATGTTTACTTGAGTGTCCCTTCATCAATTTAATCTAATCATCACTCGTTCTTATCATCGCGATTAGCCAAAATCGGCAGAAAAGCGACGGTAAGTAACAATAGTTCAAATTCAAGAAATATTTTAGACCTTTATAGAAAACAACGTCGTTGTTCACAGAGTCAGTTCTTGATACAAGAAATGAGACATTGTGGAATTCAAACAACTACGTCGAGTATATCGAAGCAATCATGTGTGTATCTATTCTTCCGTACAAGACAATCCAAGACTATTCCATCAAAATTAATAGCAACTTTCTAAATAATTACTTCAATTCCAAACAGATTTTTCAAGGTTAATTATTTACTACTTTTCGATTGAATTCCGTATCTTAGCCTAGGAAAAGTTTATGCGGAATGAACAAAGTATCCGTGGTTCTATATGTCTTCTTTTTCCATACAAGTATATAATTTTCCTAACAAGACAATTTTAATCTACACATTCAAATACATGTTTCATTCTAAGCCAGGATAAATTATAAATAACTTGACCGGTCTGCAACTCTTCTTTCCATTAAAAATTCATAATATGATAAAACTATATTTATTACCTACTCAGGTACTTGCAATTGAATTACGAACAATTTAATTTAGTTCTTCGCCATTGTCTATTAACCACAATATCTTCTAATAGCCTATATAAAATGCTCTTGAAGTACAAAATGCAACACAAGCTTCAGCCAAATTGAAATTTATTTCACTGAGATATGTCAGGTACAGTGAATATGGACAGGAAAAGTTAAGAGAGAGATTTGAAGACTGGAACGGAGGGAGAGAGGAGGGGGTAGTCATCCCATATTACTGTGGTTCTCAACCATCGTGAGACGACTGTCTGGTAAAATATTTTCTTAAAAATCGATACTTCGATCCCAACTATTATACTCGTAAGTAGTTTTCTATATTTTAGCTTTACACGTTAATTAATATGCACCCTTCAACTTTAATATTAATAAAAAATATGGCATAATCGTAGAGAATTAATTAGATTATGTCTAGTCTTGTTGACAAATCTCGTGTATATACTAGCTGATTTCCCGGCGTTGCCCGGGTAATAATTTATCCCAATCTTCTATTAGACAGGAAAATAATGAATTCTAACTATAGTGCAAAATAAACTTGGAGTTGAACGACATTGGGACTCTCACTATTCATCTTAGCGACTCCGAAAACTATGGATTCCACACTAATATCGGTCGTTTTCGATTATTTTTACATGTCACCCCTTCCCAACCCCACCTCTAGGGTTGCCAGGGGTGTCTTACTCCCACAGTATTATTTTCCATGTTGCAAGTGATACGTGTTCCAAATTTGGTTGAAATCGCTTTAGGCATTCGAGAGTTATGCCGGAACAAACACGCACACACACACACATCCATTTTTATATATTAGAGATTTAAATTATTAGTTAACAATGACTGGACCTAATGAAATCTTTTAGTTTCCTCTAATTAATTTGGTAAGAACTGATTTTCATTAGCCAGTTCATTTTCGGACACCGAAAAGTTCCAATCCATCAGAATATTTCCACATCAATATGTTCGTTAATGGATTGCTGTACGGTAGATTAGTTAATTTCTCACCAGGAAAGAATTTCCTCCTATTGCAGATGAAACCCGAACATAAAGCCATCTTTCAGGTGGTTGCCAGATTGGGCTGCAAGTCGCAACCTTCAGGAGAATCCCTCGCGGCCCGATATAATTTACGCCAGGGCCGGCGGTTGAGAAAACTGCTATATTTCATTTATACC
The DNA here is from genome assembly GCF_977018435.1 of Lepisma saccharinum. Lineage (NCBI taxonomy): Eukaryota > Metazoa > Arthropoda > Insecta > Zygentoma > Lepismatidae > Lepisma > Lepisma saccharinum. Next base: position 42,463,266 of record NC_139254.1, read on the forward strand.
AGTCCACTTTAATGTACGCGTATCAATATTCAGTTTCTGCCCATCCAGTCGAAAATTTCTAGAGCCGCACCTGGTGTTCTTTGTAAGTGTCCTTTATACATTCCATCTGATCTTCGTTCATCAACATCGTTGCGATTAGACAAAAGTGGAAGGAAAGGACATAAAGTAATGAAAGTAAGGAAATAAAGGAAACAATAGAGACATGTGCCTTTACTAGAGTATCTGTGGGCAATTTGATTTGTTTGTCAACTTTTTACGAGAATACAAAAAGTGTAACAGCTTGGATCGAAGGGATTGGACTACTGTAAGCTTTCCAATAATTTGGGCTGTCGGTACGCAATGCTATAGTCCCGAAATTTTCGCATGGTACACGCAAAATTTCGTAAATCTTTAGGTAGGTATCACGTTTCCATTAAATATTGCTGTGTGGTTTTAACGCGTAGGTATGCGTAGGGACCTCTGCGTGATAAACTGCGGGGGCGGGTTAGTGCTATGCTAAATAGTGCGTTCGTAAAGTGTAAGTGCATTTCTCTGTGTGATGGGGCAGAAAACAACTCAGAGCATGTGTTATTGGATCTGTAATGGAAGGATCTATATACGGAGTAGGGGAGGTATGTGCAAAGAAACTTTACATACAAGAGAACTCCATGAGACATTATTCTTTAAAACAATATAAAGCTCAAATCGTTTAACTTCTAGAAAACATGCCATGATAGTAGAGTAGTGATGATGACGATACACCCATACTTGGAATAAATTTCAATGAGTGAATAAAAACAAAATGAAGGCTACAGCAATAAAAAGTAAAAGGCATACACTATTGAGTAAGGTTTGCCACAGGGTATACAGCGCATACCGCCGTATACCCTCGTCTACAGCTCTGTTGGTACGTACAATGTATCCTGGGTATTTCGCACCTTCACCACTGACTGGGTTATAAAAACGTGGATATAAAAAAATCATCATTTTATGTATGATACGCTTGAGACGAATATTTTCCAACGACCTTGAGACCCACCCACGCCAAATAATGGTCTCGGCACTTATTGTCGGTGTGGTGGAATAACCACCAAACAGATTAAGCTAGAAAAGAACACTACCACGAAACGCAACACAGGATTCGACGCGAAAGGATCATGAGCGAAACGGGAAAAAGCAAGAACAGAATAACCGCGAAGAAATAAGTGCGAGAGAAATTACAGCGAACCTGATTAAGCATGAAAGAAATATTCAACACTGGAATAAGGGCGAAAAGAATAACAGCAAAACGGATTAATAATGAAACCGAAAATCAACACCAAATTAATCGCGAAATGAATAACAGCGAAACAATAACGAAACCGAAATAATCGCGAAAGGAATTACAGCAAAAGGAATAACAGCGAAACGGGTTAATAGCGAAACTAGAATTCAACACCGGAACGGCGAAAGGAATAACAGCGAAAGGAATAACAGCGAAACGGATTGATATCGAAATCGAATTTCAACACCGAAATAAGCGCGAAAGGAATTACAGCGAAACGGATTAATAGAGAAACCAAAATTCAACACCGGAATAAGCGCGAAAAGAATAATGGCGAAACAGATTAATCGCGAAACCGAAATTTAACACCGGAATAAGCGCGAAAGGAATACCAGAGAAGTGGATGAAGCGTGAAACCAAAATTGAACACCAGAATATTTGCGAAAGGAATAAGAGTGAAACGGATTAAGCACGAACGGAACAGGAACAGGAACGAGAAAATTTCACATTCGCACTTTCGCGGTAGTTCTGGCAACCCTGAGGAAGAAATTGAAAGAATGACATAGTATTTAAAAAAAGAAAACTCACCTTTAAGTTGCTGAAGTTTGAACGTGATACAGTGACAGCTTAAACGATGTTAAAAGGAAAACAAAAATTAAACTATTCCAACATAGATATATTCCCACCGTAAACACATGAAGAAATCCGTTGCGAGTGAGACTTACGATCTCCCGGGAAAAATCGCATCAAATAACAGACATTGCGAGAGCGTTTCCTGGTGTCCTCTGTAAAAAATGACGATTCACGGCATTTCAAGGCCATAGACGTGCGCAGGTCCTCTCATTACCGGAGGCAAAAAATCCTTGATGAGAGTTCATCCGGCGAAAAAAAATCTCACTCCATCTCGCTGTTTTATTGTATGGATGGGTACGAAAGAGGGTCGTGTACAGCGTCTGCCCGGACCCATAGAAATTCCCATTAGTACATTGAGTTTTTTGTCTTCAAGTTCGCTTTATGTATACGTAGGCTAATCGGGACGAGACCTACAGTTTAAAGTGGGGTCCGAACAACTTGTACCTTCACCGAGTATGGAATCCTGGACCTCATTAATGTAATTTTAGGTGTAATTTATATATATCATACCCATAATGTAAATATGGAACTCATGTTACCTTACCAAGTACAGAAAAGTGGAATCTAAACAAAATGTAGGCTCTTCAACTAAATCATTCACTACACCAGCGTTTTCACATGGCACATATGTTTACAAATTGGATAGCACGAACATTCTTCGTATATTAGCATGAACTTCTGCAGCGTAAAGAAAACATCCTACAATGTTAGCCTAAACACATCCACTAGGTCGGGGTAGAGTAGATGATACGGGCAAAATGAAGTCGGTGAGATATTTCTTCTTTTGACTGGAGGAGGTTTCGGATAGTTATGCATTTTGCATATAGCATATGCAAATGCATATTTTCAGTGTCTTCAGGATATATTGCATATTTTACCGATTTTTTCTTACAAATGCCTATTCTGCTGTTTCTGTCTGAAAATTTGTTGTTTCCTTTGGAGCAATTCAGAAACATGATTAAGTATGGGTTCGCGAAGAATTCTCGCTCCAAGCTCCTAAAGGACATTTGCTCTATTCATGCAGGGAAACAAAATGTGGACGGTATTCCAAGTGAACTGCACCTTTCCGATTTGTTGAATTACAACATGCGCCTATTGTTTCTTGTGATGTGGAGTATAAAAGCAATCTCGTGGAGAACAGGCATAAATTTACTTTTGAGCATCTGAAACAATACGTAGTTATTAAGTGCAATAGTAACATTACATGCTGAGTAGAATGAGAGGCAGCTGGTGGAATTCCACCTTCTGCTAATCGTGACGTTCAGTGAAGTCAGAAACAGTTAGTGGACTTATGATAAAGATATATAGACAAAAACCATATGTAAAATATGGTCAATTGTTAATAAGGTAAGCCAAACTATATTTGTTTTACTTATGTAAACAATGGAAATAATAAATAGTTTCATGCTATGGCTAAATTTTCTGAGTGTGATGTAAATTCTTAAAATTTTAAATACGTATATAAGGAGCATATTTCGAGCATTTTAAGAGCACATTTGCATACATATTTAAAGTTTTTTTAGTGCATAAGTATTCGAAGCCTCATTACATATTTCATTTTTTTTATATGATTTCCACAGATGTTGTGGTAGGGGGAGGGGCAAGGGGTGTACACTCCGCTGGAAAATTAATTATTAAAGTTATGTTCATTTCAGAAATATAATTTCGTTTCAGGCACAGAAATTGATGTTTAATATTATAAGGTCGTTGCAGAACATAATAACACTGACTGAAGTAGTGTTTTTTTGAGCTGCCAACACAATTATGGGGGAAAATATGCCTTATTTGCTCCCCTCCCCAGAAAAAATTTCCCTACTTACACTGCACCTGCCTGGAAATTAACTTGAGGACGTCTATGATGGTTTCCTACAATGTGCCATCTTCACGTATTTTGTTTATTTTACTTCCATTTTCTGCCACTCTTGGCTAATCGGGAAGATGGGGATGAATTGCACTAAGATAAGATGGATTAAAATAGAATCACAAACGTACAGAAGATTATATTATACTTTGTATTTTGAAAATGTTCTTTCCATTTCACAAGATGCCACTGGACAGTACTTGTTCGTTTCATCTCTTGTGTTGATATTCTGATGTAAAATGGATTTTTCTGTATTCACAATTTCAAATAAATAAATAAATTTCAGTCGTGGAATAGCCAGGCAAACCCTAGACATGTTCCCCCTGCATCACCCGTCTTAGGAACTGCAAACCTGGGTTTCTGGAAGCTATTTGCTAACTGCTTCTCTAATTCAGCTATCTCAACTTCTCCTGGTACTATTTTCAAAAGAGATTGGATGGACAAAGAAAGAGAAAGATCTAATCTTTGTTCAAAACTACCAACGCATTTTTAATGCTTCATGTAAGATTCATATGAACTACATTTTAATTCAATTAACAACACAATGGTACAATTACAGACAAAGCTATCACAATGGTCTGGATGGCCTAGTGTGGTGATTGAAACTGCAAACATTCCGAATGTGAATCCATCACCTTAACCATCAATTCAAAGGAAGCAATGCTGGATTGTTACATGTAACGCACGGTTCTGGTGGCGATAATTGTACGGAGATAAATGTAATATAGACAGATACTGAACTCACGCAGCAAACCGTCTGCACTATGAATCTGTGGTTCGCACACAGTAACATGGGAGTCGAACAAACGCTATTTGTCGCGTGAGATTTAATGGGAAATAATGCACAACAATAGACCAAAAAATAATAAAACCATTCTTTTTACATAAATTGTGTTGCAGGATATATATATATACGAGATATAAATCTGAGGATTTTTCTTATCAAAACCAGGACCGTATTATACGCCCATAAAAATTGCATTAAATATATCAGTAAGTGCACAAATCCCATGGAAGCTATTTCAGACTGCCATCTTTTTTCTTCTAAATACTTTATTAGTAAAATTAGCACATCAAATCACTAGTACCCAAATCACCAAAATCATGTGTAGCCCTCACCAGTATGTTGTTGGAATATTTATGTGCAATCCATGGACAGACATAGTCCGAAAGAGTTATTATATCTTTTATTATGTCTAATTTAAGAATAAAATGCGCTCATAGTGTATATCTTCATCATTTGACCATCATTCCCTTAGTTTCTACAGTCTTCTTATTTTGTACTCAAATAACAGAATGATCCTTCATTATTTTATACAGAAGCATTGTCCGCAAAATTTAATGTAAGTTTATAAAAAATATTCCTTTCCACCGTATGAGCAATGTATTCTGCCGGAACATATTGGTAGCACAGCTGAAGAATAAAATAAGTGGGAGTGTTAATAACGAAACATTTTCTAGAGAACGAAGTGGGACAATACAATTACATAGGAAATAATGCCCCTCCCCTTATGACGACGGGAAGTAATAAGAATCAGTTTCCTTGACTTACTCTTTATTCAATACGAACACGTAATTACAGGTATTACACCCCGTACAAACGTCAAGGCACTGCTCGATTCCCAGTCCGACGTCAAGCGATCTGCCGTTTCAACTACTAGCACCGCCCCCTTTCCACCTCGCTCGAGCCACGAGGCATGAGGAGCTCTGAGGTAGTCTACCACGTCACAGCGACGATCCTACCTCAATACACTCGAGTACAAAATTAATCAAATAATACAACTGTCATAACTCCCCTCTCTTGGGAGAAAAATTTCCTTCAAGTGAAATTTTTACAAAATAAAATACCCATTTATAATTTACACATCGTTATGTTATCTACACTCATACTTTGTGTAGTTACAGTTAAACTGGTATACATCATGGCCAAATACACTGGGTATAATCAATACAACAACATTTATGTTAAAGAAAATATAAAAATAACAAATAAATATAAATAATTTGAAACAAAATCTAAATCTTTCTTTGATCTACCCAAAACAAATGTTTGTACAATTTTGGATTTAGTTTTTCCAATTGGCTTAAATAACAACTTCTCTTTTCAATGGTACAATTCCAGATTTTTAGATTATCACTGTGATGGTTACCACTGATATTGCCAGTTTTCAAATCTATTACAATATATACATTAGTTGCTTGTTTGTCAATTACCATATACGGACCTTCATAGACCTCACAGTACTTTTTAGTGCGATTTTCTAGGAGACTGCTAAGATAATGTGTTTTTACAAATACCAGGTCTTTTATTTTAACTTCAGGTCTATTTTCTTGTTGTAAGTTGTACTTGTCATTTTTTTTCTTCCTTGCTTGGAAACCTTTTACAAAAGCCATGTATAGTTTGTCTTTCCACAGAGAAATTTCATTAGGCGGTAAATTAAAATGATTCAAAATACATGAGTTAAGATCTCTGTTTAGTTGTAACTCTGAGGGAGCAAATCCTAGCTGTGTGTGTACACTATCATTTAATAAGCTTACCACTACATCTATATATTTTGGCCAATCTTTGTGTTTGTTTTTACAAAAAACACGCATAAGCCGGTTGAGTTCGGAATGAATTCTCTCAACTAAATTAGAACTAGGGTGATATATTGGGGTATACGCCAATTTTATACCTAAGCTTGTTAAAGTGTCCACATATTTGTTAGAATGAAACACCGTGGCGTTATCACTAACCAACCTGTGTGGAATGCCAAAATGCCTGACATATCCTTCTAGCAAGGCTTTTACAATACTGTTGGCTGTACTTGACCTCATTGGATAAGCAAACAGATATTTAGTGTTAGCATCTTGTAAGGTTAGAAGAAACCTTTCTCCTTGCGAACCTTTAATTAATGGTCCTTGTATATCCAAAAACAAAATAGTTTCACCTTGGTTACAATGTTGTTGGAATATGCCCTTGGGCGGATGTCTACTCGGCTTCGTTCTCATACATAGTTCACAATCTTTGATATAACTCAGAATACCTTTTCTCATACCAGGCCAAAAGTACAATTTCCTAACTCTTCTGAGTACTTTTTCACAACCAAAGTGGCCCATATTGTCATGATAATTCCTCAGTATTACAGAAACTAAAGATTGAGGTATACATATTTTCCAGATGTTCTCAAAGTGAAAATCTCTTATCATCAAAATTCCATTGCATACTTTATAAAACTTTTTCCAATTTCTACACCTTTGAGGTAAACTTACACTTACACTTTCACAATTGTTCAAATAATCAATAATAGGTTGAAATAACTTATCATTATACTGTTCTTGGACTAACAACTCTACAGGTATATCCAATACTTCATTTTTAAACATTACGTTATTGTTTATGTGCATCAAGATCGGCTCTGATTCTGAAAATTGTCTGGACAATAAGTCCGCTAGGCCATTGTCAGATCCTTTGCAGTATTCTACAATGAACTGGTATTTTTGAAGTTGAAGGGACCAACGCAATAAGCGAGGGTTCCAATTCTTCGAATGGTTCAGCCAAGTGAGACACTTATGATCACAAACTAAAGTAAAATCTTTACCCAAAAGATATTGATTACATTTCTCAATACAAAATAAAAGACTTAAACATTCTAGCTCGGTTATGGTGTATTGTTTCTCATAACCTTTCAGTGTACGACTTACATAACTTATTATTCTTTTCTCGCCATCAATTATTTGATACAAATATCCTCCGATGCCAAGTAAGGAAGCATCTCCCTGGACATAAAACCTTTGATTAAGATCAGGATGAAATAGTTTAGCATCATTAGAAATTTCTTGTTTGAGCAAATCAAAACTCTCTTGTTCCGTCTTAGTCCATATCCATTTCTTACCTTTCCTTAACAATTCATATAAAGGTGCACATATGGTAGCAAAGTTTGGAATGAATCTTCTCATCCAAGAGAAACAACCTATTATTTTTTGAAGTGTCTTTACATCCTTCGGAGTAGGAAGGTTGAGAATAGCCTCTACTCTTTCTGGATTTACTCTTATACCTGTTTTGTCAATAATGTGACCCAAGTACAATAACTTTTCTTTACAGAGGAATGTCTTTTTGAGACGTACAGTCATACCAGACTCTCTTAATTTAGAAAATACACTTCTTAAATGTTCTATGTGACTTTCTAAAGATTCACTTCTAATGCATAAATCATCAACATAAATGATAACATTCTCTGACAGAATGTCGCCTAATACCTTGGCCATTGCCATCGTAAATGCTTGTACTCCATTACATGTACCAAATACTAAACGTTTGTATTGGTATTGTCTACCTTCAAACAAAAATGCAGTATACTTTTTAGATGACTCCGACAACAAAATCTGGTGAAATCCAGAGGACATATCGATCAGTGATACATATGGTCTACCAACAAATCCTTGTAATGCCTCTTCAATATTAATTGGTCTAATTTGACTAACTTTCTGGTGTTGATTAATATTCCTGAAGTCAGTACATACTCTTACACTTTTATCAGACTTAGGAACTATTACTAGTGGATTTAAATAAGGTGAATCAGAAAGTTCTATAATGTCCCACTCAAGTAATTTTTGAATATGATCTCTAACATTTTGTCTGTAATGATAAGGTATTCGATATGGCTTAGAAACTAAAGGTTCTGTTGTATCTAATTCAATATGATGTTCATATTTAGTACATAAACCAGGTTTTTCATCAAACAGCATCCTAAATTCAAGTAACAAATCAAACAGTTGCTTCTTTTCATCTTCATCGAGTATTTCAGCTTGCATAGCTTTTAATTTAAGATCTTCTACACTAGCAACAGTTATTTCCTCTTTTGACTTTTGGGTTACATTAAGACAACTACTCTCTGCCTCTTCACTCACATCAAAAGTTGGACAAGATATAGGTAATAATTTAACTAACCTTTCACCTTGTTTGGTGTGTAACAATAAAGAATTTTCCTTGAAGTTTACAAGAGCCTCTACATTATACAAAAAATCTAAACCTAAAAGAATGTCTACTGTCAAATCTTTGACGACAACAAACTGAACAAAAAACATAATATCTTCAATTTCTATATCCACACAAAATTTTCCAAGTACTTTCTGTTTTCTTTTTCCAGAATAGTCAACCAAAATAATATCTTCTATTGGCTCTAATTTAGGTCTGGTGACTTCGCTAGTAATACGTTTCCATTTGTTCTCTGACATCAAACAAATGTCACTACCACTATCTACTAAGCATTTACTCTCTATCCCATTAATATTTGCAAAGATAGACGTTGTATTCTTGACTTTGTTCCTGAGGTTTACAGGTAACATTAAATTATTAGAACTATATTTCGCTTCGTCTTCTAACAAGTCTTCATAAAAATTAATATCTACCCTACATACATTTTTAAGGCATGATTCACAGTTTGCTTTACTAGAATTTTCATTACAAAGTTTGTTTCTTAAATCTTCAGTATTAAGATTGGCTACTGACACAATATTCTCATCTTCGTCTATGCTATTCTGTGTCACAATAACAATAGACTCACTATCTAGTTTAAAGGTTGTTCAGGCACAAACCAGGGCGCATTCACCCTAAGTGAAGACCCACCATTACCATTTTCTATTTCTTCCCTAGTACTAGATCTAGGTTCACTTCTTTGAGGATTGTTTTGAACATCACCGTGTGACACAGTGTTTGTACTAGTATTTCTATACCTAGGTCTACTATTATCAGCATTTATACGATTTTGGTTACTATAATTGTATCTACCTCGAAAGTTACTGTTTCTATAGTTATTACCAGAATATGGAAAACGGTTTACTCTCCAAGATCTCTGACCAGATCTACTATCATTACTACTATTATTATCAGTGGCATATCTTCTGAAATTACCAGAATTCCTTACATTAGTCTCATGGCTTGTATTAGAATTTTGCATATTGCTTACTCTAGATTGATTATTTCTTTTAGTTTCATTAACAACTTGTACTTGTCTAATACCAACAGGCCTTCCATCTCTCCTACTTTCACCTTCAGCACTTGCATACAGAGCTTCATGACGCGCAACCAATTCCGCAGCTGTACCAAGACTAATATTAGGTTGATTTAAGATTGCTTCTCTAACTCTATTTGGTAACTGTTGGGCTACTAAAATAGTTTTTTGCTGTTCTGGCATGTCTGGCTGAATGGAATTTAGTAAATTAATCTGGGACCAGAAATAATTTAACAGAGTTTGTCTACTTTCTTTGCTGTATCTCTTGCACAAGACATTTGCAAGACATGTTGACTTCCACGATGCACTTTCAAAGGCATTAAGGAAAAGAACCTTAAAAGAACTATAATCTACAATGTGTAGTTTCTCCTGAGAGAACCAATTTTTAGCAACACCTTTCAAAAGCATTGGTACATACTTCATGTAATCTTTTTTGGGAACATTTAACATATCCAAGCGATCCTCAACCTCTTGAAGAAATTGTGACGCCAAATAATCCATCCTAGTTGCAGTAAATTTAGGTAACCTATCTAGATCAGAGTACTTAAGTGTACTAGGTACAAACTTCCTTCTGTAACTACTACTTTTGTGATCAGTTCCACTTTCCGAACTACTATCATGAAATTTATCTCTTGACATGCTTTTCGCAACTCTACCTGTCTTATAGCTACTTACTGATTTACGTTTAAGCCCCCTTAACTGAACTTTAGTTTCAGAGTTAGAAGATTTTACATCTGAATCAGATTCTCCTTTACGTAATGGTCTTTGCTTTCTAAACGTGATATATTCAGTTTTTTCAATGGGTAAAGAAGCTTTCCTTGCTTCCCTTTGCTGTTCAGACAATCTAGGAACATCAGGACTAACTAAGCCTTGTACTCTAGTTTCTAATCCTAAAGAAGATTTTACCGGTTCAGCACTTACTCTTAAAATGGAAAAATCATTCGTTAAATCTCTAACTTGATACCGAATATTCTCCACCTTATCATCTAGAATCTCATATTTGTTAGTAATCTCTGTAAGTTGTTGTAAGCAACCCTTAACAGTAATGTCATTACTAGATATTTTCTGTTGAACGGTTTGAACGGTCAAGTTTAGATCTTGAATAGTTTGTCCACACTTAACACTAATTTCGTTAAATTTACTATTCAACTCAGCAATAGCAACTCCATGTCCACTAATGTTATTAAACAACTCCTTCATACTACTTTCATTTCCATGTACAAGGTTGACTAAACTTTCAAACTTCTTTTGATTTATTTCGAGTGTTTTCTTAATTTCTACGCATTCATTTTCTACCTGTTTTACATGAGAATCGAAAACCTCTCTCAATTTTTTATGTTGATTTACACACGTAACAGAAACCTCGTTTATCTTCTCTTCCAATTTCGTGCTCAAGTTGACCACTTGTTCCTTTAGTTCATGGGCGCATTCCTTTGTTTCGACCAAATTATCAGACACTTTCTTTTCGACTCGTGCTTCCAATAATTCGAAGTCTTGCCTTAAGAGACCTATGCTAGTGCCTACATTACTTACACTGGCCTCAACACTATTAATATCCGCTTTGACGTTACTTTCAACACTGTTAATATCAGCTTTGACATTAGCTTCAACACTATTAATATCAGCTTTCACACTACTAACTTGTTCCGCGAGTCTAGCTTCAAATTGTTTAAAGAGAAACTCCAATTCCTTTTTTGTAGCCATTTTCAATTTCCGTTACTGCTAGCTAAGAATTTTAGTCGCAGTATTCAGTACAATTCTTTTATAGTTTCGGTGCTACAATCACAGCGCGATAAAGTTATTCGTCATTCTTCTTTTCCACATAGAAAAAGTTCAGTACTTACGTTCCAACATCACAGACGAAAAAGTTGAATTCTTCCATCTAACAGCTACAACCAGATTCTAACGACGTAGACGATCGAGTCCTCCTGTTCGTGCGCCATACTTATGACGACGGGAAGTAATAAGAATCAGTTTCCTTGACTTACTCTTTATTCAATACGAACACGTAATTACAGGTATTACACCCCGTACAAACGTCAAGGCACTGCTCGATTCCCAGTCCGACGTCAAGCGATCTGCCGTTTCAACTACTAGCACCGCCCCCTTTCCACCTCGCTCGAGCCACGAGGCATGAGGAGCTCTGAGGTAGTCTACCACGTCACAGCGACGATCCTACCTCAATACACTCGAGTACAAAATTAATCAAATAATACAACTGTCATACCCTTGAAACCTTTACCGGCTTGAAAATCCTCAATTTTTCGTTAAGAATATAATATTGGTTAATAACCGCGATAAGATTCGTCTACGCTAAATTTTTAAGTAAAAGTATTAGGGGGCAACTGGCCTTTCTCCAAAGTGTGCGCGCCTATGTTCAAGGCCTTCAGCGCTGTTCAACGCTCACATGATCACTAAAGAGCAACTAGTTCCGCCAAGCATGATGGAAGATAAGTGAGTAATTAAACAAGGATAAGAACATCCTTTTAAAATCGAGTAGATACTCGAACAAATATTTCCATCTGGCATTCTGCCAAACCGTCCCACGTAACCCTAGAACAAACACACGCGGATATTCGATGGGAAATGTGATTTCGAAGGAATATACAAATGATGTTCTGTATAAATCAGCAAATATTACGTTATTCTATACTGACAATTCAAAAGGTTATAATTTTAGTTTATCAACATAATTATAATATTGTATCTTCTAATACTGGTCATGGTGCGTCATATTGACCATATTCCCTCGTTTCCTGCAGGAAGTTTGAGTTTCAGGGAATTCATGTAGTCACGGACACTTTTGGTTTGTAACAATCCTTTTAGCTTTCAATGGAATCGTCAAATCCCAGAAATGTCTGTAATTGTACTTAGAATTCGGATTTTCTATTTTTCTATTGTTACATATCAAATAATTTCAAAAATTAATGTGCCCTTTCTTTAATAAATCTGTTTGCATAAGTACGTTACTTGTAATCATTAAACCCAGGATTTCTAGGCATTTGACTACCCCCCACTCCCACCCCGCCCCCAGAATGAATAGCGGTAACGTCGTTGCCTTCTAATCAAGTGATCCCTGGTTCTATACCCAGGGAGGAACATTGTGGTTCTGATCTCACTTTACTCTGTAGGTCCAGACCCGGCTAGCTTTTCTGTGCATAAAGTAGACTTAAAACTAAGGCAAACTGAAACTAAATGTCAGTAGAAGGTCATAAATAACTTGAAGGTGAAACAAATTATGATGCACACTACACGAAAAAAAAGACATACAGTAAGCATTAAATATAAACATTGGGAATAATGAAAGGTCTATGATTCAGAATATTTCTTGTTAAATTTGATACTTCCATACCGTAGACGGCAGTAATTTTATAATGCTCATTCTGTTTGTGAAATTAAGCCAGAGATAAGAGAATGATCTAATAGAGAGTTTTCTAATAGTAAAAGTCAGGCATCGAGCAAACAGGTTTATACTATTGAATTTCAAAAAGAAAATTAAAGAATGCATAGGCAACTGATCATATAAAATCCGCTTCGAATGTCATAATTCGTGTTCTTTTGAAGTCACCTGGCCAGAGTTATATAAAAGTTATTTGGTCACCAATCCTCTTTAACCATGTAAGTCAGTATAATTCAAACTCAGTATCAGCACAATAGGTAGCTATGGTGCTATATTGAAAAGGAAATTTAAATTTACATATACTGATGAAAAGTGTTTATGTTCAAATAATAATAAATACCTTTATAATTATTATATTGATAAAAATAAAATAAAAACTAGAAACAACAAAAATTATAATAGCATCAAATTATGCATTTGTTTACAAGAACATTTATAAGATATCAATGCTATACATAAAAAAAATATATCTTAGTTATCTCCTTCCAGGATAAAGCAAGTCTTTGTATCTACAATTCTGAGCTTCAGTTTTCGAAATTCATCATCTGATCAAATCACCTCCACACGTAGAACATATAAGTGTCACTCTATGCAACCTTCCTTCCAAGCACTCATTTGAGGAACTGTAACATTCACAAGCCTGCCCGTTAAGGAAGATGAAAACAGATACCTCTTCACTGCTTCAAATTCAACATGGCATCCATTATACATATCAGTGTCATTCCACAACTTTCAAATCTTTATAAGATTTTATCATATTCAAAGTTCATTCGAGTCATAAAAGGCTTCTATATAACTTAAACATCCAAGTTATTATAACATTGCCAAGTTTAATGCTTTAAAAGCAACAATTATTGTACAAATATATCACCATTGCATATTGCTAAATCTGTACTTATCTTTTTTCCATCTTGAGCTCCTTTTTAAAGTCACAGACAACTAGTATCAGAGCAACTAGTTCAAGCCAGATCTTTCAGTATGTGCAATCTTCAATTGTTTTTGTTTTATATTTTTGTCCATAAGTGCTTAACAGCTTGAATGTTTGTGTTGTAAATGTACATATTTGCTCTGTTACAGCTATTTTACTATGTATATTACAATATACTTATCTAATGATTACAATTACCATTTTTTTGAATGTTGATACAAAACACCAAGTATGACATCATATTATACATTGAACAATTTTAAAGAGTTGACCTTTGTATATAAACCTTGATGCCAATGCAAATGTACACAATTTCAATAAATTTAATTATAAATTTGAATGTATCATATCTTTCTTGTCTTGAAAGAAAACATATGATTGAAGATATTTGTTTTTCATATTGCCAGTCAAAAATAACTGTTATGACTAAATTATTATAAATATTGCACAAATGTGGAACTTTGAACTTAGCCTAACCATTTTCAAATGTTGTTATGACAATGTATTATTTTTATTGTCATACCTCATTTAAAAGTCTAGATTTCAGGAAAATTCAATAATATTTCATCTACAAATAGCGGGTTCGGGACACTTGCACGGAGTGACAGTTGCACGAATCCTGCCCCAGATCAATCGACCTTGGCTGAATCACTATTTAGGTTGTGACACTTGCACGGAAAGTAAGAGGAGGGATTTCTCTTAGCCCTCTCGATTCTTCTACGAGCTATCATGACTTTTTTCATTCGAAAATTTGTTTGTTTTGAGAGACTTTTAGCCGACAAATGCCGTTTCCAGGGAACACCGCGTGGAGGTAGTCTCTCTTTGACCCCCATACATTTTGTTTCTCTCTTTTCAAAGCTCTTTTTTTTTCATTGTGTTTCTGGTTCCAGTGGAAACCATCGTATTTGTTTTTCAGTTCATTTTTGTTCAAATAGAAACAGTCCATTTGTATGTACATTATTTACAAATTTACATTTTCCAGGCGATTACTACAATTTCTGAATATAAGCAATTCCTTTAAGAATTTTCTTCACACTTCCGTTCTCTTCAAGTTTCCTCAAGGTGTCACTTACAATCTTATCAGTCCTAATTGCAGATTTCGTTCTTCTTTTGCCGTCCTGATTGAAAGTTATCCTATCGTAAGTGTGGCCATGGTATTCAGCGTCTTCTCGGAGTGTGTTCACTAACGTGTAGACATTCGGAGGAGCCCTTCAAAACAAATTGTTCAGCCTCCTGTTGCATCCTTCCGAGACTTTTTTGGTTCGGTGCCGTCTACCAGAAAAAATCCACATATGCCTTGGAATAGTTCTGTTTTCAAGCCACTGGTCAACGAAATAGTCGTAGAAACTTCGTAGCTTTTAATTTTCGGGTGTGTCTTCTTGGATGCATGACCAACGATCGTCAATCATATGAAGTGGTACATGTGCTAATGCAGCACACATTCGAACGTGAAGGCGAAGTTCTGTGTTTTCTTCGTATGCAGTCAATAGGACCAGTCCCTGAACCTTTCTCCAAATACACTGATTGAAATGAAAGTTTTAACAGGATATCGTTATTGCTGGGAACAAGGAGTTGATTATGAAAAACTGAATATGCTGACCAAGGCAGTAATTTATTTTATTAAAAACATAAACTAAACGTAACGTTTCAACCTTCTAGCAAGGTCTTCTTCAGACTCTGTATCAAGTACAAAAGTAACAGATACAAAAACAGGGCATTATATATACACAAACATTACTCCCTCCAGACTATTAGAAAGTTGTTATGGAACTTTCTAGCAGGTGGCTTTCCCTTGTAAACTGTACTTTCACCTAAAAGGCTAAACATATTTACTTCCATATAGAATGTGTTTGGGCTTTATATCTCATGCTGTTTTTCCTTCATTTTTCTTCTTTCTCCTCTCCTTTTTCTCTCTTGTCCTTTCCACTCCTTCTAATTGCCAAAGAAATACAAGATGAAGATAGAGGGATATTATTGGAACTTGAAATAGAAGAAGAAGACAAGTTAAGCTACCTTGATATATTAATGAAAAGGAAGAGAGGAGAAGAAATTGAAACCGCTTGGCATCAGAAGAAGTGTACAGCAGGGGTATTCTGCCACAAAAGAAGTGATGTAAGTGAGGTGGCAAAAAGCAATTTTATAAAGAATATGGAGGACAGAATAAAGAAAATATGCACGAAGGAATGTGAAAAAGAAGGCAAAATAAATAGCCTATGGGAACAGCTGGAAAAGAATGACTATGAGAAGCAGGAGAGATTGGACATAAACAGAAGAAGGAAAAAAGAGGAAGGGGAGAATTGGAAGAGAAAGAAAAAGAAGAAGAGAAAGAAAAAGAGAGAAGGTTTAGAATAAGGAGTATGGGGAAGACCACAGAAAACATATGCAAAGTGCTTAGCAAAGCGGGAATTAAAACTTACAGGAAGGGAGGGAGAAGCATCTTAGGAATAGCAAAGAATGCAAACAAGAAAAAGGAAAACAGAGAAGAGGGAGAGGATAGGATTATCTACGAATTGAAATGTAAAGAATGTCAAAGTTTGTACATAGGAGAAACGAAAAAGAGACTGAAAGACAGGTTGAAACAACATAGGGATGATGTACGACTTAAGAGAGAGAGAGAGAAATGCGATATTTAAACACACGAGAGAAACAGGACATGACATAGAGTGAGATGAGGCTAAGCAGATAGGAAGGGAGAAGGGAATGCTAGTGAGAAAATGGAAGGAGGCCAAGGAAATAGAGAAGAAAGGTGAATAAGACACAATGAACTGTAATGGGGGACTGAAGTTAAACAAAGAATGGAATAAGGTGTTAGAAAGAGTGGAAAGGACAAGAGAGAGAGAGAGAGGAGAAGAAAGAAAAATGAAGGAGAAAGAGCGTGAGATATAAAGCCTAACCACATTCTATATGGAAGTAAATATGTTTAGCCTTTTAGGTGAAAGTACAGTTGACAAGGGAAAGCCACCTGCTAGATAGTTCCATAACAACTTTCTAATAGTCTGGAGGGAGTAATGTTTGTGTATATATAATGCCCTGTTTTTGTATCTTGTTACTTTTGTACTTGATACAGAGTCTGAAGAAGACCTTACTAGAAGGTTGAAACATTACGTTTAGTTTATGTTTTTAATAAAATAAATTACTGCCTTGGTCAGCATATTTATTTTTACATAATCATGGAAACAAGGCTTAATGGTGTTATAAAAGGAGTTGATTGATTGAATGGCTGTACCTTCCCAATCCATATCTACTTATTCAAGATTCCAGCCAGACACGTGGTTCTTGAGAGCTGTAAATAATAATCTATTGTAGGTTTGACGCTTCTTGTTTGGCAGAAGTGCGTAACTGACAGGGATGACATTCATTTCTTCCCAAGAACTTCCCAGATCAGCATGGATGCAGAAGAGTTGTCCGAACTGCTTACTGGAACTTTTGTATGTTCGATCAACAAAAAAAGACGACGATGATGTTAAGACTTCCCTTCCTTTGGCGCTGTCAAACACAAGTATTCTGGCCTGAGGTCCACTTTGGTCATCGTGAAGAAGAAAATTTCCTCCGTCGTTCATTGTCAAGATCTGTTCTGGTATGCAGATATCTGCTGAGATATCGGGATGTGATATTGTTCCTAAATGTTCCCTCCGAACGCGATGCAATGACAGCTTGGAGCTAGTTTGCTTGAGCATCGCCGTCACAAATTCGTAACGACGATTAAATAGCTGTCCAACTTCTTTTGTATAGATTTGGGAGATTAAGTCATCCGTCTCCCTCGCTCGTTTCTTGACACTGGCCGATGGTTCCTAACGTCATTTGCAGCAACGTCCGGGATACAAGTATGACATAGATTTCCTGAAACAGCACTGTTTTGAGTTGAAACACGCCCCTTACACTTTTTCTTCTTATAATTCACACAGCGCCAATAATTCACATTTTGCTTGTTGGTGTAGTCAACAATATACTGATATCCATAAAAAATTAAAAAGGGCTTGCCTTTGCTGGTTTCCGTCACCTCCGTGATATTTACAGCGAAATCAACTTACGACGAAATATACGAATGTGGAGACTTCTCAACTCATTTACAGACAGACAGCAACTAACTTGTGAATAAGTTGTATCACTACCCCGGACCTGCATAGAAGGTCTGCATAGTGCAAGGGAATATCGCCTCGAGGGAATCTCTGATATGAAAGTAAACCAATCATGCGTGGAGGAGGGGGAAGACGCCTCGCAAGGTTTCTGGCGAGGAACGAGTTTATTTTGCACTTCCGTGCAAGCGTCATCGTCGCAAATTGAACGGTCATGGACATTGACCTCTCCGCGCGAATGTAACTTCGGGCAAGTGTCACAAACTCACAAGTAGCAACTTTATATATCCTTCATCATTTTTTAAAACTTTGTTTCATTCAGACCTTGTTTTCAGGCACAAATGGTAATTTTCTTTTAAAGGATGAATTTATCCTTAAGGCTACAAAGGACACCTTTTGTGATAATTCAGTAATTTGCGAGGTTCACAATTTTGTAATATTTTGTCATTCTTCGTTTCCATAATTAACTTTCTTCAATAGTCATTTTCTTAAGATCCGAAAGCGTCATAATACTTATAGTGTTCCAGTTGAGTACACTTAATTCTAGAGTCCGATATGTATCTCTATACAAAAATACACATTATTTTGTTAAACAAATTTTTAGATACGTCGCTGCTCATTAAATGTTGGCAAAACTCGTACGTTGCTGTTCATTCTTACTTGGTTTCTGATTTCCCAATAGGTGGAACTGAACTATAATCTGAATCAACGAAACTTAGAATGGCGTTGATTTCTGTTAGATTAGATATTAAGTAATTAACGTCCAATTATTAAGCATGTATAGTACGTACAATTGGTAAAGAAGATTTGCATAAGTTTTAACTGAATGGAGACTTATTAGAACTTACTAAATAGTATTCTGGGGAGTTCTTTGCAAACATCTATAAGATTATTAAAATAGAAAATCAACTAAGTTCATCCTTTCCCCCCTCCCCTACGATAAAAAAATAAATCGCATCCTGGGTAGGTGATCATTTTCAGTTGACGTAGATTTATTACATACCTACATATCAGTGTCGTCGGCTACAGCTGAACTGTCTTTTTCTGCAATGAGACATATTACAACATGGCTAAGGTCAACTATGGGCAAGACAAATTTTCTTCCACATTAATGTTGAACATATAAAGGGAAATTGTAGTTTTGACCGACAGAGATATTTTCAGGAATTTATAAATATGAGCAAAAAAACCAGAGCACTTCAATTGAAGTTTTAGATAAGACAAATACGTAATTATTTCAATACATGTATCTTAATGTTATCTTCACGAATTTAGTCGCAAGAGGTTTTCAGTTGTAGTAAAGTTAAGAAAATGTGAAGTTTCGTTGTATAGAAATTATAGAAATTGAAATTTTAACTATTCCATTATCTTTATATATTGTGCTTTTAAATGCCTTGCAGCATTATAATTTGCTCAGTACCATGAACACAGGATTACCCATTAATATTATCAGATATTAAAATTATACCTTCTTTATTCCAAAGAAGAAGTGTGTACTTTAATAAATTTTCAATCATCTATAATAGTGTATTTATTCCTTTTAGCAATTCCATTTCTTATGGAAAAGATAATGTTTTGATCACTTGTTTTCCAAAGATAATGACAATGATGATTTTCGTAATGGATAAAAGCATGAATTAAGTCAGCCCCAGTTACCCCCTACCCCAATAGGATGGGCAAAACTACGTCTATCGTTTTAACCCATCTAGAGTTCGTTTTTCTTAAAAGAAACATATCTTGTCAAGTTTACTGTTTTTGTCATGTTTATTTGAAGAAATGCATCTGTTAATGTTTATTATAAACAGGAACTAATTGTGACACTCAAGTATCCGAAGTATCAGCAATTATCATAAAGAGTAAATGGAAATTCCCCATTCCTTGTGACGTCAAAAATTAAGGAATTGCCCACCATTTGAGCCGACTAGGACAATATGGTGGGTGGGTGAGTCATCCTTTCAAAGAAGTTAAGTATTACGCCGCTGCAATTAATACACAGTTCTTCAATTGCAACCTAAATCCCATAACCGAATTAAATACGTAGAAGATAATGTTAAAGAACCATGAAACGGTAGTGCTATTCCACATATTCAACACACATCGTGTCTTAAGTTTGTTCAAAAATTACACAAGTTATTATTTTCTCTGGTCTGCACAAAGCCTGCTCTGTTGCTGCTATCACCTCTCAACCCCTGCACAATTTCTATTATTTCAGTGTCTCTTAGAGTAGGAAAATAGACGGCGCAAGATATGGTGATTAGGCTGGAAGGTCTATGGACTGAAAGCCAAGACCCTTCGCAACAGCCAGTGTCTTCCCAGCCTTGTGTGAAGGAGCATTGTCGTGCAAGAACAGGACCTTCCACATTCCTCTCCGGCGTGGTTTCTACAAGGATATAAAACAAATTAAAATAGTGTAACGATTCTGTAAATTGGCAAATTACGCTATGAATTAACACTTTATACAGTGACAATGACAAACAATTCATATTTTAAGAAAGGAAGGGTAAGTTTCGAGGCTCAACAACTCGAGACAAGACTTACCCCATTATAATTTGTTTAAGACTGTATTGAATTTCTGTTGCCGAGGGTACGGAGATAGACAATATTTGGAACATGCCCCTACCTCTCACTGCAGCTGATGATCCTTGCACTTCCTGCACAATGCCGTCAGCTCACATACCTAACGAAACGACAATAACTAACTGCCCTGCCAATCTCTGCGGATCATGTTTATCCCCCGTGGTATACTACGCACCTCAGGGAGAAAAAAGAACTTTTTGTGGCTGACCCTGGGAGGTGGAGTTCCTGGCGATGCCTGACGCAAAAATATGCAGGAAGTGCAAGGCTCCCATGCATGAAATTATTCTGTTCGTCCTTCAGTACTCGCATCTGGCTAGCGGTGGTTGCCAGACCCTCACATGGTGCGCACGCACACATACATTCACATACAGGGTGAGGCAAAAGTTAGGTTACATCAGAAAATAAATACGTGATGCAAACATAGACTTGATTGATGATAGCCAAACACCGAGCGGAGTGCTTAGCACAGAAAGCTGCGACCTGCCCATGGGTGTTCCATGTGAGTGTCCCTTCAGCAATTGCAGGGCCTAGCCAGGATTTTATTTCGGGGGGCCTCATCCCTTATCAGCACAGGAGTCGCCAGAAATATTTGTAGAGGGGCAGGCCACTGATAAAATTTGATTAGTAGAAATATGTAATAATGACAATAATAATCATTACCACTGTTATAATTGTCATTTTACAATAATAACAATTATACGTTATTAAAAATAAACTAATTTGTATCCAAATGTGTTATTATTATTATTATTATTATTATTATTATTATTATTATTATTATTATTATTATTATTAGCCTATACGTATAAATGGAGAGACTTTGCTACTTGATCCACCGTATGAATGAATATCCAACACAATTGTTGTGCATTATTTTTCTTATATTTTGTACAGTTAGTGTACTGAAATTCATAGTTATTGTATTTTGTTATTAACGTTTACACATTCCGTTAAAAGAAGGCTTTAAGAGTTAGGGTCAAATTTTACTCATAAAGTTTATATTGTGTATATATAGCAATGAATCCAGTTATTCTTTGGATTAAATGGTAGAAAATAAAAATATAACATGGTTCCTCTATTATAAACTAAAGATTTTTCGATCTAATGTTTAATTCTGTTAAGGAAGTAAAATTAATTACCACTACACACTGCTTAAATTAGATACTTGTAGGATTTCCGGGATGGCTTCAGCCCCCTTAGCACACCCCCTAACTACCTGCGTGATCAATTACATAATATCATAACCCATCCTCGTCGTCGTGATTAGCCAAAATTGCAGAAAACTAACGCTAAATAACCAAAATGAAACAAAAAATCAATCAATCAATTTGACATATTACACATGTTGACTTTCACCTTAAAATCCATGTAAAACGAATGAATTCTTAGACTGTATAGCAAAAGCTTAGCCTGATATATGTAGTTAGTCCTATTTAATTATACCTATTGCCGGTGTAACTTGTATTGATTTGAACAGTACATTGTTCAGTAGTAGTAGTAGAGTCATTCCATGCCAAATCAACACAGATATGTACAATTTCCAACCTGACCATCTCCGATTTTCATGAAATTTGGGGAGTTGAAACTATGAATGGAACTTAGTAACTATGAAAATTTTTAGTTTCGTGCGTCTGGTAATTGTTAAATTATTCAAGGTCAAAGTTAGCATAAATTGCCCTTGTTGTAACTCCACCCCTATTTCACCTAGGAAGCTCAAATAAAACTTATTGTACAGGGAATTGAACAAGCTTTCCAGTGATATATAACAAGTCTACCTTTGGATAAAAACATAATTTTGTCACTCTAAAACACCCTCTATCACCCTCTTTCCTTTGAAATTTTTGCGTTGAATTCAATATGGCGGTGAACAATATGCCGGACCTGCGCTTGACACACACGGCTAGGGATCTCCCTGTGTCTAACCTATTTCTTTCATGACCACTATACCTAGGATAACTTCTTTACATTTTGTAGGGGGTTTTAAAGGAAATTTGACTCGTCATAGTTCATATAATTGGGCTTTTATCAGTCACATAGTTACACATATTATTTTGTATCTTCTGATCCCATTGCAGTCCTAAAATGATTTTTTGATGTCTTAGGTTATGGCATGAGGGACCAAATATATATTTTTTACGATTTTTGGTTATGACATGTTTTGAGATATTCAAGGTCAAAGGTCAAGGTCACGTGACAAAATTATGTTTTTATCCAAAGGTAGACTTGTTATATATCACTGGAAAGCTTGTTCAATTCCCTGTACAATAAGCTTGATTTGAGCTTCCTAGGTGAAATAGGGGCGGAGTTACAACAGATTTAGTATAGCTAAGCGGGCTCAAAAAGGGCAATTTATGCTAACTTTGACCTTGAATAATTTAACAATTACCAGACAAACGAAACTAAAAATTTTCATAGTTACTAAGTTCCATTCATAGTTTCAACTCCCCAAATTTCATGAAAATCGGAGATGATCAGGTTGTGGGCTGTGTTGATTTCATATGGAATGACTCAGTAGTAGTAGTAGTAGTAGTAGTAGTAGTAGTAGTAGTAGTAGTAGCAGCAGCAGCATGAGTTTAATAATAAATTAATCGAAAACTAAATATGGCCTATGTTAACTGGAATTCCATACAGAATGGAATCATTGGAGGTAGGAAATACAGTGAACAACTTCGTCTATTTGGGATCTTTGGTAACAAATACGAATGATACCACCTCTGAAATCAGAAAACACATACTAGAAGCAAATAAATCCTATTTTGGGCTAAAGGAGCATTTCAGATCTCATCTTCTTGCTCATAGTATGAAAATAACATTATGTAAGGCACTAGTTCGCCCTGTCTTGGCGTATGTTACAGAGACATGGAAGTAAATCTCTGAAGAACAGCTTTAAATGTGTTTAAAGAAAAGTATGCAAAAATGTTAAATACGGCCCTGAACCTTTGTCATACTAAAACATTAGAGCAAGTATATTGTGACTAATTTATGTGTGTTTTGAGTTGCATGTCTTCTAAGTAAAAATGTAAATATTCTACGGAATGGTTTTAGTGCAAAATATTAGCTCATTTATGAAAGACTATGAACTTGTGTAATGTAAATTTGCAAATCACAAACATTAATGCTAAAATATGTTAAATGTATCAATTTTCAGATTTCGATTACATCTGAAACATAGAACGCTATTGTTTAATATTATATACAGTGGAGACGATTGGGTTGCAAATCTGGGGGGAGGGCAATGTGCCACAACCGGTGGGAGGGAGGCAAGGATACTTTTTACTTTTCCGTGGTAGATAAGGTTTAACATAGTGCGGAGGTAAAAGTGACAAAAAATAGGGTGGGGCATTTGCCCCACGCCCCCCTAATCCCCGGCACTGATGATATATAACACATATCATTAACTATCAAGTGACAGGTACAATATTATATTTTATGAAGTAATTCGTATTAGAAAACGTAAAGAAACTGAACTTAGAGATTTATTTAATGAGAGGAATTCAGCTGATATTACCTGTAGAGATATATCCTTGTATTTATTATATTACGTTTGCTAGAGTTGGTTATTCTACTTGTATCACAATATTCATTTTCAATTGTAAACTTTCCTTACATGAATAATATTTGTATCGTCACAATGATGGGAAAGCCTGTCCTAAAGTGATAACGCATACACCGACACTATAATGTTAAAATTTCATTCTCATCAACCAAACAGTTTCTGTGAAAATAGAACATGAAGTTACGACAATTAATTAACATTGTCCAAATAGGCGATTGAAAGTCCGTATGCTAACAGTCCGATGCATTCAATTCATATTTGTAATTGGTGAACCTATCAGTTCCCCAAAATGTGTCTTTATAACCCTTTGAGTTTTTGAAATACTGATAGTTGACAAACAGGAACAGATATGACCAACACATTAGTCTATGGGTCAAGTGGCCAAAATCAAGAATTCGGTATAATTTGGGGATACTAATTTTACTTAATGCCACAGTTATATGGTCGTGTAAGGATACCAAAAAACCATGATTGCCATCTCAAAGTGGTAGCTAATAGAAATGGCGGCCAATTCAAGATGGCAGACGTTGACATTTGAAAAAGGACTATGAGTCATTCCATGCCAAATCAACAGAGATATGTGCAATTTCCAACCTGACCATCTCCGATTTTCATGAAATTTGGGTAGTTGAAACTATGCATAGAACTTAGTAACTATGAAAATTTTTAGTTTCGTTTGTCTTGTAATTGTTAAATTATTCAAGGTCAAAGTTAGCAGAAATTGCCCTTTTTGAGCCCGCTTAGCCGTACTAAATGTGCTGTAACTCCACCTCTATTTCGCCTAGGAAGCTCAAATAAAACTTATTGTACAGGGAATTGAACAAGCTTTCCTTTGGATAAAAATATAATTTTGTCATGTGACCTTGACATTTGACATTGAATATCTCAAACATGTCATCACCAAAAATCGTGAAAAAATATATTTGGTCCCTCATGCCATACTATAAAACATATCAAGAAATCATTCTGGGACTGAAATGGGATCAGAAGATACAAAATAATATGTGTAACTATGTGACTGATAAAAGCCTCATTACGAGTCAAGCGTTTTTTAACACCCACTACAAAATGTAAAGAAGTCATCCTGGTCATGAAAGAAATAGATTAGGCACAGGGAGATCTCTAGCTGTGTGTGTAAAACGTAGGTCCGGCACATTGTTGACCGCCATATTGAATTCAACGCCAAAAAATCAAAGGAAAGGGGGTGATGTGATATATCAAATCAGGCTAGAATTTCACGAGAAATGAAGCGGCGAAGGTTTTTCCAACTTATCTCTAGCCAGCAAAAAGTTATTACTGCATGCCTGTAACCATTTTTTCCTTCTCGAGGTGTTAAAAACAAAGCATTAGAATGCTCTTAACGTGTTAGGAACTCATCGAGATCACGCTGACATCTCGGGAGAGAAAGAAGTATACGCACAATTGCATATGATTTTAATCAGCAACATTCACCAAATAGTTGAATAGTGAAGAATATTTGGAAAAGTATCTCAAACAATTACGTGACACTTCCTTTGGAATGAAAAATTCTTCAGTGACGAGGCTATTTTTTATGTTCACGATGAAGTTAATAAAAATAATATGCAATACCTGTAATACCTGTGATTTGATAATCTACAGTAGACAGATCCCAGCCGAATGGTTGTTGCTGGTAAGCTAATGATGTGGTATAGTATATAGAGAATGTGAATGGTTGGTCCATATTCAACAATAGAACCTTAAATGGTGAGGGCTTCTTGTATTTGTTAAGTGAACAGGTTTTTCATCCTTGTTTACGGGATATGGCACTTTTCCAGAGTTTTGAAACAGGACAGAGTGTGACCACACTATTTATACATTTTGGCAATTTCTTCATGGTAAATTTCTAGGTAGATTGATGTGCAGCCGGGGATCTATTAAAAGGCCTGCACATTCCCGAGATCTAACATCTCAGGAGGACGCTGCTTGCGATTATGTTGCACCTGCTACATTGCCAAATGTTCTATGTGAGTGTGAGAGACGTCCGTCAACAAGTGTGCTCACAGCAATATTGACAACATTATAATGTACATATATCGTAAGTGAAAGATATGCGTATAACTTTCTGCTGGCTAAAGATAAGTTGGAAAAACCATCGCTGCTTCATTTCTCGTGAAATTCTAGCCTGATTTGATATATCACATCACCCCCTTTCCTTTGAATTTTTTGCGTTGAATTCAATATGGAGGTCTACAATATGCCGGACCTGCGCTTGACACACGCAGCTGGGGATCTCCCTGTGTCTATCCTATTTCTTTCATGACCAGGATAACTCCTTTACATTTTGTAGAGGGTATTAAAATACTTTTGACTCGTAATGAGGCTTTTATCAGTCACATAGTTACACATATTATTTTGTATTTTCTGATCCCATTGCAGTCCCAGAATGATTTTTTGATATGTTTTATAGTATGGCATGAGGGACGAAATTTATTTTTTTTCACGATTTTTGGTTATGACATGTTTTGAGATATTCAAGGTCAAATGTCAAGGTCACATGACAAAATTATGTTTTTATCCAAACGTAGACTTGTTATATATCACTGAAATGTTTACTTTCCTGTAGAATAAGCTTTATTTGAGCTTCCTAGGCGAAATAGGGGCGGAGTTACAGCACATTTAGTTTAGCTAAGTGGGCTCAAAAGGGGCAATTTCTGCTAATTTTGACCTTGAATAATTTAACAATTACAAGACAAACGAAACTAAAAATTTTTATAGTTACTAAGTCCCATGCATAGTTTCAACTCCCAAAATTTCATGAAAATCGGAGATGGTCAGGTTGGGGGCTGTGTTGATTTGGCATGGAATGACTCCTATATCTCTAAAACTAATGGTCCGATTTCAACGATCTTTTCTTTCTTTTTTTCAAATGAGAGCTAAAGATGTGTTGTATGTTTAATGTTATGTTAGGTTTTTATAGAAGCAACTGTTAAGTAGTTAATCACGGATTGGTAAAGGAAAATTGTATTTCTTACTATTCATTTTTTGTTTATCATTAATTTGTTAATAATCTAGGCGTCTGAGAAGAAAATGTTCCAAACAAAACTTGTAGCGTATAAGATTACCTTTAATTTGACATATTACGCTAGTTGGTATAGACCACAGAATTCTTATAAAACTAATAAATTATGTAGAGGGTGCAGAGAATTCTACTAGCAGGATGTGCCCTTAGTCCTATTTAACTACACCTATTGTACAAGGTAACCAAAAAAGTTCTTGCCGTTCTAGAGCAGTGATAAACAAAGAGCAATACAGTGGACGATACGTACCTTTAGGTTTCGAAGTAATCTCTTTCAGCATCCAACACCTTTTCCCAACGTTCCTGCAGCTGCACAATACCCTGGTGATAAAACTCGGCGGGCTTGGATGCAAAGAAGTCCGTGATGCGTTCCGCAGGTCTCCCTCATTTGCGAAGGATCTCCCACAGAAGTGGTTGTCGAGGGAATGAAACAGGTGGTAATCTGTTGGTGCAAGGTCCGGTGAATATGGTGGATTGCACAGTGTCACCCAACCAAGTTGCTGAAGGGTCTCCCGAGTCCTCTTTGCCACATGTGGCTTGACATTGCCTTGCAGGAACAGCACACCCTTGCGATTCACCAATGCCGGCGCCTTCTGCCGCAATGCACGGTGCACCCTTTGCAACTGCTGAGAGTAGAGGTCAGCAGTGATGGTCTGACCAGGTGGAAGGAGCTCGTAATGCACCACTTGCCGACAATTTCACCATACAGAGAGCATAACCTTTCGTGGGTGCAGAGGTGGTCTTGAGGTGTGAGGAACAGGGTCACGTGGCGTCAACCAATGTCTGGTACGCTTGGGAGTGTCATAGAGGACCCACTTTTCGTCACCAGTGAGCAAGCGATCAAATATGGGTGTGTTCAGGTGCCGAGTGAGCAAGGACAAACAGGCTGTCACTCGTTGTTCCTTGTCGGCTGCCGACAATGTGTGTGGGTATCCACTTGCTTAAATTGTATGACTTCCAAATCCCATGCAGGTGCAGTCTGACTGTTTCAGCGGAAACATGGAACCTTTCTGTAAGTTCATCACACGTTAGACCAATGTCCTCCTCGATGGCTGCTTTCAGGGCCTCGTCATCCAACACATGTGGTCGTCCACTGCGAGGTTCTTCCAAAAGGCTCACATCTCCCGAACGGAATTTCTGGAACCAATGCCTGGCAGTGCGTTCGTTCACGGCATTCTCCCCAAATGCCTGGCGGCAGCTGACAGACCCACTTTAAAGTCATACAACAAACACTCGCGGACAAGCTGCTTCGATACCTCCATTTCGCTTCGACATTGAACGAGCTATGACTGCTGTGTGTGGGCAACGTGCCTGTATTACTGACAGTCGATGGTCAGACTAACTCCCGATCGCTTGGCAGGCACGTGCGTCATTTCGTTTCCTCTCTGTGAGCGCATGATTAATGGGACGTCAAAAACGGCAAGAACTTTTTTTGGTTACCTTGTAATTGCTATTGAAAATTGAATCGTATATTTCAGTTATATACATGCGATAACATTTAATAATAATAATAATTGTTATTGTTAGTATTGTTATAATAACAATAAAATAATAATAATTGTTATTATTATTATTATTATTATCGTCAGTTGCCGTTGATGTAGTACCATGCATTTTGTTTAAATATTACCCATGTTCATGGAAAAATGTTATTGATTGATTGAAAATAAAATTTTGGATGCGTCAGCAAATAGGTTGTTTGCCACTGTCACATAATGGGCAAAACGCATGTCAACATGCAAACATACTTAGCACAGAGCGCTACGAAGCCAGGGGGTCCGGGTTCGAATCCCGGCCTGGGCATGGATGTTTGTGTGTCCATTCCTCAATTTCATCATATCATACCTCATCCTCATCTTTGCAAATTAGCCAAAAGTGGCACAAAAAACTAAGTAAATAAAACAAATAAATCAATCAACATGCAACCATACAAATGTAGCATCCCCGATGACTTAATGTAACGTTGTAATCGAGGAGCCCCGGGTTCGATACCCTGTTAAGGCACACAGTGATTCGGATTCCACTTTAAACTGTATGTCCACTTCGGATTAGCCTATCTGTGCATAAAGTGGACTTAAAACAAGAAATCAAATCAAACAACCCTACTAAGGATTATGCTGGCCGTTGGTTCAGTCGTTCGAGCCTCGTTCGGCTGCAAGATTGCAGTTCCCTTGGTGAAGTAAAGTACGTGGAAATCATAGGCGTACCCTGACCCTCTGATTAGGGGGGGGGACAAAACTCAATTTATCTCACTGTTTTAGTTTCATTGCATTGATGGGTGTGTGTGTATATATACGAGGGTCGTTCAAGGAAAAAGTTTAACTTTTTTTGGAGAAAGTGCGAGCCCGATAAATGAAATGCAATGTTCGTGTGGGCTACAGCGCATGCGCGGCACGTGATTAGCGTCAGTCATGCAGTGAGAAACGTGCCCTGACCATAAGGAGTAGCGAGTCATGAGTGGGCAAATGGTCTTGCTCCTATCGACATCCACAGGAAGCTGGTTGTTCTTTATGGAGACTCTGTAATGTGAGTGCAAATTGTGCGAAGGTGGTGCAAATCGTTTTCTGAAGGACGAAGAAGCATATTCCATGAAGATCGGCCTGGTGGCCCGTCTGTAGTCAGTGACGCAACATTTGTTGACAAAGTGAATGCACTGGTTTTGGCCAAATCGAATCAAGGTTCGTGAAGGTTTCATCGAGTTGGGTCCCACGACAACTCACTGCAAAACATCTCACGACGCGTATGACATGTTGCCTGGATTCTCTGACCCGGTACCACAATGAAGGTAACAACTTTCTCTGCCGTATTGTGACTCAGGATGAGAGCTTCGTTCATCACTACACTCCAGAATTCAAACGGACGTCGATGGAATGGAAACAGCCGTGAAAAGTGTTCTTCGTTCCCTGGACCCTGAATTTTTTTGCAGACGGCTTTCAAAAACTTGTTCAACGAACGGACAAATGCTTGTGCCGCCTTGGAAATTATGTTTAAAGTGAGAAAGGACCATGCTACTTGGTGTAACTTGATTTTTGTCTGCAACTTAAGAAATAATTTTTTTGCAACATAGGGAAACTTTTACGAAATGTATTTTTATTTGCATAAAATTTGATATCGAGGGGGCAATTTTCCTTTGTGCCGCCCTGCAGCTGCTCTTAGCCGTCTGGAAGAAATAATGCAAGAAAGACGTGAAAAATAATTCCATCTTCAGTATCCTTTTGTTCTGCTATTCTTAGATTCTACTAGTCTTGCTTTCTTTTACCTCAATGTTTGCCCCCTTGCACCCCTAGAATTGATTTCCGTCCAAGTTCGAGGAGCGGCAATGTCAATTGACCCCCAGTGATTGCGTCATTGCACTCCCTTCCTCCGTAGTTGCTTTGAACTTTAATCGGCTTCAAAATACTTTATTTTCTTTAAGAGTATAATATCGTTTTATAACGGCTATAAGATTCTTCTACACTAAATTTCTAGGTGAAAGCATAATAATGTATGGACATGGACGTCTGGAAGGGGAGGGCAAGGATGGCCTCACCTCCCTCTTAGAAGTCTAGTGTCAACCTAAAAGTATATATTTCACACGTATAATTTGATTTCAGTCATAGTAATTTACATTAATGCATATTTCAAATTCAAGTTGTGTTTTTTAAGGGAATAACATTATCTGGGTAATATAATAGTCCGTGGAAAAATACCTTGTTTGTCCCTCCGTGCAAAAAATCTGCGGACGTCCATGATTAGGGGGGCAACTGCCCCCTCTTTCCCCCCCTTGCCCCCCGTGCGCACGCCTATGGTGGAAATGAGGTTAACATTTTGGGTATGTTCAAAAGAACATAACGTACATGCGTACTCTTTATTAATTATTACAGTCGAAATGTCTCCTTTCCACAAAAGTCTAGTACTACAGTTATCCAGAGAAAACAAGGAAGTATTGCCGAAAGTCCAGTAGGCCGCAATAAAGTGACACGCTGAAGGGGCAGAAATGTCACAGACCATCAACCATTATAATTCCGTAATATTGTGATAATAGAAAAATAAATGAACACGTCCTTTTACTTGCTTATTTCATGAGAGAATGTAGAAGAAAGGAGTTACTAGCGATTTTAAATTTAATCATAACCTAATTTTCATACTGTATTTTAAGTGGAGTGCAAGTCTAAAATCAAGTGAAATTTTTAATCGGGTGTGTTTATATTGTAAAGTTTACGCGTGTTATTTACAGAATATGCAATTAATTAAAGTGAAGTATCATAACAAAATTGTTAATAATAATAATAATGTCGACAAGACCCAAAACATGGGTCTAGAGGCCAAAAACGTATAACCCTTCCGCGTGCTTTAACTGTTTCTTAGATAACAATGTGTCAAGGAAAACTAGACAAGTACCGTGAGTTAAATTGAATTGATTTAGCTAGGATGTAATATGTCTGTAGTTCCCTAAATGTTTGTCTTTTTCTTTGTAGTTGTCTCTGGTTAACGTGCACGGACGATCACTTCAGAGGCGTGGGGTTGTTTTGATTACTTCATTACAAATGCTGAAGTAATAGAGATAAATAGTGAGCGGTGTTTTCCAATATTTCTCCAAACAATTGGTAATTATATGTATTTTAACGAGGCCCTGAACTCACAGTCAGTATAATCTTCTGTACGGCTTGTGTTTTTTCGTTCATATATGTTCGTGATTGTCCCTTCATCCATTTCACCTATCACCATCTACACCTTCGTAGCCATTATCCAAAAATGGAAGAAATGCGACGTTAACTAAATGAATCTACCAATGAATCAAATTTGCTATTTTTTTTATGAATACACCAAAGTCATGTGTATCAGTTTAATACATTTTTGATCATGTTTATTCTACATGTTCTCATTCTCATTTAATTCACGTTTTTCTAATTACACTTCCATATGTAAACACACATTTTACACACATGCACATGTGCAAACGTATCTAGGAAATAGATCTAGTTGTTTCACTTTATGTGAGTGCTGGATTCATTTATCCTAAATAGAGTCGTAGAAGGAATATTATACCAACAAGTAAACCGATGGTCTGTAAAATAGTCATTACACAAAGGAAAATAATGAACGACAGTGTTACATTATTTAACATAAGTCTCAGGTATTTTAGGCAACCTTTCTTATGTACATTTCCATCTTTCTGGTCTCCTACGTGGCAGCTAATCGGATAATGAAACCCGATATCCTTCCAGTCATCAGCGCCATTTATTCCACAACACTTGAAGTCCCGTTGAATTAAGTCCCATATTCTAACATCCATTTCGTTGCCATTTTTGTATCCCTCCATCATATGACGTAATGTTAAAGGAAGATCCTTAGATCGAACTTTATGTACTGCATCGAAGCATAAAGCCACTGGAAGAACAACGAAGCAAATCATGAAAATGTAATTTATCAAAGTGAACTTGCTAGAAAGGAAAGTACCCACAATGCCCGCTGTCGCTAAAAGAATTGCCACCACTCCAAGGATGACAAAAATTAAGGAAATGTTGAGAGCACACAATGACATGAGAATATCATCATCGCTTGTGAACATTGACTCACTCAATAACAAACATCCAATTATGAGATGGCCTAGCCCGATCACAATAAACAATCCATTCACAGCATAGAGAGTATGCTTAAGTATTTTTATAGATTTGGGAGTAATCACGTTTGTTTCCATGATTCAGATTCTTTCAATCATTCGGAACACACTCTCTTCTTTCGCATTTATAACATGGCTATTCAAGATTGTAAATCTAAAACTATCTTTACTAAGATGGAACAGTAGGCTATTTTCCAGAGCTGTGCGGATTTTGGTTTTCAGCACCACCTGGTTGAAGGAATCAAATTAGTCAGCACAACATCAACATTATATAGGTGCATCAATATATTTATATATCTTAGCGCGACTTGTTTATTGAAAAGGAAATTGTATTTGTTTTTGTCCAGTATGCATAATCGGTATTGTAAAGAATTCTTAAAACTAAAAGTATACATACAAGGCTTATGTCCTATTTTTTTTCAATCATTTTCGATTTCGAAGGAATCTCCATGTTGGTTTCATATTCTAATTAAAACACTTCAATTGCAGCAACCCTAATAATATTTTTAAAACTATTTTTCGATTGGTTTGCGTCATGTCGGCTTTTGCATGAACAAAGAAATTGAACCTTGATAATAACGTAACAAATAACAAGTTTGCAAATATTTTCTTATAATTTATGTATCATTGTATAATTTCAAATTTTCTTCACACGAAATAAAGTGTGTTGATTGATTACAATTATTTTTCTAGTAATTTAAAGTTGTTTTGCTATCTGTGCATTAATCGTGTCGATGGGGATGAGTGGAATATTAATGAGATGACAAACATAATCACTAAAATACCTGAGCCGTTGCCCTGATTCAAAGCAGAATACATAACTTTGTAAGAGACCTTGCTTCCAATATCAAGTTAGAGTGGCCCCATCTTCGCCCCATAAAGGTGGTGTTCATTTTGTTCATTGGGATGAACCATCAAAGATAAAGTTTTCCACCATTTATATTACTGTACGCAATTACTGTTAGTTCGAAAGGTAGGTGGACATGCAAAAAATACAACGTTTGTGTTATTGCTTTATATTGTCATCCTCGTGATTAGCCAAAAAAATGGTTCAAAATAGAATCTAAATAACAAAAATACAAATAAAAATGCATGTTAGTTAGATTGATTGATTGATTGATTGATTGATTTAGTTTATTTTACTTCGCGTTTTGTGCCTCTTGGCTAATTTGCGAAGATGGGGATGAGTGATGAAATGATGAAATGGATGAAAATGAACATTCACAAACAACCATACCCGACCGGGATTCGAACCCGGGAGCATGTTAGTTAGAAAATAAAACTTACTCAAGAATTCAGATTGCACTTTGGATAATCCATCAAGCCAAGAAAGGTTGGCAGAAATTGTCTCTCAAAGTATCACTGAACTGAAGAAGGTAATTTGACATTTTGTTATGCCTATGAACGAAGGTGTCATTTAAGGCTACCTATATTTCATAACAATAGTATTTTAATTTAGATATGTGTAATGAAAGATAACAATTTTAAAAAAGTAGAGATTGTTTTCCTTATGTAGTAGATTATGTTTTGTGTTTTAACGTGTTACTTTCCTTGCAGCTTTTTTTCCCCTTCTCCTGCTGTTGTTGGGAACATGAAGACTCCAAAGCCTACACTGAAACATCTAAGGAATAAATGTATACCCACTTATTAAATGTTATTGCAATATATATTTCATAAAAGGGTTCAATACATCAAGCAAGCAGGATCACAAGGACGGGTGCTTGGGTACTTTTGTGGTTTAGATATGGAATAAAGCTTATTATCCTTAGTTAGGGCTTTGGTAGTGTTGAGTAATCCCCAACACTCTGTCTAGTAACCCCAGACAATGTAAGGCTTCTGGCAATGCCACTGTTACAGTAATCCCTAATCCAAGACAGTGCCAGCATAGGTTAAGTATAGGCTAAATACCTCTCATCTCATCTGCAATCATGGCGATTTTCTTTACATATTAAAGTTTCGACAAGATTTGTTAATTCGGCCATTTATATTGTCTTCGCATTTTCTTCGTTGTCTTGGCACAGTTATTCATTTTGCACAACTGTCGTGCAAATTGAGCATATGTCATTGTATGCATGGGGTAGGATTTACGTATGTGTTGAACTAGGCTAGGTTGCTAGTAGACCTGATCTACTTTTTATCCTCCCTTTTTCTAAGATAGAGAGTTACCAAATTGATTAAAACTCAAGAAAATTGTAAATGTGGCAATAATAATCCTGATGCTCAACATTTAATTCTAGAATGTCCAATTTTTTCAGATCAACAAATCATACTTTACAAAGGTTAAAGTTTAAAAATTCCATTTCCAATATCACTCTCATCCATTTTAACAGATTTATTCCCTTCATTAATATGGTTGCTGTATGCATATTCTCGGAAATGTAAACTCGAAATATAAAGTGATTTTCATATATACATATATATATATATATATATATATATATATATATATATATATATATATTTAAAAAAGAAGAAGAAGAAACAGCAAAATGACAAAAAGGGAATTATTTATAATAATTGTTTTATATTTGTGATTATGATTAATTTGTGAGACTAACTATCAACTTTAGAAAAAACATTAAAACAAATACAAAACAATAACGATGTCTAAAGTCGACAAGATAATGAAGACAGGGACAAAAAAAGAAGAAGAAATAGATTGTTACCAGTAGCTCTCAAATTCATATTCATGCTCATCAGCCTCGAACACCTGCCTTTAGTTATTCATGACATTATCATAGTTCGTGTTAATACAATCAAATAATCTGAATATTTAATCTGAAGTTTGTTAAATTATTTAAAATGAATAGACATATCTTTCCACATCCAGAAAGTATTTATTTATTTATTTACATTTTACTTGGGATTACCGCTAAGCAGTTTTCCCCATATCTATATATGTACTGTACATAAACTTACATTTTTTAGAACATTATTATTAAAAGACACTATCAACAATTTTTCTCTACTAAATAGTTAAGCTACATTTTCTAAAAAAAGATAACAATATATATCCAACTGTAAGGTTAGGTTCACAAATCAAAGATTCCAAACACTGAGGAAAAGGAATTTCACAGTTTATAAAAGTTTTATAGAATGTCTCTCTTTCTTGTGTGTATCTATTACACTCAAATATGATATGTTGTATATCTTCCTTGTTGCCACATGTACAGTTTGAGTTTGTACAATCCGGATCTTTTGTGAATGACTTTTAGTAGTTGTATGTCCTGACCTAATACGATTTAGTAATACTATCACATTCCGTGAATCTTGAACTTTTGTAAACCAAGGCCTCATTCTATTGAAATTAGCTATCCTCTGATAAAAGCTGCCTGCATTTTGAAATTCACATTTGCACCATTCCTTCCAGTTTTCCTTCAACTTTTTCTTCTTTTTCAAGTTTTTACACAGTTTATAATGTATTTAAATAATAAATCATAATTGGACTGAATTGAATATAATACACTTTTGGAATCCGTTAATATTAATATTTTTTCTTGTAATTTATATGTATAAATTAGTGCTTGGTAAATTGCATAAGCTTCAGCTGTAAAAATGGAAAAATCTTACGGTAAATGTATCCTAATTGATTCCTTCTTCTGTACATCATAAACAGCACATCCTACATTTTGACTACTTTTTGAACCGTCTGTATATATAAAGTAATAATCTTTTAACCTTTCCATGTAATCATATTTTATATATTGTTCAGGAAAATAAATATCTCTATATTCACAAACGGGAAAATCTAGAGTATATATGGGTTTACTCCTTACTATCAATAATTTTTGATGATCCTCATAGTACTCATTATATAATTGCACCCATCCTATATCTTGGCAGTTATTAATTTTGCCTGTATCATATAATTCAACCAAGTCGAATAGAATGTCGTTAAACGGATGATTAACTTCTGACATTGTTTTAACAGATATTTAATAGCCATTTCTCTTTTCCTATAACTTAAGTTCCATTTGCATGCTTCCATGTATACAGCAACATTGGGAGTACTCTTCATCAGTCCTAGACACTTTCGAAGAACTTTCCTCTGCATTACTTCCAAAGGTCGAAATACACGTTCCGAAACTGTATTAAAGACTATAATCCCGTATTCTATTGTTGGTTTGTAATAGTTTTTATAAAAATTCATCATGGTACTAGGATTACTTCTCCATTTTGTTGTAGCCATAGAACGAAATACATTGTAAATTACTTCTGCCTTTTTCACTAACATTTTTACATGAGGTTTCCATGTTAATTTAGTATTAAATATAACTCCTAAATATTTTACTGAATTTTCTATGGGAATGTGCAACTTTTTTGTGTATTGATTCACATTTTTCGGAGCTCCTTTTTTACTAAATATAATCAACTTTGATTTTTCTGACGATATTTTCATAGACCTATTCTCAAGAAATTTCTTTATCTCTATTATTTTCGCTTCCATGTTGATGATTCCTTTATCTACTTGCTTGACACTCTCATATATACATAAATCATCTGCATATTGTATAAATCCAAATGGGCCAGGAGGACATATTCTTTGAACATCCATTAAATATATATTAAAAAGTAAAGGACTTAAAGGGCTTCCCTGTGGACGTCCCCTTGTTATCCATCTAGGACCCTCAACTTTATTGTGAAAGTAAAAATATAAAGAACGATTTTTTAATAGATTCCAAATAATTTTTAGATTCATATAAGGTATTTTCAGATTTTGTAGAATGTTTAATAATTTATTTATATTTACATTATCATATGCCCCTTTAATATCTAAGAAAGCAGCAATAAGACTACTTTTCCTTTTCATTGTATCATAAATTTTTGATGATAACATTGCCAAGGCATCTGTACACCCCATACCCTTCCTAAATCCTACTTGAAGCCTCGAAAATAATCCCTGTCCATCTATATGCCAACTTATTCTCTTCAGAATTTATTTTTCAAAAATTTTCCCCAGTACTGAAGACAAAGCTATCGGTCTATATGATTCTCCTTTATGTGGACTTTTACCAGGTTTCTATATTGGTAAAATCATTTGAGTGTACCACGATTGCGGTACATTTCCTGAATTCATTATATAATTGTAGATGTTACAAAGATATATTATACCACATTTCGGTAAATTTTGAATCATCGAGTTTGTTATTCCATCGTTTCCTGGAGTTGTGTCCTTGGCTCTAATTATTATGTCTCTTATTTCATCGATCATAATATTGGTATATAATCCTTGTGAATGTCTATCTTTAGGACTGAAAGAGAAAATTTTATCAGGGGCATCTGCAGGTTCGTGTTTATTATTACATGTTACCTTCATAATAAATTCATCTTTCCAGGTTTCTTTGAGTGGTATTAATGGAGGGGTACGTGGTTTACGGATTGATTTAAATTTAGCCCGCACGGTATTGATACTCTCTTTGTTATTTATGTCTTCACAATACTTTGCCCACGATTGTCTTCTTGCACTGATATAACATTTCTTGGCCTGAGCTATTGCTTTCTTATAATTAATCCAAGTTTCCTGATTTGGCATTGTTTTATAAACTTTAGTAGCTTCAATTCTCTGTATTTCAAAATTTGGCAATCTTTATTCCTCCAGTGTACTACTGGATACTTTTTTACAACTCCCTCTTTTGCCCTTGTACATGATCTGTCCATAACAATACTAACAGAATCTACAAAATAATCATATGTACTCTTATCAATATTATTTAAATCTGAATTTTTAAATAGGATTGTAAGTAACTTTGAATATTTATTCCAATCAGCTTCGTTAACTTTCCATTTTCTGAGCGGAATAGGGAAAGATCTCACTGAATTAGTACCAGTATAAAAAAACATGGATAATGGTCACTGGTTCTTTGATCACTGTCTTTTTCCCACTGAAATTGACCACATATATCATCTGACATTAACGTTAAATCTATAGCTGTTGGCCGAGTACCTAATCTTCCTATATACGTAGCAGACCCATCATTAATTACAGTAAAGTTATACAAATCCATACATTCTACTAACACTTTCCCCAACTTATCTTCATCCTGATCTCCCCATATTGTGTGATGGCAATTGAAATCCCCTGCTATAATAAAAGGCTTTTCTATGCATTGAAACATTTGCGATAATGTATTTGTCGTTAATTTCTGTGACTCTGCACCTGTAGGAATATATATAGATATAATGCTAACTTTTTGATTCCTAAAAGCAATTTTAATTCCTACGACTTCAATTTTGTATGTGTCGTATATAGACAATGTGCAATCAAAAGATATAGGTTCAAATGGAATACTTTCATGAATCATAATTGCAACTCCTTTACTATCATCTTTAATCTTTTCATAAATTATGTGATAATGATTTACTTTAAAATAATTTATGTTTGATGGGTTCACAGAGATTTCTGATAAACATAAAAGTTCAGGTCTATATTCATCTATTAATTTCACCAGATTCTGCTTTCTTGCTTTCAGTGGTCTTACATTCCAGTGTACCCCCACGAATGTTTTCCATTATTTTTTTTCCACACCCTATGGTGTCTCTCCAAAAATTTCCAAATCCTCAATAATTTTCTGCACCTGGCCATTTATTTGTGAGCATTCTGTTAGTATTTCTTTTATGCTTAATAAGTCAGAATTTTTAGTTACTGTCGCCATAAGTTTCGCCATTAATTGTAACAAATTATACATAAGATCCTTCTGAGATGTTATGTGAGGAAAGTACACGATTTTTTTTCTGTTCTTCATTGTTGAAGATTCCGATGTTCATCTCCTGCATGCTTCTATTTGTACTATCCACATCTTCCTCATTATTTCTTGTCTTAATTACAGTTCCTGTAGACTTTCCATTTAATTGTTTTTGATTACTTTGTAATTTCTTTAGAGAACCTTTACTTGATTCTCCTTGAGAATTTCCATTATAATTCTTTGTTTGTGAATAGGAATTTAGTCTGAATTTTTTTCCAAATTTATTTTCAAATTTTGAGTAGTCTCTATGATGTTCTGGAGGAACTCTTCTTTTCCATGAAACATTTTCCAAGTATGTATCTGATTTTCTTTCACCCCAATCACTTAAGGCTTCAAATCTGTTTTGTATTGTTATGCTATTTCCTACAACACCAGTCTTTCTTGTGTTAACTTCACTTACTTGACTTTTGTTTATATGTTTTTTTATTTGATCAGCATATGAGTTGCCTTGAACAACATAATTGCTTGGAACATTACCTGTTATTACTTTCTCTCTTGCTTCTTGCCGTTATAAATTATCATATGCCATAACTCTCATGATTTCTCTTTCCATATCCCATTTTACACATGACTTATCAGTAGCAACATGTTCTCCTCCGCAATTTAAACACTTCGGAGTTTCATTACAATTTTCATGTTCCTCTCTTCCACATCTAGAACACTTAGCTTTATCCTTGCATATGGCTGCTGAATGTGCGAACCTGTAACATTTCTTACATTGCATCACATTTCTAACTTTAGGAGTAACATCGAAAATGGGACTAACCACTATAATCTGTTAAGGCATTTCTTGAGATCTAAACGTGATTGATATTAGCTTAGTAGGAACAAAATAATATGAACCATCATCTCTTCGAATTCTCTTTTTCATTCTTTCCACTGATATTACTGTCGGGTCTTCAATACTTTCCTTAATTTCCTCCTCTTCAAATTCAGTGGGTACACCATATATCAATCCTTCCTTCACCAATAAGGATTCTGGAATGAACACATCAATATTATTTTCTTTATGAAAATGCATATTTTTCATGAAATTGTTAGCTTCATTCCTGGTGTAAAAATAAATCTTTGCTCTATATAAGCCACTTGGTTGGATATATCTGACCCTTATATCTTTCTTTCGCAATTCATTGCCTATTTTCATAGAGTTAAATTTCTTTTCTGCACCTTTTGTACTAGTCATTATTAATAAATATGGCCCATTATGTGTATCATAGTACATTTTACAGTTGTCTACATTATTTTCTCTTCGAACTTCTCCAAACGTGTTTACTTTATCTCTATTATCTAACCTGTCTATCCTTACCGCTTTTGCTGGAACTTGATCATCTTCAGGAGATCTGACTCTTTTAGCTTGTTTTCTAGATGTTTCTTCTATAATGTTATCTTCTATAACAATTTCATTGTCTTCTACCAAGTTCGTTATGATTTCTATTTGATTATTAAGTTCCATATAACCTATGGCATCCGCCATGACGTTAACAAGAACTGCCTTACGCAAATCACATTAATGAGTATATTTCCTTTTACCGTAGTTCTAAACTTCAACTTAAATAAGTATATGGGTTTAACTCAATTCCAGTCACAAATTTCTCTCTTTATCAACAGAACTCACTGAATTAACAACTATTAATATTACCACAATATTACACAAACAGCTCAGTTTCCCATCAACCACAGGCTATCCTCATTCTCTCATCCAGAAAGTAAAATGAAAAATTTTGATAATGCCTCCAGAATGTAAAATCACAGATTAATAAGATCGCTTACTTCCTATCTCTCCTTTGTAATCTGTGCGTATGCCAAACCGGGCATGTGGAGCCACCCTACGACTGTTTCGAAACGTAAAGCGTTGTCATAGCAACCTCTCCGCCAATCATATCTTACTCTTGACAGTGACAGTTGAATGCGTCTCAGCGCAATGATCCGCTCACCCCACCCTTTCATTCCTGCTTTTATTTTCTGCTAATAATTCGGGACATATCTCGTAAGGTCGAATTAATTATTTTATTTAAGTGCATAAAAATGTTCTGTAAGGATAAATACCATTGTTCAGTTAATGCATATTATGTATGAATGATTTCTACATCTAAGTTACGAGATATACAGAATTAGTAGCCCAGAAGCAGAACATAGGAAAATAATTTCAAGTTCCTGAAATTCCAGCACGTAAATCATTCTGTTGTGCATGAAAAATGGTCCGTGTATTATCTGTGGTAATAAGTATTTTTATTTCGTATTCTCCCTATTATGCGTTAATTTTCTGACATTTTGGGCAAATCGCGATTTTATCTACGGCGATTACTTTGTTCGTAGATTAATGCGTTTTACCCCTCCCTCGTCGTTGTTTATTTAGCGTCGCATTTTTCCAATTTTAGGCTAATCGCGACGATGATATGAAAAATTTATGACGCAAAGCAAGCTCTAACAGGGATTAGAAACCCAGGACCCCTGCATTAACTGAACAATGGTATTTATCCTTGTAGAACATTTATGTGCACTTAAATAAAATA
The DNA here is from genome assembly GCF_977018435.1 of Lepisma saccharinum. NCBI lineage: Eukaryota > Metazoa > Arthropoda > Insecta > Zygentoma > Lepismatidae > Lepisma > Lepisma saccharinum. The sequence goes on from NC_139254.1 coordinate 42,505,428, forward strand.
AATACTACGACCTTACGAGATATGTCCGAATTATTAGCAGAAAATAAAAGCAGGAATGGAAGGGTGGGGTGAGCGGATCATTACTCTACACAAAGTGTTCTAAAGGGCGCTCGAGCCATGTTGCAACATTTCCCAAATTGTCTCTTTCTCTTCATAACAATTGCTGCACAGTTTAACGTGGGTGACAATCTGCAGGATACAGCACACTTAATATCAGTAACTGTTTCTGGTGCCGTCACTGTAATTTTCTCTCTTGTGTAGGCCTACCATATTCAATCGCAAGATGTAGACACTTCTGATTTACCAACGTAGAAAATTCCATTCATCTGTCTATGGCCTCATAAAACGAAAGACAAATGCATCCACTTTCTCTGCAATTGATATCAGTGGAGTACCCTGAGAGGGGGGAGATTTGATGCTGAAAATGCCAGGGATACAAAAGACAGGATTCGAAGGTTTTGTCTCAGGAAATAAGAATAAATCATAAAACGTATATTAAAAACTAGTGATGGAACATTAGCGCTATTCATCTAACGAAACCATTACAAATCGGCTGGCGGCTTGTAGGTATGAAATACTGGAATAAAAGATATATACATATAGTCAGTACTTGCTTTCCAAACTTAACCACCATCCTAAGAAAATTGGGGACCTACAAGTGAGTAGCGTAACCCAGTCTGGGAAATCTCCTATAACAGTTGAGGGTTCGATGTGCTGACCCCACGTCACCCCATTACTGGTTGAAGATCTCCACACCTCTAGGTAGGGTTGTGGGAAGCAGACTGGCAGTCAGTTGATAGGCCAAGGCCCTTCCAGGGCTGTAGAGCAGTGGATCTCAACCTTTTTCAGTCGGGGACCCACCTTGAAGGATATTACACTTCATGGGACCATAAGATGGGAACCAGCGGAATTACTTTGTAGGGGTATGCACCTTGTCTATAATCATATATTTTTGCTCTTTTACAACAACACGGCCTGAATTTAAATGGTTAAAACAATATATCTAAGTAATTTAAGGTAATAGGTTTTTAAGACCCAGTTAACAAAGTTTCGAGCCCAATTTCCCGACCCACCAAATGTACCCTCAGGACCCAGGAGTGGGTCGCACCCTATATGTTGAGAAACTATTCTGTAGAACCATGGGTTATGTTATGCTGTAGATGAAAGTAAATATTTTACACTACAGTTAATTTCTATCACAACTTACATTCAGTGTTCTGTAGATGAAATAATATTTTGGAAAATACAACATAGAAACTAGTTCAGTGCCATCTACCATGAGAGAATAGAATAAAATAATAGCTATGAGTGACACAGCTCATTGGGGAAGTTATCAAACAGAATAATTTCTGGAATAAAATTGTAATTGTTTTAATTCTATCAGTCTATTTCTGTGTAAAAACTACTATGATGATGATAATGAATAGTTATGGGAAAATAGAGTAAGAACATGTCACACCTTACACAAGTTAACCTAGAATGCCTATATAGCAACCACCTCAACTCGAAGTTGTACCTATATGGAGACACATAGTGGTTCGGATCCCACTTTAAACTGTAGGTCCAGTCCCAATTGGTCTTACTGTGAATAAAGTTGACATAAAACACCAAATCAATCAATCAATCGAAGTTGTATGAAATTTCACTTTTCTGGTTTGCATGAGAGTAATATCAACCCATTTCTAAAAACGTGTGGATGCTTGTAAGATATATTATTAACTAATCACTGCATGCTTATTCATTTTAGTATTTGTCAAACATCCCTAATTTTTAATCTAGAATGGGAGTAGGAATATGTCATGCAAGCGAGTTTTGTTCGAAGTTACTTACTGCATATTGACTACAATTTCATCATATGGCATTACATATTTCATAGTTACACAAAAAACTGGACTCGAAATATGAATGTCTTAGAATACAAAACAAAGCAGTCATGGAGTATGTATGATCAAGCTAGATAAGCACATTCCCAGCCCCCCACTCCTAAACACACACACAATGGAATTATAAATACACCACTGAAAGTTCTTATCCTGCACAAATATGTATTTTATATATTCATATACTTAATACAGTACTGAAGATGATACAATCCATGCATTCAGAATAAATATTCCACATGAATTTTAAAGTTAATTAAAAAACAAAGAAATGTGCAAATTTCCAGCTGATGACAAAGAAACCAACAGTATTTTTTGAAATTTAGAGAGATTTCACACCAAAGTGACATGTGACATATGTCACTTGTAAATGAACCAATGAACAGCAACGTTTCACCCATAGTGGATGCCATATTGACAAAATCCCTGCTACTCATTATCAGCTTCTAAATAATGTCACACATGTTTCTAGTCAGTCTAAGAGAAAGTGAACATAAAGAATTAATAAATAATCATTCTTTCAAGCTTCACACTATCAGGTCGATCATTGTTGCATTTCTCATACCATCCCTTTTAACATTTAACTTGGCCTCGTATTGAACATAGGTGTCTCACTCATGATGATTTGCTGCAAGGGCTAGACCATCCAATGTGTCATGTCTAAATGTTAAGTGATTGGCTTATTCCTACCTAATGTGTAGATTATACTTTCCTCAAACTTTTGATTTTGCCAATTATTGACCAGGTTGGGAGATAATGACAGCACTTTAATAAATGTCATTACCTTTTTGAGAAGAGCGGGGCTCTTATGCTGTCTCTGAGGAAGTTCGTAGTTTTGTGTATATCCTTTGCAAGTCTTTATAACATTTCACTTTCAACCTTTCTCAAGGGGCTCTTCACACCCATTTTTTAACTCAGGTATGGGTTCGATACCTGGTGGAGACCCATAGTGTTTCGGATTCCACTTTAAACTGTAGGCTCAACCCAATTAGCCTTTCTGTGCATAAAGTAGACCTAAAAGAACAGTTCAAACTCAAGTAAGGATATTAGATAAGATGATTATTCCATCATACATTGAATGGCCCAATATGGCCATTATGCCTACAAGTCCCAAAATCTATTTCAAGCATCTTACTTCCAATTACATATACAAATTATATTGTTAGCATTAAACATATGGAATATAGATGAAAAGACTATAAGAAATCCTTAAAACTATACATCAATTAATTTCCACTGTATTGAATATTATCATAATATTGTTAATGAAATTCCATTAGACAAACCATTGATAGTCATACTGATAGGTTTCTTGATCGGACACTGACTATGGTAACATGTTATACTTCACCAAGAATGAATTTACATGTTGAAATACTCCAGAAGAAGAGAATAGTTTCAGAGTAAGTACATTACTCTTAATGATTTAGTACTCATGTTGTGGAAATGTAAAACATTATATTCTATTGCTAATAACAAATGTAAGGGAAAATAAACACATTGTTATTCAGGTATATATATTTATTGAATCACTAGTAATTAATATATTTTGCATAAGGTATGATAATCTCTTTGAGGTCCTACAGACTTTCACTGGAATAAAAGTTACTGAAATTATTAAAGCATCATTAACACACTCAACAAACATTTCCATAGTAGGTTCACATATGTACAGTCTCAAACAGAAAAATGTGTGCATTTTATTTCCTTTAATCAAACTGTTCAAATATTTTACAGGACTGTTTAGCTGAAAATCATATCTTTTTTATCCACCCTGATTGGAATATTTAGTGAAACATTAAATACATTTGTTTCTAACATCCTCAAGCAATGTATTGTGTTGTTAGGTGTTATGTACTTTAAGCAAAATTTATCTCTAAAGCATATATTTCTTTTAATGCAGAAAAAGGAAAATACAATTTCTTATGCATGATATGCATGATAACTGATGACAATGTTATTCCATAAGAAATGTACTTACTTGGTTCTACATCTGGGTATGCATCATGCACTAACTTATTTCTATTACAATTCAGAAATATTTTCTCTGAAAAATTGTCTCCACAAACTCTGTAACTTTTGTATGTTTTGTGCCTCAAGTCCTTTCGCCATATTTTCTCCAACCATGTCTCAGCTCTACGAGAAAAATAAAAGATGAAAAATTATTTTAGAAACATATAACTATGCAAGACAAAGCATTCTGCATTTTATGTCACTCAAAAAAGATAAATTCCATGATGCAAGAGTTGTTTGTGAGCTAAGGTCAAAGCGTATCAACACCAGTGGCGAAGCTCCTATGAGGCTTAGCCTAAAATGTTGAAATTAAAATGTTCTTGTACCCTGTAACAATCAAAGTTCTTTAAAACGAATTAAACTATGTAATCCGAACGTTTGGTTCCGCCGATCCTTCCATATATATCTCGTCAGGCAGGCCAGAAAGAGAGAGCGCGTTCGGGGAGGGGAGGGTAAGGGGAGGGGACTGCCGATTCGCTGGGTAAAAGCGGCTAGCCTCAGAACCAAACCTGTTGTGCTTCTAGTCTTCTTGTGCAAAGTGCGTCGTTCACGCGCTGCATTGTTGAATGTTAATTTACTTCAAGTGCATCCGCGCGTGTGTTTGTGTGTGTGTCACATAGTGTATTTATGTTATAAAAATATAATACTGTGAAATTGTGTTGGAAACACTAAGATGATTTGCAGTAAAATAAATGTAAGTGAACAAGACTTCGTGGCTCTCAGATGCTTAACCTACGAAATCTTGGACACACTGACTGTACAACTGGAAATACGTTTTGGAGATCTTGAAAAGATAAAATTTGTTGAATTGGTAGACCAAAATAGCTTTGGGGAATATAAACTACATTTTCCTTTGATGAAATTAAGTAACCTTCTGTCCACATATCCATTTTTCAACAAAGAACGATTAAAAAATGATTTAAAGAATATCTATGCTGATGAAGAAAAGCATTTAGTTAGCAATGATCTTCAAACAATCTACAAAGAAGTAACACAACTTATCAAGTTGGTCTTGATATTCCCAGCTTCCTCCGAAAGAAGTATGAGCACCCTCAAGAGAGTAAAAAAAATTATCTCTACAATAGGCATTGGAAAAAAAACTGGTTAAAGAACTTTCTATTGATCAAGGCTTCAAGGAAAGATTAATTGATACTTTTGCGACCAACAAGAATCGACGCATGAACCTGCTGTATATAAAAAAAATATAAGCAGATTTTTCAGCCTACCCAGTATTTACGCCTTAGCTTCGCCACTGGTCAACACAAAGAAAAGTTACTGAAAATGAATATGCATTAGATCACTATCTGTATCTGTTGAATAAAGTAGTGTCAAATGTATAAGGGTCAATTCTATGATAGCTCCTTCAACTATTGCGGAAAATCTTATGAGCTTGTCGCCATTCAATTGATATATTTTTACTCAATTTTCACATTATTTCTCATCGTAACTACTTCTTATGGCACCATACAGTGTGTGGCAATGCAAATAAAAAAAATATTATAGATATTGCACTAAACTTCCTAACATATGAAGCAAAGTTTTACCACATTATCTTTTAGAAAGAGTCCCTGAAGCTTACTGCCTAACCTACAACTGGCTAACAACGCAATTTTTCTCATTGAATGGATCATGGAATCTACTCCCGGAAGTGCTTTCAAGAAAAATGTTATGACACAACATATTTCTGAAGAAGATACCAGGACAGGAAATATGTCAACAAATCACAATCACCCATACCATCTAGTAGATCAAAGCCCACGACCAGCAACAAGAGCTATTACAGCAATAATATTAACTACAGGTATAATTAGATGATTCAATCAACATAATATATCATTATATTATTATTAATAATAGGAGTAACATCCATAATTCTGTAGGGTTGGATTAAAGCACATAGATTAAAATGCGATTTGAAACACAAAATCTTCCTCCCGTGGCACCAGTGAGAAAGGATTGTTTTTACAGTAACACATGTGCAAATGTTTGCAAATATTTTGCATATATTGCACATGTAGGTTAGTTACACTCATTTCGTTTCCAAAACTAGTAATTACATATGATTTGGTTCAATGTATGCTTTCGTAGTTAGGTTAGGCAGGCCAGGTTTGGTTCTCTTAGCATTATAAATAAATTCCCTAAATTCATTTTACTAAAGTTCGAATTTACTTCTACATTAATTCCCACTAGTCTACGATACTTACAGTCCCTTGTCAATGGAAAATACATTGTCCTTGGGAAGCGTGAAAGCTTGCGTAAGGTAATTTTTAAGTTGTTTTTTCAACATAAATATTTTTTTTTAAAAAATAAATCCAAAGAGTGCTAATTACTTCAAGAAAGGGTAAATTTCGTGTGACAATGATTGCTAAAATTCTACGATAATTAGTCTTCCTGCTAAGAGATTTTTTTAAAAAAATCATAGAACGATAGGAACCTTAGGTTTCATCGCTTTAATATTTACATGCTTTTTTTCATCTCCTGTACATGTTGACAAAGTTTTATATGCTAGAAGAAATACACTTCATGCAGAAGCGAATAGGAGCGCGATAACTTGCAACTTTCTGCATTATAACATGCACAAATTAGCTTTTCTGAACTTCAAACAAACTTCAAGTCATTCCTACTATTCTCGTTGGCTTCCTATCCTCCTGTGTAACTTATAAATAGCATTAAGTTACAAAATCGAACCTTTACCCTTTCAGACATTTTTTTAACGCATGGCCTTTTACTTAAATGAAGGAAAATACAGAATACGAAGACATGCTAGGAATTATTCTCCGTGGAAACTAACTTTATAGAAATTATTTTTACATAAAGAGCGAACAGAATTCATAAATAACTAACCTTTCAGGATATGACGGAACACGAAAAAAAGACAGCTCTGGATTCCTCTTCTGACAGTTTTTACAATAAAAATCTGCACAATAAGCCATTGTTTTTATTTTTTGTTAGTTAGTGTACGTCCATGACAGATCATATGGAACGATGTTACGTCATGTAGAAGTTCTTCTTCTTCTTATTATTTTTTTTGTCCCTGTCAGCATTATCTTGTCGACTTTGGAAATCGTTATTGTTTTATTTTATTTCTTTTAATATTTTCTTCTAAAGTTGGCAGTTAGTCTCACAAATTAATCGGAATCACAAATATATAACAATTATTATAAATAATTCACTTTCCCTTGTCCATTTTGCTGTTTCTTAAAAATCACTTTATATTTCAAGTCTACATGTTCGAGAATATGCATACAGCATCCATATTAATGAAGGGGATAAATCTGTTAAAATGGATGATAGTGATATTGGAAATGGAATTTTTAAACGTTGAAAACCTTTGTAGAGTATGATTTGTTGATCTGAATAGATTGGACATTCTAGAATTAAATGTTGAGCATCAGGATTATTATTGCCACATTTACAATTTTCTTGAGTTTTAATTTTTATTTTTGCTAAATGTGCTGGTGTACGTACGTGTCCTGTTCTTAATCTATTAATAAAAACTATGACTTGCCGTGGGAGTGTGTATGAATTGAACCAAGGGACTTTAGATTTAAATTCTGCAATCCATCTATATGTGTTGCCCACAAACTTAAATTGATTCTTTCACCATTCATTCCATTGTTCCATAAGTTTGATTTTTACTCGTGGTAATAAATCAGTATACATTAACCTATTGAAACTTATGAGTTGTAAATCTCTGGCCTGTTTAGCATATATGTCCACTCTATCATTTCCTACATTAATATTATGTGCTTTGACATAACTGCATTGTATGTCAATGTTTCTTTTGCAAGCAAATTGAATTTGTTGAATAATTAAAATAATAAGATATGATTGGTGACATAATTGGGATAGGATGTAGATAATGCTTGAAGAACACTCAGAGAATCTGTAAGGAGAAGAATTTTTTTAAAGTCTTCCGCTATTCCATATTGTAAGGCTTTGTATAGGGCGTAACTTACCGCAGTAAAAATAGATGAATCTATAGGTAATCTAAATTGTTGATAAATGTTTTTCTCTGGGATGTAATAGGCACATCCTACACTATTGTTATTCTTAGAACCATCGGTGTAAATCATTACATGCCTTGGCCATTTTTCTCTGTACAATGCATGTAAACCTAGATCTCTGAAGTGGATTGAACATTGAGTATATAATGGAATATCTAGTTGATAAATCAAAGGATGTAAGAGAGTGAAAGTATTACATCGAAGTTCTGGAAATAAGTAATGACAGTATACAAGGAAATATGAGATGGTATGAGGATTTATTACATCGGCTTCAGCCCATTGTTTTTGTATTTCAAACAATTTATTAAATGGATGAGGATGATTTTCCCATGATTTAAGGAGGAATTTTATTGTTAATTGAATCCGCCTGTGACTCAAAGAAGTCTCCTTACTCTTCATATAAACACTTACACTGGGGCTTGATTGCATAAGACCTAGACAAATTCTCAATGCTTTTCTTTGTAATATATCTATTTTGTCGAGTAGATTGGATTTTGCTACCCCGTAGCTGAAAGCTGCATAGTCGAAAAATGAGCGAAAACAATTTTTATAAAAGAGAAGTAAAATTTTTGGGTGGCCTCCCCATTTTGTTGTTGTCATGCTACGAATTATGTTTGAAAACTTTTGACCTTTGTTTAATAAATATATATAAATATAAAATGTGTGTATTCATGTAGAAGTATTGTCTTTAAAAATACGATTTTCTTATACATGTTTAAGAAGGGAAAGGCATTTAATAAAATACAAAATCACGTACAAGTGATCATCATTGATTAATAGATACATAAACTAAATTTTTAATGAGAAAATTAGGATTTAACATCGATGGTGGTGTCGACTGGTAGCTGGTTAATTCATGCACGAACAAATGAATTCCGAAATTAACCTTGTTCGGATTTTTGCACCAGTGCGGGAGGCCTGGTAAAATTTTGATAATGCCGCCAGATGTTTGTTACATACAGGTTAGTACATTGAAGTGAATAATTTTACAATTGGCGAGTCAACGTTTACATCATTAAGTTATGTTCATCTGGCAATTTAATTTATAATGAAGCTTTATGAAATCTCCTCAATATCAAACCTTTTTTAAATTTAAGTTATACATTTTTATACTGAGCTTAAGTCCACCTTATGCACAAAAAGGCTAATTAGGACTGGAGCTACAGTGTAAAGTGTGATCCGAACCTCTGTGTAACTCAACCGGGTTCTAAACCCGTGACCTCTTGATTTCAAAGCCGATGACGTTAACCCAGCGCCAGGACATTTTAGAAACATTCTACAAATACAACGTCTGGGTTAGTTAACCCATGCAAATCTGACACGAAATTTAAAAAATAAAAATATTTAAAATACGTCCTTGAAAAATATAAACAAAAAGCAATCATTTTACACTGTTGCCCATTCTCTTCCCCACTGAAACGGCAGCTCCACATTTATATACTGCAAGGATAGGTTTGTCTCTTACTCAAATCATTATATCTTTGCCAAAACAAGATACTGACCTTCTTGTGGAAAGATTGAGATGGAACAGTTGTAGTTCTTCATATTTATTTTTTAATAATTACATATTTCTGTTTCGGTAATTCTGAATGTTATTGTAATTGCCTATTTTACTGATATTTTTTTTTAAATGCTACGTCCTTTAGGTTAATATCATTATTGAACTTATTACTACTCTAAGTTTCGTGCCAAGTCTGAACATATCAGTTTATTGCTTTGTAGTGGGTGGCAAAGATGAAATAAGTAATCACTTTGCATTTCCTTAAAGTATTGTGTTGTGTTGTTGACCCCAGTTAATGAGACCACTATGGCAGTTTGTGTGATTAATTGAAATTGCTAGAATTTGTGCTGAACCACGGCCAGCTATATTAAGACCGGAATCCTGAAATATGGCAACGCTGTCTCGCCTGCCTAAATATCCACCTACGTACAGTGGGATCCATGAGTATTACCGTGCAAATTGTCCATCACCGTGTTCGTGCACTTTATTTGATGCAATAAGAGCTTCAAGAATTAAAAGAAAACTCAAAACAAGCTGTTGACAACTTCTGCACCAGCATACATAAAAATCCATACATAGGATATAAGAGAAAAATTAATCAAAATAGTCATGGACAATTTGCAGGGCAATACTCATGGATCCCTCTGTACAGTAGGATCCATGAGTATTATCGTGCAAATTGTCCATCACCATGTTGGTGCACCTTATTTGATCCAATAAGAGGTTCAAGAATTAAGAGAAAACTCAATACAAACTGTTGACAATTCTGCACCAGCATACAGAAGAGTCCATCGCTTTAAAACACATAGGAGATGTAAGAGAAAAATTAATGAAAATAGTCATGGACAATTTGCAGGGTAATACTCATGGATCCCACTGTACATACTATGGGCGAGAATAGAAAAATTGATGTTGACTCTTAAAGAAACACGGGAATCTGTATAAAATGTTTTTCTTTTTCCAAATCTGGCCAGAATATTGATATTACGATGTAAGTAGAAAACATAGGTAGCAATATAAATATAAATTTGCCCTTAAATTACTGGAAATTAGCAGAAAATACAAGGCCAACTTTGCATTTCATTTCAACTTTGCCCGTATATTATTTGCTATCATTTCGGAATGACATTCGAATTTAACAACTAAATACTTTAAATGATGGAAGATCTAACACATGGCTTTAAAGTTCTAAAAGTAAGATGTCCAAAGTAGTTGTGGGTGTGATAAACATATAGCCCATGTATGTACAAACCTAAAAAAATGCCGAGTGCTGGAGACTATGTACTCCCTGCGAGAAAGTGGATAATTTTGCATGGCTAAGAAATTAGAAGATATTACATTTCTGTTGTTTTTCTCTTGCGGAGATATGTTACAGTGAAGGAATTATTGATTTTGAGTTCTACTGTTTTTGTTAGGTTATGCAGTTTTATGCTCTTGGAGGTTTGTTTGAGTTTGTATTGTCTCCCGAATTCTTGATTTAATATTGTAGGTTAACCCTTGTACTTAATACAAGTAAAAGCTTAGCATGAGCTGCCTACACAGCTCTTCTCAGCGTGGAATTTGCTTCTTGCGTAAACATGTTTTAAGCATCTATGTCATGGTTATAGCTCTTCGACGTCGCTAATTTATTTTTCACATGTTAATTTAGAATATTAATGACATCAATATTGGATATTTATTATATCCGATGATTCAGCACATGTAAAACGTACGGAATGCTCCGTGAAATGCTGGTATGCCGCTCAAGAAATGTAATGTATGTTTTTAACAACTTAATAACATACTGTTTTACTTAGGAAACATAACATTCAATACACTAGCGAATACAATTTGAGCGAATGAAGTGATTACGGGATGAATAGGCTACATAAAGTGATTACTTTTTATACATTTGGACGTTCATTCTCTAATTTTTCTTCCGAGTAACATCGGACGGCTGATGTCACGGTTTACAGGGTTGTCAAATGGAAGGTTCCATCGGATTACAGATGGCCGTGGTTAAACGTGTAAAGAAAATACTTCAGAGTTGCTGGTAAGGAATGTATAGACCTAAACAATTAGGTAATAAGGAGTAAGATCACAGATCAAATTTTCAACAATTGAGAAAGTTTTTCTCACATTCAATATACATATATTTATTTACAATTGTGACTACAAAAACAAACATAGAGCTAGAAAACTTTAAAGATAACGAAATTACTAAAAATAATAAACGAGAAGCAAATTATGAATACTCCAACACATGCAGCTATCGACATCCAATTTCATTAGTGCTTCTATCTGTTCTGGTAACCGTAACTCATCATCTCTGAAATAAAACACATTAAATGTAATATTATATATATATATATATATATATATATATATATATATATATAATGGATATAATCAAGGAATGCCAAGAAGGCTAAGTACAAATCAAAGAAAGTAAAATGAGACACTCACCGGACAGTAGAAAAGTTCAAAATTTTTGCTAACTTAGCGAAAATTTTTCTCCTGTATACACACACACACCGGGTGGGGCACCTAAAAGTACCACCGAAAAATATTTGGTGAACAGCAATAAATATTGAAAAACTGCTTTCGCAGATATATAGCGTATAATGACCAAATATTTTGGGGATCGTTGAAAGGGTATCATGAAATTAGTGGACACAATACATTCAACTACGTAAGGAAGTACGATTTTCAACACAAACTTAGTTGTTTTTATAGAAACCCCATTTTATTTTCAGCTCATTTGAAAGTACGTAAGATATGGTTAAGAATGGCATTTGTTGCATTGTAATACGTCAAGTACGTAGTTCTTAAGTATTTGTAACCAAAAGTTGACGCTTGAAACAAACATTCTCATTGATTCGTGTGTCGTAATATACATATCCCCTTTTGACGCCATTCGTGTATCGTAACAAACATGTTACTCTTCTGCATACTATGCGTTGTGCTTAGGAAAGTTGTTACTTTCCAACAACTGTGGGCTACAATAAAATGTGTAGTTTGTACATCAGTAAGCTTTGGCAAATTATCTAAAAGGTTCTGATACATCTTTCTGAGTTAACAAATAATTGTTAATTAAAAATTATATATTTTAAGCATTCCGTCATCAGTTACATACATAAATGTTAGTACATTAACATCTTTCTAATTTTTAATTGGCGTTCATGTTTTAAGGTCATAATTTTTAGTACATTTAGACAATCAACTCTTCTCGTTTGGTTATGACAAATGTTTAAGTATTCAACTTTCAAACTTTGCAGCTTATAAAATTTCTCCTTCAAATTGATTTACCAAATAAAGCAAGGGTGTAACAAAGTGCATTAATTAAGAAGACGTTTGTGGTAGTGTATGTACGTCAGAACTGTTGCTGAGAAAATAGTATTTTCAGACTCCGAAGAAACCGGAGTGATACTTATCTATGGCAAGTGTAGGAAAAATGCAGCGCATACGTGCAGGCTGTATGCGCTACGGCTTATGCGCTCGGCTCTGCCGACAGGCATAGTGAAGGATCCGCCTTCACGCTCAACTTCAGGTTACAATTACTTGAGAACTACTTGACGTATTACAATGCAACAAACGCCATTCTTAATGATCTTTCCGTACTTTCAAATAAATAAAATGGGGTTTCCATTTAAAAAACGAACTAAGTTTACGTTGAAAATCGTACTTCCTTACGTAGTTGAACGTATTGTATTCACTAATTTCATGAGCCCCTCTCATACCTATATATCTGCGGAAACAGTTTTTCAATATTTATTGTTGTTCACTAAGTATTTCCGGCGGTACTTTTAGGTATATATATATATATATATATATATATATATATATATATATAATTTGTATATCAAGATAAATACATGTATGTAAGTATAAAGTTAAATTTCCAAATAAATCTAGTTACTTAACAAAAAACAAATAATAACTTCCATATACTACATGTGTACTAATCAGAAACTGGCATATATTCGCATTCTCAATAATAAGGATTAACATGTGCCAGTTTGTGAGGACATTCAACTATATATATGTGCGGCGTCTGGAGGTAAGAATGGATAATTGCGCAGCCCATCTATTGATGTAAACATTCCTTTCTGCATCCACTGTTTTAATCTCATTAGTAATATTAGCAAAAGTAATATGTGGATATACAATATGAAATTTTGCGATAGTACATATTGAAATGAATTAATCTTCTGCAATTTCAGTGGCGATGGCCATGTCCAAAGTGCAATCCAGTAGCAATTACTCTCCATGTAACTATTATTTTTAATTACTATTAGTAAAACAATCTGTTTCAATGCAACAATGGGCAATGTTCTTAACTTTCCATACAATTAGTAGCTTGTATAAAGTATTTACGAAATTAACCATGCTTTTTTATTAATTTTGCTAATTTTCTATACTTCTCCTCCACAGTATTAGTAGATTGCATATTTGGTAAATGTTTACATTGTGCTAGGAAACTCAATAAAGGAAATTTAAGTGCTACTTTATTTGATATTAAATACATAAGATGAATATATAAATCACTGTGTTTCTCGCACCCATCATGGTAACCGCATCACATAGCGCGCCTTGATTCTACATTCTGGCACACTCAACCTACGTCAAAACGAAAATTTCGTACTCACGGTTTATGGTACGGATATGCAGAAAAGTTGCACTGTCTTACGAGAATACGAAGCTGGCCTCAGTGATGTGCTTCTACGCGTAGACAACGATAGTCTACATTCTACACGTAGAAGACAAAATCTATGTAAACAACATGGTGGAAGTTGATAACTTGGCAAAGGGCGTCGTGAAATAAAAAGAAAATTATACTGCGTATCAGTTGCTGATGTGTGAGGAGAACTTTTCATACTCTTTCTTCCAAATTCGAACAATTTCTCACCTAGGAAAAACCTAATATAGGAAATATTCTAGTGATTTATGGGAAAAAGACCACTTTTGCCTCACGACTGCAATCTGTTGTTGTTTTTTCCATACTATTTATCTTCTTCCATAGTTGATAATAGAAAAGTAGATCAATTTTGTTGTAAATAGGATTCTTTTCATTTCGTCAGAAACCAATATAGTTGAAAATGTCTTTTTCCTTTCATGAAACCCTTGCAAATTCGTTTTAACGCACTTTAGATTGTCTACGTAGTCTATGTAAACTACAACCTAATGTAATCTACGCGTAGATTACGTGTAGACAAGGCATATAGACGTAAGCTTATAGTCTACGGCACATCACTGGCTGGCCTTTAAATTAGCAATCTTCAAGTTGATGACATGCCTTTATTTTAATAACTTGTAAATTCAATGTATTTCTAACCATGAAGAATCGTTCATATTATATATTTAAAATATTTGGAAGAGCAACTGTTTCAAATGAAATCATACAGAGATTTTTTTAAGACGGAGCAAATTATTTTCAGGCACAGTCGTGATAACCGTTACTGGTGATTGTGGTTATATTTCCTTACACAGGGGGTGATTTCATGCGGTACATTTTCCCCAATATCCCTGCTTGAAGCAGCTCAGCGTGTAATAATTTCGAGGTGCTTATCAAATTCCCTAAGGTTTTGAATGTGTGGTTACATATCTCAAGGTACGTTGCAATGTACAGCAGGTATTACATACAGATGCCATTTCAGTAGCACATGGCACAGTGGTTCGGATCCAACTTTAAACTGTAGGTCCAGTCCCGATTAGCCTTTCTGTGCATAAAGTGGACGTAAAACCAAACTCAACCAACCAAGTTAAATAGAGCAATTGATGTGTCATAACGAAAGCTCCAACTTGCCTTCTAGCCTGTCCATTTTCTCCACCACAATGTCCTGTATGTCTGCATACGCGGAGGAGTCCTCCAGCTTCCCTCCCAAACCCACTGGGAGAATGTCCGGGTCGATGTGCTTGTGGAGAGACCCAATGTCATGATAATGGAAGAACATCTACGAAGAGAAATATTCAAGTAAGTGTGGACACGAAATATACTGATAACAATGACGTTACAAAATTTATCAACTGCCTTATAAAGGGTATGCTATACACCAATATGATCTTCCGAGAAGTACTCGGATATCTGCTTCGCGACAGTTGTTAAATAGACAATAAAGAAAATAACATTTTTGTTTAAAAGCAGGTAAATATCTGGACTATTTCAGGACAAAAATGCCCTGGCATTAATCCGGTACGCTCATAACTCCCATCCTCTGTTAGAGCGGCGAAAGGATGGGTACAGCATACATTAGGACACTGCCAAGTTATCAAAATCTTGAAATTCTAAAAACAATGTAGCTAGTCGTTACTAAGTGACAATTTAAATCATTTTTTATTCAAAGAATATACGAGTAGCTAATAGCAATAATCTAAATACACTCTGTAAAAAAAAATAGCATCACTGTATTCTTATTACGGATGTTGACAATTTTGAGTTTCACATGCATGCATCTTTCCTGCACAACTTGAAATCAATTGATTGAAGCATTGGTCTGGTATCACTGCGTAGTGTGGTGTTATTCTTTTGTTGATTTAGTGTTTGGAGTGTCCGCTAGAGGGTGTTGCAATCAGTTACTGCTGCAAGGTTTTGTAATCAATTGTCAGGAATCTGTAAAACGATTGTTAGTAGTGCAACTTGTGACGTGTTTTATGTTGCAAACTACATGTTCATTATTGACAGTTTGTATACGTTATCATATTTGTGAAGTGTTCTGGTGGTGTGTAGTGTATTTGAGCGTGTTTTCTCGAAAAAAATGGGCAGCAAGTGTGACATTTCACCACGTAAGCAAGGAATGGTTCTTTCTTTGCATATGGATGGTCATTCTCAGAGAGAAATTGGTCGACAACTTCAAATGCATCAATCCACAGTTGGCGCTGCCTGCAAAAGCAACAAGAACATGGAAAATCATCACTGAGAAGTCAGTGTGGCAGAAAGAAAAAGACATCACCTCGACTGGATCGTATGATAAAGGACATGGCACGGAAGGACAGAGGAATGAGTTCACGCCAAATTGCACATAAACTTCAAAATGAGGTGGGAGTTAATCTTACTCATGCTACTGTAGTATCCCGACTAAATAAACAGGGTGTTCCTAAACACGTCCCACGTAAAAAACCCAGACTAACTGACGCACATGCAAAACCTAGACGTGAGTTTGTCACACGTTATGGCGCATGCAATGATACAGATTGGGAACATGTGATATTTTCTGATGAAAAACGATTTAAATTGCTGGGGAATGACAGCTCAGTTAAACTGTGGATGCGGAAGGGAGAAGAACTTGAAAAATCTTGTATTTTAGAAACTCAAAAGTTTTGTGGCAGTGTTATGATTTGGGCATGTTTCTCTGCTAAAGGGATTGGCAGGATGCATATTTGCAGAGGGACCCTTAAGGCTGATCAATATCTGGAAATCTTGAATCGGAAAGTTCTACAAACTGCAGGAGATCATTTTTCTGGACAGAATTTGGACTTCTTTATTTTTCAAGACGATAATGCAACCTGTCACCGTGCTCAGATGGTGATTAACTGAATATTGAAAGACTTTGGTGGCCGCCTAACTCTCCAGACACGAATCCTATAGAAAACCTGTGGGCTATGATGTGCAAAAAACTTGGTAATCAGACGTACAGGTCAAGAGAGGAACTTATGGCAGCCATTGTACATGTTTGGAATGAAATTGAGGTCGAATATTGTCAAAATCTCATTCATAGCATGCCTCGAAGGTTGGAAGCACTTAGGAAGGCCAGAGGTGGCCACACTAAGTGCTAGTCAATGTATTTACTTACTATCATTACAAATTGACATATCATGATGCATTTAAATCCTTTGTTCAATCTTTATACTTGTAAAAATTGTCTTTGTGCGAAAACGTTCCACAAGCTATATTTGCAATAATTTTGTTATTAGTTCTGTAAAGTGCATTATGTACGTAACTATGACCAATAATAAAAATATACAGGGTGGCTCAATAAGTCACTTAACACCCTCAGTACAAGGCCACTGCGGCATGGAATTTGAAATTGGCGATGACCAATCGTTATCTGGCCAAGGGGGAACCACATTGACGCCACCAACACGGTCGGCGGCCATCTTGATGTCCGCCATCTTGAATTCAACTTCAGAATTTTAAATGGGAAGGGGGTCGTGCGACATATCAAAATGGGCTAGAATTTCACGAGAAATGCAATGGTGAAGGTTTTTCGACGTATCTTTAACCAGTAAAAAGTTATGACTGAATTCTTGTACCAATTTGCTCCTTTTCGAGGTGTTAGAAAAATGCCTTAAAATTTGTTTAGCGCTTCGGTAATGCATCGAGATCAAAGTGACGTCTATGGAGAGACGTTCGCATGCCATTGCACATTATTTTAATCGGACACATCCATGAAGAGCTGTGCATTATGAATGGTTGTCGCGAACAATTTACAGTGTGACGCTTCCATTGAATTAAAAGTCCTTCACAGTGACAAGGCTAATGTTTATGTTCATAAGGAAGTTCATAAACAGAATATTTGATGATTTTTATCTGATAACCCATTTTCGACAGATCAAAGCTGAATGGTTAGTGTTGGTAAGTTAATGGTGTGGCGTGCTGTGTGGAACACTATTGGTTAGTCAATTTTCCATCAACGGAACCTTAAATGCCTAGGGCTACTTGGATTTGTTAAATAAACAGTTTTTTTCATCCTTGCTTATGGAAGAAGGTACTTTTTACAGAGTTTTTTCAATAGGGAAGAACACCAGAACACTTATGGGAACGTTATGAACCAGTTTTTGTCCAAAGTTAGTTATCAGATGACAAGGGTCACATATTCTGTTTATGAACTTCCTTATGAACATAAGCATTAGCCTTGTCACTGTGAAGGACTTTTAATTCAATGGAAGCGTCACACTGTAAATTGTTCGCGACAACCATTCATAATGCACAGCTCTTCATGGATGTATCCGATTAAAATAATGTGCAATGGCATGCGAACGTCTCTCCATAGACATCACTTTGATCTCGATGCATTACCGAAGCGCTAAACAAATTTTAAGGCATTTTTCTAACACCTCGAAAAGGAGCAAATTGGTACAAGAATTCAGTCATAACTTTTTACTGGTTAAAGATACGTCGAAAAAACCTTCACCGTTGCATTTCTCGTGAAATTCTAGCCCATTGTGATATGTCGCACGACCCCCTTCCCATTTAAAATTCTGAAGTTGAATTCAAGATGGCGGACATCAAGATGGCCGCCGACCGTGTGGGTGGCGTCAATGTGGTTCCCCCTTGGCCAGATAACGATTGGTCATCGCCAATTTCAAATTCCATGCCGCAGTGGCCTTGTACTGAGGGTGTTAAGTGACTTATTGAGCCACCCTGTATTGTGTAAATATAGCGTTTTATATAATTGTTAGGAAAACAAATCGACAAGTCGAATTAAATCAATAAAACAACTGATAATTCACGAGCGAAATGCTGACGACCAAAAGTAATGAAGTGATGCTATTTTTTTTTTTACAGAGTTTATTTGGCATCTCCTAGATTTTACAACATATCCCGCTTTCAAATTTTAAACGTTAGTGGACCTGACCTGATATAAGTAAAAAAAATATTATACAAGTTTGTGAGAGATAACCAAGTGCCATTTTGGTTAATTTACGCCTAATTCGCCAACTGGTTAAGAAAAGCTGGCATACATGTTACTGAGAACTGCAATGTCCTAATTTGTGGCTTATTTCTACTTGAAAGAACAAGGAAATTATAATATGGGTGCATGGGCATTTGATTCTAGTTCAGCCCTAACTACCCGACCATATGCAAGAATAAGATAATCCACCACTTCTAAGCAACGTCTTCCCAATGATGTAGAGGAATTTTCGTGATTAAGATCCAGTTTCAAACAGTAGGCCCCTTCTCTATTAGCCTAAACGTGAACTTAAAACACATTTTGCCAGATTCTTTTCCATTTTTAGGTTCTTGTGGCTTGAAATGTGCTATATGTTCAAAAATGGGAGCATCAACCTTTACTTTACGAAACCATCCCGACCTAGGTGCCCAGACACTTGCCTTCTTTTCAGCGTTGGTTGCTCTGGACTTTCAAAGAGAAAGATGTGGCATCAGAGAGGCTAATTTGCAGTTCGATGTCAAGGACACTGGTTGTACTGAAGCCTGAGCAACATTTCAACATTACAATCAATCAAATCACAAAGCACCCTGTCTTGAAATTGAGTAGAGGATGAGAATGGTGCTCCCGTCCAGGAAATGGAAATATATATGTTGTCTGTGACAACACATTATTTGAAGTAATAAACATTTTAAAAATCTTAACTTCTTACAAATATAAAACCTTAAACTCTCAGGTTAGTTACACAGCTCATTAGACATTGGTAGCGAATAGCACTGTAGGTCCACTTTCGAAGTTCAATTCTGCTTGTGCATCAAGTGGAGTTCATTAAATTTTGCACTGCATTACTGACATAATTTCTCGTATTTGACCAAAGAAATACATTTCTAAGAGATGCCATTGCCTCAACACTCTCAAAATAAACTGTTGCAGCAGAGCGCGTGTGCGTAAAGCGTTGTTGCGCATTAGCACCCCCTTGCCTAAGAAAATCCTTTTCTTTTCTAATAAATAGTAATACTTTTTTTGTTGAAAATTTCACATTCCGTTTGGAATGTTTTTAGTCGTTACATATTCTATAAGCTTTCACAGCAGCACTTCTCTTCCCTTCCAAATAAAGTTATACTGAGGCTTCAGAGAGAGTCTAGAGTTACGATTGAAAGCCTCTCTTCTGGAATATGGATAAATGTTAGCTACCAAATAATTATCAACTTTAACACGAATCATCCACGGAGAACAAACACACACATACACACAGCAGTGATAACGTCATCGCCTGGTAATCAAGAGATATCGGGTTCGATACCTGGAGGAGCCATGTGGTGTTTCGGATCCCACTTTAAACTGTAGGTTCAGTCCCGGTTAGCCTGTCTGTGCATAAAGTGGACTTTAAACAAAAAATCCATTACAAAAAAAAACTCTCTCTTTCTCTCTCTCTCTCACACACACACACACAACCTGTGCATGTGCGGTAATGCGTGCACATAGATTAAGGACGGACAACACAGACTAACGTTTACCATGAGAAGGACGCTTACGTTGTTGGCTATTTCCAGATGACTCATAAGTGACCAACCATACGCAATAGGACCTCGTAAAAATGCTGGGGTGAATATACAGTGGCATTCGGTTTTCTGCAGTGGTACCAACTAAAACATAAAAGAAATGTACACACAATTTCTCACAGTAAAAAGTATGAAGAATTATATTTTTTAACTAAATAATGGTCAAATTAAAGATGTTTTACAGGAATACAATTTCTTGAAATTCGATTAAATTCAGCGTACTGCTTCCAAGATTCAGAAACTAAAACATTTTAAAGTGAAATTCTTTTGATGGCCATAGTGGTTAGTGGAAATTTATTGAACAAGGTATGTGAGCCAAAGGTGGCTATAGATTAACCTTTTAGAGCAATTTACAAATCTCCAATGAGAGATATTTTTTTATGAAATTTTAAGAAATAACTCTTATTAATTAACAACATGTACCATATAAATATTTTGTAGAATTGCATGTAACTCTATTTTAAAAAGTAATTACAAAACCGTTACATCTGTTACCAAAGGTGGCCCGCTGCATATAGTTTCGTAGAAAATTTTGCTTGTGCCCAAGAAAACATATTTATTCATGCTTATTCATTTCTTTATAATTTATTAGAGAAATTGTTAGTCTCAAACTTTTGATTAGTGACATGCATTATGTACAGTAACGACGCATAACTGACCTCCGTGGAGGAGTGGTTAGCGCGGTTCATGTGATGTAAGTGGTTCCAGGTTCAAATCCTGCATGGGTGTTCTATCTGACCGTCTCTTCATCAATTTCATCATATCACTCATCTTCAACTTCGCGAATACCCAAAAGTGAAATTCTTCTACTGCTCTTCGGAGTGATGGTCATCATTCCGAGCAGCGTCCATTGTTGTGGTGAGCTGACCTTTGACAATTCCAATCCAATCCTCCTTCCTTATTAGACATTGTAGGGGCTCTGTTGCTCTTGTCTTACATCCGGAACAACAATTACATTAATTTAGTAGGGTGGTATTCATTTGCTCCCAACATGAACGATAAGGTGTCGGGAAGGTAAAATGTTCATAAAAATGCTCCGAATAATGACTATGAGTGATATGGCCGTGTAGAATGAGAAGCTGACCTAGTATTATCCCTTCTCTGCGGGAGGAACAGTTTGAGGAACGCCATGCACCAATGATGGGCTCGACAGTATGAATCTTGTTCCCCGTTATCCCATCCTGCCAAATCTCAAGGAAGATAGAACGGAAATTTCACTGCACTATATGTTGTCCGGAAGAGAGTGGATCCAGACTCTGGAACACAGTGAAGGAATCCAAATAAATTAGAACCCTCGGCAGACCTTCATCAAAATACAGCGCCTTTAGATATGCATTAAGTTCTGCCATGTAGATGGAACAAGCAGAATGTTAAGCAAAACCTGCGACTGTGCGAGTTGACAATTAGGCACAAATCATTGAATCTGCCGATATGAACCCATCCGTACAAAATCCAATAAAACAGGGGTATCGTGATCGAAGCTTTAAAAAACATAGGTGTCCCTGCCTTAAGAGAGCAGTTTGAGATAGGTTAATGGAAGATGCAGGTAATTCTCAGGTGGAGAGAAACGGAAAGAGTGGAAGATAGCCAGGCAGATCGCTATCAACACCAAGGATAGTACTGAGGTTCTCGTCTGCACAACACAGATTGGCCTTGTAGCAAGAGAATGTAGGCTGTACACAGTCAACTTTCTCCCGTCATAGACTGAAGTAGGATTGATTAGATGGCATCGAACGCAGGTGGTGGCATTAATTAAGAATGTGTTGTCTTCGTAGAGATGACAAAGGCTACGAAACCTCCACAAACAAAATAAGGACTGGAGAGGTACGAAGTGCAACGGAAACTAGACGAATACCAGCACAAGGAACTGCGTTGAGGATGCTAGGTTCAGAAGGACAAGCAGAGGAATGCACAACACATGCACAATCGAGCTTCGACATAATGAGAGAACAATGAAGTCGAAAGTTAGTGTGACTTAACACGTAGAGAAGATTGACAACTTGTGGACAAGATTAACTAAGATTGCAGAGATGAGGTTGCCAGGAGCCAAAAACCACTGAAGTCTTGAATCCCAACAGTAGAGAAGTGTCTTCGAAATCATTGAAAAGTTCAGAAACAGTTGGAAGTGTTAAGCACGAAGGAGCAGAAGAATGGTTATTCACATCCATTACTGACGACAAGTCCACACCATTATTTTTAACATGGGTACCTGGGGGAAACCCTGGGGGGTAATGCTGATCACATCGCCCCCACTCACGACCGGATCAAGAAATCTCGGTACCTAATATACCGAGGGGTGGCCGCGGTGGCTCCGTCGGTAACGCGTCTGACTACAATGCTAAAGGTCCCGGGTTCGATCCCCGGCCGGTTCAATTCCGGGAACTCTTCTAACGTTGGAAGCGGCGCCGACCCAGCGTCGAATAACATGGGTACCTGGGGAAAACCCTGGGGGGTAAAGGCAGTCAGGGACGTGATGCTGATCACATCACCCCCACTCACGACCGGATCAAGAAAGTGTGGGGCGTTACCGCCACCCCCCCCATACGACTACATGGCGTCGTGCTAAGCACAGGGGAGCACTTTACCTTCTTTTTACCTAATATACAATTACGAATAATGCTAAAATATTTTTCAAAACTGCTAAAGAGATAAGTTTGGAAGTTAACAAAGATAAAACTAAATATATGCTTACAGGCCGAAACCAAGTGTTAGGTAATAATCAAACTCTAATTATTGATAACAACTCGTTTGAACCAGTTTCCAAATTCAAATACTTAGGAGTAATATTAACAAATGAAAATTATATTAAAGAGGAAATAAAAAGTAGGCTTAATTCAGGAAATGCATGTTACTTCTCTCTTCATAAACTTTTGTCTTCTCGTTTAATATCTAAGAAACTAAAAGTTAAAATATACAAAACAGTAATTTTGCCTGTAGTATTATATGGATGTGAAACTTGGTCCCTTAGATTGAAAGAGGAACATAAATTGAGAGTATTTGAAAATAAGATCCTCAGGAAAATCTTTGGACCTAAAAGGGATGAAGAGACAGGTGAGTGGAGAAGGTTACATAATTTAGAAGTACATAATTTGTATTCATGTCCAGATATTATTAGAATAATTAAATCAAGAAGACTTAGGTGGGCAGGCCATGTGGCACGAATGGGAGAGGAAAGAGGAGTTTACAGGATTCTTGTTGGGAAACCTGATGGTAAGAGACCTGTAGGAAGGCCAAGACGAAGATGGAGGGATAACGTTGAGATGGACCTCAAGGAAATCGGTAGGGATGGAAGAGAGTATATAGATCTTGCTCAAGATCGGGAAAGATGGAAGGCCTGTGTTGCTGCAGCCATGAACCTTCGGGTTTAAAAAGGCTAGAGAGTTATTTAGTTTGATATACAGGGTGGCTCAATAAGTCACTTAACACCCTCAGTACAAGGCCACTGCAGCGCACAACATGGAAATGATGATGACCAATCGTTATCACGCCAAGGGGGAACCACATTGACGCCACCAACACGGTCGGCGGCCATCTTGAGGTCCGCCATCTTGAAATCAACTTCAGAATTTTAAATGGGAAGGGGGTCGTGCGACATATCAAAATGGGCTAGAATTTCACGAGAAATGCAATGGTGAAGGTTTTTTCGACGTATCTTTAACCAGTAAAAAGTTATGACTGAATTCTTGTACGAATTTGCTCCTTTTCGAGGTGTTAGAAAAATGCCTTAAAATTTGTTTAGCGCTTCGGTAATGCATCGAGATCAAAGTGACATCTATGGAGAGACGTTCGCATGCCATTGCACATTATTTTAATCGGATACATCCATGAAGAGCTGTGCATTATGAATGGTTGTCGCGAACAATTTACAGTTTACAATTTCAAATTGCATGCCGCAGTGGCCTTGTACTGAGGGTGTTAAGTGACTTATTGAGCCACCCTGTATATATATATATATATATATATATATATATATATGTCTGTGTGTGTGTATGTATATGTACGTACCTAGGTATATATATTGATGCGTTCACCGGGCGTTGGTATACTGACAGGGATCGATGAGTGAACACTTGCTTGAAGTCAGACGATAGAGCTTTAGATGGTACATCGGTCCAACTACAATCTCCCTCGATAGCCCCGTGACAAGATGTGGAGGAAGCAAGGGATGTACATTCGAAAGACAACTCATCTCGATCACAGCAGTCTGAAGAGTCTGTCGGGGATGGACTAGCAGATTCGACCGGCTTCCTCAACAGATGGCGATGATCTTTCCGGCGAGGTGCTGTCGATCGGACATCGTAGGTCGTCTGGAGCGTCCGGACAATTGACTCCGGCCCGTCGGCTGGTGTTAAATTGAAAGGACTCGGCGTGATAAGCTGGTGTGATTCTCAGGCTACGATCGGGTCTTGAAGCTCCTGTAGAAATCGCAGCGTAAAGGATGATGAGCGAGCGTCGGTCCCGAGCGTGGGGGAAGGACACGGCAAGCAGTCGGGCCGAAAGGATGTAAGTAGAAGGCCTAGCAACTGTGCGGCGATGGTGATGTTCGGCGGTTGCCATGACTCTCCTACAACGCTCACTGTCTTGCTGTCGGGCCTCTCGTGGTTCTTGGATGATTCTTAGCAACTGTCCCTTTTTCGAAAATCATTTCGGTATTTATTCGCTTTGAGCGTATTGCTGATTTATCGTTCCAGGTTTACGGCTGTTTGTTTATTGCAGCCGTTGGACTCTTCAGTGAATTATAATGTTGTGCGTTTCCTAGGTCACTGCTGATCTTGCAGTGTAATGTTATTTGTTACGACTGACAGAGTTCCGATGGATGGCTTGGAAATTATGGTTTTCAATGTCTTCCTTGTTCTCTCCACAATATACATACATATGTACATATATCTATGAATGTGTGTATGTGCGCATATACTATATACACATAAATCTAGAGTCGCTCATGTATAAATGTGTATAAAGGGTATCGAATGACATTTTAATTCGCTAATAACTCACCTCGAACTTCTTTGTGTAGAATATAATATTTCTTGGAGCGAACCACTTGAGGATCTGCCACCTCACGCCGCTGCTGTCCATGATGACCACCCCTCCGCCCGTCCTGGCGCTCGCCTCGTCGTCCAGGAAGATGTGCAGGAAGATGTCCTCCAGCTGGCACACCTCCTCGAACGACAGCTGCGACGGGTCGGCGTTGGCTGCAACAGGAGAAGATAAAGGAGAACTACTCGTCAGCACCTTACAATGGTATTAGCATAATATATATCATCATTCTATGGTCATTGTTTCAATTTGTGTTTCCGTAGATGAGTTTGCGTCAGTGGAGAATGCTGAGATAAGTACCTGTGCTACACGTGCCAGGTGGCAAGTACAAACTCCTAGATTGCGGCGGATTGTCCTTTCATCTGATCGCTATTTATCCTCGTCGTCACGATCAGTTAAACGTAGAGCAAAAGTTACTGTAAATAAGAAAAATACAGAGAAGCAAAGGAGCGCGATCGTGTGTTGTTCTACAACTTTTATAACTGATTAAATACGGCGTAACTTTACAGAAATACGACAATCAGGGAAAGTATAATTTCATTTTGAAGTTAAAGTGAACCAGAGGTAAATCTTCTGTTATCTTGCTGAAAAGATGTATAAGTCTAGCTTCGTTCAAGAGCCACTAAATAGTAATATCATACAGGATACTTTAATTAGATATCTGCATTAGTGATGATAATTGCTTTAGAAGCAATGTTATATTAGTGCTACATGTAGAGTTTTCAAGTATTCCCGGTGGAGGCACATAATGGTTTGGATCCGACTTTAAGTTGCAGGTTCAGTCCTCATTAGTCTACTTGTGTATAAAAGTGCACTTAAAACACAAACTCAATAAATTAATATATAGAGAGTTTCTTGCAATCGGTTATTATTAATTAAGAAAGAAAATGTAATCTTTATGTTACAATATTCATCATATAATATATATTTGCCTTGCTTTTAACATCATAAGATTTTTTTAATTAGAAAACGTAAGTCGAACGAACACTCTAAGGAAATATATTGAAACACCCATACAGTCGACTGCTGTTTACGTTCCGGCTCATATGCATATATCCATGATTCGTCACCTGTTACAATCTTATATACGTCTTTTGAAGCACCACGATTGTATTTATTGAGCATTTGTTTGCACCAATTGACGCGAGCGTCTTTTTGAGTTTTTGTCAAATTGTGTGGGATCCAACGAGAACATACCTTTCTCGCAGCTAAATGATCATGTAATATTTTATATATGCTGGTGGAACTAATGCCTATGGTTGCCTCAATCTCACAGTATGTCACATGACGATCTTGCAGTATTAGGTTTTGCACAGCATCAATGTTTTCTTGAACAACAACTGATTTTTGACGACCTTCGCGAATCTCGTCGGTGAGCGAATGGCGGCCACGATTAAATTCGTTATACCAGCGTTTCACAGTGGCAAAGGATGGGGCTTCATCGCCAAATGTGGAAGTAAGTTGATCGATGCACTCTTGTCTTGATAATCCACGACGAAAATCGTAAAAAATCATCGCACGAAAATGTTCACGAGTTAATTTCATTTTATTGTTGTCGCGCAATCTCCAAGGCAACATAAACAACACAAATGAAGCTATTGACAAAACATTTGAAGTACGTTTTGGTCAATAATGCCAGACGATTCCGTGCAAACGTCAAATCGCGCCTAACTTCAATGAGTGTTGCCAAGGCTCAAAATATAAATAGTGACCCTCGTAGTTCATGAAGCGTTTACTGGGGAAAAAATTTCAATCATTATTATACAACCTTCCGCCAACTTACGAACACAGAGATTCACAACGCTCTACACACATCAATTAGGTGCGTGGGATAATTTTACTCATGTGTGCTAACTGAATCGGTCGTAGGAAAAGACGCGAGTTTCTCAGGGGTGCTTGAATAGGAGAAGATTACACCAAGTTTCTATATTCAAGTTTTTTTACGGGCATCCTGGATGGCGCAGTGTAATGTCGACACCTTGTAATCAAGGGGTCCCGGGTTCGATACCCGGTGGAAGCACAGTGGTTCGGATCCCAGTTTAAACTGTAGGTCCAGTTCCGATTAGCCTTACTGTGAGTCAACTTAAGACACCAAATACCAACCAACCTATACTTACGCACGTCTAGCAGGACTTCAATTCACTTCAGGTCTCGAAGAAGAGGAAGGACAGAGAACATCAAATGGCCACGTTCAGTTCGCTGCACTTGCGCGTTTGGTTACACGGTGCAACACCGACTAGTCTACTCCGTTGAGATGATGTCAGGCAATGGTGGCGATTAGGGGGGACGAGGAGGGAGAAGTTGCCCCCCTACACTTTTCGCCATTTTTGTCCCCGCACTATGCAAATCCTTATCTACAACGGGAAATATACCATCTTTGCCCACCCAGTTTTGACACCTTGCTCACGCGGTTTTGGAACCCAATCGCCGCCACTGATCTCAAGTAATGTATTCCGTGCCTGCAGCGTTTGCACTACTTTCTGGAGCGGTGTCATTTGTTGTGTATGGTCACGTGGTGATTGCTAAGCAATCAAATGAACGTTTAAAGCAGCAGACAAGCATTTGTTGTATCTTGTGAACTTGAACACCGATTATCGTGTACTTGGTAGAACAGCACTTCCTTGCACCTGGATACACCTTCACTACACCTACTGTCAGAAAGTGCAGCAAAGTAGACGGGGAGAAAATACTGCTTCCAGTGAGGTGCGTGCGGGAGTAGGGGATTTATTTTATTTGGAGAATCAATTGTCAGATACATGTCTCCGTTGACGTCAAGTGCTTTCCTAGAAAAAAAGATGGCATGGAAATCACGAGCACGTAGTTATGCTGTGTCTGCCTGCTGTGACGTAGCAAAAACGAGAAATTGTAGTCATTGCTCTTAGGCACTTCAAGAGTTGGAGGATCTGAGCAAACAATAACCCATAACGAATACGTCAATTCCACTTGGCTTTGCTGAGATGAAACTGCTATAAACTGGATAGCTATAGCATGCAAAGTGGTTTATAGTAGAACTATTTCTGTTTGAATTTTATGATATCGTAAGATTCGCACTTTCATAGTCTGCCCGGTGAAACCTGTCATGTTTAAGTAATTATATTTGACACCATTTCTGACGTCAACTTTAAGCATGATTCACGTCTACGCTCAAGTAACCCTCAGATCACCCTCCGCTCACAGTGCGGTCATATATTGTTGAATGATTTTTAAATAGAAGCATTCACACCTAGCGGTCCGGTCAAGGTTCGCTTCGATCACGCTCAGCTCGCACTTCGGTCACGATCAGGTGGAGACAATATTTGAATGGAGCGTGAGGGGGTGGAGCTTGACTTTGCCGAAGATACATCATTGATGTGAACGTCTGTATCGCTCAACAACGGTTCAGTAGCAGTCCAGCCCGTTACAGAGGATACGTAACCCAGTTTTGTGCGTAGAAGATGAGCGGCAGGGGAGTCGCCACTGGGTGGGCGAAGGTGGGCTAGACCAGTATGTTCACTAGGGTGTATCGAAAAAAACTTTTTTTCGAAATGTTAAGGTGGCTAGTGCGGAAAAGTGGCCATTTGTGATCAAAAACACGTCTGATTTTTTTCAGATTTTTTGGAGGTGGCGCGCATCGACCTTGAAGTTTTGATAGTGATTTGGTTATGCAACACGCACAACAATTTCACAGAAATGTCATTATTTGGCTATTTCAAGTGTTTTTTTCTGCATTATGGTCGTTTATTGTTTTGTTTATGGCAAATATGTTACATTCGTGCCTTAGGGGTGGTTTCCTATGCTGTTTACGTATGCTTTTGGTCAAAAATTGTCAATTTGAGGCTAAAAACTCCATATTTTTCTATTGATGGTTTCCAATTCGTTTCGACTGTGTTTTATTCGAAGGTTTTCCGATATAAAAGACTAAATAAAATATTTTGGCTTTCTAATTGCTAACAGTTCCTCAATTACTGTCCAGCGTTTCGCTTATTTTCATAGCTTATTATGCTTTGAAAATAACTCAGAGCTCACCACGAGGAGGTGGCTGGACTGCGAGCTCCACCCACCCAAATAAT
Organism: Lepisma saccharinum; assembly: GCF_977018435.1. NCBI lineage: Eukaryota > Metazoa > Arthropoda > Insecta > Zygentoma > Lepismatidae > Lepisma > Lepisma saccharinum. Next base: position 42,535,067 of record NC_139254.1, read on the forward strand.
GTTGGCAAACATAATTTTACTAAGGGGCAGGCCAAGATTTTCTTCTAGTTTTCTCCTTTAACTTTATAGTCACTTTTTGTTCGAAATGTCGGCATATGTTCTCTGGATTCGAATTTCGCTTTGATGTAGCCATCACGTGCGCTGGCTCCGAAAACGGAAGAAGCAGCCTCTGTGATAATTTTCACAAGTCGCTCCACTCCTTGTGTGTGGCAGGGGAAGTCTTGAATTTCCGCTATATTTTTGTTTTTATTGTAGTCATCTACGTCTTCATTTGTAATATTATTGGCCAACGTAGGCTCGTGGAGGGAGCATGAAGCCCAATCGACCATGTCATAGTATTGGTCTGCATTAAAATTGATGGTTGGTAAAACAAAAGTGCGAATTCTTTTGCCTTTGTTTCAATCCTCTTGCTTTCTTAATTCTTTGCCAACCAAAACTTTTTATTTCTGGGATTTTGTCGGTTATTAAAGCCAGCAGGAGATTTTCAGGATGGGCCAAGAATGCGTTTTGTTGAATGACCCTATTAATCAGATCTCTCAAGTGGTGTGTGAGCAATCCAACCTAAGCAACCTGTGGTCCAAGTTAGGAAACAAGTTGCCTATAATGGACCAATGTCACGACTTTCGTTTATGTACCCTATTATATTGGTTCCTGCATTTTTTGTTGAAATACATATATGAAGTGAAAGCTAATAGTTTGTGCTTCTCATACCTACAATTTCATTCTTTTTCTGTGTCTTGTTTTTGATGCAGAATCAAAATAGTATGAACTGGTCCAATTTCGACAACTCTCCCCTATCAGTTGAAAATGTTTTTTTCCATCATTGCGTTGCTCGTTTACAAGCTTCACTTTTCTTGTAAAAAGTAAAAGCATAGAGAAACTTATCTTTAACTGATGAAAGCGTCATTCACATTATTTTTATAATATTTTTTTTTCCAAAATACAAGAAATTTATATGACAAATTTTTGAACTCTAATAAAAATTTCATGCCAACTATTTGTAATAATTGCATTATAGATAATGAATTTAAACCATGAACAAGAATGCTCCAGTACAGTACAACGTTGATTGGAGAGGAAGGAGGACACCCTCGTCAAACGTCATTCCACCTTCAAAACTTCCTAAGACCACCGAACCAGAGCCGACCTAAAAATATTTTATCTACACTTGAGCCCACCCTAAGAAAAATGTCTGGCGACGCCACTGATGAGCGGGCTGAAGTCAAAGACCTATTCAAACACAGAAAAAGGTGAGTATAGATAAAATTGATTTCCAAAAAAAAAAAAAAATCCCAAAATATTCAGTTCAATGAATTTGGGGTGGTTTCGCAGTAGATAGTGCCACACTAACCCGATTCTTCGCCTTTCATTTCTTATTACCATTTATCTTAATAGAAATATCCATAATTCATCTACTCTTTTTACATCAAACCGGATCTGATTCTGTTTGTAAACATCGATCATGAACCCGAGTAAATTAAATTTAAGAAAAAACTGACCGAAACAACCAAATTACAATTATAGCCAATTAAAAAGAATTCAGTAGGGTACTAATCAGAAATATTATGCAAAAGCACTAGTTGCAATGCCTTTTTTGCATGAATTAAAATTCTTAAATCAAGAAGCTAACCTGGGCTATTTCATCTCCAATCTAATAGGTAAGTAATAAATGTGTGACCTTCAAATTTCAAAATCAGCTGAGAAAAATATAAATGTTAAAGGCACACATGATGCATATCCAAAAATAAAATATATTTATTTTCTGTTGATTTGTAACAGTATTACAAGCTCACAAAGAAAGACACCATTTGATGAAAAAATTAAGTAAGGGAAATAATGCAATTTTCAAACCACTATAAGTCAAAAACCCAAAATGGTAAAGACTTCAGGTTTCTTTTATTTGAAAGCTTGTTCAAAGAACTTACAAAACCATATTAAGGAATACATTTACGAAACACTCTGCAACTCTAACATTAAAAATCATAGTAGTCAAATTGTTTTTTTTTTTCAAAGTTCAATTTTGTTTTGAAAAGTGAAGAACCACAGGACATGAGTTTTGCTGTGATAATATAATATGGGAACTGGGCCAACTATTTAGAATTCCATTTCTGCTCTAACGTCTAACGTTATGTAGAAAGTTCTTTGTAAAAAAATGAAAAAAATCCAATTTGACCCCTTTCAGATATCATTTTCCCAAAAGCACCCATCTCAAAATTTCTGAAAATTGTACAATATACTGTGATGAAACCAACAATAGACTCACGTTGATCGTACCTTGACCGGAGCGAAGCTTGACCGCAAGTGTCGATACCCCCTGACTGTGAGAGGAGCTTTGGGGGACAGTGACCTGAGTGTTGCTTGAGCGTAGATGTGAATCAAACCTTATGCTGCATTAAAGAAATACTTTCCACAAGATACAGGAAAATGCATTTTCACTTTAATCCAAAATTTTCTGGTATGTGCTAGTCAAGTGTTCTTCAACATATCTTGACAATTCCAAAGTCACCACGGGGTCATTTAAAGAATACGTCCTATTCAAGAAAGCCAAAACTTGAAAATATCTTTATTGGTTCGATACTGAACTTTAAATTAAACTTAGAAATCGGAATAAGGACCAGACTCATTTCTCTTTTACCACAGTTTTTTTACAGTTTGTGAGAAGGACCGACATTACAAATTTACCTTCCCACACGTAAATACCACACAGCACGGCTGCTTACAAGGCAGTTCTTGATTGAATGATTGATTTGGTTAACTTTACTTTTCTGCCAAGTTTTGGCTAATTACAAAGATGAGGATGAGTGACGATATGATGAAATTGATGCAGAGACACTGGAAAAGAGCAACCATGTGCAAGCCGGGATTCGAACCTGGGATTCCAAAATTCTTGATTAACCAAATTGAGCATTTGTTAAACGATTAACTGTATATCTGAAAATACCCAACTGGATGTAATTATATATTGACTTTTCGATGTTTTTCACTATATATACAACAATTATCTATTACTCAAATTATATAACCGTTTAAGTATTCACGAAATCTCCAAAACAGATAACAAGAAGTTGTTCTCTCGGGAGCTTCTTCTTAGCAAGCTCTATTTTCTGGTATACCTAAAATCAGCGACCTCTTCTTTTCCTGCTGTATCTTGAGGTATACCGTAATACCTTTCAGGTTCATGAAGAAACCGTATTTTCCTGCGGTCATGATTAGAAAATTTACAGTAAAAGCTCAAATTTCAGTGATTCCTATAAAATATCTTAGATTCCATAATAGAGTGGTTTGAAATGTACTACAATGACCTTATACTTTTAAGAAAAGCACTGCCTAGCCTAGCAGTCGAAGGTGGGGAAAACTGAAGTCCTTATCAATTAAATATGATTCTTTACTGTTGGATGGAGGCAAATACTGGTTTGGATCCCACTTTAAACTGTAGATCCAGTCCTGAATTAGTGCATAAAGTGGATATAAAACTCCAAATCAATCAATTTACTATTGGAGAAACTAAGAGTGTTTTGTTACGTGTTTTGGGGTATTGTAGTTCATCTGTTGCTCTGAATGGATTCGATTGGCATCGCTACCACACATATTCGTAACGAATACACAGAGCTGTAGTAAGTACTGATGACAATAAAGGAAAAAGAAATACACCAAATTTTCTTAGGAACTGTCCTATTTCACAATATCCATTTGTACCGCATTTACACTATTCCGTAAATTATAATACCGTGCGTCCAATTCCTTGCGAGGACGAGAGATCGGGAGAAGTGTTGCGGGCGGCGATAGCGGAGATGCCGACATTTTTTAACAGTAACGTCCCGCTTAAGTTTACCCTCGAAAGGGTTTTGCTCCGCTCGGAATCGTTTGGAGGTTTCGAATTTGCAACACTGTATCAAGATTACGTTGCAGACTAAACCGTTAAAAGTCAATGGGTTTCGTGAGCATTGTTTGCAATCTGAAAGCTCCGAGCTTGAATTGTTCTTCCCTTGAGACTACAGGTACCCTGGACAGAGCTGCGAATGGAGTGAGGAACAGACCTTGAATCAAGAGCGTGTTAATTTCGTACTGAGTGAAAGAGAGTGGTTTCTTGTTACTTGCCGTGCTACTTCATTGTGTGATTGCAGTGTGTGTGTGTGTTGTGTGTAAATGAGGCGATTGAAATCCCAGCCGCAAATTCACGTTAGAACAAAGAATCTTTATATATGACACTTACGCTAAAACAGACTCTTGTCGACACGTGTGCACGCAATTTGCACAGAAATTACCTGTCGTTTCACCTCCAGGTAGATAGACGGTTAGACGTATTGTCCTTACATTACGAGAAACTGGATCGCTAAATTTTAGAACCCCTAAGCAAAAACGAAGGATTCTAACCGAAGAAAAATTCGACGAAATTGGGGCAGCGTTAGAACGCTCTCGATAGGACCTCTACGCCGTGTTTCACAGAAGATGGGTGTGTCAAGTCATGAACTCGTACAGGCACTATGTTACTAAAACCAAAACCGTATAGGGAACCTTAAAAAAATAGAGTCTACCGAAATAACCCTGATAGTATCGACGAACTAAAATACAATATAAGGGCAGAATTTGCGCGAATTACGGAAGAAGAACTTTTGCGTGTGAATCAAAATTTCATCAAACAATGCCAGGAATGTATGAATGTAGGTGCACATCACTTTGAACAACTCTCATAACACAGGTTAGTGTTCATTTTGCAATATTAATATACATATCTGCATGCTAAATATATGTCCATAAAAATGAGTGGGAAGTATCTGATCAAAAATGTGGGCATATCTGCTAGCGCAGTCCGCCAAACTTCTCCCGATCTCTCGGCCTCGCAAGGAAATGTACGCACTGTATATACACATTCACAATACCTTCTAATCCACCGAAACCTTTTATACATAACGTACTTAATAATAACTCCAAATACATTGGAACTCCTAAGATTACAGAGTTAGCCGGTAGTGTTTATCTCTGATTTCATTTGTGTTATGTCTAAACGCTTGCTTAAATGTTTTTATCTATTATGAACTATACGAACTCATTCATCTCTTTTGAAATAAGATACGCCAAACGAGAAGCAGCTATTCTATTATTTTAAAGTTAAAGGTTAAATGAACTTTTACATAGCTAAGCATTTAAGTTGCTAGACAAACCTACCTTGACGCACCACTCCTATCAGCCGTCCATCTTTATCTCTGTTCTTAAGAATTCCATAAATATTGAGTTTGAAAAGTTCCAGGTAGTCAAGCGGTGATTTTTTGCAGAAGTATCGAGGGTACTGGTATCTACCGTGGTAGAATTTTGTTATCTAAAATGCAAATACAGTATTTTGTTAGTTATATTCCTTCAGTAAACCATATATGGAAACTAGATATTCGGAAAGTTGTGTTCACTTAATGTTATTCAGAGCACGAAGTGTCCACGAAGCCAAACAGGTTGATCCTCTGCCTTGTAATCGAAGGTTCTCGGATTTGATTAAGGATGGATCACACTTTATAGTGTAGTTTGTGGTGTTTGCTCTTTGTTACTATTTTTGAAAGCTCCACCACACCCTCCTCTTCAATATATTACGAGGTGGTTGTTGCGTCAGCGAGATTGTTTATATTGTATAATTCGCGACGCTCGGAAATAGCAATCTGGCAACGTGGTATCCTCTAGCGGGAGAAGCATGTACTATCGCTGAGAAGCCACGCCCCCTTGTTCCCGTAGCAAGCGAGACTGATTAGACAGACACAGTTGCAGTGGTATTTCAGATAACAAAAGATAGTTACGACCGTTGGCAGGTGATTGGAAACATACAAGATGCATTGAATTCGACTATAGCATTTTGACTCGCCGTTTAACTTGCATGGAATATTAATTGATACTTAATTTGATTTTATAGTTTGTTCTGGTAAGGCTTGGTTTACCTTACGTAAGTTTAATTATAATTTAAAATCAATTACTACTTTTTCGTTAATATATTCCATGTCATGTTGATTTCTGGCTTGAATTAAAGGTACTAGTTTACTATTGTTCGGACAGATTTCTTCATTTCTACAGAAGAAACTACTTACGAGTCATTCCATGCGAAATCAACACAGCCTTTGACCTGACCATCTCCGATTTTCATGAAATTTGGGGAATTGAAACTATGCATGGAACTTAGTAACTATGGAAATTTTTAGTCTCGTGCGTCTTGTAATTGTTAAATTATTCAAGGTCAAATTTAGCATAAATTGCCTTTTTTTGAGCCCGCTTAGCTATACTAAATCTCCTGTAACTCCGCCCCTATTTTGCCTAGGAAGCTCAAATAAAGCTTATTATACAGGGAATTGAACAAGCTTTCCAGTGATATATAACAAGCCTACCTTTGGATAAAAATATAATTTTGTCACGTGACCTTGACTTTTGACCTTGAATATCTCAAAACATTTCATCACCAAAAATCGTGAAAAAAATATATTTGGTCCCTCATACCATACTCTAAAACATATCAAAAAATCATTCTGGGACTGCAATGGGATCAGAAGATACAAAATAATATGTGTAACTATGTGACTGATAAAAGCCCCATTACATGAACTATGAAGAGTCAAATATCCCTTAACACCCCCTACAAAATGTGAAGGAGTTATCCTGGGTATAATTGGTCATGAAAGAAATAGGTTAGGCACAGGGAGATCCCTAGCCGTGTGTGTCAAGCGCAGATCCGGCATATTGTTGACCGCCATATTGAATTCAACGCAAAAATTTCAAAGGAAAGGGGGTGTTGTGATATATCAAATGAGGCTAGAATTTCACGAGAAATGAAGTGACGAAGGATTTTCCAACGTATCTTACGCCAGCAAAAAGTTATACACATATCTTTCACTTACGATATATGCACATTATAATGTTGTGAATGTTCCTGTGAGCACACTCGTTGACGTCTCTCACACTCGCATAGAACATTTGGTAATGTAGCATGTGCAACAACATCGCAAGCAGCAACTATGCCTTCTCTCAGATGGTCAATATCAGGGACTTTTAGTGCATGCACCATTCTCTTAAAATGTTTCTGAAGGTAAAAGTCCTCCTAAGATGTTAGATCTGGGGAATGTGCAGGCCTTTTAATAGATCCCCGTGTGCCCATCAATCTACCTAGATAATTACCATGAAGAAATTGCGAAAATGTCTACATAGTGTGGTCACACTCTGTCCTGTTTCAAAACTCTCGAAAAGTGCCATATCCCATAAGCAAGGGTGAAAAAACCTGTTCACTTAACAAATCCAAGAAGCCCTCACCATTTAAGGTTCCGTTGTTGAATATGGACCAACCATTTCCGTTCGCCATACATTATACCACATAATTAGCTTACCAGCAACAACCATTCGACTGAGCAAATCACAGGTATTGCATATTATTTTTATTAATTTAACGTGAACATAAAAATTTGCCTCGTCACTGAAGAATTTTTCATTTCAAAGGAAGTGTCACGTAATGTTTGAGATACTTTTCCCAATATTCTTCACTATTCAACTATTTGGTGAATGTAGCTGATTAAAATCATATGCAATGGTGCGTATACTTCTTTCTCTCAAAAAAGGTGTCAGCGGGATCTCGATGAGTTCCTAACACGTTAGGAGAATTCCAATGCTTTGTTTTTAACACCTCGAAAAGGAGAAAATGGTTACAAGCATGCAGTAATAAATTTTTGCTGGTTAAATATATGTTGGATAAACCTTCGTCACTTCATTTCTCCTGAAATTATAGCCTCATTTGATATATCACATCACCCCCTTTCCTTTGAAATGTTTGCGTTGAATTCAATATGGCGGTCAACAATATGCCGGATCTGCGCTTGACACACACGGCTAAGGATCTCCCTGTGCCTAACCTATTTCTTTCATGACCAATTACACCCAGGATAACTCCTTTACATTTTGTAGGGGGTGTTAAGGGACATTTGACTCGTCATAGTTCATATAATGGGTCACATAGTTACACATATTATTTTGTATCTTCTGATCCCATTGCAGTCCCAGAATGATTTTTTGATATGTTTTAGAGTATGGTATGAGGGACGAAATATATTTTTTTCACGATTTTTGGTGATGAAATGTTTTGAGATATTCAAGGTCAAAAGTCAAGGTCACGTGACAAAATTATATTTTTATCCAAAGGTAGGCTTGTTATATATCGCTGAAAAGCTTGTTCAATTCCCTGTACAATAAGCTTTATTTGAGCTTCCTAGGCAAGATAGGGGCGGAGTTACAGCACATTCAGTATAGCTAAGCGGGCTCAAAAAAGGCAATTTCTGCAAACTTTGACCTTGAATAATTTAACAATTACAAGACGCACGAGACTAAAAATTTTCATAGTTACTAAGTTCTATGCATAGTTTCAACTCCCCAAATTTCATGAAAATCGGAGATGGTCAGGTTAAAAATTGCACATATCTGTGTTGATTTGGCATGGAATGACTCTTACCGTAATACGTTCCTGTAGTATTGTCTAACATTGGGAAAGTGTTTTGTGTGATATGGGAATGTTTCATAGCGGAAATTCATGTTGTTTGTTGAAAATTAATTCTCCGACGGACAATAGCCTTTGGCGCGTGCACTTTCGTACATCATCTACATCGTGATTGTGTTTTGTTCATGTTCATTGGGTATCCAGTGTTTCGAACAGTCTGTGTTTGCAACGAAAGTTAGAAACATGACGTGTCGTGGATGCGTGGTGAAATTCGTACCGGGTGTGGAAGATCCAGTGGATTGTTTAAATTTAATTGAACACGGGATCGTGAAAAAAGGAAAGGAATGTCGAAAATGTGGCAGTGAATGTAAGCTACTCGTTAGAAGGAATGGGCTCTGGGTATATGCCTAATATGACGTGTCGTGGATGCGTGGTGAAATTTTCTGTATCCTGAAAACAGATTTCTTCAAATTTAAAAGTTTGGGGCTCATTTGGGGGCAGGTGACTCCGGCCAATTTCTAACATGCCTTTAACAGGGACTCTATAGAGAAAGCCGGGTAGCCGTAGCGGAGCGGAGGCGTGGCCGCTGTAGCGGTAGGCGGTGGTAGGTCAATTACCCCAGGGGACGGAGCCCGGAATCGGTGGGAAATTTGGACTCGAAAATTTCAAATGAAAATAATTTTTAGTTTAAATTTCTCACCGATTCCGGGACGGATCTCCCCCAAAAACCTTTCACGGATAGCGCCACGAAACGTTACAATTTTCTTCGTAAAACAATGCGAAAAAAGAATTATTAAAAAAAAAGGAGAAAAATTGATCAGATGAACTTTGTTCACTGGTATTTCTTGGGTTCCGAAGGTTGAAACACTGCATAACGAATGAAAATGGACAAAACACAAGCACAACGCGCGATTATGTAGGAAGGTGTACGCGCCATATTGTGTCTCAGGCAAGCGAAAAGACTACGAGAAAGAAGTACTCGTAATGTGAAAAATTGCAATTAAGGAATGTTCCGCGAAGCAGATAGCTAAGTACGAATGTCAAAAATTGGCGAAACGAAGAAGTTATAGGTGTACGAAGGATAGTAAATTTTTACCACTGTACATAAATTTGCAAATATGTGTCGAAAGGCATTTCATATTTTGAGGGTAAAAATATAAAGATTGTAAAATGAGAGTTACGGGATTTTCCCATGAATGTATATCGTAAAAAGGGATAAGGGATTTTTGTCAGATTGTATTTCACAATGTCTGCTTGTAATAAAACTATCACTGTTACAAATATCAACGGGGACTATTTTTGCGTTTGCCTGATAACAATGGTAAACTATCATGTGTGTTTGATATGAAGGTGCTTGAATATGAAAGTTTACGAGTTCCTATTGGATTACGTGTAAGAGACGGAACAAATCTTGGGGAAGGGGGGGGGGTAACTATTTCTGTATTTGCGGACCTGTGAAGGTTGTGACTAAACGATCACGTAATAACTGGATCAGATAGCCAATAATACAGAAAGGGGAGAGAGAACTGTAAAATTAGGAGATTGTTTTTTTATATAAAAGATCCACGTTAATTATGAGTAGTCGACATTGCGGGCTTAAACTATTAGTAGTTAAATGAAAAGGGAAGGGGAGCAGGTATTGAGTAGAATTTTTTTAAGGTTAAGATTTCAATCTGTTTTCCTCTGAATGCCCAATGTTGATGTGAGGTGGTCGTTAATGGTAATATTTTGGAAAATTTAATATAAATAATTGTTCTGAAAACATTTTTGTTTAAACCTAACGACCACGTCACAAGTTTCAGTCCGAATTAGTCTGCAAATATATTTGGACCCACTATGTCCAGTTAGAGCCAACGCGTCATATTTAGCGTAGCACGACTATGTGGTGCTTCATGTTTACAAAAAAAGAAGAGGAGGAGGAAGAAGAAGGTTTCTCAATGCAACTGGAACAAATCAACGAGACATGGAATTGTTTTTCTCGACATAACTAACTTATAGTGCAGAATTTTCCTGGTGTATAATTATTATACATGTCTATTTAAAGCAATTGTTATATCTTACGAACATAAGAAATATGTTGCTCTGAATTGCCAAGTTTTTGATAGATGTACAATGAGATGTGCAAGTATTGATCTAGACATTGCCCATGATTATTTTCAGCGAAATTGCTATATCTTAACGTGATCCGAGCATTTCTCCTCGCTTATTTTATTTTTGGTCCTAGCCATTTCAGTGAGTAGTTTGAGTTTTGTTTTCATACACTGTGACAAGATAGGCTAATTGGAACCGGACCTATAGTTTAAAGTTTGATCCGAACCACTATGTGCCTCGACCGGAAGTCGAACCGGAACCTCTTAATCACCAGGCGACGGAGATACCACTACGCTATCAGGGAGGCAATTCATTTAATAGTTGAAGGAGCGGTTTATTTATTATTTTTATTCCTTGAAATGATATGGTTAAGGGCGATACTATCAGTGAACATAATCTGCATTTGGAATGCATTCCAAAACGTTGTTCACAGATTTTAACCAAAGAGCATAATCTTTATCACTTTGTCCCAAGGTCAATTAACTAAGCGTTTATATAATAATGTACACAACAATGGAACACATTCATACTGAATGACAATAATGTTCAGGAGATGGTGTATATAGTTATCGTATTATACAAGTTGTATTAAATGCTATTGTAGTATTGTTTAATTAATTAGATTGTCAACTGTTGTGACTCACACAACCTTATATATCCCTACTCACCCTTCTGAAGGCTTGTTCTGCATCTAGGTCAGCTCCCCAAAGAAACTTCATCAAAAAATTATCGCTCGTTTCAATTTTCAAACGTTCCTCACCTAAAAAAAAATTAAAGGATTAAAAATATCAGGAAATTATAAAGAAGCTTATATTTTGGTTCTTTAACAATATTTATAATAATTTGTGAGAAACATTATTTCATCAATACATCTCATCTCGCACTGCAAGTGCAAAAAGGATCGTGTTGAATGAATCTACTTCGGTTGAAAGAAGTGTGGGAAACGTACAACAATTTTGTATAGGGGCTATCCACCGGAAGGAAGTGCCTTCGCGCGGACGCCATACTTGTAGCACAACAACTTCCGGTTCGTAGGCTCACAACATGCCGCTAAAGGGAGCTGAGATTGTGTCATGTATGAAAGGAACGAATGAGTGTGTACAAGGAGGATGTAAACTACGATCAGGGCTAAATAATCTTTCATGGATCTCTCTTCATCCATTTCCTCGAGATCTAGGCGCCAAATTATTACATTCAAGCTGTCAGGCGTGAAAATTGGAAGACCATTAGCAGGAGTAGACTGCGCAGTAATGACAACGGAACTAAAAAAAAACAAAACATTCCGATCCAGACTTCGGTAAAAATGATAGTTTAAAAGTAGTTTATTCCCTGCATTTTTTTTGTACTAAATGTCCGAAATTTATTGAAATTAGCAGTTTTTATTCCAGAAATGCAAAATAAATCATCACCCGAGGGTGAAATTGTGTGTATAATTATTTATTTTTTTAGTATCGGGTAATGTTGAATATTTTCTGCTCCTATAATCTCCCAATTTAGTCGGGAAATAACATTATTTTTCCCGTTTTGAACGTCAGGACTTTAAAAATGCCCCGTCCTGTTTCCTTCCCAACCAAAACTTTTGCGTCCCGCACCACTTGCACTTCATTAAAAGTAGAAGAGAAATCATTCAAATCTCGATTTTCTCTCTGTTTTAGTGATATGAGCAAAAATATTACTTTTCGTTTCAAAAGATGCTCGTTCATGGCCAGATAGGTTACACGTTAAGTTCTTGAAGTACACACGAACTGTATTAAATTTTTGTGTAACCAGATTTTTTTTTGTGTGTGTGTAACCAGAGGAAATATTTTTTTGTGTAGCCAGAAAATTAATTGCGGGTACTATTATTAATTTTCGTCTTTTGCAATGGAAATCTTTTCAACATTGATAGATAGAGTGCCTCCCCGATGGCGCAGTGATAGCCTCGTCGTCTTGTAATCAAGGGGTTCCGGGTTCGATTCCCGGTGGAGGCATATTGTGGTTCGGATCCCAATTTAAACTGTAGGTCCAGTCCCGATTAGCCTTACTGTGCACAAAGTGGACTTAAAACACCAACTCAATCAATCAAATCAACATTGATGGAGAAGAGGTCCTAGGTTTGAACACCATGGTGAGGCAATGGGATGTCATTGTGTTTGTCCCATCATTAATTTTTCCAGTTTATTATTCATCTTCATCGTCATGTTTAACACAAATAGCAGAAAATTGACTTAAAAAAACAATGAGCGTTTTGTATTTCTGCGTTCAAACGAGAACGAAACCAGCAAGTGTGCATTATCGCACGCCTCTGACTCGTCCTGACTGAAGAAAGAAGAAAAGAAGCTCCTTTTTCCGTTTTTTATATGTCCGTACATCTCGCACATTTTCACTTAAAACGTAAATGTATGCATTTAAGCGCTCTCGCTCTGTAGGAAAAATTACTTTCTATTTAATATGTAGGCTACAAATATCGCCAATGAAACGACGATCAGCAAATGGATCTCATCTTGGAATAATGCCGTATTACTTCCTAGTTGCTCATCCAATTGATATGCAAAGCCTCTACTTTGCCCTGATATCTCTTATTCTCCTCGTCGTCAAGTGCTTTTATATGATCCATTTCATCCGGTATACAAAACGAGAAGAAATGCCACAAGTACGCGCTTGAATTACCCGGCCGCCGTGAACCGGAAGTTGTTGTGCTACAGTTCGACAATCGATTGTGCCGTTCGATATGTTTTTGTTTACTCGTGGATAGCCTCTATACGTTAATAAATACTTTAAAATATGTTTATGCTTCATCTTAAAGGTTACATTTTTTCAGAAGATAACGCTTGTTGATTTCATAACTATTTACTATTTACCTGCAACTAGCTGCCTCAAAGTTTCTAATTTTTCCTGAACATCTTCCTCCGAACAAATCCTATTTTGTGAAGCAAGCAGCTGTCCACCTTCGGGTTCCTTTGTATGCATCCCCAAATTATTATTTCCACTAACTTGGTACATTTTATTCTGGAGTCCTGCAAAAATAATTATCTTGTAATAAGGATCATTATGGAACAAATTTTTACCTATTTTTTCTCACTATTTTATATTTATTTATATTATTCTTGTAACAAAACTACATCTCTAGGATCTTAAGTGTTTGTGTTTTCAAAGGAGATGAAATAAATTAACTGTCTGTATGGAGGTGTAGAAAATGCAAATATTTTTTCTGCGTAAGGTTGTCAGTAATGATATGGTAATTACAAATACAGGGAATAGCCTGTAAAATGTTTCGGGTGGGGTTTTCCCAGGGTAACAGCTTTGGTAAACGATGTGTATTCTGGAGCACCTCCCTCATATACATATATGGATTATATTCAAACCTTTTGAAATTAATATTTAGAAATTGTCACTCAGTACGGAAGAAATTTTCTTTCAAACATGCTATTTGTTTGTGTTGCAATATGCAGTTTAAAGAAGAAATTGATATTTATATATTCTGAACGTATACTGGATAAGATTGGACAGAAACTTAATTCGCAGTTTACTTAAATTACTTGGTGTAGAAAACAGTTTTCTACGTCTGCGTAAAAAAAAAATCTTAAATTTCTAAAGTGAAACTTTTATTCAAAACATTCCGATGAATTTAAATACATAATTCAGTGACTTCAATCCAAAGACTTTCTGACCTTAATACACACGTATATTGTTGCGTTACATGCATTATGTATGTGCTAAGTTCAATCGCTCAGTGTATTAATTCTTTTTCACAATCAAAAATGTCAATTTTTTTAGAATGAATAAATAAAGTTTCGTATTTTTTTCTGCATGTTCATGCCAATTTTGATAATATTTCTACGCGTAGCTTAATCCAGGGATACCTTACACAGTACATACATACTTCACTTTAGTCAACTGATAGATTGATTTGTTTTTGTTTTTTCATTTATTTTACTGGCATATGTGACGCATATATGGCGTTTTTTTACGTGTACTATCAGATTTTGGTATCCTCATCCCACATACTTTCGGACCACGAAATACATTATTTCTTGCATGCTATTTAAGGATGGATTCGTGTATATGGAAATGCCAAAAGACAAAAATAAATGTTTTTTAATTAAATGTGTCCTGAAATAGTTAATTTTCTTTTGGTTCTTAACAATAAGCACGGGAAAAAGTGAGGCACTTGCGTACGGAGGTGATGTGCATCAAAACTTCTCTAATTTTCAGGATATTCTCAATCTCCCAACCTGTAGGGTAGATGGGGGTTGCAATGTCGCGGAAACATCTTATTCTGGATGTCCATGAAAATACCTGAAAAAAATTAAAGTGAACCAAACTTTAATGATTGCATACATTTCACGCTCATATTTTCCAGCTGTGTAGCAGGTGGTTATAATTAATGTTCCCATTCTCAGAGCCCTCTGGAGTCCGTTCGAAGCATCAGGCCTGCAGCCAATCATCATGATGCGGTTTCCTAACAGTGGAAGGACGGACAATTTCTTATATTTGTCTATAAATTATATACTTTTTCGTCCGTTTATATTTACTATCTAAATTAACCTACCAGAACAAAGAAATTATCTTAATTGCAAAGAGCTTTTAAACAAATAGGGAATTGACTGATATGTTATTTATATGTTCATGTACTTTATGTCTTTATTCTTTTAAGTTACATTTTTTGCCGTACTATGCTAAACATCATCTACAAAGGGAAATATATTGTGTTTGCCCCCCGGTTTTGGAACCCAATCGCCGCCACTGATCGAAAGTAACGTTTTACGAAGTGAACCTGATAAACAAAATGATATTTGACTCGCGCTTGTGTGTCACTAGTGCATGTGTGTGGTAGGGGCAGAGTGGAGGGGTCAATTTACTGACTAATTAATACTTTGTTAATTTTACTCAAATATAATTTCATGAAGTATGAGTTTCAAAACTTGGAATATAAAATTTTGCATGCCGTGCTAGGTGTAATCCGATATCATGAAGTGGCATGTGATTCCTATTGGCTTGTACCTGAAGCTAAATTTAATTCATAGAATAAAGAAGAAATGAATCAGAAATGACTTTAGTTCGTTACATGTATCTATTCCATGGATAAGTGTTTACGCAGTGAATTTCAAGTTTCATTAAATAATACATATCGTTGGTATTTCATATTACGTTACAAGACGAAAAAATACTTACGCCTAATTCCTCTAGTTGATGGGAAATCAGCAATGAGTGCTTCTTTCGCTCTGAAGCACGATATAGAAACCTACATTCAGAGAGCTCGTTTTGTGAGCTACATTTATTTGAGGCCAATGACCCAAATGATAAACGAAGAAATATGTAGATTAATCTCGTACGTAAAGACTGACACCCGCGTATGTAAAGCAAAAACCAATAACTTCGTCCTATTTAATGTTATTGTTTTTAATGTTACTAGTCACGTGTAGTCTATCTATTTGAGAATAAGCTTCTATTTTTGTGTTGAAAATATAATTTAATTTTCAAACTACTCGCTACTTCTGTGTTCAAAACCATGGTTGAAACAAAATTCAGGTTAGGAATTTCTTTTAAATGCATTCATTGTCAAATTAGAAATATTTTTAATATATTTGTGAATATTTTCTTAATATCACTCATCAATATTATTATTTGACTTTACATAAGTACATATTCAACTTTATTCCAACAACAATCTTGTCTGTTGCAGAGGATGAATTTCAAAGTGAACTTATAAGACATTTCTCATTTGTACTATTATGTCAACTGTGAGGTGAAGAAAATTGACAACAAAGAAGTGCAACGAATTGCCCTATCTTTAAAAGTACCATCGCAGCAATAATTTAGTGACGTAGGAAAACGAAGAAAAATTCCACACCTTATGTTTTCCCGCTGAACGTGAACTTGCGATATCTGGAATTGACGGTAAGCCACTTTCCTTTTGCCTTTTAAATTGTTCCTAACTATTGTTATAAGTATTGGCGATACTACACAATTCTTGATTCAAATATGAGTTCAACTTCATTTCCTTTGTCAATGAAATAATTGTACTATAATGAAAAACATACCGTGCGTTGTGCTTCCTTAAGAACACAGCATGTTTCGCGTGATTCATTTCTGACAACCAAATGATTCATACTTCATTTGTATTCTCACAACTTAGCGATATATCTGTATGACAAAAATATTTAAAATATGGCAAAATATATTACTTCTGTAATATATACCTTAAATGTAATTTACATGTGAAGAAATGCACATGCTCAAAATATCCTACTAGTCATTTTTCTGCATAATAAATACATACATACATATATATATATATATATATATATATATATCTCTACGACGCTAGGGGTCCCGGGTTCGAATCCCTGCTTGGCCGTGGATGTGTGTGAGTATCCATTCATGGCGGATAGCACTAGACACGTCTGAAACTGACTCCTGCTACATCGCCCGTTTACACTAAAACAAAGCACTACCACGCGGATAAAGGATTCTCCTACACTCGCATACATTAGATACATTGCCTGCAAGACTATCAGGACACGAACATCAACGACAGGGTCAAATCTGAATCAAACAATACGTAACAGACACGCTCTAAGTAGACCCTCCGACAGTGCTACCAACACAGCGCGCGTGATCCCTCTACCTAAGAAAAAAGTAACATCGTCCTTAAACGATCTTCGTCCTATAAGTCTACTACCCACCCTTTCCAAGATCACCGAAAAAATTGTTTACAATCAAGTTAGAAATCATGTGAACAGCCTCAATCTCCTTCCGAAATGCCAATCGGGCTTCCGGGCTGCTCACAGCACGGCGACGGCGTTGCTAAAAGTCACCGATGATATATTTCGCTCAATGGACAAGGGTATGGCAGTTGATCTGGTTTCACTGGATCTGACAAAGGCTTTTGACAAGGTTCATCACGACCTACTCTTAAGCAAGTTGAAATATTATAATTTTTCACACCCCGCACTCAAATGGTTCAGATCGTACTTGACAAACAGGCAACAGAACGTGTTCCTAAAAACTGCCACGCCCTCTCTCTCGAACACGCTTCCGCTAGAAAGATTTGGCAGCCATCAATGCCTGGTGTAATGCAAATGGTCTGAAAATAAATCCACAAAAGTCTGTTTTCACCGCCATCGGTTCCAAGAATAGCCTCGCAATGATAAACCCGAATAATCCACGCGTCAAAATAGAGACATTCGAAATTCCACACTCAAAAAGTATAAAGAATTTAGGAGTTATGTTAGACGATCACTTGAACTGGGACCTTCATGTTCAAGAGCATACAAAGAAAGCCTACGCAGCACTAAGATCCCTCTATAAATTTAATGCATACTTAAATACAAATATTAAAATGAAACTTGTGCAAACACTGATTCTCCCTCTTCTAGACTACTGTGATATAGTATACGGTGCAAACTTGGCTCTTCGAAATAAAGTAAAAATTCGAAAAGCTCAAAATTCGTGTTTACGCTTCGTTTATAACATTAAAAAATTCGATCATATTCTTCCAACCCTGAACGAGAACAAAATGCTAAACATGAACAGACGTAACAGACTTCATTTCTGTTGCATTATACAGAATGTTTTGCATAAAAAAAATCCAGAAAATTTATTCGAGAAACTAAAAACCAGAAGGGAAATACACAACTACAAAACAAGAGGAACAGCGAAACTTGAACTCTTCAAACACTCGCTGGAAATTTTCAAATCGTCTTTTACACTTTCAGCGGCAAAAACATGGAATGAACTCCCGCCCTCCATTACCTCCCTCCCCAGTCCTAACAAATTTAAGAATAAACTAAAGAATTTTCTGTTAGATGAGCAATATCTCTGTTCAAGCTCCCACGAGTAACACTACACAATACAGTTTAGAATACATGAGAGCCTCGCCAATCCAATCCAATCCTTGACAAATCTACAACTATATTGTAATATTTACGTATGCGTTGTTCTATTATACCTCACAAAACTACCATAATCATGTACATCAATCTCAACATCCATGCGTGAATGTCCTGCTCAGAAATGTTTAGTATGTGTGTTTTAATGTGTATGTGTGTGCGTGAATGTGTTTTTTTCTCTCTTTCTTTTTTACGTGTTGTCTTGATTTTTTTTAAAAATCTTGTCTTTGTTCTTTCCTTGTAACCATTTTTTATTTTATTTTTTATTTTATTGTATTTTCTTCTCTTTTTTATGATTTTGTTTATGTACACTAGGTAAATGTCAAACGGGGTTAGGTGGGAGAACAGCCACAGGCTGAACCTCGCCCTTTAATAAAGAAAATTTGAATTTGAATTTGAATTTGAATCACTTTCATCATGTCATCACTCATCTCCATCTTCGCAAATTAGCCAAAGTGGCACAAAAAGGCAAGTAAAATATAGCAAAAATATATATATATATAATTGTTTATTGAATTTTCCAAAGATAAAATGACCTCCCCGATGGCGGAGTGGTAGCGTTGAGGCGTTGTAATCAAGTGGTCCCGGGTTCGATACCCGGTAGAGGCACATGGTGGTTCGGATCGCAGTTTAAACTGTAGGCCCAGTCCCGATTAGCCTTTCTGTGCAATCAAATCAAATCCAAAGATAAATATATTATTTACTGCAACATTATTCCTTAATATGTAGTTTTCGTTTTAAAATTATAACAATATACCATTTTCCTGCTGTACGCATGAAGTTGAAATGATGTGAAACCTAAAAAAAAAAAAATAAGTGAGATGCAGCCTGCGTAAATGACCTACAAAGATCGTACTACGCCAAGAGTAACTCCTAAAGATAACCTAATTCCTAAGGTCAATACTTCCAAGCGACCCAGTGAACTACATAAACCCATGCAACTGGTAACAGGGACATGTTACGAGAAGACACGTGGTAAAGGTCAAGCTCATTGTTTTGGAATTTTGATTGTTGCAACACATTCACTTCATGATAATTGAGTTTGAACCTCGGATAAGTCGTAGATCACCAATTTCGCGAATTCGTTGTTTATCGGTGTTGCTACAATTTACCTAAAGAAGCTGACGGACGTCAAATTGCTAAATTACATTAGATTACGTCTATTTCTATGCATGTATGCCTTTCTCATTACTTTCATTGCGTCTATGTTCCTTTACGTCCCTCTCTTACCCTTTGGGTCAATTGTGAGGATGAGGATGAATAAAGAAACGATGGATGATAGAACAAGCACAGTGACAATCCCATGCCGATTAGGGGGGCGTCGGGAGGCAGTTGCCTCCAACTATTTGTCACTTTTGCCCCCGCACTATCCTAAACCTTATCTTGCACGGGAAAGTAAACTGTACTTGCCCTTGTTTTGGAACCTTGCACCCCAGTTTTCGAACCCAATCGCCGCCACTGCCCCCATGCCTTTCACAGAGTTCGATCGTGTGATCTCTAGCATCATACCCTTACGCTGACCAACCACCCTCCCACTAAGGCTTGGGTTTCACTGCATGCCTACTCAACTTAATTGCGTTTGATGCTATGGAGACATGGAGTAAATCATTATTTGACAAATATCAATGAGTCTTAATCTAAGTATTATTCATAATTGATATCAAATTATGTTCATGGTCCAGGACAACTCAAAATTTCAGCAATGTTTTTTCACGAGGAGACCCAAACATGCGCACAGAAAATAAAAAAGCCGGACAACTACAAATTTTCTCTACCTTGAAGAGATGTCGGAACTGGTATTTCTTAACACATTCGGGTCTGTCCTTATAAGACATCATTTTTGCCTCTGGTCTGCGGTTTTTGGTTATTTTTCAAAAAATCATAGAAAAAAATATTTTTAATTTGTTTTTATTTGGCACATATTTCTTAAATCTACAAAACCTCCTCTTTTCAATGAACAAAAATTTGTTAAATTTTCTTTTCATTTTCAGACATTTTTTTCATCAATGTTTTGTGATGAAAAAAGTACAACATTGTAACAAATATTAATATAGAGATATTTCAAGTTCGTAATCTGGAAATCAATAATTATCTACATAAACTATCAATACATCTTTTGAATCTTGCATAAGAAGAATATTTCTTATGTGCACCTATTAAAAAATAAATACAAATTACAAGTAATTATCTTTTGTATGAAAAAGTGGCTGCACAGGACCAGACGATGTATCAGTTGGTTCTGCGTCATCTGTAAAAATTAAACAAATAAATAAATAAAATAAATTTTCATTTGACATACACTATACAAAATAATAAATGGAAAAACTAAAAATACATCAGTGCATGTAGGAGAATCAAGCAAGAGGCAAGATGAATAGACCCAAAAAAATTACCTCTTCTCAATTCATTCATTAAATACTAGAGTTTGCAACACTGTTTCTATTGTCGACAATAATTATTACGAATATAACCTACCTTCCAAATCTTCAAATTCATCTGCATCATCAAAATCGTCGCTAACTTCAAACTCTGAGTCGGAATCCTCTACGAAGTCTGGATCTAACGACGCCATTCTAAACAATGCACAGTACAACAACCCGACAACAAAAAGTGGCAGGTGCGAGATAAAAATAGCACATGAGTCACCTAGTGGTCGGAATTTCAACAGAGGGGCTTAAATGAACACGCGCATGAGACGAAGTGCGAGCATAGCCCGTCGTTCAATCGGCAAAGCGATTGCATACCGCAGGACGGGCTATGCCCGTCGTTCGTCCACATTGACTTTAAGTGCATTGCGGGCTACGCCCGTCGTGAGACCCCAAACACAAAACAATTCAAAGCCATAAAAATACTTGAAACGATACTCTACTACAAGCAAACAGTGACAATATGCATAGAACTGACCAGAAGTGGTTGCTTGACGACTTATTTTTTTTTAATTTCATTGTAAGGATACAAAGATAGTTCAAAACAGCCATTATTCTTTCTTTTATATGACCTCATCTAAAAACCAATGACCATTTATGTTCCATAGCTTCCGGCAGCTTTGGCCTTTGCAAACAGCTGCATTAATTTTAATAACTAACTCAGCTACGGAAAATGATAGAAATATAGGGTAAAAACGTTGTTTTAAATACATTTTATGTCCTATATGTATTTTTACATTCTCTAATGCAATTGGTTGAAATCTATGGATCAAACGAATAATCGCTTTTCAACCAAAAGCAAAGTTTATGATTTTCTTAGGAGGAAAGGACAGCAATATCAGAGCAATTTTTTTTAAAGATGAAAGACGTACATACGGCGTTTCAACGGAAAATATTTCAACTCTGTAAATAGTTTACTGCTTTAGAAATAGCCTGTTTTTCACTTTTTTTAAAAATTTAAGATCTAATATCTCTGGTGGGAACCTACTGAAAATTTATTATTTACAGCTTAAAGAGTACTCGGTGAGGAATAGGCTACCTGTTTAAAAAATGAGTTTGATATTCCATGGATAACAAAGTTACAAACTGGGGAATTTAGTCAAAAAGTCAAATTTACATTATTAGTCGCAAATAAATAATTACTTTTTAATGAACTACCATGTAAATAGAATTTCTTAATTATGTCATGAGGGTAGCATAAAAAGTCCTTTACTAACCATTATGAATGAAAAGTATCTCTAAGGTAAATGTTTCTTTATTTGTAACTACTAACGTAAATTTGGCTATTTTTGACCAAATTCACCTTGTTGTAACTTTGTTATCAATAGAATATTAGACGACTTTCTTACCAGCGCCTCTCACTGAGTACTCTTTATGCTGTAAATATCAAATTTTTATTAGGTAAACCACCAGAGATGAAGTGGAATTTTTTTGAAAAATAAGAAATAGAAGACGAACCTTTTCAAAGAGCCAGTAAGTAAACCAGTGTCACGGACGCACGCAATGGCAGCTGTGCCACTACTTGCCAAGGGACGACGTGACTTCCAGTCGGACGTAAAGTTGTATATCCAAATATACTGTGGACAAATGAGGCACAGGCGAAGAAAAACGTACAACCACTGATCGGTCGCACGGCAGCTGCTAAACTGGACGCGACGAACGTCTCGACGCTACTGTCAACTCAACCTCTTTCACAGCGAGCGCGGCTCTGCTCGTCTTACCTACCTGCGAGACTTACTATGGCCGTTACGCGCGCTTATTCACGCATGAGGGTTGACCTTAGCTTAATGTAAGACGCAATTCATCTGCGTAACATATATATATATATATATGTTCATATAACTATAATTGTGTGTTATTTCACTCTCCACTATAGATAACCTTTCAGTAACACACACACAGAGAGCTGCAAGTTATGGTAATCCTAGCCTGCCTCAATCTTCCAAATACCTTATGTTCTAATTTCACCTCGGCTGAAACTCAGACGGCTAAATGGGATACTCTGACCCCTCTCAGGTACGGGCTTGGTGAGTAAAGCATTGAGAACTTAAGGGTGTTGTTGGTGAATCATGAAATAAATGAACGACTATTCTCAAATTTTAAGATTGGCAACTGCATCTTCTGGGAGGTTACTTTGACCTTTCTTTTCATTCATTTTTATCCAGGAGATGGTTTATTTCCAATACATACGAAAGCTTACATTACACTCAAGTTACAATTTACAGTCCATGAATATCCTTAAATTTAAAATAAATACAGAATCCCCTGTTCGTTAATATTAGATTCGATGAATCCAGAATTCTAATTTGCTGCGTGTCTCCACGGGAAAAATCCAAATATGTATATGTGCAGGGAATAGTTACGTGTGCATGTGCGTCGCTAGGAGGAAGCCGTACCAGGGAAGAGAACCCTGTCGTTTTTGCAACCGTAGACGAAGCTTACGGCCTACCATTCAGTAGCAGACAAAAACTTTCGTACGTGCCCCTTCCTACAGTATTGCGACCAAAATGTGTCACGAGTATCGATGTTAATACAGGCAGGATTTAAGCAGAATAGAATCTACGGGCTCCACTGAGTACTTGGGATTGAGAAACGTTAGTAGGCAGAGCTTGCATCAAGATACACGCCAATGATGACATTTCCATTGAAAAACGAGACATATTGCATTACATGTCTAGTTTTGCTTCCTTGCCCAAATAAATCTACGTTGAAAAAAATTTGAAGGAAGCCAAAATAAAGTTCGAAGATCTGAAATTCTATCATTTATCCGTAAGAATGAGAATATATGGGTCAACAGTGACACATACATGTCCAATAGGCAGGCGTCATTAACCTCGAAGGATTTCGGCCGATCCTAACCTGTCGTCCCATAACATTATAAATTTCGAAGTATAAATTGTGCTTGGCGAAATACAGGTATCTTTATTCCCAAGTGTCATTAGATGTTTATATCGTAGAGCCGACGCTGATGGAATGCGTGCAAACTAAGCTCCGCATTTACTTATATACCTTTCCAATCGATGCTCACTTGTTAAGCATTACGTAATTTGCACAGCGCGACTTGCGACATTTCCAAAAACTAAATACTCATCAATATCTATATTCACAATCTCAATATCAAAGTTGAACTAATTTCCACGTTGCAGCAAAACCAAATAAAATTGTATAAGGGGAACGATTCATCTCTGTTAATAAGGACTAAACTCTAATCATTCCCCGTTGCAACTTGAACCTTATTGAATACATTAAACTTAAAAGAACAGATTCGATCTTCCCATTGTTGTTAAACGAAATCTATGTCAATCTAAATCATAAACATTTTTCTGCCGTGAAAGAACACAGATTTACATATCCAATATTAAAGATTCGGTCAGAAAATTAACATATAGATTATTACATTAGGCTGCGTTTACACTTATTGTTACAATAAAGAAAATATTAGTGGATTTTATAAGTCTAATAGTAATCTTTCTATTTATCAAAAATTATGAAATATGAAATATTAAATATCAAATAATATGAACTAACTAATATAAAATAACCCAGAATAATTAACGGCACATGGATATGAGCCGTGAGGTTCATATCACCAGTAACAGAACTCAAATATCTGCTCAAGATTTGTATGTATGCCTTTCTTCAAAAATAATTGGAGCTCTGATATTACGGTCCTTCACTGCTAATAAATCATAAACTTTGATTTTTCTTGAAAAGTGAATATTCGTTTTGGGCCTAAATTTCAGCTATTTGCCTTATAAATTGTACAAATACATGCAGGTCATGAAATGTACCTCGAAATGTATTGAAAACAACGCTTTTTACCCCATCTTTCTACCATTTTTCTTAGCTGACTTATTAAGTTTAACGCAACTGTCTGGAAATGTCAAAACTGCAAGAAGGTATGAAACAGAAATGGCAGTCATTTTAAACGAAGTCATATATAGAAAGGAAATAATGGCAGTTTTTAATTACCCTTGCATAGAGGTTACAACAACAAATTATTATTTTAAATGTCAGGCAACAATTCTTTATATATATGGATTGATCCATTTGTACGTGTGACTGTGAATGCTGATCTTCACGGATGAATGAATATAACACACGATGACGTACAATGAGGCGGCAGAACACCCTTTCTATCTATCCGTCTTACCCTTACAGACCCAAGCAAACAAGATGAACTTTTATAAATAAATACTCTTTTATAAGGTAGGTGAACAAGAGCTGGTCCTAGTTAAGCTTCTAGGGCAATTTACAAATCTCTGACGAAATATAAATTTCTGAAATTAAAGAAGTAACTCCTACAACCAATTAGCAATATGTAACAAATGGATATTTGTAACATTGCTCGTAACTTTAAAAGAAAAAATACAAAACCTTACATCTGTTTTCAAGGTAACCCATGGGTCCAAAGGTGGACTACCGATTATAGTTGGCTTAGAGAATGATGCTTGTGTTTATTCACCTTTCTATATCTTATTAGAGAAAATTGTTGGTGTCAAACGTTTGATTGTTGACATTCTATACAGAAACGACGAATAACCGACCTCCGAGGATTGGTCTGCCCAGTTCCTACGACGCAAGGGATTCCACAGTAACATAAATAAAATGTCTGCTCGCAGCCCGAGACAGTTCGTTTTCTGCATGGTGCTCTTGAGGGGGGCCTCCGTACATTAATATAGTGTCATTTGTTACCTGGGTTAAATACTAATATGATTTTTGTAATGTGGGCCACATTGGGAACAGGGGCTACCTTTGGCTCACCTACCTTACTAAATATGTATATTTTGTATAGTACTTTGTGATGTATTAAATGTGACCGCCTCACAAGTATACCGAATCTCCTCTACTTCACCACTTTTTGGAAGGATAGGGGGGAGCAACGCCACTGTGCTGTGGCCAAGAATGTTGTTTACTGTAATAGGACCATGAGGGTGATTGTTTTAGTGACTTTTTCTGTTTTGTGTCAACATTGATTGATCTGACAAATACTTCAAAAGAGGGTGATACCCTACTCCTTGGTCGACAAAGTGAGCACGCTTTAATTTTTCGCGTAGTAATAATTGTAAAGTAACATTACTGTTGCTAATCAAATCTAGCATGAGGGCTTCCCCAATGGCGTAGTGGTAACGTTGTCACCTTGTAATCAAGGTATCCCAGGTTCGATACCTGATGGAGGCACGTTGTATAGTTCTTTCGGATCCCACTTTAAACTGTAGATCCAGTTCCAATTAGCCTTTCTGTTCATAAAGTCTACTTCAAACAACAAATCAATCAA
Organism: Lepisma saccharinum; assembly: GCF_977018435.1. Lineage (NCBI taxonomy): Eukaryota > Metazoa > Arthropoda > Insecta > Zygentoma > Lepismatidae > Lepisma > Lepisma saccharinum. The sequence continues at coordinate 42,561,182 of NC_139254.1, forward strand.
TCAATGAAATCTACCATGGAAGAGATCAGTATGATCCATCGTATAGTGGTACAGAAACGGGGATAAAAGGGACATTGAAATTGTTTTCAAAATCTTATGTTGATAAGCATCAGAGTTCTCCAAAAGTCAGATATACCAGTTTTGCCAAACAGTCTGCGGACAAAGGAGAAAGTACAGGACTTCGAAAATAATCCCAACCGTGTGTACCAAAATGATAGACCAACTGGAGAGATCGTAGATGCAAAAGAAATAATTGCTACAGAAAACGGACATCTCATTTCAACTCATATACTGCCATGCATCACTGATATTTGTAATCTTTCTCTGCGCTCTGGTATTTTTTCACATATGTGGAAAATTGCACATGTTCTTCCTCTAGCCAAAACTGACCCCGCCTCTTCCATTGACAATTTCCGACCTATCAGTATTCTCCCCGCGCTATCGAAAGCATTAGACCAAATAAGCCGACATACAAATTAAGTTTTGGCTCCGTTTCAGTCGGAATTTAGATCTAATCACGGCACTAGCACGGTCTTGACTTACATAACCGACGACGTCAGACAAGCTATGGACTGCAGACAGACGACAGTTTTAGTTTTGTTGGACTACGCAAAAGCTTTCCAGTCACCTGACCACGATATTCTCATTTCCAAGCTAAAATCGTTTTTTTTTTAATTTCACCACCTCTGCAACCGACTAGGTCAAATCCTACTTAACTGGACGTAAACAAAGGGTGGTTTATGATGGCAAGTGCTCGGCGCTATCTGAGATCACTTGTGGCTTTCCGCAAGGAAGCGTACTCGGCCCTCTATTATTTTCTTTATATATTAATGACCTGCCAAATATCTTAAAACACTACCGTTACCACCTGTGCCGATGACCTCCAGTTATTGCACTCCCAGTAATGTTAAACAATGGAATTTCCAAGGTTAATGAAGATATAGAGAGGATTGTTAACTGGTCGCTAAACAATGGGATGTACATTAATCCTAACAAATCACAAGCTATTTTGATTGCTTCTGATAAACTGAACGTTACGTAGATCTTAACATTCAGCCTTCCATTCTTGTAGATTCGACTCACATTCCATTTAACCAAACCGTTAAAGATCTGGGAAATGTATTAGACGGAAATTTATCCTGGTCCCATCACACAAGTTCCGCGTGTAGAAAAGCCTTCGCATCTCTGTATTCTATAAGACGCATGGGTCTCCCCACCTCTATCAAAGTCCGTAGTTTTATGTCATTTAGATTATTGTTACGTAGCGTATTCCAGCTTAACAGGTGAGTCAGCTAGACGTCTGCAGAGTGTTCTAAATGCCTCCGTACGATACATTTTTAATTTAAAATTTGGGACCACTTGTCACCTTATTTTCTCAAATTGGGGTGGCTACGTATGCAAGAAAGACGAACGCTGCACACTCTGGTCTTACTTTACAAAGTTCTCAACCTCAAGTCACCTTCGTATCTCCTCTCTCGCTTCCAATTTCTTCACGAATTTCACGATCACGACACCAGATCACGCAGCTCCTCAGTTCTCTCTATCCCCGTCCACAGATCAAACTTCTTCTCCAACCCTTTCTTTCCGTGTCAACTGTAAGGCTGTGGAATCAATTGCCAGAAAGCACCAGAGCAGTAAGTTCCATCGCTTCCTTCAGCAGGCATGTTCGCCACTCTCTTCAGAGTACTCGTTAGATCTTACCCTGTCAAACAGACTGAAAGGCATATGCAAGTGAATGCATTCTTAAAATTCCTTCTAGTTACTCAAATACAATTTTAAATTTTGCATTTTATTTTTCGTATTTTGTATATTACTCCCTATATATTTTGTATTTTGTGTGTTATATTCAGCGCGTTAACACTTCTATGTTTCATTGATTGATTGATTGATTGATTTAGTTTATTTTACTTCGCGTTTTGTGCCTCTTGGCTAATTTGCGAAGATGGGGATAAATGATGAAATTGATGAATGGACATTCACAAACAACCAAGCTCGACCGGTATTCTAACCCGGGACCCTTGGCGTCTTCTATGTTTCAGTATAATGTGTGTGTGTGTGGATGTATGTGCAATTTGCAAATGTACTTTGTGTTTAATATAAACATGTATTATTGTATGGTTGAGTGGGAGAAAAGGTTTTGCACTGCCTTAACTCCGCTTATTAAAACAAGACGTTAATAAATAATAAATAAAGAAATAAAGAGGAGAATTAGAATCTCCATGTGTTCATTATTATTTATTTTCTCCTTGGTGACCATGCGCATTGGGTTCTCGAATCACAGTCTGGCCATTGTTTCATTTCTATTCCCAATGTTTTAATTTGTTGCTGATTTTGTGTGGATAATGTCCAAAAATTTTGATAAAGGATGTAACGACCCTGCGTGGTCATCACATTTAGCTATCCTGCGTGATAGCCATATTCTTTAATATATAATTATTAATGCTTGAGAAATGCCCTGCGAAGCTTACGCTTTTGATTTATCTTTTATCTAATTTTGAGTGCATTGTTGTTAAGCATGAAGCATATATTGTTATGGCACACACGTTTTGGTTAAAGAAAGCATGCTAAATACCCTGCGTGGTTTACGCATTCAGTTATCTTTTGTGCAGTAATTGTTGTTTAATTTGTAACTTGCATTGTTGAATCTCTTTATCTTGTAATTTCTTTAATGTAACGTGTTCAGTTTAGCACACAAGTGTTAAGTTTATATCGCCACATGCTAGTGGTTTTTACAATGCTAAACTTGATATTTTATAACGCACGAGTTGCATCTCGTGAATTGAAAGGAGTTTGCAACGCTGCAGCCGGCTTAGTTCCGATCTTCTCCACCCGCCTCAGTGCTGCCACCAAACAGTATATAAACAAAGCAGCGAGGCCCGGAGCTCAGTCGACTGCCAGATGCCGACTGCGAAAGACCTGGTTCCCAGATCTAGTCTGGAAGTTTCCCCTACCAGGATCCAATAGCTTCCTTGAGAAGGAAGGAGGAGAAAAGAAAAGCAGTTTTCCTACCTACCTGGTCTGCCCCATAAGAGCTTGATGTGCTACCCTTGGGTCGTGGCGGCCCAAGCCCAAGTCTCCTGGGTGTTTCCAGACCTACTCTTTGTACCTTGCCGTCTCTTGCTACTGACTGGACATGCCAAGGGACCGAAACGTTCCCTTGTCGTAGCTGGATTGACTTTGCGGCGTCCTTTCACACCAACACCTTTGTGAAACCGCGGGCCGCTTGGCCCGTCCCTCGCTATTGACGCTTTCGCATGTTGTCCCCAGACGGCGTTGCACGTGACGGCTACCCAGGTTCCTATTGGTTACCTGTACTAGTTGGTTCCCCCCTAAATTAGATAAGAATACTAATACTGCCCAGGTACCTCACTGAGGAGGATTTAAGAGCGTATGTGCTAAACTGGTTATTTACATGCGTGTATAAATATAAATAAATTTTTACAAGTTGACCTTTGACCTTTCCATACTAAACCCCGCAAGCCCTGAGATACTTTGAGTCCATGTCTTCGGCTGGCTACAAGCTAGCATATATGGGTACACTTTTGCACCGCTCCGGGGTGTAGTGTGCAGTGCTCCGGCGCCCGGACGTTGCAAAAGTTTTTGGCGCCCAACGTGGGGCCCGATTTGCAAAAAGACAGGGCTCGACTTGTAAAACGTGGGGTCAGATTAGTTACGTGGTGAAGCCGTATATGGACTAGAAGTGGCTCACTGGTTGTAGTGCAAGAGTTAGTGACAGTGTTCGTCCATTGAATTCACGAAGGTAGTGAAGTGTTTTCGGAGAAACCATACAGAATTCACGAAGGTAAAGTGTTGTGACATATACGATTGTGACAAAATGGAAAAAGAAACGTCCGGAATGAGTCTACGGAGCAGAGGGAGAAAAACCATGGAAGGTGAGACTGGGTTCGCATGCTGTGATGATTCTGGAGCCGAGATGGAGTCCTTCCAATGTTTCCAGTGTCTCAAGAATTTCCATTTGAGATGTGAGGGGCAAGAAGAGACCTCAGAGACTGATGCAGAGGCTAGGTGTAAAACATGCTTATCAGCACCCTTGGTAGCGTCCCTGCTTGAACCAAGTCTTCCAAGTAAGACCCAATCCGACCATTGGCTGCTGGAGTGGTTAATGAAAGATAAAGAGGAACGTAAGAAAGAAGAGGAAGAGCGTATACAGATTGATGAAAAGCAAAGGAAAAGGGAAACTGCTCAATTAGAGAAAACTCGTAAGAAAGAGTTGATAGAGCTGTGACAGGTGGTCGAATCCATGGAGGAGAGGAGACTCCTTGAGAAGGAAGAGGAGACAGCCCGTATTAAAGAGGAGAAAGCAGAAGAAGAAGCTAAAAGGGCAAGAGAGAAAGCAGAAGAAGAAGCTAAAAGGGCAAGAGAGAAAGCAGAAGAAGAAGCTAAAAGGGCAAGAGAGAAAGCAGAAGAAGAAGTTAAAAGGAAAGAAGAGGTACATCAGTTTTGGACACTGATAATGTATCTTGAAGAGAAAAGGGAGATGGAGAAGAGAGAAGCTGAAGAGAAAAGAGAAAGGGAGTTAGAAGTTCTCCGTGTCCTGGTGGAAAGTCAGGAAGAAAAGAGAAAGAAAGAAAAGGAAGAAGAGGAAGAAAAGAGAAACAAAGAAAAAGAGGCAGAGAATGAAAGAAGGCAGCTAGAAGCCGAGAAAAGTAGGGAGGAGTTGCGAACGTTTTTCTCTCAGCTTAAGGTTGACCAACGAGAAAGTGTTAGAGAAGAGTTGGAGAAAATCCGGATCTCTTGCCAACAGGAGGTAGTAAGGGTAGTAGAAGAACAACTAGAGCCCTTAGCTGAGTGGCGTGGAGAGATAGAAAGAGAGCATGAACAGATGAAGAGGAATCTAGATACCTGCTTAGAACTGGTCCAGTCTAGAGGGGAAGTTACTAGGAAAGAAACTGAAATTGACGATCCCGAGAGGGTTAAACAGATAGAGGTCTCTGTTGAAGCAATGAGTTCTGTGGTAAAAACCCTTGGTGAAAGGACCGAGCAGATGGAAAAAACTGTACGAGAGCAGAAGGAGGCTGCCGACGCATTGACGCGGAATCTCCGGGAAGAAGTTGTAACAACTGCTGGAGAAAAAGTGAGCTCTCTCCGTGAAGAGACCAAGAGACTGGAAGTGTCCCTTCGAAAAGAGATCCATGAACAAACTGGAACTATAATTAGAAGAGTAGGTGAGCTGCAGGATAAGTTTCAAAGACTGCAGTTGCAAACCGAAGCCACTTCAGATGTACTCCCGGATTCTATAGAACGGGGTGGAAGCTTAAACCCGGAAGCGGTCACCTTTGAACCTCCTAGAGTAGTGCAAAGTCCCTACTCCGTCGAAAGAACAGTTCGAACAGGTAGAGGCAAGCGGCCTAGAGAGGGAGACAGTTCTGATGGATCTCCTCCTCGACGTAGAGCCGATTTCAAGATGCCTAGGATGGCTGATATCGCCCACATACCAAAATTCAAAGGCGATATCGAGGCCCAATCGGCAGAGAAGTACCTTAGAGAGCTCAATGTCAGTTTCGAGCTTATGCAGATACCTGAGCATTATAGACTTGAGTTACTTCCTAGAGCATTTGCAGGCAAGGCGGGACATTGGCTGGCGGGAAACATAGATAGTTTTGTCAACTATGCCGACTTTTGCCTAAGATTTAAGGAGGAGTTTGCCTCTGAGAAAGCCAAACAGAGACAGTTAACTGCCGTAAGAAATCGACGATATTTTCGCCCAGTCCACGAGAATATGGAGAGCTTCGCTTGGAGCATCTACGCTGCCTATCGAAACTTGAGTGACAATTTCAGTGAAAGTGAAGTGCTGAATCTAATAATAGGACAGCTGCCGAATCGTATCCGGAACCTCTGCCTTGCGCATGCTCCAAGATCAGTTGATGAATTGACCAGTTTTCTCAAGGACTTCGACATCTATGACGATCCCGATGCCTGGAGAAATAAGGAAGACCCCAAGAGTAAAGAGTCTGGAATAAATAATAAGAGCTTCAAAGTCCGCAACATCGAGACCAGAACCAGCGGTAGAGAAAGGAATGCTGTGAGGACTCCAAAGTTTTATAGAAGACAAGGCTGGAGAGGAGCGGACCGCAGCCAACAGGATGGTCAGAGGAACTTTAATCGACCTTATCCAGAAAGAGGTCGAAGCTTCCCTGATATAAGGAATTATCAGGATGGGAGTTCCCCTAGACGATACTCACCTCGGGGTGCAGAACAGACTAGAAGGCAGTCACCAACCAGAGAAGACTTGACCTCTGAGCAAGAGGAAGCCCTAGAGACAACCCGGGACTTCCTGCATAACCAAAGGTCACAGTCTAGTCAAACAAACTAGAGCCTTGTCTAGGTGCTTCGTTCCCATTTAGGCAAGGGGCCTCGGAGGAGCGACCACTAAGATCTATCCAGGAACTAAAAGTAAATTTTCAATTGTCCGAAACAGAGGAAATAAATTTGCAAAGTGATCTGAAATCTGCACGAGCCTCTAAGACCAGTTACAAATCACCAGCAGTGTCTGCAAAATTAATGGAAATATCGATAAACTGTATAATTGATACCGGAAGCGAATGTTCAATTCTAAGTCATAATGTCTGGACTAAACTAAAGGATCAAATACCAGGCATTCAGGTACAAAAGGTTCCAGAAATAAGATTAGTTGATTTCTCTGGTACCCACAGAAAGCGAGTTTTTGGAAGTAGGCGAGTAGAGCTACAAATAGGTGGAATGACTTTCAGTACTGAAGTATTTATATTGAAGGGATTTAGTACGGATCTTCTTTTGGGCATGCCATTTTTGAGGCAGCACGAGGCAGAGATAAATTTCAGGAAAAACTCTGTAAAGTTGAATTTCGGGAAAACTCCTGAACATGAGGAAGGGAATCCACTGGATATTGAACTTGTGAGGTATATCCAAAATGTCCAAGAGAGAGACAAGAAATGGATGTATAAACCCGCGGACCTCAGGGAGAAGGTCGACACAGTTGATATTCTAAAAGATTCCCAGAAGCAGGAGTTGTTAAACGTGCTGATTCAATTTTTGGGAGTATTCTCAGAGAAGCCCGGAACAATGGAAAGTGCAGAGTGTGAAATCCTTCTGAAGAGTAATGAGCCAGTTCATCGTGCGCCGTATCCAGTACCGCTTTCAAAAAGGGTAGCTCTAGAGGAAGAGATCAGCTTATGGAAGACCTGGAACATTATTCAACCATCTGTATCACCATACCTGAATCCATTGCTAGTCGTGGACAAACCTGATGGAAGTGTGAGACCATGCCTGGATTTTAGACAATTGAATGCATTGATGATAGTTCCCAAAAGTTCGGTTCCACCCATTGATGAATCCTTACAGAAGTTTAAACAAGCACGGTATTTCACGAGTTTGGACCTGGCCTCAGGCTATTTGCAAATTCCTTTGAAGCCAGAATGCCGAAGGTATACTGCGTTTTCATACAAAGGTCGCCAATACGAATTTTTAAAGATGCCGTATGGTTTATCTAACGCTGTATCTACTTTCGTATCTGTCATGCATCAAGTTTTTGGCCCTGAAACAGAAAATTATTTGACAGTTTACATAGATGATCTTCTAATCTTTGATGCAGATTTCAGCAACCACCTTCAACACATAAAAGCAGTATTACTCAGACTAGAAGAAGTAGGACTAAAAGTAAAACTTCGAAAGTGCAATTTTGTAAAGAGTGAACTAGTGTATTTAGGACATGTGATCTCGGGTGACCAGATAAAAATAGACCCGAAAAAGAATGAAGCCATCTTGAATTTTCCCTTGCCAAAGAACAAGAAAGATATTCGGAAGTTTTTAGGACTAGCCAATTGGAGGCGAAAATTTATAAAGGATTTTTCGGCTAAAACAGAACCTTTGCTGAAATTGCTTTCCAAAAGTGCTAAGTGGACTTGGAGTACTTTTCAACAATCAGCTTTCGACCTGCTCAAGCAAGAATTAGTAACCGCTCCTGCTCTAGCTCAGCCTGATTTAAATCAAGAGTTTTGCATACAGTGCGATGCTTCCACAAAAGGATTAGGCTATGTCCTTTTCCAAGAACTAGATGAAGAAAAGGTTGTAATCCAGTATGCGAGCAGAAAACTGAAGAATAATGAAGTGCATTACTCCATCCATGAACTGGAATGCCTAGCCATACTTTTTGGTGTAAGTAAATTCGAAATTTATCTCCGAGGAAGACATTTCAAGATATATACAGATCACCGGGGATTGGTCTGGCTCCAAAATTCTAGAAATTGGAACTGTCGCCTCACTAGATGGTCTCTCAAATTACAATCCTACTCATTCGAAATTATCTATATACAGGGAAAGGAAAACGTAGTGCCAGATGTACTCAGTCGTTATCCTGCAGAAGTCAGTGAGGAAGATGAAGAACCAAATTTTTTCCATGTTAATTACATTTGGCAGGAAAGAGGAGAAGTAGACAATGTCGAGAATTGGGTGCAAGCTCAAGAGCATGATTCTTTCTGCCTTTCCATCTTGGAAGTACTGAGACAGAAGGAAGATGAAGACTCCCCTGCTGAGTCCAAGGTGAGAAGGTTGTATCAGTTGTACGGAAATCTCCTGTTTAGAAAAACTACGGGCGACGAAGTCTCCTGGAAATTGTGTGTTCCTGAGAAATTAAAAGATAAGGTTTTACGAGAGAACCATGATGAGTTAGGACATTTTGGCATGGCTAAGACTTTGAAAAGAGTGAAGAACAGATATTTTTGGCCTAAATTAAAACAAGACGTAGCCAGACATGTTAGAGATTGCCTGACCTGTACGAAGACCAAGATGGATAAACTTGGGATCATCAAAGACAAATTACACATTAACCAGAAAGACCCGCATGAACTTTTGTCCATCGACCTAATTGGAAAGTTACCTATGTCTTTGGGTTATCAATACGTCTTCACCTTGGTTGATGTAGGAACGAAGTTTGTCTCTGTCTATCCCCTGAGGCGAGGCACGGCCAGAGAGATCATTAATGTGATGGAGAATGGATATTTTACCCACTTTCCTAAAGTCAGAGCCATTCTATCAGACAGAGGAACGCAGTTCACATCAGGCTTGTGGAAGGAATATCTGGATAAAAAGGGAATAAAGTATTATTTCACCACCGCTTATCATCCTAGCAGCAATACCATCGAACGGATGAATCAGGAAATAGTAAGATTACTCCGGCTATTCTGTCATCGAGAGCACCAGTCCTGGTCAAAATACTTAACCGAAATATCTTGGCTACTAAACAACTCTGTTTCCGACACGACCGGTTACGCTCCCTCCGAGTTATTCTTTAACAGGCCTGTGCCTAATGAAGTTTTGGACCACTTCAATTGGCCCATCAATGAAGCAGATTCCCAAATATCTAATTGGAATCAGAAACTATTCATGGCAAGGACTAGGGAAAGCACCAAAAGCAAGAAAAGAAGAATTAGGGTAAAAAGAAACGCTCTTCAATTAGAAGAAGGTGACTTGGTTCTTGTCAGGAATCACAAGTTAAGTTCCCGAAAGAATAGGACTATCGCCAAATTGTTTGAGGTATACATTGGCCCCTATGTCGCCTCGGATGTTCGAAGCAACACTGCCCTGCTGTTGAACCCGACGACCAAGAACCCAGTCGACCGAGTGAATTTTGACAACCTTCGTCTCTTCAGGTGTTCCCCCGAACGGAGAAGACAAATAGTGAATGAAGAAAAGACTTAGTGATTGAAGAGTAAAAGAGATATAGACTCTGGTTTACCAAAAATTTTTCTGAAAATTTAAACTTTTTAATTTTCCTCAAAATTTTTGCCCGAGAGAGGGGCATATGTAACGACCCTGCGTGGTCATCACATTTAGCTATCCTGCGTGATAGCCATATTCTTTAATATATAATTATTAATGCTTGAGAAATGCCCTGCGAAGCTTACGCTTTTGATTTATCTTTTATCTAATTTTGAGTGCATTGTTGTTAAGCATGAAGCATATATTGTTATGGCACACACGTTTTGGTTAAAGAAAGCATGCTAAATACCCTGCGTGGTTTACGCATTCAGTTATCTTTTGTGCAGTAATTGTTGTTTAATTTGTAACTTGCATTGTTGAATCTCTTTATCTTGTAATTTCTTTAATGTAACGTGTTCAGTTTAGCACACAAGTGTTAAGTTTATATCGCCACATGCTAGTGGTTTTTACAATGCTAAACTTGATATTTTATAACGCACGAGTTGCATCTCGTGAATTGAAAGGAGTTTGCAACGCTGCAGCCGGCTTAGTTCCGATCTTCTCCACCCGCCTCAGTGCTGCCACCAAACAGTATATAAACAAAGCAGCGAGGCCCGGAGCTCAGTCGACTGCCAGATGCCGACTGCGAAAGACCTGGTTCCCAGATCTAGTCTGGAAGTTTCCCCTACCAGGATCCAATAGCTTCCTTGAGAAGGAAGGAGGAGAAAAGAAAAGCAGTTTTCCTACCTACCTGGTCTGCCCCATAAGAGCTTGATGTGCTACCCTTGGGTCGTGGCGGCCCAAGCCCAAGTCTCCTGGGTGCTTCCAGACCTACCCTTTGTACCTTGCCGTCTCTTGCTACTGACTGGACATGCCAAGGGACCGAACCGTTCCCTTGTCGTAGCTGGATTGACTTTGCGGCGTCCTTTCACACCAACACCTTTGTGAAACCGTGGGCCCCTTGGCCCGTCCCTCGCTATTGACGCTTTCGCATGTTGTCCCCAGACGGCGTTGCACGTGACGGCTACCCAGGTTCCTATTGGTTACCTGTACTAGTTGGTTCCCCCCTAAATTAGATAAGAATACTAATACTGCCCAGGTACCTCACTGAGGAGGATTTAAGAGCGTATGTGCTAAACTGGTTATTTACATGCGTGTATAAATATAAATAAATTTTTACAAGTTGACCTTTGATCTTTCCATACTAAACCCCGCAAGCCCTGAGATACTTTGAGTCCATGTCTTCGGCTGGCTACAAGCTAGCATATATGGGTACACTTTTGCACCGCTCCGGGGTGTAGTGTGCAGTGCTCCGGCGCCCGGACGTTGCAAGGATATCTGAAGTTGGACTGTATTCGAAATGAGAGAGTCAATTCCGGGTTAAATTACATGGAACATATTGCAAAATTTAAGGTTATGTGAACGTGAAGGTAATATTATGTGAACTATTATAGTTTCTAATTGCTTTTGTAATTGTTGTTTTAAGTCCACTTTATGCACAGATAGGCTAATCGGGACTGGACCTACAGTTTAAAGTGGGACCCGAACCACTGTTCAATGTTCCTCCACCGGGTATCGAAACCCTGGACCCCTTGATTAGAAGACGAACACGTTACCACTACACCATGGGGAGGCTCTTTTTTATTATTGTAGAGAGGGCGCCACAGCAAACAATAAATTATAGCAATGCACACATGACGAAACCAGTATCCATGGCAAAACAGTCGGACTATTGAGCTGCGAAGCATTAGGTCGTACGTTTGAATCCTTAGAACATATCCTTTGTTAATATTACCTCATTGTAATTGTATGAGAAGGTCAAGAGAAGAGAAAATCCATGCTACTAATAATGTTTTGCTAACATATTGAAGAACTAACAGTATGAGAACAATTAAGTTAGTCCTTTGTGACTTGTTAGAGAATAGTTTGAATTTTCGATTCAATGCACAAAAACGACAAAGTAACAATAGTGTGCAGCAAAGGATTACTTTTTATCTTTCGACGCCTTATTTTGCTACTACGTAAACATTTACATGTTAAGATGTAGAATTGAAATCGATATTTTATTTATTTTATTGAAAACGTATTTTAGTATAGGATGTTTCTTTAAGGGGGTTCTAAAGCCATGCTAAAGCATAGACCCAAATTTCTAAGGATGACCATACAACTAATATAGATTCGGTAAGGAAGAAATTTTCCGATATAAAAGATTGTTTTATTCACTAGAACATGTGAACTTTATAATTTTGTTACGATTGAAGAGATTTGAGTAAATAACAGATAATATAAGGTCTCCGTCATGTTCAAACTGCTGCGGACAGATGGCGCTGAAGTGGTAGTTTTGTTAATACCGGTGCATTTTCTTTCCTTTATGACTAGTATGGAAGATTTCGTGGTGAAACAAAGATCACATGTTCTTCCCGCAAGCATCTGAAATACTATGTGAAAAAATGAAAACATTTCGTTCCTTCAGAAAGTAATGGGTATCATTAAAATTTTTGAAGTGGCATTTCGTCGCAATATACTCCGTGGTGCAGATTTTAGCATACACTGTTGCCAAGATTTCATTCCGTGTTCTCTAACGATATGATCAATGCAAGTTCTTAAATGAGTGAAAATCAAATCAAGCTTATCGAATCCCGTACATACACGAGAACATGGGAACAAATATTCCACGGAGGATGTTAAAAAGCTGAACAAGCTCGAAGGTAAGTCTTAATATTTAATTTCTTGTTGCTTAATATTATCCATCAATAGCAAAATGTTTGAAATATAGGCAAAATCTATAATTTATTTACATGTTGAAGAAATATCTTCTGATGTAATTTCTGTGAGAATATCTCTTGAACCTATCAATTTCTTAAACACTGCATGACTTTTTTACTTCCAAACGAAGTTGATAATTCTTTGTAAATGTAAAATCAGAATAGAATGTTATATTTTACGTTAAGCATGATCCTAATAACTACCGTTTTGAGATCATTACTGTAGCATAAAATATACGTAGCTTAATATAGGTTATATCTGATATTATTAAACCAATATTGCATGAAATGCTCTATTTTCATTCCTGTAAGTTAATTTCCAAACCTAGGAAACTCGTGCTATTCACATGTTCAACATCGGAATGTTTATTACAAATCAGTAGTTTGTTTAAATGTTTTTTACTTTGCCCTTGTACATGGTTGAAACGAGTACTTTCTGACCTATTTCCTACAAGTTTTTTTCCTCTTTTTATTTTTGAAGCAGTTCGCAAATATTCATATGTATTAAGTAGGTCAGGCTAAGTTAGGTTTGATTCGAATAGATGTAATGTGATATACGTGAATGTTTGCAAGTTTCGGACACAGTTCTGTTATCTTCCTTTACAGAAACACGTCAGAAAACCGGTTCTGTAAACTGAATGAAGCTCTTCTGTTTTCTTGTCCTTTTATAATTTAGGCCGGCTCATAATGAGAGTGCATTTCGTCAAATAACTTGATGCTGTATATGTTTTAAAGTCTAAAAGTATACCCTAACAGTTATGAGACTAAAGTCGTACCGTCTATCGACCACAAGTCTGTATGTTTACTGAGAATTTCCAAATGAGTACCGGTATAGATAAATGAAGATGCTAGTTCCCATACTTGCAAGTACAAGGGCAATAATTTAATTGTGGATGACACAGAGCTTCATAGAAATCATAATTTGTCCTGATTATGCTACGTATATTTGGTCCAACATCAGATTGAATTTCAGTAGCCGTTTGCACTAAATAGTTTACTTTGAATACTAGAGAGCATGAAGCTTTACTAGTTTTTCTCTCAGACCTATGACTGATTGATTTTGCATGGATGTCTGATATTATCATTTCATACAGTTAAATGCTTTAAGAATGCTTTTTTTTTTGCTTCTTGGATGGTCCACTATGTAGGACTCTTGTGTATACAAATTTAGCCTGATTAACTTTACCCCACAAGACTACTTCTGACATCGATATTCTGACCTACAAGTATCACGAAACATACCTTTCATTTGATATATTACATGAACATATTTGGATGAGTTTGAATTTGATATTTCATGGTCAGAATATGACCTTGAAATGACCTATAAGGTCGAAATTTTTGGTGGCATCCACTCTAGTTTTTCTGTCAGACCCATGACTGATTCATTTAGCATGAATGCCTATTATTAACATTCCATGCAGATAAAAGTTTTTTAAAAGCTTTTTTGCTTCTTGGCGGGTCTACTATAATAATTCAAATAAAAATATAGTAGGAACTGAATTTCCATTTCATAATGTATTTCTGTTATTTTACCTCCAACTTCTGCTCTTTGGGACAATGATGATGAATAATGATTTGATAAAATGGATGATTGGAACAAAGACAATGATATAAATACATACATGAAACCAGGATTCGAACCTGGAGGAACCTCACTCAATATAGCGTTGCAATCATCACTCTACTATGAAAATATTTCTAACAATTATTTTGCCAATTTCTGTTTTAGGCTCATCATATTTAACATTCATTATAAAGTTAGATCATTGAAGTGAGCTCATATCGTGAACCAAACTGCCCTTTAACAACAGGACGATATCGTTAACCATTATAGTGCCGATTAGATCTATTATTTTCAAATCCATTTATACAACATCTGTAAGTTCCATTATTAACTCAACTTGTCTAAGGTTGTAACAATTTAATATCAATAGTTTTTGAACATGTTTTGTAAGTTCATAGTCTCATATATGATGTTAAAACTATTTTTATTTGTTCCTTTTGCAGATGATCATTTGAGAATCTAATCGAAGTGTCTTCTATTAATAGTAAAGAGCACTCTTGAAATTTGTACAAAAGAACAATAGGTTTGGCCGACAATTGCAGTTGCGTACCATGGAAGTTGGTGTATAAGCTTCTACGGAATATAAATCAACAAAGTGGACTGTTTGAACTTTACATGGACGAGTACATACATTTTTGCTTGCTAGCGTAGACACTTGATTGAATGGTGATGATTTCCTAGAAATCAAGAGTCCAAAATATGCTCAAGAAATGATGTTTCAAGCCTTAATAATATCTGATAGCAACTGGTCATCAATTGTAAATTGTATATATGGGGAAACAGGAGAAACAAAACAGTGCGAAAGGGGTGTGACTTACCTGTCTTGTCTGTCAAGCATTGGCACGCATTCCTTGATATTCTTGCAAGTTGAAATTTTGAGAGGTATTTTCAAAAATCCTAAGAAAATAAATTTCTTCCTGAATGCGATGTTGATTTGCAAAAAAACATATCTCTCAGACAGTGGCGGCAATTAGGGGGAGGTGCAGATGGCCCCCACTTTTACCCCAATACTATACAAAACCTTATGTACCAATTGAAATTAAAGTGTCCTTGCCCGCTCCAAGTTTTGGAACCCAATCGCCAACACTGCTCTCGGAGAACGCAATAATGTTTTGCAGGGTACGATAAAGAAAAATAATAAATATGCATTGAAACAACAACGTAAATATGATTTTATATATCCCCAAAATCTAGTTTTAGTAGTCCCTGTAAACAATGATTTGTAAGCTATTAGACTTCTATTCTAATGGTATTTCAGGGTGGCTACTCTAGGACCATTATAAAATTCAAGTATAATTCCCGATTTTCAAGGAGAACTTTCCAAAAATTCAAGCAGATGTTTTCTCTATTTCAACCTTACGTATTACCGCCTCTCAAGATCCACACACAAATATCTTCATAATATAAAGGGTCTATGTGATTCCAACATCCAAAAATTATAATTCAATTAAAAGGTATACGTAATATAATTAAAATATTTAATTTAAGGTGCTGAGTTTCTATTTACAATCAGAGGCGCAACCACGAATATTTGTTTGAGCGGGCGGGGAGAAAGTGCCAGGATCAACGTACAAATACTAATAATAATAATAATAATAATAATAATATAACATTATTATTATTATTATTATTATTATTATTATTGATTTGCTTTATTTTACTTCGCTTCTTGTGCGACGTTTGGCTAATTTGCGAAGATGGGGATGAGTGATATGATGAAATTGATAAATGGACAGTCACAAACATCCATGCCCAAGCCAGGATTCGAACCCGCCGAGACCAACATTGTTTTTATTATTATTATTAGTAGTAGTAGTAGGAGTAGTAGTAGTAGTATCAAAGACGTTATTATCCTCGTAAATTATGCAAAAAGGGGATAGAAGTTGGTGCTAAAGTATTTGAGTTTGAACAAACGATTTCAATTATTTTTTCTCCACACGGCACAGTAGTTTGGATCCCACTTCAAACTGTGGGTCCAGTCCCGATTAGTCTTTCTGTGCATAAAGTGGACTTAAAACCACAAATCAATCAATCAATCAATTTTACAAAACTTTTCATTTAGATAGTTCGGCGCCCAGGGCCGACTTCCGCCGCATCCTAGATATGGTTATAAACTTGTAATTTTTATTTGCATAAAATGTGAATAGGATTTGGATTGGAAAAAGTTATAATTTTTCACGTCTACGGAGAAAAATTCAAGTAGAATTCACGCATAATTCCCGGAATTCAAGGAATTCCCTGAGTAGCGACCCTGTATTTATCACTGTATTGTATCTTCCCTCGAAATACGTTTTTTACGTCTTCTTTATACACAGAAAGGCATATTGGGACTGGACCTACAGTTTAAAGTGGGATCCAAACCACTATATATAGTCACCGGCAATAAAAATGGGACACCTATATTCTGAAATACCCGCATCCCTGCAATATGTTATGTCTGTTGCCTAACTCAACTTGCCATTAAAAATTTGCTATGACAATTCACTCATCGTCGTAGATATAGACAACACACAAAACGCATTGTAGAGAAGGGAGACTTTCAGGATCTAGTTGTCCCATTTTTATTTGACGATCACTGTACACTCACCATCTATCGAACCTGGGACTCCTGTATTACAAGGCGATTACGTTACCACTTTGCCAAGGGGGAGGCTCAACTTCCCTCGCAATTCATACCAATATGTTGCTGAACTCGATGATATATCAGCAGTGTTTGAATAGTTACTCTTTAAAAGTAACTCCGAGTTAATCACTTGAGAAAGTAATTCGCATATAATTACTGTTATTACTGTTCTTTAGAAAGTACCTAACATAGTTATGATTACAGTTACTTTACTCTAGATTTGTTTCCTCTCGTAAGACGTTGTTCAGAACATGAGTGCAAGCGCGATGTCCTTTTCACCACCGATGACCAGCAAATCCTTAGCATTAAGTTTCATGAAATTATAACTTATTTCTTACATTTTATGTACAAACATTAAGGCAATAAAATTCACAGTAAAATTCTGTTACAAAGCAATGACGATTAATATTTCATTTTATTTTGTTGAGCAAACCAAATATTTTTTAGAATTTTTGTTGAACTATAAAATTACTGTGTCCATGAGGAATGTTGGAGATTATGTATGTAGTCTTATGTGGTAAGTGTTCTAATACAAATACACTTAGGATACATCCTGGTTCTTGACGAAAAAATACAAAATTGTTCTCATGATCTCAAGATTTTAGTAATCAACAATTGATTGATTGGTTTGCTTTATTTTTACTTCGCTTTTTGTGCCACTTTTGGCTAATTTACACAGATGGGGATGAGTGATGATGTGATGAAACTTATGAATGAACAGTGACAAACATCCATGCCCAGGCCGGGATTCGACCCCTGGCGTCGTAGCGCAATGCGCTAACCACTCCGCCACGGGGGCCAGTTTTAATAATCGTCAATTTACCCATTCTTTGAGGAGAACATTTGTTTCAAGATAATATTTCTTTCCATGCAGTAAAGTAATTGTACAACTTACTACAGTTAGGTGGAAAAATATCTGAGTTACAATTACTAATTTAATAACGTAAGTAGTTTACAGTTACTGATACCGTGTCATTCTATAGAATGAAGGGATCTGAACCAGTTAATCGATGGGGTGATGTAAACTACTCATCATTCATCCTCTTGATGAGACCACTCGTCATTGACATGACGAGTTATTGCTTGGCATGCGAAAGGTACAAATTACACAAAGGAATTAAACTACTGAAAAGACAATGGACACTCGTTGTGTTTTGTGAACCGTTGAACCTGTATCATGGCTGGGTGTAGGATAATTACCTGTCTAACTGAAGTCTCTTAGCTGAATGACAATAGCGAAGTCCTCTGTAAGCTTGTCTCCTATTTGTTGACCAGAGCGTTGTTGTACTCCTCACCTACTGACTTACTGACCACCTTCACTCTCTCCACTCAATCTCCAAAGTCAGTCACCTCCCAGCTTGTCTCACCTCTATATTCCCTGGCCATCGAGCTCTTCCTCGATGCCGAATCGCCGAATCGTGTGATTATCATAATTGCTACCATGCAAACCGCTGACTCTAAAACCAGAAGTGTTACCTGTTCCTGCATGCTCAGGAGGTTTGCATGGCACAACACAATGCATTTTAAACATGCCTAAGAGGCTTGAGACAGCTGAGAAAAACAAGTGAATGCTCTGGTCAACATGAAGCGTTCAGAGAGACTTAATAAAATAAACATACAATCCTATGGATTGATACGTTCGCCCGCGCGGGAAAAATTTTCCCTTTTGAAAATTTAAAAGTCAAATCGCAAAGCTTGACATGACTCAGGTTCGCCAATTCCATATATTTTCTTAAAAAACCAAATATACAAAAGAAATCCACCATAACTGTCTGTTGTTTGCCGTATCCCGAAAGAAAGAAAAATTTTTATTCCCTAAACTTTATAATGAATAATATCCTTAATACTAACAAATTCGTATGTTTACACGATGTAAAAACAATAATATATAATATTATAAGACTAGAAATCACAAAGGTTCGTGTCGTTAAGCGATAAAACTCTTAATGTACGACATTTGTGCGTACATAATGTTTATTATGTAGAATTGCTCATCCGCCAGCGCCTAGTCAATAGTCTGTGATGCCTCGCCAAGCGGTAACTACTCTGTGTCGTCAGCGAGGCAAACGGCTGGCTGGAGCGTCTTCGCAAAACAAAACATAGCTCCCACTGTTTTTTAAGAGCGGAGTAGATAAATACACTACAAACCTTGACAAGGGTACACACGTAAGTCTATAAAATGTGAATAGTCACATTCGTCCAAAATAAGCATGTAAATTATTGACACAATATATATATATCTCAATGTTTTGTCTTGTTTTAAAGCCTGTGTAATACGTTGAGCTAACTACGTAGCCAGTGCACTGCTAACATCGTTGAATATGAACTTGCACAGCTATGTTGCACATTCCAATATATCATAATACAATATTCAATGCGTATAATTGGTGACACTGATAACTGTCGCTGGTAAAACATAACTATAGCGTTCAATTTTCTTTTCTACGTTAATCTGTACACTGTATACATATATATGGCTTGGTGAATACCTTTGTATGACTGCACACACACAAAGAAAATAATCTTGCAGTATTTTACCAACTGTCTACTCTGATTGAAAATATCAGAAAATGTGCAATTGTTTTTTTTTTGTTTTTTTTTTAAGTATGTACCATATTGGTGAAACACAATTAACTGTTTGGAAAAAACATTTGCATAAAACTAAAGCATACTGTCTGCAATGTTTGAAAGTACTGTAGCTATGCTTGTTATAGCTTGCATGTGCAATTGGATATCCATTATAAAAGCTTCTTCTTAAAACAAAATTATGCACTAATTGATGCACTGGTCAATTAACACCACTGGCGCTTGTCGCTTCCTTGTAGTATAATGTAAACTTGAATGCATATAAAACTGGTTCTCATGCATGGCACAAAACTGAAAATGTGTATAAGGGCTATGGAAAAGTATTGTTTCCCATAATGCATGTTAGATGACCAAATAGATACACATGATAGGAGCTCACATGTGTATGTGTAGAAACACTGTAGCACAATTCTGTAATTATTGTTTGTGACCGGAACTGCTGTTTGTAGAATGTATGTTTTCTATGCTTCTTCTTCTTTCTGGATTGCTTGTCGTCTTGACTGCATTGAGGTAATGTAAAAAATGTGGTAAATTACCCGTAGAACTTGGGAGATGGGGAAAAGTTGTTGTTTGAACTGCAAACAGTGTGGAGGGAAATTTTATCTAGCTCCATCACTAGGTGTTGTTGATAATGTATAGTCCGCTATACTGGGAAATGTATGGTTGACTACATCCTTCCTGTAAAAGGTAGTCTCCGTGTAGTAATAAAATGTCTGCATGTCTCCCTCAAATTGGTGGTGACGATTCACTCGTTGAAGTAGTACTTAAAAATGTCTGCATGTCTCCCTCGTAGAATAGTAATAAATCTTTCTGCCTGGTAATAGTAGACTGCCTGCGGATGTCCGTCAAGAAAAATTGCCCATGGATGATGTAGGCATTGCTTGTCCATGGTGCTCCGTATAGACAGGTTAGGTTAAAAGGAAAAATTATGACAAAGAAAGGAAATAATGAAGGATAGGAAATATATAATTCATGTTCATACCAGTACCCAATACCAACTAATTTCCACTGTCTTTTCTTTAAAATCAAATTAAATTGTCTCATCAAAATAAAATAAATTAAATAAACAGATAAAATAATTGCCATAACTCTTTGAAAATAAATAAGGAAAATTGAAATAAAATATCCAACCGTAATTAAAATATTAATGTCCATGATTAATGTGTTGCCTTAACCTATTAATTATTACTGCGCTGCTCTAAATGAATCTGTTTCGCAAGCTGATAATGTTTATACAAATAATATCCTAGGGTTGCGGTTAATAACACATTCCAAATAATAAAAACTAATATAGACATGGGCAAAGGGTTTAGGACTAATTCCTGAAATGAGATGTTCTTACTAATTGATTGATTAAGTTGTTTTAAAGCAAGTTCAAGTGGAGTCCATTGGGGAATAGTGAAATCAGATAAATTCTTGGGAATATTAAGTAGTAACTCAATTTCCTTCATTTTGACTTGTTCGAAAGCTAACATTCTTGTGTGTAAAATTTGTTGATCCACAATAATTTGCGAAAAATCCTGATAATTAAAAAATAAAGATTGACCTTCGTTAAGCTGAACTGATCTGTGCGTGTTCAAATTATTATTCAAATTCTGAATAACAATAAAGTGACCTGAACCTGATATTAAAATACCATTGCGTGTTCTGATAAACTGAAATAATTTATTGTCAGTAATAGACTTCACTTCAAAATTACAAAATATAGAATTAATAAACAAAAGTAAGTGTTGCAAGCATGTTCTAAATTCTGTTTAAATGTAAAAAATTATTATGTTGTGAACCCTTAAAATGAATATATAAAATTTGAGTTGCGCAAAGCAAGCTATTAGAGTGCTAAAAGGTTGCTTTGACAAGCCTCTAATGGCCTCCTAATAAATGATAGGCCGGTGCAATTTGCCGTGGTTGAATATAATGCAATATAAAACAAAAATTTCAGTAAACGCTACTTCTGAGTTTCGTTGAAACTCCAGGTGGTAACAAAATATAGCATCAGGGAATTAAAAGAGTGATATTCAAATTTTAAACACAATAAAAATAATAAAAACTTTCTCAATTTCAAATTTCCTTTAAACAAAAGAAATTTAACCACTCAAAACTTCTTGAGTCCGCCGTATACCTGAAATCACTTGGTCGTGTAAACAGACCCGCGGCGGAGAAGTATACTTGACTCACATAAGAATGGTGTGTCAATACCTTAGGTATGTTTAAACAAAATAGATAGAGAATAGTTATGCTATATATTACAATATAAATACAAATTAATAGTTATTACCTACTGTACTAACATTAACATGAAGTTAATCAGTAAGAAGTAATGAATTTATTGCTGCATTGTCGAATAAGGTGCAAATTGGGTAAGTGAGCTAAATTTCCTAATAATAAATATTAATAATAATAATAATTCTCAAATGATAACATTTGTGGTAAACCACACTGTTAAAATTTGGAAAGGCTAACGATGCCGTGGCGACTTTTGCTGCACATGCCTGTGCCAATCACCGAGGCTTAGTCTGGGCCTGTTGCTAATAATCTTGATTACTCTATGTGCATAAAGTGCTAAAAATTGCCCTTTTGTAAAATTTCCCTGATTGTATCAAAATTTCGTTTGACTTTATCCTGATTTAAACCAAATGTACGTCGATTTCCCAAAAAATTTACTTACTATAAATATCTATGAAAAACGGGAAAATTTTGCGAGAAAAACGCAAAAAAAAATTCGTCTTGTTGTTCCTTTGTAAAAAAAAACTTATTGGTCGTGATTAGTCTGAAGTGCATAAATGCGACGTTTTATGGCAAAAGTTATCTATGTAACAAAAATTATCCCTAACATTGTTTACATGAAGTTCTATCGTGAAAATCAAATTCTAATGGCTATATGCGGAACTAAACTGATCCCATAAAATTTTAATGGACGACCGCCACTGATGCGAAAAATTATGCAAAGCCTATGGTAAGTGTTTCTGAGCTTCTAACGTGCTCAAAGTACTCGGGAGAGAGCTTCAGTGCGGAGAAAGGAATTTGCAAATTCAGCTGCGATGTATTTCTGCTTATCGTTGCATTCCGACGTTGCTTGTAAGGACTGAACTAATTTCTCTACAGCGAGGAAAATCGTAGGCTCGCTTGTCGTGTTCGGTCGACATCTTCGGGTACGTTCGGGAAGCGGTCGGAGAGGTGGAGGGGAAAAAATTCGCTGCTTCGGGCAGCGAGCAAAGGAACAGAGGAAGAAAATGCAAGCTCTGGTTCGCTGATACATTGAATGACGCGTAAAGTTTACGAAACTTTTAAATTACTACAAACAAGGTTTAGTAAGCGCTGCGGAAGTTCGAAATAAAGTCAAGGACTTTGAAATGACGTAATAAATGGGATGGAAAGAGAAAAACTTCGTTGCGCTTGCGACAGCGTGTTTACTTGAACACTTCCGTGCTCGTACAATAACATAACTTGGAAAGCTGCTAGCAAACTAAATGACTAATAAACCTTGCATAAGGTACAATCAAACGTAAAAAATAAATTATACTTAAAATTTGAATCGTAATGAATATAAAAATTCTAGGCGAACGTGAAGTCGTAAAAAGTATGGTCTGTAAACGATACAACAGGTTCGGGAACCTGAAAATTTGGCTTATTTCTGCTTTTAAAGTAACACTTGAAACTTTCTCGACTTTTACAGGTGACTGATTCGCAAATAACTCTTTAACTTTTACAACTGGCTGAACACAGGGTGAAATAGGCAATTCACTTTCCATTTTGCGACAGTTTTGAACAAAATTAGGATCCTTGCTTACGGCAAATGTCTGAACTCTATCTTTAACGGATATAATATTCTTCGGCAAATCTATACTGTCGTCTTTTGTGACTAAACTATTTCTGGCTACATCTTGAACTTCTAGTTGTACCCTAGGTTGAATAATAATGGACTGAGGCAAAGGTGGGGGAATTGGCGGGTGACTCGTTTTCAATGGTACCACTTCAACAATCGGTGCAACATCGTCGTAAATCTGATCAATGGACGGTGAATCATTAAGTTTGCTTAACGGTAATTCGTTGGTACACTCATGGTCATAAGTAATAGATTTCTTGCGGTGACATTGAAAATAACAGATTATGAAAATTATAAAAATACTAATAATAAATGTTGCTAATAATAAAATTGTAATTATATTATAAGGATAGTCAAAGGACTTGTTCAACAGATAAATAAAATTAGAAGCTTTTACGTATGGAAGAAATCCGTTTAAAATAACTAAAATCGCAATGATTTTCATGTTGCTTAGGCAATCAAAACAAACAGTTCTTCAAAGCTAATACGTACTTTAAGCCTGCCTAGTCTAATTACTAAATATTTTAACTCAA
This sequence comes from Lepisma saccharinum, assembly GCF_977018435.1. NCBI lineage: Eukaryota > Metazoa > Arthropoda > Insecta > Zygentoma > Lepismatidae > Lepisma > Lepisma saccharinum. The sequence goes on from NC_139254.1 coordinate 42,584,775, forward strand.
CTTTTAATTATTTTCTGACTCTAGGCTCAATTTTTCTGCGTAATTTATTTATTTAAAATAATTTCTTTATTCTCTAAATTTATTAGCACTGTTTAACTTATCTTATTTTAAATTTTACTGCAAACTTATCTTATTTAATTTCAGGTGTTAACTTTATGTTTAAATACTTTGAAATCAATCGAACCGTACTGAGGTACAAGGTAAGGAAAAAATTGAGACTGATTTACTGCTGACTACCTGAAATAAAATAATAATTATTATTTATGCGATCTTTAATTGCATTAAAATACTAACATCACTAAAACTTGAAGAATCTTTAATTCTCTCTACTCATTCTAACATATGCTTAGCATATTATTGTGGTAAAGCTTTAAACTAAAACCGTTGTGGTTTAATCATTATCATTCTGCGATGGCAGAATGGATTTCCAGGATTATCGGTTGCAATCCAATATCCGAAGGAAAATACTTGTTAGTGGAGCGCAATAAAATCTTGACGTCGACGTCTACATATTCATATAATATAAATATTCTCATAACTGGCGCTTAAAAATAAACTTTGCTAATATAATCATATACCTTCTTCTGAAGAGTAACTATAAAATTCTAGTGATGTATTCGCTGAGCTAGTATTATTACATACTGCAAAAACTTTTTTCCTAAAGCACATTATTAAATAATAAGTCTGCTTTTAATCTTTCATATTATTAGTGCCATTTTATTATAAATTATTATTATGTCACGCGAGTGGATTTAATATATTAGACCTGTTTCACTTTAATAAATGCCGTAACTTGGAGCAAACTTGTAATATTTATAGTTAAAATTTTAAAACAATCTGCATTTTAAAGTTTTTAACGTTCGAAGCTACAACGTGCTAAGGATAAATATTCAACTGTCAAACGAAACAATGTTTCGGACAGGAAAAAAAATATAAATATATACTAACAAAAAATATCTCGTTAATATGTGAGAAACGTCCACGCCGTGTGATGCTCTCCTAATTCTCTTCTAGTTATTCAAAATAAGTTGGCTGTGCCTAACTTTGCTTAAAGCATATAAGTATATGTATATATGTGTACGGATTCATTCTCGTCACAACTGCTTACCTGTATACGGACATCTCTCGTCACTGCAGCCTATTTATACATCTATTACTTCTCAACTAGAACTTTTAATTAATCGGGCGGTTTATACCCTAAATCACGGTACGCCACTCTAACTATATACGCTTGGCGTAATAGCGGACATAATTGTACAGCGTGTCGAGGAATGTAATTAGCGTTTCGTTTCTTTACATATTAACATGAATTGAAAATTTTTAGGCAATGTATGCGTAAGTTAAGGTAACGTAAGGCAAGTGACTATCTCGTATAAACTTGACTATCTCCTTAATCTAAGCTCCCTTCATGAGGTGCTAGGAGACTTCAGTCATTAAGAATATAAATGAGTGGTCCTCGGGGCCTTATTCGTTCCCAAAACTATATATGTATAAAATGTAATATCCTCGTTGCAAAAGTCTTAGCAGTCATAGTTCAAGCATTCTAAATCCTTTACAAGTTACGGTCAGTTTTAAACCAAATTTAAATTAAACTTTTAAGGAATTTCAATTAATAATAATAACAAAAACAAAATATTGACTCAAACAAGCATACTCTGTGCTATGACTCGTTAAGATTCACTATAGTGCCGATTGACTCTAACTCCGTGGCACTAATTTATTTTCCTCATTCATAAATAACTTTAAAATCCACTTTTAATCCACGTTATTAATTAATTAAAATGTTAAAGATAAAATCGTTTACTGTTCACTGTAGCTTACTGCATCCTCATAACCAACGTTGTAATAATTTTCGTATCCAAGATCATATAAAAAAAATCTAAAATCACTGTCAATGCAAGAAATCTTCAAATCTAAATGTCTTTCCCTTATTCCTTATTTAAAATTCTGGATGGTAAAAATTTCCCAGGTGGGAATTTGTCGTAGCCATGGTACCGGGTTCGTGAGTGAACCACAGAGCTACCAGGAGCAGATTGACAGGGAATCGTCCACGGACGTCCCTGGGCCGGCCGCATTTTTGGCAAAATGGGCCTCCCTAAAATCCGACATCGAACCTTCCGCCACGCGGAATGCCGGACGCTCCTGATACCAAAGAGCCAGCCCGACGCGGGTAACCGCGACGGAGCTAGGGCGCAGTTCCTCCGCATTCTTACATTTCGCTGATTATCGACCCAAACTTGAAGTCGATAAATTTAATCGAATTCATCCTCATGTTAGACTAAACATCTAACATGGCATATATAAATTCTTCTCCCCCCCATTAATGCAAAAAACTTTAAGCCCTATGTATTTTCAAAATAAAATATGGCAAGGACATACTAACGAAACTAAATAAATGAGCAAAATTTTGGGGTGGGATTTGACCATGTGTCAATATTTGGGGTGGGGTTGAATCCTAAACTGGTTAACAAACTCTTTTCTCATCGCATTTCCGAAAAAATGCATGAGAAGCCCTAGCAAATCCACCACGTAACGAAAGTTGGGGTGGGGTTGAATTTTAAACCAGTTAACAATTTCTTTTCATTTCTAAAAAAAAAATGAAAAGGCTCGCTAATCTCCACCACGTAACGTACCTTAAAGTTCGTGGGATCTTAAGACTATCTAGCAGGTTAACCGATGGGGTGATGTAAACTACTCATCATTCATCCTCTTGATGAGACCACTCGTCATTGACATGACGAGTTATTGCTTGGCATGCGAAAGGTACAAATTACACAAAGGAATTAAACTACTGAAAAGACAATGGACACTCGTTGTGTTTTGTGAACCGTTGAACCTGTATCATGGCTGGGTGTAGGATAATTACCTGTCTAACTGAAGTCTCTTAGCTGAATGGCAATAGCGAAGTCCTCTGTAAGCTTGTCTCCTATTTGTTGACCAGAGCGTTGTTGTACTCCTCACCTACTGACTTGCTGACCACCTTCACTCTCTCCACTCAATCTCCAAAGTCAGTCACCTCCTAGCTTGTCTCACCTCTATATTCCCTGGCCATCGAGCTCTTCCTCGATGCCGAATCGCCGAATCGTGTGATTATCATAATTGCTACCATGCAAACCGCTGACTCTAAAACCAGAAGTGTTACCTGTTCCTGAATGCTCAGGAGGTTTGCATGGCACAACACAATGCATTTTAAACATGCCTAAGAGGCTTGAGACAGCTGAGAAAAACAAGTGAATGCCCTGGTCAACATGAAGCGTTCAGAGAGACTTAATAAAATAAACATACAATCCTATGGATTGATACGATACTTGCAAAGATTCTACATCAGCTGCAGAACTGAAAACCAGAATAGACCAAGTAGTAATGGCAGCACTATGTTCCTACGCGTCAGCAAAAATTCGATGCGCCTGGTGTTATGTTACATCCGGTGTAGCGGGGTACGAGCGATTTTATTGTTGAGTCAGCAGAACGTGACTGTTGACATTGAAGACATCGGAAGCGGTGGGGGGAGGGGGGTCAATGGAATTGTCACGTTGTTTCTTGATGTATGCTAACCTAACACGTGCGTATGTTTGTGTGTGTGTGTGTGTGGAGGAAATGCGCGCGCAACCATTGCGTATGATTCAAAGACATGAAGAAATGATTTAAAGATGGCGCCGAATTTTGCTTTACCCCCGAAAGTTTAGTGGCTAAGGTTATTGCTCTGTAAAACAAGAGGCGTCGAGGGTTCGATTCCTGGTAGAGTCAATATTGATTGATTGATAGATTGAGTTAGTTTTTTAAGTCAATTTTATGCACGGCAAAACTAATCAGGATTGGAGCTACAGTTGAAAAGTGGTGATTCGGACCACTATGTGCCTCCACCGAGTATCGAACCTGGGACCCCTTGATTACAAGTCGACGATGTCAATATTGAATGGTCTCGATTAGCCTGTGTGTACATAAAGGCAACAAAATGGTTGAGTTCGAAAATCGAGTTGGGTTAGTGGTTAATGTTGTCACCTGGCAATGAAGAGGTCGCGGGTTCGATTCTCTAGGTAGTTAAATTAGGCCAATTGTTTAGCCCCGCCATTATAGGTCCCCGATTAGTCCATCTGTGCATAAATAGTGTTTGAATAAAATCAATATGGCGGCCTTGGGTTAGTGGTTAATGTTGTCGCCTGGTAATGAAGAGGTCGCGGGGTTCGATTTTCTAGGTAGTTAAATGAGGCCAATTGTTTTGTCCCGCCATTATAGGTTCCGATTAGTCCATCTGTGCATAAATAGTATTTGAATAAAATCAATATGGCGGCCGCGTTTTGTGTTTAGCGGCGGCGACCGGGGCGCGGCGCGGCGCGGCGCGGGGCGGGGCGGAGCGGGGCGGCGCGGCGCGGGGGGTGTTTTTTATTCCGCGAGATGTTTTAACCAAGTGGTTGAGGGTTCGATTCCCAATGTTAGTGAAAATTGGATATTCAATTGTATTTGTTTAAAAGTTCCGATTAGCTTTTTGTGCACAAAGAGAAAATGAACTAATTGGAAATAGGATGTTTATGCTGTACTGAAAAGGTCCCCGGGTTCGATTCACAATGTCAAATTGGCTGATAATGATGTTGTTTTTAAAATAAAATAAAAAAAGAAGTGTGTTGAGTCCCCATTAGTATTTATGCAGGAACAGATATTAAAAATCAAAACAAAATGGCTGTGACTGGTGTTTAGTATTCGAAAGGTTCCAGGTTCGAGTTCCTAGTTATAATTTTTTTTTTTAGTTTACAGAATTAGTTCCCATTTATTGCGTTTTGGCGAACACGTCCTCCCCCCTTTGTGGCATTTGGTCATGTTGGATATATACATAGAAATTGTTGTCAAAGTGCCTAATAATGATTTTCTGTTTAAATAAAAAAAGAAGTGTGTTATCAGTCCCGATTAGCACGAACAGATATTCAAAAAGCAAAACAAAATAGCTCATATTGTTGTTTAGTATTCAAAAGGTTTTGGGTTCCAATGCTGGCAAATTTGCAGAATAACATTGATTTGTTTAAAAAGTGAGTTACTATCCCCGATTATTTTTGATACACAAATAGAAAATGCGTAACCAAGGGGCTAATGTTGGCGTTTTTTAACGCAGTCCCGATTAACCGTAATGCATAAAGCTGTTTCAACGAATATCGAACCTGGAACCTTTTGATTACAATGCAAAGACTTTTCCACTAATGTATGCTATGTTTTAAAACCAAAAATAAATAATAGTATCGAATTTTTAAAAAAATGCGTTACCAGTCTCGATTAGCCATTATGCACAAACAGATGTGTTTTGAAACCAAAGGGGGGTCGAGGGTTCGATTACAACTGGGTATGTGTGTTGAGGAAACTAAAGGTCAACAGGCATGGAAAGTTTTTATTCGCCATCTCAAAATAAGTTTTTGGGCTTGGTACAGGTAGCTTTTTGTAGAAAGCCCCACAACGACATCAACGTGGCTACCATCTGTGGGGGCCTCTTTTTTTTTTAAGTTGGAGAGGGGCACAAAGCCGTTTGTACCATACAACGTTGCACCGAAGAACCAACTTGTCAACTAGTCACTCACTCCATCATTAAAGTGTACAACATAATATCAGATTTGCACTGATAATAAGCAAAAAATTATAGCGGCTGCATAATTATATTTCAATGACAGCAAATGGTTTCAAATGAATGGTTTTCACTTTTATTTTTTACTAAGTAACAGATTTGGTAATGAAAAGCTTTAACATTTGCATATAATATGAGATTTGTTTTGGTATCCAGTTTGTATGTTGACCAAATCACAGATATACTATTACTAAGGATAGCATTAACTTAATCTAATAAAAATATATTCCACTGCATTACAAAATTAACTCATTCTGTTTTCTGTTGTTTGAATCCATATGGTAAAGTTTCGAAACTTGATGCACATCTTTTTCTTTTGGTATATACCACCTGAAAAACCCTTATTTCCGGCTTACTAACAACGGAATGTGTTTTTGTGCGTACGATTTTGTTCGAGTTGAGTAAAGTTAAAGAGGAGGTGTTGTTGAGAATAGCATTGGTGAGTGATTCGAAATTGATTGTGCTGCTGTTTTTATGGTTTAGACATATGCCTTTCACCTTGCAAACAGTAGTAACATTAGTATTGTCTGGATTTACTACCTCAAATGCATAACTTTTCGGCCCACTGGATGAAAATGCTCTGATATAAGCATTTTTCCCATAGAGTTCTAGTTCATTTGTTAGAAAAGGCGCATTTAAGAATTCCCCGAGTCACAGGTAGTAAAGTCCAACTTTTGCCCCCCATCCAGCAGAAAGTGATTATTCAGTATTTTTAAGTTCAAAAATAGTTTCAAAAACTCAGTTTGCTGTGCTCTGTAGTGAGAAAAAGTTAAGCCGATTGTTTCGCTGCTATACTTTTTTATTTCTGCTGCAACCCCACAATGCAACTGGAGGTAAGTGCGTGATATAAGTTTGTTTTCCTAGTTAACTGTTATTTCAAACTGCTTACCCTACTTCTCTAATGGTTACTAATTTTAATCTCTAGTGCGTGTGTGTCTGGTGTGTAGTTTGACCAATGTAGCTCAACCAACAATAGAATTCACCAACGATAAGATGTAAACCAAATTGAAATGGAATAAAATTAACACTGCAATAAAAAATTCTAGGGTTCGAATCAAAGCGGGGTTATATGTATCTATATAAATTTGTTTTTAAAAACTGTGTCACCAGCACCAATCAACCGCTGTGCGCAAAATGAGAAATTGTTTAGAAGGCCGCTTTATGCACAGATGGGGTAATCGGGGCTGGATCTACAGTTTGAAGCGGTACTATATGTAACTATATAAAATCACTCTTTTAAAACTGTTACCAGTCCCAATCAGCCGCAGTGCGCAAAAAGAGAAATTGTTTAGATGGCCGCTTTATGCACAGATGGGGGTAATCGGGGCTGGACCTACAGTTTGAAGCGGAGTGATATCTATCTATTTAAATTAGTTTTTAAAACTGTGTCACCAGTCCCAATCAGTTGCAGTGCGCAAAGAAAAAAAAATGTTTGGAGGGCCGCTTTATGCACAGATGGAGGTAATCGGGACTGGATCTACAGTTTGAAGCGGTGTCATATGTATGTATTTAAATTAGTTTTTAGAAACTGTCACTAGTACCAATCAGCCGCAGTGCGCAAACAGAGAAATTGTTTAGAAGCCTTGTTTTATGCATAGATGGGGTAATCGGGACTGGACCTATAGTTTGAAGCGGAATCATATCTATCTATTTAAATTAGTTTTTAAAAACTGTCACTAATCCCAATCAGCCGCTGTGCGCAAACAGAGAAATTGTTTAGAAGCCCCGTTTTATGCATAGATGGGGGAAATCGGGACTGGACCTATAGTTTGAAGCGGAATCATATCTATCTATTTAAATTAGTTTTTAAAAACTGTCACTAATCCCAATCAGCCGCAGTGCGCAAACAGAGAAATTGTTTAGAAGCCTTGTTTTATGCATAGATGGGGTAATCGGGACTGGACCTATAGTTTGAAGCGGAATCATATCTATCTATTTAAATTAGTTTTTAAAAACTGTCACTAGTACCAATCAGCCGCTGTGCGCAAAATGAGAAATTGTTTAGAAGGCAGCTTTATACACAGATGGGGGTAATCGGGGCTGGACCTACAGTTTGAAGCGGAGTGATATCTATCTATTTAAATTAGTTTTTAAAACTGTGTCACCAGTCCCAATCAGTTGCAGTGCGCAAAGAAAAAAAAATGTTTAGAAGGCCGCTTTATGCACAGATGGGGTAATTGGGACTGGATCTACAGTTTGAAGCGGTGTCATATGTATGTATTTAAATTAGTTTTTAAAAACTGGCACTAGTTCCAATCAGCCGCAGTGCGCAAACAGAGAAATTGTTTAGAATGCCGCTTTATGCATAGATGGGGTAATCGGGCCTGGACCTACAGTTTGAAGCGGTACCATATGTGTGTATATAAAATCACTCTTTTAAAACTGTTACCAATCCCAACCAGCCGTTGTGCGCAAAAATAGAAATTGTTTGGAAACCCCGTTTTATGCATAGATGGGGTAATCGGGACTCTACATATAGTTTGAAGCGGAGTCATATGTATCTATTTACACTTGTTTTAAAAAACTGTGTCACCAGTCCCAATCAGCAGCTGTGCGTAAAAAGAGAAATTGTTTAGAAGGCCAGTCCCAATCAGCTATTGTGCGCAAAAAGATGAACTGTTTAGTAGACCGTTTTATGCACAAAAAGGGGGTAATCGGGACTGGACCCCACAGTTTGAAGCAGAGCTATATGTATCTATATTTTTTTTTTAAATTGTCACCAGTTCCAATCAGCCGCTGTATGCAGAAAAAAAATTGTTTAGAAGGCCGCTTTATGCACAGATGGGGTAATCGGGACTGGGTCTACAGTTTGAAGCGGTGTCATATGTATGTATTTAAATTAGTTTTTAAAAACTGGCACTAGTTCCAATCAGCCGCAGTGCGCAAACAGAGAAATTGTTTAGAAGCCCGTTTTATGCATAGATGGGGTAATCGGGGGCTGGAGACAATTTTACAAACACAGTTTTATATAGATTAATGATGGAGTGAGTGACTAGTTGACAAGTTGTTAGGTAATTTTGAACTTTATAATTTTCAGATATCTTCGAAAAATGGAAACTGGAAGTACTACTAATTTTGAGAAGGTTATTGAAATAAGCACCCAAGAGGTGTTGAATAAAATCAGAAATGAAGTCGGAGAATTTAGTCAAAGTAGCTGTATATCCACCCAAGGTGTGCTCAATGATTTGGATTTGGCCTTGGGTACAACTGGGGGAAATAATTCGATTGACAACATAGACAAAACCGTAAACATTGATACTCAGGATATTTTTGTTGCTGTTGCCAATGAATTGGGGGAAGACATTGCTAATAAATCAACTGGGGTTGATTATTCACAACAGCATAATAAGCACAAACAAAATGTCTCTTCTACTGTTCATAGTTATGGTAGTTATAGTGACTACATCCAATCTACCCCCTCCACCTCAATGGAAAATGCAGGCACTGCTAATTTTGAGAAGGTTATTGAAATAAGCACCCAAGAGGTGTTGAATGAAATCAGAAATGAAGTCGGAGAATTTAGTCAAAGTAGCTGTATATCCACCCAAGGTGTGCTCAATGATTTGGATTTGGCCTTGGGTACAACTGGGGGAAATAATTCGATTGACAACATAGACAAAACCGTAAACATTGATACTCAGGATATTTTTGTTGCTGTTGCCAATGAATTGGGGGAAGACATTGCTAATAAATCAACGGGGGTTGATTATTCACAACAGCATAATAAGCACAAACAAAATGTCTCTTCTACTGTTCATAGTTATGGTAGTTATAGTGACTACATCCAATCTACCCCCTCCACCTCAATGGAAAATGCAGGCACTGCTAATTTTGAGAGGGGTATTGAAATAAGCACCCAAAAGGTTTTGAATACAATCAGAAATGAAATTGGTGAATATAGTCAGAGTAGCTGTATATCCACTCAGGGTATGCTCAGTGATCTGGATTTGGCCTTGGGTACAGATGGAGCAAATAAATCGATTGACAACATAGACAAATCTGTAAACATTGATACTCAGGATATTTTTGTTGCTATTGCCAATGAATTGGGGGAAAATAATGCTAATAAATCAACTGGGGTTGATTATTCACAACAGCATAATAAGCACAAACAAAATGTCTTTTCTACTGTTCATAGTTATGGTAGTTATAGTGACTACATCCAATCTACCCCCTCCACCTCAATGGAAAATGCAGGCACTGCTAATTTTGAGAGGGGTATTGAAATAAGCACCCAAAAGGTTTTGAATACAATCAGAAATGAAATTGGTGAATATAGTCAGAGTAGCTGTATATCCACTCAGGGTATGCTCAGTGATCTGGATTTGGCCTTGGGTACAGATGGAGCAAATATATCGATTGACAACATAGACAAATCTGTAAACAATGATACTCAGGATATTTTTGTTGCTATTGCCAATGAATTGGGGGAAAATAATGCTAATAAATCAACGGGGGGTGATTATTCACAACAGCGTAATAAGCACAAACAAAATGTCTCTCCTACTGTTCACAGTACTGTTCATGACCTCAACCAATCTACCCCCTCTACCTCTACTGCTATTAACAGCAATCAACCCAGACCCTCTGTCTCTATTTCTAGTGAGACCAACCAACATGTTGAAATGTTTCCTAACAACTATAACAACCAGGATACAGAGATATTTGGGTGTATTGGAACAATCGATGAAAAATGTGGAGATATTTTCCATTTAGAATCTGTTTTAGACACTAGAGAATTGGAGCAATGTACAAATCATATTTCGCCAGCGTTATACCAAATGGTGCTTAGGGATTGTATTCAGGAAGCGGAAGTGTGCAGACAGGTAGGCGGTGGCGATGATGCAGTGTTACATCATGTTGAAGTTATAGAAGAGACAAAAAGGCGTTACCAAAGATTCAATATGGAAGGACGAATGGTGCGTGCTCGGTTGCGGGGGGCACCACACAATGAGAATCCGGTGATATGGGTTCAGGAGGGATTGCAAGAACTGGTCCAATATGTTCTACGTGATGTGGCCGAGCATGACCAAGTTGGTATTACTATCAGAAATGAAAATCACCCTGATCGCCCTTTTTGGTTATCTTTTCGGGAAGCACAGGCGGTAAATATGGAGATATTGTGGGCAGCATTGGAAAAAGTATTGCAGAGCAATACAACATTTTTTTCTGACAACAATTTCTATGTATATCTCCATCATGTCCAAATGCCACGAGGGGGAGGACGTGTTCGCCAAAATGCAATGAATGGGGAACAATTCTGTAAACTAAAAAAAGGAATTATAACTATTAAAAATTCCGATAGCAGGTGTTTGGCTTATGCGTTGGTTGTGGCAAGAGGTATTAATGTTTACAAAAATGAACCTAAAAAACGTTATCAATATGTTAGACAACATAAATGTGTTATGGAAGAAGAAGTGGATAAACTGTGCAGAGAAGCTGGGGAAAATTTGAATGGTGGTGGAGGAACTACCGAAATTCAAAAATGTCAGGACTATTTATCTGATTTCAAGATTACCGTATATAATGGATTTTCCGGGAGTGATGTGATATATGAAGGTCCTTTATTACCTAGGCGCGAAACTTTAAATTTGGTGTACATAAACAACCATTTTAATGTTATAACATCTCTTACAGCTGCATTCTCCACTAATTTCTATTGTGAAACTTGCCATAAAAAATATGATCATGTTTCTAGACATCTAGGATCCTGTACAGCTGTTTGTTCACAATGCCAAGAAAAGCCCAAATGTACTGTTTCAGAAACCAAAATAAAGTGCACTGATTGTAACAGATTTTTCTATGGTCAAAAATGTTACAATAATCATAAAACATGTTACAATAGAAAAAACTCTCTTTGTCAGACAGTAAAATGTTGTGAAAAATGCCTGAAAGCGTATGCTATCCGTACAAACAGAAATCCTCATATATGTGGAGAGAAATTCTGTGTCAGCTGTAAAAATATGGTACCATCTGAACATCTATGTCACATCCAAAAAATTTATGGCAAACAAATATCTTCTCTTATATCAAAAAAAGCAATGCTTGTTTTCTACGATATTGAATCGAGGCAGGACACAAAACTAGAAGGCACTGAAAACAAATTTCTGCATATTCCAAATCTTTTGGTGTGCCAAAATGTATGCTATAATTGCATTGAGAACAAAGATATGTCTCAATGGTGCAGTGTATGCGGAAAAAGACAGCACATTTTTGATAGTACAGAACCTGTTTACGATTTTCTGCAATTTGTTTCAGCTCACCGCACCAAAATTAACAATATTGTGTGTATTGCACACAATAGTAGAGGGTATGATTCGCACTTTGTACTGCAAACTATGATCGAAAAAATGAAATGGACACCGTGTGTGATCATGAATGGAGCCAAAATATTATCTTTGAAGATGCACAATATCCATTTCATAGATTCTCTCAACTTTATTCCAATGGCGCTCAACAAATTACCGAAAGCATTTGATCTCCCAATGTCCAAAGGGTATTTTCCTCATTTTTTTAATACTTTGAAAAATAAAGAATATGTCGGATGTATCCCTGGTACTGAATTTTACGCTGTTGATTCTATGATGGAGAATCAGAGAACCAGTTTTTTGGAATGGCATAGTGAGCAACAGAAAACAGGGGTAGTTTTCGATATGCAGAAGGAGTTGAGAAAATACTGTGTAGAAGATGTTAATGTACTACGTGCTGCCTGTTTGAAATTCATGACCACTTTTGAAAAAGAAACAACAGTGAACCCATTATTGGAAGCCATCACCATCGCTTCAGCTTGTAATAAAGTATTCCGTAAAAGATTTTTGAAAGCAGAACATATAGGAATTATTCCTAAAAACGGATACAGATGGTGTGATATTCAGTCTATAGAGGCTATTCAATGGTTGGTATGGGAGGAAAAAAAACATAAAATCGAAATCCAACATGCAGCCAGAGGACCAGAAGTAAAAGTTGGAGGAAATTTGAAAGTAGATGGATATTTTAAAGATCAAAAGGGGCAAGAGCATGTATTTGAATATCAAGGATGCAGAACACATGGTTGTGTCAAATGTTTCCCTACTTCACGTACAGAACCTCTTCATGATGACCCATATGATACATTGTCTTTTCGGTATGAAAGAACAGAAAATAAAATTACCAGATTAAAAGCACTTAACTACATTGTCCATGAGATGTGGGGGTGCGAATTTCACCAGCAGTTGAGAAATAACAAAACCATGAAACATTATGTTGAAAAACATCCGTTATCAATTAAAGCCCCCATAATTCCCCGGGAGGCGTTTTATGGTGGTAGAACTAATGCTACCAAACTACATTACACTGTGAAAGAAAATGAAACAATTCAATATAAGGATGTATGTAGCCTGTACCCTTATTGTTGCAAAGTTAAAAAGTTTCCAGTTGGCCATCCGGTGAAAATTTATGTGGGGGAAGAATGCCCCGATATTTATTCTTTTGAAGGACTTGTCAAAGCAACAATACTTCCACCGAGAGATCTGTACCATCCTGTGTTACCATATCGAACCAATTCAAAATTAACTTTCCCTCTATGTAGAACTTGTGCCGATGAAATAAACCAGGCGGAATGTAACCATACTGCTAGGGAAAGAGCCTGGAACCTGGGTTGTGGATGAAGTTCAGAAGGCAGTTCAAAAGAAATACAAAATTTTAGAATTACATGAGGTATGGGAATATAATGTTGAACAATATGATTCTGCAAAAAAATCAGGTGGTGTTTTTGCAGAGTACATCAATACATTTCTCAAAGCAAAAGTTGAAGCAAGCGGCTGGCCATTGTGGTGTATTGATGACGAATCCAAAAAAAAATACATAGCTGACTATCTTGAAAAGGAGGGTGTGTTGTTGGATGAAAACAGAATATGTGCTAATCCTGGATTACGAAGCTTAGCAAAACTTATGCTGAATTCATTTTGGGGTAAATTTGGACAGAGAGAAAACCCTGGTCAAGTTAGTATTATCAACAATCCTAAGGATTTTTTCGATAAACTAGAAAATCCCAATGTTGAAGTACATCAAGTTATACCTATAAATGAAGATATGTTGATTGTTCACTGGCAATATTTCGAAGAATCTGCACTTCCATTATCGACTGTAAATGTAGTTATTGCAGCATACACTACAACACATGCACGATTAGAGCTTTATGAATATTTGGATACATTAGGTGAAAATGTATTGTACTATGATACCGATAGTGTTATTTATATTCAAAGGCCAGGTGATGTTGATCTGCCTGTTGGAGACTATCTAGGGGAGTTAACAAATGAACTAGAACTCTATGGGAAAAATGCTTATATCAGAGCATTTTCATCCAGTGGGCCGAAAAGTTATGCATTTGAGGTAGTAAATCCAGACAATACTAATGTTACTACTGTTTGCAAGGTGAAAGGCATATGTCTAAACCATAAAAACAGCAGCACAATCAATTTCGAATCACTCACCAATGCTATTCTCAACAACACCTCCTCTTTAACTTTACTCAACTCGAACAAAATCGTACGCACAAAAACACATTCCGTTGTTAGTAAGCCGGAAATAAGGGTTTTTCAGGTGGTATATACCAAAAGAAAAAGATGTGCATCAAGTTTCGAAACTTTACCATATGGATTCAAACAACAGAAAACAGAATGAGTTAATTTTGTAATGCAGTGGAATATATTTTTATTAGATTAAGTTAATGCTATCCTTAGTAATAGTATATCTGTGATTTGGTCAACATACAAACTGGATACCAAAACAAATCTCATATTATATGCAAATGTTAAAGCTTTTCATTACCAAATCTGTTACTTAGTAAAAAATAAAAGTGAAAACCATTCATTTGAAACCATTTGCTGTCATTGAAATATAATTATGCAGCCGCTATAATTTTTTGCTTATTATCAGTGCAAATCTGATATTATGTTGTACACTTTAATGATGGAGTGAGTGACTAGTTGACAAGTTGGTTCTTCGGTGCAACGTTGTATGGTACAAACGGCTTTGTGCCCCTCTCCAACTTAAAAAAAAAAGAGGCCCCCACAGATGGTAGCCACGTTGATGTCGTTGTGGGGCTTTCTACAAAAAGCTACCTGTACCAAGCCCAAAAACTTATTTTGAGATGGCGAATAAAAACTTTCCATGCCTGTTGACCTTTAGTTTCCTCAACACACATACCCAGTTGTAATCGAACCCTCGACCCCCCTTTGGTTTCAAAACACATCTGTTTGTGCATAATGGCTAATCGAGACTGGTAACGCATTTTTTTAAAAATTCGATACTATTATTTATTTTTGGTTTTAAAACATAGCATACATTAGTGGAAAAGTCTTTGCATTGTAATCAAAAGGTTCCAGGTTCGATATTCGTTGAAACAGCTTTATGCATTACGGTTAATCGGGACTGCGTTAAAAAACGCCAACATTAGCCCCTTGGTTACGCATTTTCTATTTGTGTATCAAAAATAATCGGGGATAGTAACTCACTTTTTAAACAAATCAATGTTATTCTGCAAATTTGCCAGCATTGGAACCCAAAACCTTTTGAATACTAAACAACAATATGAGCTATTTTGTTTTGCTTTTTGAATATCTGTTCGTGCTAATCGGGACTGATAACACACTTCTTTTTTTATTTAAACAGAAAATCATTATTAGGCACTTTGACAACAATTTCTATGTATATATCCAACATGACCAAATGCCACAAAGGGGGGAGGACGTGTTCGCCAAAACGCAATAAATGGGAACTAATTCTGTAAACTAAAAAAAAAAATTATAACTAGGAACTCGAACCTGGAACCTTTCGAATACTAAACACCAGTCACAGCCATTTTGTTTTGATTTTTAATATCTGTTCCTGCATAAATACTAATGGGGACTCAACACACTTCTTTTTTTATTTTATTTTAAAAACAACATCATTATCAGCCAATTTGACATTGTGAATCGAACCCGGGGACCTTTTCAGTACAGCATAAACATCCTATTTCCAATTAGTTCATTTTCTCTTTGTGCACAAAAAGCTAATCGGAACTTTTAAACAAATACAATTGAATATCCAATTTTCACTAACATTGGGAATCGAACCCTCAACCACTTGGTTAAAACATCTCGCGGAATAAAAAACACCCCCCGCGCCGCGCCGCCCCGCTCCGCCCCGCCCCGCGCCGCGCCGCGCCGCGCCCCGGTCGCCGCCGCTAAACACAAAACGCGGCCGCCATATTGATTTTATTCAAATACTATTTATGCACAGATGGACTAATCGGAACCTATAATGGCGGGACAAAACAATTGGCCTCATTTAACTACCTAGAAAATCGAACCCCGCGACCTCTTCATTACCAGGCGACAACATTAACCACTAACCCAAGGCCGCCATATTGATTTTATTCAAACACTATTTATGCACAGATGGACTAATCGGGGACCTATAATGGCGGGGCTAAACAATTGGCCTAATTTAACTACCTAGAGAATCGAACCCGCGACCTCTTCATTGCCAGGTGACTACATTAACCACTAACCCAACTCGATTTTCGAACTCAACCATTTTGTTGCCTTTATGTACACACAGGCTAATCGAGACCATTCAATATTGACATCGTCGACTTGTAATCAAGGGGTCCCAGGTTCGATACTCGGTGGAGGCACATAGTGGTCCGAATCACCACTTTTCAACTGTAGCTCCAATCCTGATTAGTTTTGCCGTGCATAAAATTGACTTAAAAAACTAACTCAATCTATCAATCAATCAATATTGACTCTACCAGGAATCGAACCCTCGACGCCTCTTGTTTTACAGAGCAATAACCTTAGCCACTAAACTTTCGGGGGTAAAGCAAAATTCGGCGCCATCTTTAAATCATTTCTTCATGTCTTTGAATCATACGCAATGGTTGCGCGCGCATTTCCTCCACACACACACACACACAAACATACGCACGTGTTAGGTTAGCATACATCAAGAAACAACGTGACAAATCCATTGACCCCCCTCCCCCCACCGCTTCCGATGCCTTCAATGTCAACAGTCACGTTCTGCTGACTCAACAATAAAATCGCTCGTACCCCGCTACACCGGATGTAACATAACACCAGGCGCATCGAATTTTTGCTGACGCGTAGGAACATAGTGCTGCCATTACTACTGACCAAATCCGTAAAGAACTATGAAAGAGGACATTGTGTGGTGACAAGACATGCAAATCAATTAGATGTGCTGCAAAACTGTATTTAATATTTAACTATTATAAAAATAGTCTTCTATTGTGTATCCAGAATTCTTCTGACATTTTTCGTTTAAAATTGCGATATCAAAACTCAGTAAAAAATAAGAGTGCAGAATTCCATGTTTATTCACTTCAAGGATAAAAGATTGAGGATCGTTAGAGAGCGCTAATATTTATAAATATTTACAAAATGTTCACTGAAATTCTGCAAATTTATGAAGAAAATCTGGTAACGTCACCGATAAAACATATAAATGTGTTCAAGTACTGTCATATAAAGTGAATTCTACAGTCAATGCAGCATTCGCTTCAAACGTAATTGCAAAATGTTGTCAATTATTTCAATTACTCTCCTTACTTTATGCATTTCGGGTTTGAATTAACTACAGTTATCTTTGTATGTTCTCTTCTGCTTTCGAAATATTAAAAGAAATACACAATACAATGCAAGGGATTTTATGTTACTATTACGACTATTACTATCTTCCATTGCTGATAAATTGCTGTATTTTATTCAATAAGAACATACAACTAAAATCTCATGATAAACAATTACGTTGCTCCACATCTACTTAGATTTTTCAATAAAACCTGCTAACCAACGTGACGTCATATCCCATCAAGGAGTACCCTAATCGACCAACCTGTATGTATCTACCTTGATTACGCGGAGATCTGGCAACATGGCCCTCCGTTGCCATGGCAAACGGTGCTGCCATCTGTTATTGAAAAATGACCACAGAATTGCCTTTAGTACTGCCTTAAGGCGACTAGTCGGGGGTATAATAATTTGAGAGGGGAACAATATGACTGACTACTCTACTTCTCTGTTATTATCTTCGTATAAGATTTCTTGTATAGCCTCCTCGGTGGTTTCAATCTCCGTTCTTGACATTGTAACGATTCTACGTGGTCGCCACACTTAACGATCCTACGTGGTCACCATATTATTTAAAATATTTTGTTAACAATGTTTTGTTAAAGAAACATGCAAAATGTCCTGCGAGGCATACACATTCAGTTTATATTTTATCTAATCTTATGCACATTTCTGTAATTGTTGTATTGTTGTTAGCACACATTAGTTGTTAAGACTGTATTACTATGTGCTTTTAGTAACTTTTTATGTTAGTGATTTTTACAATGTAAAATGTGATCATTCATAGCGCATAGGTTCCTACTCTTAAGATTGAAGGGAGTTTGAAAGGCTGCAGCCGGCTTAGTTCCGATCTTCTCCGCCCGCCTCAGTGCTGCCATCAAACAGTATATAAACGTTGTAGCGAGGCCCGGAGCTCAGTCGACAAGCCAGCTTTACTGGATCTCGGAATCAGCAATCACTTAGTTCGTATGAAGTTTCCAGCCTGGTCATTACCAGTGCGTAGTTAGAGATCGGTTAGTTCATTGAACTCTCCAGCCTAATTATTGCATATTTTTGTGGGAGCAGGAAAAGTTTATTATCCATTTTGCTTTGACTCATCTCACTCAACAGGTCGCTAGGTGCCTCGGCTTGCCGCGAGTTGATAGCTTCCTGGAGATGAGGCCTTGCTCGAGATAAGGTTTATTGTCCGGAGCTCAGTCGACTGCCAGATCCTGGCTGCGAAAGACCTGGTTCCCAGATCTAATCTTTTTTTTTCCTACCGGGATACAATAGCTAAGCAACCAGAAGGAAGGAGGAGAATAAGAAAAGCAGATTACCTACCTACCTGGTCTGCCCCATAAGAGCTTGGTGTTTTCCTATTAGGTCGTGGTGGCCCAAGTTCAAATCTCCTGGGTGCTCCCAGACCTTCCCTTTGTACCTTCCCGTCTCTTGCTACTGACTGAACATACCAAGGGACCGAACGAACCGTTCCCTTGCAGTAGCTGGATTCAAGGAATATAGAAGTATTTTAGGAAGAGCATTCCGAGACACGGAGCTCTCCCATTGGCCAGAAGCCGCAACGAGCTCTGACGTGACCAAGGGGATCTGTCAAGGGGCGGGGCTCGCCTAGCAATGGAAGCTTACGGGAAATATTTTCATTTTTAATTGTCCATATCTTGGTTCTATTAACCATTTGAGGCAGAATAATAAGCAAAACGCAAGGAATAAGACCTAGGCAATAATATGAAGAAGTTTACAGCACGCAATTACAATAAATGGCGTTATACAAATCAAACAAAAAGTAATCATGACTATCCTCTTATATCGCCCCTACATTGAAATCTGAAGTTGCGTATGGGTAAATAAATACAATTTTACGTATTAAATATTTCGCTACTACACCAATACTTATTATCCTTCAATCACATATTGCCCGCATTTTAAGCGAAGCTCACAGAAATGTGGGATTTATAATGAGAATGGGTCATCAATTTAGAAAAAAGGAAACATTTCTCCTGCTATATTATACGCTCGTCAGATCTAAACTCGAATATGCTTCTCTTGTTTGGAACCCGCAATTCAAGAAAGATATCGAAAAATTAGAAAAGCTTCAAAATAAATTTCTCAGATATCTACTATTTAAACTTGATGGTACATATCCAAAACTCACTCCTAGCAACATATTACGCGAAATCTTTAATATTCCGTCACTCGACGAAAGGAGGCAAACAAGTCAAATAACTTTTCTCTCCAAGCTTATCAATGGTAAAATAGATTCTTTTAATCTGTTGTCGAATTTAAATTTTTATGTTCCAAAC
Organism: Lepisma saccharinum; assembly: GCF_977018435.1. Taxonomy (NCBI): domain Eukaryota; kingdom Metazoa; phylum Arthropoda; class Insecta; order Zygentoma; family Lepismatidae; genus Lepisma; species Lepisma saccharinum. The sequence continues at coordinate 42,604,298 of NC_139254.1, forward strand.
TGTATGTTAAGGCCCAGAACTGATCTCTTTCAAATCCCCCTTGGAAGAACCAAAATGACCGAAGCTGAACCCATGAGGAGAATGTGCAAGTTATTTAATTCAGTTTCTAAGAATAATCCAAGCGTAGACCTATTTAAATGTAATTGTAACATAAGATCTAATCGCTGAATTTTCTGTATGTTTTGTTTTGTTTTGTTCATTGAATTTTGGGTTTCATTCAGCTTGTAAGCTTATATCCAACAGTTTAGCTTCATTTATTATTGTATTGTCTCTGTGTTCCCTTTGCTTTTATAATCTAATAATTAATTTCTTCTCACAGTTGTTTTTAAATGTAAAATGTATATTGCGTCATTCATATTTCTTGTTATGTTCTTGTTTATGTAATGGTGTCATCCCATATTGAACACTGTAATTGGGCATGCGCCTGTTGTGTTTCAATTAAATAAATAAGTAAATAAATACCTTCAAATTTTCACAGATGTTTGTTATTAATAATTTGTTCATTATAATTTATATATCTAGTATACATAGGATGTCGCTGTCGCTGTTGTTATATGACGTCGCTTTTCTACGTTTTTAGGGTAACCGCAACAATAAAAATGAATGATGAAATGATAAATTTGATGGGAGCGTAGGCTAGATGAGTGTGGCAAGCACTGGCGTACGCAGGGGAGCTTAAGGGGCTGCAGCCCGCCGAAATTCTTAGAAAATCAAAAAATCAAATGAAGACAATACTGAATTATAACACCAGTAATGAAGTAAAAAAAACAACTTTAAAATGACCCCCAATAACTATTTTTGTGTTGGAATAACTTTTAAAACGAAGGATTAAAATGGTAATTGGAGCTCGTATCTAATGAAAATAGAACAGCGACAACGGGATATCAGCGAAATTGATTTTCGGCGATACATTCTATGAACCAATCTCATTCTGTTCAGTAAAGGTTAGATTCATGGCACTGAACCCGCGTACAATTTGAATTGAATTAACATAATCCTTGAGTGAGGTGGAAATGGGATTTGGATATTTTTTTTTTGTAGATGTGAAAATCTTTGACTAGTGATGATGCACACATGTTTTCGCTTACATTAAAGTTTACACTATGGTAAAATTGCAGAAGTATTCTACCTAAACTGATTTGTGTTTAAAAAACCGTAACACCAAAATATGTTTTTTAGAACTTAATAAATACGTAATAAATGGATAAAATGCAATGTCGTGGGAAAGCGTAATCCCTTAATAAATTCAAGAAAACTCGTGCCAGCTCGATGGCGAATCTGGTCAACCGCGTGTTCGACTTTTAATCCCATCACTGAAGTTCCCGACTTGGAGTCACGTCGTGGGCATTGATGTTCTTTGTGCCTGCCCTTTCATCAATTTTATGTGATCAACACTCGTCGCCGCGATTAACCAAAAGTGGTAAAAAAGCGACGTCAAATAACAAATACATGAACAATAGGCCTGGCCTCTGTCTTGGTTTAGCAATGTGATTTGTTAATCACTATACGGTGGAGGCCGAGGCGGAAATAAATATCAGTAAGAATAAAAATTCATTACAACTTACCCTTCCTGGAGACTTATGATTTTGAAGACGATGCTACCCACTGTCGTCTTTTTCTCGCTGCACTTGCTTCCATGGACTTGAGTTTCATTAGTTTATTCAAATGTCGAATTCTAATAAAAGTTCTTGTTCTGACATACAGGGAAATAATCTTTTCGTTAACTTCAGGAAATTTTGACTGAAGTACTGTCTTTAGAGTGTCCATAACTTTATGTTGCTTGGAAACAGTTGACCCATGGAAGGATGCAAACACAATCTCAAATTGAATAACTTTTTCCATATCCGAACCACTACGTGCCTCCACCGGGTACCGAACCGGAATCCCTCGATTATAAGGCGATGACGCCACCACTACGCCATCGGGGAGGCCCTCAAAATAGAAATAGATGTGGTGCCAGATTCCTTAAAGCCCCAATTGGTACACTCTGCAACAGTACAAGAATGTTTACCTTTGGCACGCTTATTCATGGTACAGACACCGAATAAACGTAATACGACCTAAAATTACTCGCTTTAATATTCAAGACAAACAGCACAAGCACTTCTGTAAACGAATACCTGATCGCTACTACTGGACCTGCAGATTTTTCTGACATCTGGGAGAAATCTGTGCCTCGAAGTTGGCTTATACCGAACAATGAAAGCCATGTCGCTTTCGGAAACTGGAAGAAATTACTTTCCATTTGAATGTTCCCAACTGCAGGTATGAACCCCCTCGGTGTACGTCAAATCGTCTATCGTATATCCCTTACCTGGAGGAATCGCTAGCGTAACGCTCTATGAACTCAGAAGCGAACCTTGGTTGAGGTATGGGTGTGTATCATTGTGTGTCTTATCTATTTCATCTTTCATTTTCATAAAACGTATTGATTGAATTGGCGTTTTAAGTCCAGTTTATGTACATTGAGGCTAATTGTACCTACAGTTTAAAGTGGGATCCGAACCACTACGTGCCTCCACCGGGTACCGAACCTGGGATCCCTCGATTATAAGGCGATGACACCACCACTACGCCATCCGGGAGGCCCTCAAAATAGAAATAGATGAGAACGTTAATTGGTTCAGTAACGATCTCGCTACCCAGCGAAGGTTTAAGGCTCGAGTCCCGCCTGGACATTGTGTCCCTTTGCGGGTGTCCATCAATTTCATCTATTCGTTACTCATCCTCGCCTTCCAATTAGGTAAAAGTTACAGGAAAGCAACCCAAAAATAAGAAAAAAATATTTGCCTCGTAATGACGCAATTTGACAAGGACGACCGCAAGATTTTTTCACAGGAGAGGCAGCAGTGCTCAAAGAGGGAAAGGTTTTGGAATTAGTGTTGCCCACGGGACGAGACGGGACAGGCTTTTAAAAATTCGAGACGAGACGAGATTGACCATGTGTCATAAGACAAACGAATATTTTCGAGACGAGACAGCATTTCCACGAGGCTCCACGAGACGAAACAGGCCAAAGTCTCATCTCGTGGGCAACACTATTTGGAATGCTATCTCTCTAGTTAAGAAAATCCTCTTAAAGAAAATTCCCCCAATAGGATAAATTGCATAGACATCCTCCACCCACTGCATTTTGTCTATTATTTTGCAATATACTCGTACTTATTATAGTAGTGGGAATGCTTCGTTCTGGCTGGGTCCTTTGACCTACTTTCTCGCCTTAATGGATTTTTCTCGTAAGGCATGAGCAGTGTTGCCAACTCCTCACTCGAAAAATCACCAAGATTTTTGTTTTACGCACTAAACTAACCTACAATGAGAGAAAAATGGACAGAAAAAAGGTCTGGCATCACTTTTTAAGCTATTTTTTATGCTAAACTCGTTTTTTGACCTACATTTGAAATGACTTACGATATTTTCCTATAAGGCTACTTTTTTTTACTGTAAGGCCCCCCCCCCTCAGTGTAATCTACTACGACCTGCTAATAGGCTTTTGCTCTCAGCGTAATCCGTTTTACGGGCTAAACTAACCTACAATGAGAGAAAATTAGACAGAAGAAAAGCTCTGGCATCAGTTTTTTAAGCTATTTTTTTTACCTTCTGCAAATCTTGCTCTTATGCTACCTCGCTTTTTGATTTTTATTTGAAATGACTTACGACATTAAACAAAAATATGTTCACTCGAATATGGAGTAGGTTACGAGAATGAGCAGGAAATTGCATTGTGTTGGTTTCGAAATAGCGTCCTTTTATCTCTAATGAAATTCTAAAGCTTTTTTATTACATTGAAATACCTGTAATGCGAAAGGGGATTTCGCATGCTATAAACATTGACGCAATAACGCAAATTCAACAATACGTAGACCTTGGGATGACGGAAGTATATATAGTAATGTCAGTTAGCAGCATAGATACCAGTGATGCAAGTCCTCTTATCTCTAATGAAATTCTAAAGCTTTTTATTACATTGAAATACCTGTAATGCGAAAGGGGATTTCGCATGCTATCAACATTGACGCAATAACACAAAATTCAACAATACGTAGGCCTTGGGATGACGGAAGTATATATAGTAATGTCAGTTAGCAGCATAGATACCAGTAATACAATGCGATGTATTATTCAAAATGATGTGGCTGAAATGTAGGGGAAGAATCTTCTAGAGCGGATTGTCTCGGATTTCTATTGGTCCACGTTGCGTTGGCTAACATTTCACTTTTGACCTTATTAGAAAAACCGTATAAAACTTAAAGCACTGGTGTAGAAAGTTCTGTTTTTATTTTAAACGATAGTGAAGAGCATTTCTGCAGTATTTTCCAAAAGTAAGTAACTTTGTTTCTTAGTTTGCATGAGTTGGTTTTGATTTATAAGTTTGGCTTTGTTTTTGTGAGTTGATTTTTGAAACTAGCCAAAAACAGATATAAGAGATTGTGGAAGGAAGGTATAACTTCTTGAAAACCAAATAGCTCTTATGTATTGTGGAAAAAAATATACTCACAAAACATGCAAAAGAGAGAGAGAGAATATAGAAGATGTTTCATGTCTCTCTCTGCTTTTATATATTTGAAGCATGCATCTTGGTAGCTGGAATATCTTTTTTTCTTCCGTGTGTTGTTGTTGGTAGGTAGAAAATATGTGTGCGGGGCATTTTTAAAAAAATAAATGTGTTAAATTGTTAGAGAAAAACAAGAAAAAAAAATAGAGGAGAGTTGCGTGTTTTTGATATCTAGTGGAAGTACTGATTGATTTGATGTTTTAAGTACACTTTATGCACAGTAAGGCTAATCGAGACTGGACCTACAGTTTCAAGAACCACTTGTACCTCCACCGGGTATCGAACTCTTGATTACAAGACAACGACGTTATCGCTGCGCCATTGCAGAGGCTAGTGGAAGTACTGATTGATTGATTAAGTTGGTGTTTTTTAAGTCTATTTTATGCACAGTAAGGCTAATCGGGGCTGGGCCTACAGTTTCAAGAACCACTTGTGCGGGTATCGAACCCCTGATTACAAGGCTATCGCTGCGCCATTGCAGAGGCTAGTGGAAGTACTGATTGATTTGATTTTTTAAGTCCACTTTATGCACAGTAAGACTAATCGGGACTGGACCTACAGTTTTAAGAACTACTTGTGGGGGTATCGAACCCTTGATTACAAGGCAACGACGCTACCGCTGCGCCATCGCAAAGGCTAGTGGAAGTACATAGTTATTCGAATCTTATTTATTTAAAATATTTAGTTTTTATGCACGCTTATTGATATTAAACCTCAAATTAAATAAAATCTGACAACTATATCCAATTATACTTATGGCTACAGAACGAGCATTCGCAAAAAAAGTGGCTTGAGATTTTTTTTACCACGTAAACAAAATGGCCGACATGCCAAATATGAACAGGCTATATAGATTTGAGAGAGAGATGGATAGGAAAAAATTAATTAAAATTTAATTTCATGATTGCAACACACGGAACTTAATGATTGATTTATTGATTTAGTTTATTTTACTTTGCGTTTTGTATTTTTTGGCTAATTTGCGAAGATAGGGGATGAGTGATGAAATGGATGAATAGACATTCACAAACAACCAAGCCCGACCGGGGATTTGAACCCGGGGCTCTTGGCGTTGCAGTGCGATGTGCTAACCAGTCGGCCACAGGGTCGGGGCAAACACGGACATACATAAAAATTACCAACTATGTATTCGACTTCCCATATGCACAGATATGAATTTATTTTTTGCTTGTTGTAGTGCAAATATGTCGTCTGGGGGCCTCCTCCATGGCGCAGTGGTAGGTAGGTTTGTATTCAAGGGTTCGATACTCGCTGGAGGTACAAGTGGTTTGGATAACACTTTAAAAACTCTGTAGGTGTAGTCCCGATTAGTCTTACTGCACATAAAGTGGACTTAAAAAAAAATACCAACTTAAATGTTGTCCGGTTCGGGGGACCTAGACCTACAGTCTAAAATATTATGGTATTATTATTTTTGCAATTATTTGCAATCTTGGCCAGAGAGAGAGAGGAGGAGGAGAAAAAATAATATTTTGTTTCAATATCGAGCTTATATTTAAATTTATACATGTGCGCATGCGCGCAGGGGGGTAAATTTTATTTTTTGATCGGGTGGGTTGTAAGGTGAGTGAACATGTAGGAAAAGTACTGGTATATTAATTGATTCATTGATTTAGTTTATTTTACTTCGCGTTTTGTAGCTTTTGGCTAATTTGCGAAGATTGGGGATGAGTGATGAAATGGATGAATAGATATTCACAAACAACCATGCTCGACCGGGATTCGAACCCGGGACCCTTGGCATCGCAGCGCGATGTGCTAACCACTCGGCCACAGGGTTGGGCAAGTACTGGTATATATATAGATCAAAGTTACATGGTTCTAGACCCCATAGGAGCCGAGAAAATCAACGTCTTGGAAAACGTCTTAAGACAAATATCTTAATCTTTAAGAAAGTTGACTTCCGGTCTGTCAAGATGTTACTTCCGGTCTGTCAAGAAAATTTTCTTAAGACAATTATCTTAAGACGTTTTCTAAGACGTTGATTTTCTCGGCTCCTAAGTGAGCTAGGATGATGATTGTTGGTTTGTTGGATAGGTTTTGATGATAACTACTCAACTACAAGCAAGCCCCCTCAATTTGTTTAAGAAATTCGATTTGATCCTAAAAAACACTCTGCATCCTATTGGAGTGCTTTGGATGTGTTTTTAGATTAAAAATTTTGTAATTGGGGGAATGTAGAAAAGCTATTTTTGCTCGATGAAGGCAATATTTTTTAAAACTGCTCTGTGACCCTCTCGTTTTTCACGTCATACGCGAAGGACTTCTCTGCAACCAGGATGACGCTGCACAGAGTATCGGCAGGCAGCGCGTCGTGGAACTCGCAGACGACCTTGATGTTGGTGCGATCGTTGACTACCACCTGCTTCCTTTTTGTGGTGTTGATGACGAACATCGGCCTGCGGATTTTGAATTCGCTGGGGGTGTAGTACATGTCCACACTTCCCTCGGTCACGCGTTTGTAAGCCGTGTAAGCTTCGTAAAGTTTGAGGTAATCATCTTTGGTTATGTCCAGGTTGTAATTTTCGCGCGGGAACACTTCGTTGCGTCCATTCTTCAGATAAACGTTCTTGATCTTGCAGTCGTCGAATTTGCTGGAATCCTTTTCCTGATTGTTGTCCCTCCCGGTCTGAAAGAGCACTACGACGAAATCTGGCATGTCGAACTGTATGTTGTTGAACTGAGTCGTCACGTCGAATTCCATGTGACTTCCCGACGCCATCTTCTGCACGCACTGGTAACCGTGAAAGTGAATCGGCACCTGCGGACTTTTCAAGATCTCCGCTTTGTACTTGAGGGCGTAGTTTGTTTCGTATTCCACGATCGGCATTCTCAATTCCATGCTCCGGATGACGCACTTGGCTGCTTCGGGTAAAGTGTTGGCTATCGGCGTGGTGGCGTCCGGACCCAAAGTAGCGTATCGCATCAGTGCGTCGTTGTCGTTGGCCGCTCTTCGAAAGGTGACGCGCAGTCCCCCTTCCACATGATCTCCTTGTAGTCCGAGAAGAAACCAGGCAGCAGACGCATGGGAAAGAGCACCGTGTGACTTCTCGTCGATATTTTGGTCCCCGCTTCGAATCCCCCGGCCTGGTAGTATGCCGCGTCTGTTTTGGATAATTTCAACGTTCCCACTGCCGTCGACGTGATGCCTGGATAATCTATTCTGTCAATGACGGTGTTGTGTTTCCTCACCTCCACCTGCGAGAACAGGTGAGGCACGAAGTTGTCCACGAGTATCAAGTTTGCTGCTGCGGGAAACGTGTCTCCGCTTTCTTTCTTCACCACGTCGAATTGAAGGTAGAGGTCCGCTCTGTGAGGATGAACGAACCCATCCCCTACGTCCACGTCGTATTCGATCTCCCTGTTCGCTTCGTTGAGATTGGCGAACGTGCGACGGTTGGGAGGGAAAGATTGCAATTCGTAACTTTCGATTTGCTCCATTTTTTTTTTCACTATGTGTGTTATTTATTATACGTTGATCTCCACGATGGCAGTGGTCGTTGCACCTGCGAAATCCACCACCTCTCCTTTCTCGTTCGTCACCACCAACTCTATGTCGTCTATGCGGTTGCGACATACTGGAAAATAGATCGGCGAAGAAGGTGTGTAGATGATCGGTTCCATGAACTCGGAACTTGGTTTGAACGTGGCTATGATTCCCGTCTGCTTGTGACTTCCCAGTAATCCGTCCGAGGATTTCGTGATCATGCCTTCCGCCACGTTGCAGTGAACGTTCAGAGTTTCGATGGCTAGAAATTTAGGAATATTGACTGCCGTGTGCTTGATGCCAGCTTCGAGTTTGGTGTTGTTCTCGAAACCTAAAAGTTCTCCTATGGTGCCCAGGTCCACGGTCTCCGTCGCCGATAGGATTTCCACTCTATGCGTGACCGAATTTTGAGAAAGGTATGTGCCTTTGGGTAACTGAGCTTGCAAAGTGGAAAGATTGTATTGGCCTGGCGTGACGACGATGTGTTCGCTTCCGACGCTAATTTTGTTGTTGTGCTGCGTGACGTTAGGTATGAGGTACATGCTGTAGAATGCACGCAGAGCTATGGATTTAGGATAGACGATGTCGTCGTGCAACGTGAGTTTCAAGATCGAAGATTCGCTCGTAAGATGGAACACGCCCATCCTAGTGATGCTGTTTGAGGTTGCACAATGCTTTCTGGAAATCCTCGATCGTAGGGTTATTTATTTTAGAGAGAAACGCGAGCATGGAGAGGCAGAGATGACCGCAGTTCACGTCTCCGAAATTTTGAATGCGTTCGTCGTTGTAGTATATAGAAGTTTTGTTCGTTTTCAGATAATGGACTAAATTTGTAGGTGGAACGCCTCCGAAAGAATCGAAAACGAATGCTTTATCATTGTCGTTTTTGTGGTAACATATCCAATGCGTGCCTGGATTTTCTTGACCGTCCAAGTTGACTACTCCGCATTCTCTTTTTTTAACGCTTGAAGGTAACGAGTCGGACATGAAAACTCCTCTGAAGTGTTTGATTTGTAACGGTTCGATCAGAGATTCAATGTCTCGGTTGGTGAGTGCTGTTGTTTCTTTTTTTTAAACTTTTTCATCACGCCCTTCCCCCCTTTCTTCTCCATGGCCAGGTTGTGACGTTTCTGTTCTTCCAACTCGGCCTTGTTCTTCTTCGAGTCGATGACGGTTTTTGCGATGGCGGCACTTCCGCCGGCCAAACTTCCCACGGCCCCCAATGCTGCCAGGATGGCCGGGATGCTGAATATGAAACCTCCGATCTTTTGCTGTTTCCGCGAACGCTGCAAGCGTCTCAATTGAGGTGTGCTGAGCAGTAATTTCATTCCGTGTCCTTTCGACAAGCAAGAACGTTTCTTCTCGCGTTGTTTCTTGGTGAGTAACCCATCGAGGGCACCTAGATTTTTAAGATTGGAGTATGGTATCTGGTACACGACACCCTTGGGCTTCATGTTGATGCTCTATGTGTTATTTTCACGGTATGTTATTTATATATATATTCTGAGATTTTTTCTTGTGTAGTTTTTTTACGGTATGTTATTTATATATTTTCAAGGCCTCGCAGTCGTTACACAAATTCTATTACATGCTTTGTTTTCTTGCCAAGAAGTTCCTTTGTCCCCTTGTACACAATTCGAGTTTTGTTCTCGATTAAAATAGATAGCTTCTCGTCAGATAACATGTTAGCATATCGATCTGGTAAAAATAGACTGTATTGTGCGTTGAGCAACAGGCGAACCTTGGGACCATACTGGGTAGAAACGATTGAACCGGAAGTTATCGTGTATGAGTAGAGTACTTTTGTGCATCTGACCGCAACTCTGATTTCTTGACTAAACGACCACAAAAAGTTGAAAAACTCACTTTCTCTCCCCGTTCCGCGCCTCATTTATTACGCTGACGACGTTTCACGGGTGCAAAAAGGCAGTGATGAGTGAAAGAGGAGCCCTCCTCTTCTCCTCCTCTTCTCCTCCTCTTCTCTTCTGATCTTCTCATCTTCTTATTTTCTCATTTTCTCATCTTCTCATTTTCTCATTTTCTCATTTTCTCATCTTCTCATCTTCTTATTTTCTCATTTTCTCATCTCCTCATCTTCTCATTTTTTAAGGACCAAATGTTTGTAGATCGTGATCTTCGTAAACCTCTCTTCTTATCCTCTTATTTTCTCATCCTCTCATTTTCTCATTTTCTCATTTTCTCATCTTCTCATCTTCTTATTTTCTCATCTTCTCATCTTCTTATTTTCTCATTTTCTCATCTTCTCATCTTCTCATCTTTTAAGGACCAAATGTTTGTAGATCGTGATCTTCGTAAACCTCTCTTCTTATCCTCTTATTTTCTCATCCTCTCATTTTCTCATTTTCTTATTCTCTATACCTTTAGAACATTGTCGTCAACATTAGAGATGAAGTTGGAGTGCTGGAATCAAGGGGGCCAAATGTTTATATATGGTGATCTTCGTAAACTTTTCTCTCGGGGGGGAAAGATGTGGCATATACACACACGCGCGCTCTCATCTTCTCATTTTCTTATTCTCTTATTCTCTTATTTTTGAAAGATGAGTGTATTTTATCGTAATTTTCCAAGTCTGGGACCAAATGTTTATGTATTGCGACCTACGTAAACCTCTCCTCTCATCTTCTCATCTTCTCATTTTGAAAAATGAGTGCACCTTATCGTAATTTTCCAAGTCCGGACCCAAATGTTTATATATATCGTGATCTTTGTAAACCTCTCCTCTCATTTTTTTATTTTTGAAAGATGAGTGTATTTTATCGTAATTTTCTAAGTCTGGGGGACCAAATGTTTATGTATTGCGACCTACGTAAACCTCTCTCTCGGGGAGGGAACGATGTGCCACACACATACGTGCGCGCGCTTATGTATTGTAACACAAACAAACAAACAAAATAATAATTGTTGTTTTTAGGAGGCCTGGCCCCTATAACCTCGCCAGGGTGCGTGGTGCCCTACCAAAAATGTAAAAGTTTTCTAATGGCTGCGGTTATAGATTACCGCACCTCTGTAGGGTTTCACGTGTTTTTTTTTTTTCCCCCAAACTTCCATGAAACCCTACAGAGGACCTCCGTAATGCATGCAACGTGTACTAACGACTCTAGTATTATTTTGATGTTGTGATATTTTTGGATATAGTGTTTTATTGTGAGATATAGATAAAAATAATTATGTTTATTATTAATATTTTCTTGATGAAGATGGAGAATGTATGTAAATAAAATTGCATGCTTTTTTTCTAGTGTGTGTGTATGTGTTTTTGATGTTTCGACAGCATCTGAAACGATAAAAAAGAAATTTTATTGTTAATTTTCACGTGTAAAAAACAACAACAAATTTTTTTTGTGCAAATTTTCTGATTGTCTCGTGCTATAGTGCAAAAAGATATTGTAGCTGATAGCTAATGAAATTCACATTTGTAACTGATCTGAACTAGTGAAATTCGTATTGTGCTATTGTAACTGATTGTGCTAGTGCAGAAAATTTCTTATTGTGCAAGAAAATAGATGATAAAAACTTGTTAAAACTGCTCTGTGACCCTCTCGTTCTTCAGGTCGTAGGCGAAGGACTTCTCTGCAATCAGGATGACACTGCATAGGGTATCCTCGGGCAAGGCATCGTGGAACTCGCAGACGACCTTGATGTTGGTTCGATCGTTGACCACAACCTTCTTCCTCTTAGATGTGTTGATGACGAACATTGGTCTGCGGATTTTGAATTCGCTGGGGGTGTAGTACATGTCCACGCCTCCCTCGGTCACGCGTTTGTAAGCCGTGTAAGCTTCGTAAAGTTTGAGGTAATCGTTTTTGGTCATGTCGAGGTTGTAATTTTCGCGCGGGAACACTTCGTTGCGTCCATTCTTGAGATAAACGTTCTTGATCTTGCAGTCGTCGAACTTGCTGGAATCTTTTTCCTGATTCTTGTCCCTCCCGGTTTGAAAGAGCACTACGACGAAATCTGGCATGTCGAACTGTATGTTGTTGAACTGCGTCGTCACGTCGAATTCCATGTGACTTCCCGACGCTATTTTCTGCACGCACTGGTAACCGTGAAAGTGAATCTGCACCTGCGGACTTTTCAAGATCTCCGCTTTGTACTTGAGGGCGTAGTTCGTTTCGTATTCCACCACCGGCATTCTCAATTCCATGCTCCGGATGACGCACTTGGCTGGTTCGGGTAAAGTGTTGGCTATCGGCGTGGTGGCATCCGGACCCAAAGTAGAGTATCGCATCAGTGCGTCGTTGTCGTTGGCCGCTCTTCGAAACGTAACGCGCAGTCCTCCCTTCCACATGATCTCCTTGTAGTCCGAGAAGAATCCTGGAAGCAGACGCATGGGAAAGAGCACCGTGTGACTTCTCGTCGATATTTTGGTCCCGGCTTCGAATCCCCCCGCTTGATAGTATGCTGCGTCCGTTTTGGATAATTTCAACGTTCCCACTGCCGTCGACGTGATGCCTGGATAATCTATTCTGTCGATGACGGTGTTGTGTTTCCTCACCTCCACCTGCGAGAACAGGTGAGGCACGAAGTTGTCTACGAGTATCAAGTTTGCTGCTGCGGGAAACGTGTCTCCGCTTTCTTTCTTCACCACGTCGAATTGAAGGTAGAGGTCCGCTCTGTGAGGATGAATGAACCCATCGCCTACGTCAACGTCGTATTCGATCTCCCTGTTCGCCTCGTTGAGATTGGCGAACGTGCGACGGTTGGGAGGGAAAGATTGCAATTCGTAACTTTCGATTTGCTCCATTTTACATGTATGGTTATTTATTATACGTTAATCTCCACGATGGCAGTAGTTGTTGCACCTGCGAAATCCACCACGTCTCCTTTCTCGTTCGTCACCACCAACTCTATGTCGTCTATGCGGTTGCGACATACTGGAAAATAGATCGGCGAAGAGGGCGTGTAGATGATCGGTTCCATGAATTCGGAACTTGGTTTGAAAGTGGCTATGATTCCCGTCTGCTTGTGACTTCCTAACAATCCGTCCGAGGATTTCGTGATCATACCTTCTGCCACGTTGCAGTGTACGTTCAGAGTCTCTATGGCCAAAAATTTAGGAATGTTGGTTGCTGTGTGCTTGATGCCAGCTTCGAGTTTGGTGTCGTTCTCGAAACCTAAAAGTTCTCCCATGGTGCCCAGGTCCACGGTCTCCGTCGCGGATAGGATTTCCACTCTGTGAGTGACCGAATTTTGAGAAAAGTATGTGCCTTTGGGTAACTGAGCTTGCAAAGTGGAAAGATTGTATTGTCCTGGCGTGACGACGATGTGTTCGCTTCCGACGCTAATTTTGTTGTTGTGGTGGGTGACGTTAGGTATGAGGTACATGCTGTAGAATGCACGCAGAGCCACGGATTTAGGATAGACAATGTCGTCGTGCAGCGTGAGTTTCAAGATTGAAGATTCGCTCGTGAGATGGAACACGCCCATCCTAGTGATGCTGTTTGAGGTTCCACAGTACTTTCTGGAAATCCTCGATCGTAGGGTTATTTATTTTAGAGAGAAACGTGAGTACGGAGAGGCAGAGATGACCGCAGTTCACGTCTCCGAAATCTTGAATGCGTTCGTCGTTGTAGTATGTGGAGGTTTTGTTCGTTTTCAGATAATAAACTAAATTTGTAGGCGGAACACCTCCGAAAGAATCGAAAACGAATGCTTTATCATTATCGTTTTTGTGGTAACATATCCAATGCGTGCCTGGATTTTCTTGACCGTCCAAGTTGACTACTCCGCATTCTCTTCTTTTGACGTTTGAAGGTAACGAGTCGGACATGAAAACTCCTCTGAAGTGTTTGATTTGTAACGGTTCGATCAGAGATTCAATGTCTCGGTTGGTGAGTGCTTCTGTTTCTTTTTTTTATATTTCTTCAAAGCATCGAGGTTGCTTTTTTGTTTTTTAGTTATACCCTTCCCCTTCTTCTCCATGGCCAGGTTGTGACGTTTCTGTTCTTCCAATTCCGCTTCGTTCTTCTTTGAGTCGATGACGGTTTTCGCAATGGCAGCACTTCCGCCGGCCAAACTTCCAACGGCCCCCAATGCTGCCAGGATGGCCGGGATGCTGAATATGAAACCTCCGATTTTTTGCTGTTTCCGCGAACGTTGCAATCTTTTCAATTGAGGTGTGCTGAGCAGCAATTTCATTCCGTGTCCTTTTGACAAGCAAGAACGTTTCTTCTCGCGTTGTTTCTTGGTGAGTAACCCATCGAGAGCACCTAGATTTTTAAGATTGGAGTATGGTATCTGGTACACGACACCCTTGGGCTTCATGTTGATGCTCTATGTGTTATTTTCACGGTATGTTATTTATATATATTCTGAGATTTTTTCTTGTGTAGTTTTTTTTACGGTATGTTATTTATATATTTTCAAGGCCTCGCAGTCGCTACACAAATTCTATTACGTGCTTCGTTTTCTTGCCAAGAAGTTCCTTTGTCCCCTTGTACACGATTTGAGTTTTATTCTCGATTAAAATAGATAGCTTCTCGTCAGATAACATGTTAGCATATCGATCTGGTAAAAATAGACTGTATTGTGCGTTGAGCAACAGGCGTACCTTGGGACCATACTGGGTAGAAACAATTGAACCGGAAGTTATCGTGTAAGATTTGTCGACTTCCAATTCCCGAATTTTTACATACTCGACTGACAAATTTAGCATTTGTTTTAATGCCTGGAGATCACTCATTTTTTCAGTTGTCATATCGAAGAAGAGAAAAATTTCAGTGTGTGTGTTAGAGAAATTTAATTGTTTTTTTTCACGATGTGTGTTATTTATATATCAAGTTTTTTTTGACACGTATATATTATTATTTTTTTAACAGAGGAAGAAAGTTCGTGCTTCGGAAAACGCGAGGATGTGCGTAGTGATATCTTCCTTCTCCTGCATAGACTTGTACCAATCATCAGTATACCGTCTTCTTCCCTGCATCGCCTCGTACAGTTCGTCCGACCTCTCCTCCAATTTCTCCCCTGCAGCCGAAAGCAGAATGTTGAGATCACCGCACCTCAGGCCGCTGATCTCCCGAAGAAGGTTCTTGAGAACCATTTCACAAGGGATGCGAAATTCCGGCATCGTTCTTGCTATGATTAGAAGTTTATTAACATCTCCGTTTACTATTTTCTTGAATATTTTAAATAGTAACTCGGGTGGCAAATTAGTTATGTAATCCATGTTGTTTTTTTACTGTATGTTATTTATATACCCCACCCCAATTTTTGTTTCGTGTTCATGGCGATGGTGGTACCCAGTGCGGCGACCCGTTCACCCAGCGATGCGTCTCTGCTCACGAACCTTTCGAAAGCTGCGTGCTCTAACTTTCTGTCTGCTTCGTGACGTGCATCCAGATCCGTCTGCGTGGTGTTGTAGGCGATGTCGTGATCTTTGCATGCGGCGTCCAACGGATTCACACCCTTGTCTCCTCTCTCCAATCTTTTCTCGAGTTTGGTACCCGGTCCGCAGTACTGGTAGCCAGGTAGATGCATCTCGAAAGGTAACTTGTTGATGATGTCGTTCACAAGCCCCTTTCCTTCGGCCACGTTCCAAAATTTAGGAGGCAGCGTGTTGATGATTTTGATGAGGTAACCTATGCCCTTCTCGTCGTTCACGATGAAGTTGGAAAGTTTCGTGCTGATCATGTCCACGATGCCAACCTTCTCGTTGTAGAAATTACGGTTGCCTGCATTCTCCTCGCCGGCTATCACCAACAATCGGTCCACGAGTTTCCTAACGTCGTCCACCCAAACGAATTCTTTGGGTAGCGTGTTGTAGCGTTTGACGCCGCTGCCTGTTTTGACCTGGTTCCAAATCGGTTTGATGAGATTCCTGTACTTCTCGCCGCTGCTTGATTTCACCCTATTCTGCGAGGCGTCGTTGTTCTGGTACAAGGCATCCGTCATGATCAGAATTTCCTTGTAACTCTGGTAATCTTCGTCGGTGTAATCTTTCGGCTGCTTTTTGGCAACGAGTTCCCACAGTCCCACCGTACCCGGATACCTGTTCCAACTATCCTTGTCGCCTAAATTGACTTTAATGTCGTTGCCTTCGAAGGTCACCTTCGATTTCCCAATCTTCCACACCACACCGCCGCCTTCGCTGGTTTCCATGCTGGGATACAATCCGAACACTTCATCCTTGTCGAATTTCCCTGTACTCAGGTAGTCTCGTGCCAAAGGTCCCAACTCGATTTTATCCGAAGACGACGACGTGCTGCCTATGGCTCGACGTCGTGCCGGTGCATCCTTCAGCTCGAACGGCGTCGAAGGAATGCTTGAAATAGGCGTGGGTACAGCGTAACTTTTAGCTGCGAGCGGTACGAGTTCCTTAATCAAATTTTTATTTTGTTCTGTGACACTTTTAATTTCTTTACCTAGACCGCTGATGGCATCGATCACAGGTTGATCCTGACGTTTCTTTTCTTCGTAGAATCCGCGATTCTCGGATTTCCAACCTTTGAAGCGTTTCGCGAGGTAATCGCGAAGCTTGAGATTTTCGTCTTCGATTTTTCGTTTCGTCATGACGTTATTTATATACGTCGTTTCTCACAACGTTGCAACGTTTAGAAAGTCGTTGATTTTGTTTCTGTATTTTCCGTCGTTGGGTTTCCTCGTCATGTCGATCGTCACGAATCCGAAATCGTCGCCGTTCCAGCAAGAAGAGCAGCCGTCCGAAAATTGATTGTAGTTCATGTCCCCGCCTACGTAGTCATCGTACGCATGCTTGAGGTTGGTGTGATCTTGACGAAACAAACATATGAAATTAGCATTGTCGCGTACTAACTGTTTTGGAATTTTGGAAAACGTTTGAGCTAGGTAGAAGCAATCCATTCCTTTGTGACGACCTTGCGTGAAAAAGTTGCGAATTTCATTTTGATTTTCCAGGATGGCGTCGTCGAACACAACAACTGAATTTTCACGACAATCGTCAAGTGGTTTTATTTCCGAGGCGAACGTTGCAATGTCCAGACCATCGTACAGTTTCATCAGTTGCTGGTATTTGGATTGCTCCAAACTTTTCGAGAACACGTACAGGTGCCTGTTCTTCCAATCTAACCAATTCGGTGCGAGGAGAAAATTGTCCACGAGCAGTGTCGTTTTCCCACACCCCGAAGGACCTACGATCAGACAGCGGATGCTGTCGGGAAGCAACTCGCCGTTCTTTTTCTTCGTTTGACTTTCCGAATCAGGTAAACGTTTCACAACATTCCACGTACTCATAGAATCACTTCGTTTGAATCGATCCAACTTGTTTCCGGAAGTCCCAGCCATTTCACCAAAAATTTGTTGCCTCTCTTGCGCAAAACTTTTTCAATAAGATACGTGTCGGGGTATTTAGTTTTAGAGAGTTCCTCTTCATAGAAGCGCCCCAATAAAATTTCACCGCCACTGTCCTTTATTATATACGTGTGACGGTTCCCGGGTAGAACTCGAACCACGGTAAAAAGTTCGGTGCTCCAGTTTCGTGTGAAACCCCTGTCGAACGTTCGCTTCAATTTACTGACCCTCACCTGTTCTCCAATTTTGTATTTAGCTTTTTTTGTCGTGGGTGTGTATTTTGGACAGTAAACGCTAGAAATTAAACGTTGCTCGTCAGACCTGGTAACGTCAGCTGGCTTCATGCCTATCGTTGCGTGCCGTGTGTGATTATAGTCGTTAACAAGTTCCGGAAGAATAGTGACCCACTTGTAGCTTCCCTGAAGCGTGAAGCGTGACCACATGCGCGATTTCAGAGTGCGATTGAATCTTTCCACGATGCTGGCCTTGACGTCGCTGAAGGTCGAGTAATGTTGAACGTTGTGTTTCCGAATAAACTTTTGGAATACGGCATTGTAAAATTCCTTCCCTTTGTCCGTGTGCAGAAACCGAGGTCGTCTGCCGCCGCTTTCGCAAAAAATTGTCTTGAATGCTTCCGTGACGCACGTTCCTGTTTTTGCCTTCAAAGGTAGAGCCCATGCGAATTTCGAAAATGTGTCTATGACGGTGAGGAGGTACTTGTTGCCCTTGTTCAATTTATGCACGTTTTTTAACTTGCCGCTACTCATTTCGACGAGGTCGCTTTCCCAGAGGTCATCGATTCCCTTGGTTACCACAGCCAAACGTTCGTAGTTGCGGCGTGCAGGTTTATGCAATTCTTGGACGATGGCTTGCCTAGACATTTTTTATTATTTTTAGAGATTACGTTTCAAAAGAAGCACCAGCGTGATGGGATTCAAAGAGGGTGGCACTTCGCTCGTGTTTTGAATGATCAGCTTATCGCCGGCACTCACGTCGAAAACGGTAAGATCTTCGTCTTCGTGTATTTCATATATGTTGCGCGTTTCGTTCCAACGCGCCAGAGGAATGTTTCCTGCTTTCTGGACACCACGATTCGATATCAAAGTCATGGTGGGAACGCTAGCTTTTCTGCCGTGAGACCAGTACGAAAATTCGTTTATCTGAATCGTGCCATCGAGGAGAAACTTGTAGTACGGATGATAAGGATGTAGCATGTACAGTTTGTTACCTTCGACGAAGGTGGAGATTCTCTGTTGATTGGGTACGCTGTTGATTTCGATGGCTTGCAGAGAATGCAGTTTAGCGAATTTCGTGTCGACGCTAACGAGGTTGCTGTGAAGCTGACCCAGTGTGTTTTGTACGGGCAACAAATGTTCGACTATGGTATCCGTTACGGTAGAAAATGACGGTTTGATTTTCACTTCCACGTTCAACTGCTTGTAGCTTTCGTTGAGTTCTTGCAACTTGGCACCGAAAGAGGCCAGCGTCGATTCCTGCGTTGATTCCAGCACTCCAACTTGATCTCTGATGTTGACCACAATGTTCTGAAGGTTCTCGACTTGATTCAATTTCGAGCTCTTCTCGGTAAGATCGTTCACGATGTTTCGCATCTCTGTAAACTGCGTGTGAAGGTCGGCGACGCTCTGCGAAGTGGGTAGCGTCGACACCAGCGAAGCAAGTTCGTCTCGAATCTGTTCCACATTCGTCGTTTCCGTTTCCAGTCGTTTCAGCATACGTGATATGTTCCTTTTCAAAGCATGTAATTCTTTGGAGGTAGGGAGATTGGCCACTTTACTCTCGAGATCGCTCAACGAACTTTTGATGTCACTCGAATCGGATAGTGCCGTCACCGCCGTTTTCAATTTTTCCAAATCTTCGCTCGAAGGCACGCTTGTTCGTAACGATTCCAAGTCACCCTGTATGTTGTCCAGTACGTGATGAAAATGAGGAAGATTGGATTCGACGTTCAAATTTTCCAAATATTGGATCTTCTGCTGAACTGTGCTTAACGTGTCCTGAATACTCGTCAACACACTTGCTTCAGCGTGAATATTTTTAATTTCTTCGTTGATCAACTCCAGAGACGCCTGAAGCGTAGCAATGGTGGTTTGAATGTGTTCGAAATCTTGATAAGCCTCCAATTGAATTTTTATGTTCGCAACGCTTTTACCGATGACCTGCAGTTCGTCCGACGATGGTAGGTTCGTCATTGTATCTTCCAAAGTCTGCAACTTGGATTTAATTTCTTCCAACGTGCTGGTGAATTCTTCTTGTAATTTGGAAACAACGACATGCAAGCGTTCTGCGTCTATATCGTTCACCACAGTTTGAAGTTCAGAGAAATTTTTTTCTATTGCGGAAGTTCGTTCTTCGATTTCGAGTTTCAATTTTTCCAAATCTTCATTTTTCGATTGAAATTGTTGTAATTTGGCCAAATCATTTTGAAGCGAATCCACGTTCAACTGTATATTTTGAACGCTGTCGTAAGAAGGTACGTCGACATAATTTTTTATCAGCGTTTTCAGTTCGGAATCGATTTTCAGAATAGGGTCGAGACATTGCGTTTGGAGCGTAGCGATTTCCGACTCTAAACTTTTGTTTAAGGTTTCCTGCAAAGCGATCAAATCAGTCCTCAACTTCTTAACTCGAATGTCCAACATGAGAATCTCTTCTGCATGGTCCACACGCTTGGTGTTGCCGAAAATGTCGTTAGGCATTTTTGGTTAACGGTTATTTATAATAGGATAGACGATTCGTAATTCTACGAAGAGAGGAATAAGTTTGTCGTAGTCTCCGAGGAGTTCCACGTAAAGATAATCTCCTGCAGACACATCGTACGTAATGTTAGAAAGTATCTTGTCGTGCTTCATTCGAAAAATGTTCTTGCCGGTAGAAATTTTGATTTCGCCTGTGTTCTCCGGATTCACGGTGATTTGAAGTTTCCCGTCGATCGGAATTTCATAGAAATGTAAATTGTTATTAAAAACATAAAACATCTTGCCCACATCGTTATTTATTTCCGTCCATATACTATTAAGATGTACAATTAGTAGACCATTGAGTTTAGATAACACGGAAGGTAAGAGGTTATTGGAATTTGGTGATGGGGTGTCCATGTTGCTTTGTTTGCGAAAACCAAAGAGATTCATTGTCCTTGTTAGGTATTTAACACGTGCCTTTGCTATTCTTCAAAAACCAGACGGAGGAAAAGAATGAAAGGGGGAGCCCTCGGGCGATGAAAAGTTGCAACCTGTTATTATGTTGTTAAGCTCGCTCCAAAACGAGGCTCATTAAATTCAACTCTTATTTTTCATCGCCCGAGGGCTCCCTCCTTCATTCTTTTCCTCCGTCTGCTTTTGAAGAGGAAAAAACACAGCGGACTTCATGGCTATGAAATTACGATTAACACACGCCACATTTATCGCTTCCATTGTAGTGCCCCCACTCTCGCGTGTGGATTTGACAATTGAGAACACGTAACTTATTGTCCTTTGCATCCAATGCTACTTTGGTTACGCGTGTCGTGTACAAATCATGCTTTTTACTTGCAATGCGATGATCGGTGCTGAGTTGCCTTTTACCATGAAAAAGGCATTCTTTGTAGTCTTGCATGCTGAATTTGCTGGTACTTATTTTTCCCACCCCCTTCGCTTTCTTGATCTCTTTTTCTTCTGCAATCTTTACACAGTACATTTTGGCACGAAGCCCCGCAAATTCGCTGATGTACTCGCCGCCAACTTCATCTTTGTATTTTCCAATCGTCATTTTGTTTTCTGTTGAATGCAAGTGATGGCCTGATGGTAAGTTGCTAAAATCAAACAGATGCTTCATCTTAGTCAGATCATGTTCGAGGCGTGGTGTTTGGATTAGAAAAATGAAGCTATCCGTGTCAATGTAGCATATTTGGATGTTATCTCCATAAAAAGGTTGAAACTGATCGTAGTACGATTGGTACATGTGCAATTTTGATAGTTCAAGGACAGTAGCACCTATGGCAATCGGCTTATTGAGCTTCACCTGCTTCTTGCTCCTCTCGACGAATACTAGATTCTCGTCGAAAATAGTGAAGTTTTTGAAGTAGGGTGACGCGACGATCTTCTCAAATTTCTTTTCGTCCGTGACCAACGTTGCATCAATGTAATTACGCACGTTCTCCATCGTCTTGCCGTAGATGGCATTATTGAACAGTTTGTACAGATCCTTGTCTGCAGGCGATGTCGATTGCGCTCTGCGTCGCGTGTTCTCGGCTATGTACGGTTCGAGCCACTTGCTCTGTCGGAACTTCAATCCTCTATGAACTTTCTTCAACTGCAAGCCGTGACTTATGTAAAATTGGAGGAGTCGGTAGTGCAGAACGTAATTCCGCTTGTTCTCCATGCTTAGTATGAGTTTTGGCTCCGATCCTCCAGGTGGCTTCTCCTTGGTGGGGGCCAGGGCCAATCCGTGATGTTTCTCGTGAAGCGTTTCGGGATAATCGAGATCCACTTCCAAGAAACAACCCCATTCATTATCTTCGCTCCAGTTGAGAAAATCTTCGCAGGAGAGTTCCTCTTCGGTCATCCACGCGTAGTCGCTGATGGGAAGACACTGGGACATGGAGTGGCCGTACAGGTTGTTGACATCCCAGTAGACAATATAGGTGTTGGGCTTCGATGTGTCGTAACCAGGCGTATGAGGATTGTTTGCCTGAGCATGGCGTCGGGGACATTGGACGATGCCACCCCGTATCGCACTCTCCATGAAAGCATACTGTTCCTTCTCTGCGATGAGGCCCAGTTCCACGTTGGTGTATTTCATCATCGATTCCCAAGTTAACCCCGGCGTGGTGAAGAAATACGCAGGATCCAACTTGTATATCGCAATGCATCTCTTACGAAACGATTCGAAAATATCCATCAGAAGTGTCACGTCCAATTTCAGATAAAGATCGTGATAATCGCGAAAAGTTTGGCAATTGAATGCCGTCCATACACTACGAGCGTGTTCGTAGTCCTCTTCGGAACAGACGTCCTCCGTGAGAGAAGAATAAAATACCTCCCGGGGTGGAAGTTCCGTCTCGTCAAATTTGTCAAAATTGTTGACGTACTCGTAGGGGTAGACGCCCTTGCGACGCAACAGATTCAAATTCTCATCTCTCCCCGAAAAACACATTTGCTTGGTGGCCACAAGATCTTCGTCGCCAAGTTGAGATGCAAGGCTTGCGAGGCTGGAGGACAGGAAATTGTAAGAGTCCAGGATTCGCACTTCCACACTTTTTCCTTCTTCGAGAGGGATCCACACTCTCACTGTAATATACTTCTCGCTCGTTCTCGGAATGATGCTGATTCGAGAAGTTATGTTGTGGAGCTCTTTGACGAAGAGATGCGTGTCGTACTTCTCCGTGTAGTGCAGAAACACGGCAACAAAATGCGACTCCTTAATCTTGAGATTGCACGAATTACAGATGGTGCTTAGAAATAATCCATTCTGGTGGTTATGGTGGACGACCTTGTAATTTTCGGCGGTGAAAGTCTGGTTACACTCCTCGCATCTTGTCGCCGTGTCATGTCTCTGTTGTTGTTCTGTTGTGAGGGGAGGTGGAGAAACGTAAGAGCCTTTCAGGCTGGGTGCAAGTTCTCTCGCGCATTCCGCTATCTTCTCAACAAAATGTTTTGCCGCATCGGGTCCGCAATACAAGATGACATCATTCAATTTTTCTCCGTAGATGGAGAAACTGCAAGGCTCGTGGTGAAAAATTTGGGTCGTGCTTGAGGTAGAGGGATCAGGGTCGCAAGACGTCATGGGAACTTGGAAGCTTTCAAAGTCGGCATAAAGGACAGCGGGATGGTAGAGAAGAGCCTGGTGTTTCTGAAATTTCATCTTGGTTCCGGGTTCCGGCATGACATCTTCGGGTTCTGCATTCACGGAGCCAAAACACTTGTGCTGTTCTTTCATCTTCTTACCCCCGCGAAAAATTCTCAAACACCGATCGCAAATTTCGATCTTATCGTGATTCTTGCTGATCTGTCTTCCTACTAATCCTGAGAAATTCCGTATCAAACTGTAACGACCATCTACAAGCAAGAGTCGAATTACATTATTCTGGCTTCTAGCAGGTCTTAAGACACGAATATTGCCGGAATCGTCAACCCCAAACACAGAAATATCGATATCTTCTCCTTTTTCCTCCCTATAGTTTTTTAAAAATTGATTGATCTTATTCAGGGGCACAGGATAGGAAATTCCTCTCATCATATTTTCGTATCTTCCCTCGTATCCTCTGTAATTGGACAGACGTTGGGGGTCATTATTATTTGCTGGGTGTAATGCGGCGATGACAGACCATAGGAAACTCTTCTGATCATTACTTTGTATGTTCAACACTGCATTTTGCTTTTTTTGTTTTTTTGTTTTTTTTTGAGCGCTGCGTAATGGTTTGAAATTGCAGACTCGAAGTTCTAACATGTGGTTGTGACCGCAAAGACTCCACCCACTTCCTCTACCTTCAAACTCTTCTTGTTTTTGTGTCAAGTGCTCAAATAGCCGTGTCACTATCTCGTCAAGATTCTCGTTATTGTCATCGTGTAAGCTTTCACACCCTACGTAAAAGCTAAAAGTACTTGACTCGGACGAGACAACTTTCTCATACAGCAAGGTCAAGACGAGATGAATTTTAATTGCAACATTGACGAGGCAATCACGTAATTTATCGACTACCAGAGATTTCACGTTGTCGAGGAAGATGCTCGAGTCATACTTTTCATCGCTTCCAGATTTATAGGTCATGATGCGTGCACTTTTATTCAAAGCACCGCCTTCATGCCCATCAGTGCGAGATTTCTTTGCCGGCGGGACTACAACATCATGATCCGGTCGACGACATTTTTTCAAATGCCTGGCAATATTACGTTTAGAAATTAATATTCCACAGTTGCGACATGCCACTTTAACGCAAAGACCGGAGGGACCTGGTTGCGGTTCCATTTTTTCTCTCTGTTATTTATATATATACAGAGAAATTTTTTGGGGGGGTTGTGGTGATGGTAGTGAAAAGCGCACTGAAACAGAAGGAAAAAAAAGTTGAAAAATGCTAGATATTTTTTCCTTCCACATATATATTAGACGCGAACAGTATGTATGTATGTATGTATGTGTGTGTGCACTGTTGTAGGGGGTTAAAAATATGCGACATGTAAGTGTGTGTCAATTTTTTATGACTCCTTTGAATATGTGCGTGTCAGACGCAAAACAAAAATATTAATATATCATGAAAATAAAAACTTACCTTTCAAGAGAGGTGGAGAGAAACTTCAAAATAAAAACTTGTAGCTCACTAAAACTTCCACGATGATATATTATGTATACTGCCAGATAAACAATTAAGAATACTGAACTGCCACGATTGACGTTCACCTTTCAAGAGAGATAGAGAGACTTCAAAATAAAACTTGTAGCTCACTAAAACTTCCACGATGATATATGATATATGTATACTGCCAGACAAACAAATTAAAAAATACTGAACTGCCACGATTGACGTTCACTATGATAATAATGTACAAAAGAAGAAACTAGTACGTTATATAGGAACTCTTTTTTTTTCTCCTTCTCTCCTTCCTACTCCACGCAACTCTCTTTGGTGAAAACACAATGAGCGCTATAGTCAATATTCTAGCAAATAAAACCCTTGTTGGCTGATTCATTTATTCATGCTATATTTTTTTTCAACAAAAAATTTTATGATGCGCACAATATCCTGTGGGGACAAATAACAATAAACGGGACGTTGATAGTTCCACCCATGTATGTATTGTCGATTATTTCCCCCCGGCCTCTATTCCACGCCCCGTCAGGGTGTGGTGTGTGAAACAAACGATTCCCAGTATAAAACTCAAAAAGCGGAAGTTGCTGCTGTGTTTGCTTCCGTCATATTCCCCTCTGATTCTATTGTTATCGGGGATGTGATGGGTTTTTATTCAGGACCGTGGGAAAGCTGAAAAAAAATAGAATCTCTTCGGGCGAAAGAGGATGCAAGATGAATGGGTTTGGGGAGGGGTTGCTGTGGATAGTTTGTTCCGTGATGAAAATGTTACATTGAGCGACGAAACACAATTTCTCCACAGGGACAGGAAAAATTCTACCGAGCGTCGCTATCCACGCGAACATTAGAAATTGCCTGAATGCCTTGGGGGGCTTGGCATAGGATTATCGATTTTTGTTTTTAGAGAATAATTTATGTAAGATTCTAGCATCGAGAATAAACAACATTGATTAAATTTTTGACAACATTCACAGTACAAATCTAAACTCGTGATGATTTCGTCGCCACCATGCACCCTGGCGAGGTTATATAGGGGCCAGGGATCCTAAAAAAACAACAATTATTATTTTGTTTGCTTGCGCCACAATACGGAAAATAATAAGAGGCATACGCACGCGCGCACGTATGTGTGTGGCACATCGTTCCCTCCCCGAGAGAGAGGTTTACGTAGGTCGCAATACATAAACATTTGGTCCCCCAGACTTAGAAAATTACGATAAAATACACTCATCTTTCAAAAATAAAAAAATGAGAGGAGAGGTTTACAAAGATCACGATATATATAAACATTTGGGTCCGGACTTGGAAAATTACGATAAGGTGCACTCATTTTTCAAAATGAGAAGATGAGAAGATGAGAGGAGAGGTTTACGTAGGTCGCAATACATAAACATTTGGTCCCAGACTTGGAAAATTACGATAAAATACACTCATCTTTCAAAAATAAGAGAATAAGAGAATAAGAAAATGAGAAGATGAGAGCGCGCGTGTGTGTATATGCCACATCTTTCCCCCCCGAGAGAAAAGTTTACGAAGATCACCATATATAAACATTTGGCCCCCTTGATTCCAGCACTCCAACTTCATCTCTAATGTTGACGACAATGTTCTAAAGGTATAGAGAATAAGAAAATGAGAAAATGAGAGGATGAGAAAATAAGAGGATAAGAAGAGAGGTTTACGAAGATCACGATCTACAAACATTTGGTCCTTAAAAGATGAGAAGATGAGAAGATGAGAAAATGAGAAAATAAGAAGATGAGAAGATGAGAAAATAAGAAGATGAGAAGATGAGAAAATGAGAAAATGAGAAAATGAGAGGATGAGAAAATAAGAGGATAAGAAGAGAGGTTTACGAAGATCACGATCTACAAACATTTGGTCCTTAAAAAATGAGAAGATGAGGAGATGAGAAAATGAGAAAATATGAAGATGAGAAGATGAGAAAATGAGAAAATGAGAAAATGAGAAGATGAGAAAATGAGAAAATAAGAAGATGAGAAGATCAGAAGAGAAGAGGAGGAGAAGAGGAGGAGAAGAGGAGGGCTCCTCTTTCACTCATCACTGCCTTTTTGCACCCGTGAAACGTCGTCAGCGTAATAAATGAGGCGCGGAACGGGGAGAGAAAGTGAGTTTTTCAACTTTTTGTGGTCGTTTAGTCAAGAAATCAGAGTTGCGGTCAGATGCACAAAAGTACTCTACTTGTATGGTTTGTTGACTTCCAATTCCTGAATTTTTACATACTCGACTGACAAATTTAGCATTTGTTTTAATGCTTGGAGATCACTCATTTTTTCAGTCGTCATATCAAAAAAAATTTCAGAGTGTTAGAGAGAAATTTAATTTTTTTTTCACGATGTGTGTTATTTATATATACCAAAAATTATTTTTTTTCACGATGTGTGTTATTTATATATCAAGTTTTTTTTTGACACGTATATATATTATTATTTTTAACAGAGGAAGAAAGTCCGTGCTTCGGAAAACGCGATGATGTGCGTAATGATATCTTCTGTCTCCTGCATAGACTTGTACCAATCTACTGTGCGCCGTCTTCTTCCCTGCCTTGCCTCGTGCAATTCATCGAACCTATTGTTTAATTTCTCCCCTGCGGCCAAAAGCAGAATGTTGAGATCATCGCACCTCAGGCCGTTGATCTCCCGAAGATGGTCCTTGAGAACTATTTCACAAGGGATGCGAAATTCCGGCGTCGTTTTAGCTATGATCACAAGTTTATTAACATCTCCGTTAACTACCTTTTTGAATATTTTAGATAGTAGTTCGTGCGGCAAATCAGTTATGCAAGCCATGTTGTTTTTTACTGTATGTTATTTATATACCCCACCCCAATTTTTGTTTCGTGTTCATGGCGATGGTGGTACCCAGTGCGGCGACCCGTTCACCCAGCGATGCGTCTCTGCTCACGAACCTTTCGAAAGCTACATGTTCCAATTTTTTGTCTGCTTTGTGACGTGCGTCCAGATCCGTCTGCGTGGTGTTGTAAGCGATGTCGTGATCTTTGCATGCGGCGTCCAACGGATTCACACCCTTGTCTCCTCTCTCCAATCTTTTCTCGAGTTTGGTTCCCGGTCCGCAATACTGGTAGCCAGGTAAATGCATCTCGAAAGGTAACTTGTTGATGATGTCGTTCACGAGTCCCTTTCCTTCGGCCACGTTCCAAAATTTCGGAGGCAGCGTGTTGATGATTTTGATCAGGTAACCTATGCCCTTGTCGTCGTTCACGATGAAGTTGGAAAGTTTCGTGCTGATCATGTCCACGAAGCCAACCTTCTCGTTGTAGAAATTACGGTTGCCTGCATTCTCTTCGCCGGCTATCACCAACAATCGGTCCACGAGCTTCCTCACGTCGTCCACCCAAACGAATTCTTTGGGTAACGTGTTGTAGCGTTTGACGCCGCTGCCTGTTTTGACCTGGTTCCAAATCGGTTTGATGAGATTCCTGTACTTCTCGCCGCTGCTCGATTTCACCCTATTCTGCGAGGCGTCGTTGTTCTGGTACAAGGCATCCGTCATGATCAAAATTTCCTTGTAACTCTGGTAATCTTCGTCGGTGTAATCTTTCGGCTGCTTTTTGGCAACGAGTTCCCACAGTCCCACCGTACCCGGATACCTGGTCCAACTATCCTTGTCGCCTAAATTGACTTTAATGTCGTTGCCTTCGAAGGTCACCTTCGATTTCCCAATCTTCCACACCACACCGCCGCCTTCGCTGGTTTCCATGCTGGGATACAATCCGAACACTTCATCCTTGTCGAATTTCCCCGTGCTCAGGTAGTCTCGTGCCAAAGGTCCCAACTCGATCTTATCCGAAGACGACGTGCTACCAATGGCTCGACGTCGTGGCGGTGCATCCTTCAGTTCGAACGGCGTCGAAGGAATGCTCGAAATGGGCGTGGGTACGGCGTAACTTTTAGCTGCGAGAGGTACGAGTTCGTTGATCAAATTTTTATTTTGTTCCGTGACACTTTTAATTTCTTTACCTAGACCGCTGATGGCATCGATCACGGGTTGATCCTGACGTTTCTTCTCTTCGTAGAATCCGCGATTCTCGGATTTCCAACCTTTGAAGCGTTTCGCGAGGTAATCGCGAAGTTTGAGATTTTCGTCTTCGATTTTTCGTTTCGTCATGACGTTATTTATATACGTCGTTTCTCACAACGTTGCAACGTTTAGAAAGTCGTTGATTTTGTTTCTGTATTTTCCGTCGTTGGGTTTCCTCGTCATGTCGATCGTTGCGAATCCGAAATCGTCACCGTTCCAGCAAGTAGAGCAGCAGCGTTCCGAAAATTGATTGTAGTTCATGTCTCCGCCTACGTAGTCATCGTACGCGTGCTTGAGGTTGGTGTGATCTTGACGAAACAAACATATGAAATTAGCGTTGTCGCGTACTAACTGTTTTGGAATTTTGGAAAACGTTTGAGCTAGGTAAAAGCAATCCATTCCCTTGTGACGACCTTGCGTGAAAAAGTTGCGAATTTCATTTTGATTTTCCAGGATGGCGTCGTCGAACACAACTACTGAATTTTCACGACAATCGTCGAGTGGTTTTATTTCCGAGGCGAACGTTGCAATGTCCAGACCATCGTACAGTTTCATCAGTTGCTGGTATTTGGATTGCTCCAAACTTTTCGAGAACACGTACAGGTGCCTGTTCTTCCAATCTAACCAATTCGGTGCGAGGAGAAAATTGTCCACGAGCAGTGTTGTTTTCCCACACCCCGAAGGACCTACGATCAGACAGCGGATGCTGTCGGGAAGCAACTCACCGTTCTTTTTTTTTCTCGTTTGACTTTTCGGATCTGGTAGACGCTTCACCACGTTCCACGTACTCACAAGATCACTTCGTTTGCGTCGATCCAACTCTTTTCCGGAAGTCCCAGCCATTTGACAAACAATTTATTACCTTTCCTACGCAATACTTTCTCGATGAGGTACGTGTCGGGGTGTTTCGTTTTAGAGAGTTCCTCTTCGTAAAATCTTCCTTTCAAAATCTCGCCGCTACTATCTTTTATTATATACGTGTGTCGGTTTCCGGGTAAAACTCGAACCACCGTAAAGAGTTCCGTGCTCCAATTTTTTGTGAATCCCTTCTCGAAGGTGCGTTTGAATTTGCTGATCCTCACCTGGTCTCCAATTTTGTATTTAGCTTTTTTTGTCGTGGGTGTGTACTTTGGACAGTAAACTGCAGAAATTAAACGCTGCTCGTCGGACTTGGTAACGTCAACTGGCTTCATGCCTATCGTTCTGTGTACCGTATCATTATAGGTGTCGACGAGTTCCGTCAGGATGTCGACCCATTTGTAATTTCCCCGAAGCGTGAATCGTTTCCACATGTGTGTTTTCAAGGTTCGATTGAATCTTTCCACGATGCTGGCTTTGATGTGACTGAAGGTCGAATAATGTTGAATGCCATGTTTTTGAATAAATTTTTGGAATACGGCGTTGTAAAATTCTTTACCGTTGTCCGTTTGCAGAAACCGTGGTCGTCTGCCACCGCTTTCGCGAAAAATTAATTTGAATGCTTCCGTGACGCACGTTCCCGTTTTCGCCTTCAAAGGCAGAGCCCATGCGAATTTCGAAAACGTGTCTATGACGGTGAGGAGGTACTTGTTGCCCTTGTTCAATTTATGTACGTTTTTCAAATTGCCGCTACTCATCTCCACGAGGTCGCTTTGCCAGAGGTCGTCGATGCCCTTGGTTACCACAGCCAAACGTTCGTAGTTGCGGCGTGCAGGTTTATGCAATTCTTCGACGATGGCTTGCCTTGACATTTTTTCTTAGAGATTACGTTTGAAGAGAAGCACCAGCGTGATGGGATTCAAAGAGGGTGGCACTTCGCTCGTGTTTTGAATGATCAGCTTATCGCCGGCACTCACGTCGAAAACGGTGAGATCTTCGTCTTCGTGTATTTCATATATGTTGCGCGTTTCGTTCCAACGTGCCAGAGGAATGTTTCCTGCTTTCTGGACATCACGATTCGATATCAAAGTCATGGTGGGAACGCTAGCTTTTCTGCCGTGAGACCAGTACGAAAATTCATTTATCTGAATCGTGCCATCGAGAAGAAACTTGTAGTACGGATGATAAGGATGCAACATGTACAGTTTGTTACCTTCGACGAACGTGGAGATTCTCTGTTGATTGGGCACGCTGTTGATTTCGATGGCTTGCAGAGAATGCAGTTTAGCGAATTTAGTATCGACGCTAACAAGGTTGCTGTGAAGCTGTCCCAGTGTATTTTGTACGGGCAACAAATATTCGACTATGGTATCCGTTACTGTAGAAAATGACGGTTTGATTTTCACTTCCACGTTCAACTGCTTGTAGTTTTCGTTGAGTTCTTGCAGCTTGGCACCGAAAGAGGTCAGCGTCGATTCCTGCGTGGATTCCAGCACTCCAACTTGATCTCTGATGTTGACGACAATACTCTGAAGGTTCTCAACTTGATTCAATTTCGAACTTTTCTCGGTAAGATCGTTCACGATGCTTCGCATCTCGGTAAACTGCGTGTGAAGATCGGCGACGCTCTGCGAAGTGGGCAGCGTCGACACCAGCGAAGCAAGTTCGTCTCGAATCTGTTCCACGTTCGCCGTTTCCGTTTCTAGTCGTTTCAGCATTCGAGATATGTTTCTTTTCAAAGCGTGCAATTCTTTGGAGGTGGGGAGATTGGCCACTTTACTCTCGAGATCGCTTAACAAACTTTTGATGTCGCTCGATTCGGATAGTGCCGTCACCGCCGTTTTCAATTTTTCCAAATCTTCGCTCGAAGGCACGCTCGTCCGTAACGATTCCAAATCACCCTGTATGTTGTCGAGTTGATGAAAATGAGCAAGATTGGATTCGACGTTCAAATTTTCTAAATATTCGATCTTCTGCTGAACCGTGATTAACGTGTCCTGAATGCTCGTCAACGCACTCGCTTCTGCGTGAATATTTTTAATTTCTTCGTTGATCAATTCCAAGGATGCCTGAAGCGTGGCGATGGTGGTTTGAATGTGTTCGAAATCTTGATAAGCCTCCAATTGAATTTTTATGTTCGCAACGCTTTTACTGATGACCTGCAGTTCGTCTGACGATGGTAGGTTCGTCATGGTATCTTCCAAAGTCTGCAACTTGGATTTAATTTCTTCCAACGTGCTGGTGAATTCTTCTTGTAATTTGGAAACGACGACGTGCAAGCGTTCGCCTTCAATATCCTTCACGACGGTTTGAAGTTCAGAGAAATTCTTTTCGATTGCAGAAGTTCGTTCTTCGATTTCGAGTTTCAATTTTTCCAAATCTTCATTTTTCGATTGAAATTGCTGTAATTTGGCCAAATCATTTTGAAGCGAATCCACGCTCAACTGTATATTTTGAACGCTGTCGTAAGAAGGTACGTCGACATAATTTTTTATGAGCGTTTTCAGTTCGGAATCGATTTTCAGAATGGGGTCGAGACATTGCGTTTGGAGCGTAGCGATTTCCGACTCTAAACTTTTGTTTAAGGTCTCCTGCAAAGCGATCAAATCGCTCCTCAACTTTTTAATTCGGACGTCCAACATGAGAATCTCTTCTGCGTGGTCTACACGCTTGGTGTTGCCGAAAATGTCGTTAGGCATTTTTGGTTAACGGTTATTTATAATAGGATAGACGATACGTAATTCTACGAAGAGAGGAATGAGTTTATCGTAATCTCCGAGGAGTTCCACGTAAAGATAATCTCCTGCAGAAACATCGTACGTAGTGTTAGAAAGCATCTTGTCGTGCTTGATTCGAAAAATGTTCTTGCCGGTAGATATTTTGATTTCGCCTACGTTTTCCGGATTCACGGTGATTTGAAGTTTCCCACCGATCGGAATTTCGTAAAAATGTAAATTGTTGTTGAAGACGTAAAACATCTTGCCCACATCATCATCCAATTTCGTCCAAATACTGTTGAGATGAACAATCAGTAGACCATTGAGTTTAGTTAACATGGAAGGTAGATCTGTCGTCGTGCGGTGTACAGTCTCCATGTTGGTTTGTTTTCGAAAACCAAAGAGATTCATGCTGGTTATTTAAGAAAAAAATTGAGAACATATCTAATATAAACAACACCACAAATAGTAACTTCATCTATGGTAGATCATTTATGGTTTTGGGGTCTAATATAAATAACACCACAAATAGTAACTTCATCCATGGTAGATTATTTATGCTTGGGGGTCTAATATAAATAATTACTACAAATAGTAACTTCATCTATGGTAGATCATTTATGGGTTTCGGGGTCTAATATAAATAACACCACAAAAAAATGTGTGCAATTTAGCAACTTCATCTTTTTTTTCTTAGCAAAAAAATGGAGAAGAAGGAAGCGAAACGTGCATGTGACGACTGTGGGAAATATATATCCATCTCTAACTTGAGTAGACATCGGAAGAGTGTGCATGGGGAAGGATCAAGTAAGAGAGAGCTCGATGTTGACGATCAAGCGCCACGAAAAAAGCAGAAGAGTGCCGGCGAAAGTATTAGAAATATTTTAACCGAGGAGACTTTCCGATCTGAAGAAACATCTGATCTAAACAACTTTTTTCGCTCGGTCAAAAGCAAGTTAATTTCGTCTATCACCGAAGCTTTGTTGCAATGCTCGTTGAAAATCCACCTCATCGTTTCCGTCATTTACGAAAACATGAAAATAGAGCGAGAAACTTTCCATCATTACACTGGTGTAAAGAGTCTCCACACCGCCGACGTCGATGAGGTGGATGCCATTTGCAACCAGATGTTTGACGCTTTGTTGAACAAGCACGAGACTTTCCAAGAACGTGGATCGGGTTGGACACTTTGCGGTTCGCCTCACACTTTAACTTTGAAGGTGGCACGATACAACCCGATGAGAGCATCCAGCTACATCAATTTGCATCGGGAAATAGCCGATAAGAAAGCCATAATCAACATACAAAATGAGGATAACAGATGCTTTTTGTGGTGCATCATTGCCGATCATCACCCAGCCAATAATGACAAACATTGTTTATACCACTACAACAAGCCAGAATATCTCTCAGAATTTGAAAAACCTATGGCTGGCATTAATTACCCCGTAAATCTACGAGACATTAGTAAATTTGAGGCACAGTACAAGACAGATAAAAACGAAAGTATAGCAGTACACATCTTCGGATTAGACAAAAGCAACACCATCTACGTTCTCAGACACAGCAACATTAAAAGTAATCGTGTCATCAGATTACTCCTGATCGAAAATGATGATAATTATCATTACTGTCTAATTCAGAATCTTCCAAAATTAATAAGAAGTCAAATTACCACAGATCACCATAAAATTCGAGTATGCGACAGATGCCTGAGTATATTCTACGGTCGAGGAAAAAAGAATGCTGATGAAGAACTCCGAGATCATCATGAAATGTGCAGTAAACATTCGGCTACGACTATCAAAATGCCCTCTCGAGACATGACATTTTACAACTACAAGGCGTTACTCTGGCATCCCTTGGTGATATGCGCCGACTTTGAAAGTTTCCAACTTCCACTCGCCATCTGCGAACCAAATCCCAGCGTATCGAGCACCACCGAAATTCTACATCACGAAGCCTGCGCTTTTGGATTGATGGTCAACAACACAGGCAATGTTATTTTATATCGCGGCAATGATGCTCCACAAAAATTTGTTCAAACCTTGAAACAGATGGCCATACAATTCGCTCCTCTACTAAGAGAAGACAAAGCAATGGAGCCTCTTACCCAGGAAGAGAAGGAAGCATACAACCTCGCCTCTCAGTGTGGTGTGTGCGAAAGTAACTTCACCCTCGAAAATATCAAAGTTCGCCACCACAATCATCACACTGGAAAATATGTAGCCCCCCTGTGTAACAACTGTAATCTACAAATCAAGAAACCAAATTTTATTCCTGTATTCATTCACAATTTGGAGGGCTACGACGCCAAAATCTTCATAAAGGAGATGAGATGCGACGCTCAACCCATTAGCGTCATAGCTCGCACCAATGAGAAATTCATTTCATTCAGCAAGAAGGTGGACGTTGGAAATAGCAATCACGTAAAAATTCGCTTCTTGGACTCCTACAATTTTCTGTCTTCGAGTTTGGCGACACTGGCATCTCAACTCACCGACGATGATTTGGTCGCCACCAGGAAATGTTTTGGCGACCAACATTTAGCACTGTTGAGACGCAAGGGTGTTTACCCGTACGAATATATGACGGATGCTTCCAAATTCTCAGAAACATCGTTACCACCGAGAGAAGCATTCTGCAGTCGTCTTAGCGACACCTGTTGCACCGAAGAGGACTACCATCATGCTCACCTCGTCTGGTCTACATTCTCTTGTCAAACCATGGCCGACTATCACGATCTGTATCTGAAACTGGATGTTACGCTATTGAGCGATCGTTTTCATCTCCATCGCTCGAGAGGAATGGCAGCATATGGTTTGGACCCCGCTTTCAGCTACACCACACCGAGTTATTCTTGGCAGGCGATGTTAAAATCTACAAAGGTGGAGATAGAACTCATCAAAGACGTCAATCAACTTTTGTTTGTCGAAGAAGCAAAACGTGGTGGAATCGTCCAGTGTCCCCTTCGATACGTCAAAGCCAACAATCCATATGTTGCCGATTTCAATGCAGGGAAACCGACAAACTTCTTGGCATACTGGGACATGAACAACCTGTATGGTTATGCCATGTCCGAGCCTCTGCCCATCGGAGAATACGAATGGATGAGCGAGCAGGAACTTCAAGATTGTTTAGAATGGAGCGAAGATCATGAAAATGGATGTTTCCTGAAAGTAGATTTGGAATATCCTGCATCGCTTCATCAAGAACACCATGGATTAGCGATGGCACCTGTAATGGAAACGGCTCCGGAGAAAAAGCTGATGCTCACCTTCAAGAGCAAAAAGAATTACGTGGTGCATTATCGTCTCCTACAATTCTACCTCCAGCATGGATTGGTTTTGAAGCGCGTACACTCGGGATTGAAGTTTAGACAGACCAGGTGGCTAGCACCCTATATCGACGGCAACACTCAACGTCGAGCATCAGCTTCTTCTTCCGCAGACAAAGACCTATACAAATTAATGAACAACAGCATCTACGGCAAGAGCATGGAAGATGTGAGGAAAAAAAGAAATATCAACTTGGTCTCCGACCCGAAGAAAATAAACAAGCTCGTCGCTCAGCCCACGTACAAGAACTTCACGATACTGAGCGACACGTTGGTATTGATCGAACGTGCTCACCGCCACATAACATTCGACAAACCAATCGCCGTGGGAGTCGCGATCCTCGAGTTGTCGAAGCTGGCCATGTACAAGTTTCACTACAACATCATGAAACCACGCTATGGAGAGGCGATCGAGGTGGCGTACACCGACACAGACAGCTTCGTGTACAACATCCACACCGATGATCTATACGAAGATCTGAAAAACATGAGCCAGCATTTCGACTTCTCGAACTATCCAAAAGATCACGCTCTCTTCGACAACAGCCAGAAAATGACGATCGGGAAGATGAAGGATGAAGTCAACGGCCGCATCATCACAGAGTTTGCGGGTCTTCGAGCGAAAATGTATGCCATGAAAATCCAGGACGAGACCGAAATAAAAAAAGCAAAAGGGGTGGGGCGTTCGAGCACAAACAAACTGACCGTAGAACATTACAAGTCGTGCTTGTTCGACAAAAAAATCAAACGCATGACCGAACATCGGATCACAAGTACCATCGACCAGTTGCACACATCCACAATCAACAAAGTGGCGCTTGATCCCCACGACACCAAATTGAGGCTACTGGACTGCAACATCCACACCCGAGAATGGGGATGTCATGACGAGGAAGAAATCTGCTCGCACCATTAGACTTCTTCATCAAAAAAGTATGTATTATTTCTTGTACCACTTTTTTTTTTAAAAAAAAAAAAAACAATTATTCAGACTAATTTTTGCATTCACATTTCTTTATATTTTTTCTATTATTTTTTTAAAAAAAAACAATCATTCACACTAATTTTTGCATTCACACATTTTTTTTATATTTTTCTATCATATTATGTACACTATTTTTTGAGGATATTTTTTATTTCTTTCAGATGCTGCACCCCCTACGGAAACTTTTTTAGTTCTTACACATTCCATTCTTAACCAAAAAATTTTTCTTCTCTTCAATCATAAAACACACACATTACACACGGAGGTCCTCTGTAGGGAGTCATGGGGGGTTTAAAAAAAGAACCCATGAAACTCTACAAAGGCATGGCTTTGTTAGCCGTGGCCATTAGAACTGTGTTGGGCACCACGCACCCCTGGCGGGATATTTTTCTTTTTTTGGGGGCCAGGGATTTCCTTAACAAAAAATAAATTTTGATTATCACACACACACATTGTAGAAGATCACACCTGAGAGTTTTAAAAACAAAACATTGTGGCAGATTACGCTAAGAGTGCAAGGTCGTGGTAGATTACACTGAGGAACCTTACAGTAAAAGAAGACAGCCTTATAGAAAAATATCGTAAGTCATTTCAAATGAAGATCAAAAAACAATATTAGCAAGATTTGCAGAAGGTAAAAAATAGCTTAAAAAACTGATGCCAGAGCTTTTCTTCTGTCTAATTTTCTCTCATTGTAGGTTAGTTTAGCCCGTAAAACGGATTACGCCGAGAGCAAAAGCCTATTAGCAGGTCGTAGTAGATTACACCGAGGGGGGCCTTACAGTAAAAGGAGGCAGCCTTATAGGAAAATATCGTAAGTCATTTCAAATGTAGGTCAAAAAACGATGTTAGCATAAAAGCAAGATTTGCAGAAGGTAAAAAAAATAGCTTAAAAAACTGATGCCAGAGCTTTTCTTCTGTCTAATTTTCTCTCATTGTAGGTTAGTTTAGCCCGTAAAACGGATTACGCTGAGAGCAAAAGCCTATTAGCAGGTCGTAGTAGATTACACTGAGGGGGGGGGCCTTACAGTAAAAAAAAGTAGCCTTATAGGAAAATATCGTAAGTCATTTCAAATGTAGGTCAAAAAACGAGTTTAGCATAAAAAATAGCTTAAAAAGTGATGCCAGACCTTTTTTCTGTCCATTTTTCTCTCATTGTAGGTTAGTTTAGTGCGTAAAACAAAAATCTTGGTGATTTTTCGAGTGAGGAGTTGGCAACACTGCTCATGCCTTACGAGAAAAATCCATTAAGGCGAGAAAGTAGGTCAAAGGACCCAGCCAGAACGAAGCATTCCCACTACTTATTATGTTATGCAGCAGTAACTTCAATTAATTCTTGTCAACAATAAGTCGCCCCTGCAAAGAAGTTGCTGAAATTCTACTGCTGGAAATTTTTAAAATACAACACTACCTGAATATATGTACAATATATTGACATAATTTGATGCATGTTTCTTCCGTATCAAAAAAAAACTACGTGTTAAATAAAAATTAAATAAGAAGGATACTGTTATAGACATTCGTATTATTGAAACTGATGGCAATATTTTCATTCATACGGCTTAGACGTTTATTATTGCGTAACTGTAACTTCATAATAATAATAGTTTTATTCACATGCACACAACACCGAAATTTTGGAGCTTCCCGTGGATGCAATTCGACAGGACTCATACCACTGCATTTCACACTAGCGAGGCTCTGGCGTCTGGACTCGTGGCCATCATAATCCTTGGTGGGGCTCGTATTGTGTTGTCCTTACATGTTTATGATTGTCCCTTCATCCGCCTCATCTTATCACGATTCATCCTCATCTTCGCGATTAGCCAGAAGTAGCAGAAAAACGAAATAATAATAATAAATCAATATGTATGTATGTGTCGTTCATTTAAATACGAATTTCTACTGGGTTGATCGCTACTATGAGGATGAATGATGAACTAATGAGTGGAGAATGAGACAAACATTGCTATGTGCCTTACTAAGGTTCAAACTGGGGCCTCTGGCTTCCTAAAGCGTTATGCTGTCATGGAGACCGGTTATATACATGTAGAGGGACTTGCTTAATCCTTTCCGTTCAATCTTACTCTCTCGATCCTGTTGCAGTTATGTCCACGCTATAATTAATTAAGTTAGTAAACTATTTGCATGAAAATATGCGCACGAGATACTACTCCCACCCCCCTCCAGCACACAGAGGCATTTCAAATTGTTTCACTTTACGATTTTTCGGGTGTTCTCTATTGTGCTCGTCTCAAGATGAGACTCTCATCTAATAATCATTCAACTTCATTGCTGTCTCTCGTAATCAAGGAGTCCCGGGGTCGATACCCGGTGAAGGCACATGGTGGTTCGGATTCTACTTTAACATGTAGGTCCAGTCCCGATTAGCCTTACTGTGCATAAAGTGGACTTAAAACACCAAATCAACCAATCAACCAACTTTATTGCTGCGTGTAGAAGTGTAGACAAATAGTGTTAAAGAACCAAAGACATTGATTCCCTTTTTGCTGAATTCAGCATGAATTTTTCGTTTGCCATCCTCAGTTAACTTGAGAAGGTACGGGAAATCAGTGAAGAAGAACTACATGTTATAAACATTGCTTCCCAAGAGTTATAATCGCCTCTATGAGGCGATAAACTTGTATGATTTTACATGTTATTAAGCGGCCCGCAGCTGAGGGATCCCCTTTTTGACGTCACTCTAGCAGAAGACCTTCACGTGCCGCCGTAGCGCGGGAAGCCGGAATAGCACCCCCTGAGCTGGATTGACTTTGCGACGTCCTTTCATACCAACACCTTTGTGAAACCGCGGGACCCTTGGTCCGTCCCTCGCAATTGATTGGACGCTTTCGCATGTTGTCCCCAGACGGCGTGGCACGTGACGACTACCAAGGTTCCTATTGGATACCTGCACTAGTTGGTTCTCCCTAAATTAGACAAGGTTACTAACACTCCCCAGGTACCTCACTGAGAGGAAATAAGAGCGTATGTGCTAAACTGGTTATTTACATGCGTGTATAAATATAAATAAACTTTTCCCTGAGATATTTTGAGTTCAAGTCTTCGGCTGGCTACAAGCTAGCATATATGGGTACACTTTCGCACCGCTTCATGGTGTAGTGTGCAGTGCTCCGGCTCGAACGTTGCAACATAGGCGTTCCTTTGTGTGCCCATTGTCAATTTCATCTAATATTCGTATCACTGAAGCTCATAATCACGATTATTCTAGACACGCATAAATACGATGAAAAATTACAGAAAAACAATACATTTAGCCACCACTGAAGCGTCCACTATTAAGCCTCAAAATATGTGAAAACGTCGGCTTTGATTTAAGAGTGTTCTCTCCACAGAGATAAATTTTCAAGTGGAGCGAAAACATTCCATTTTAATAGTATATAAAGTTTCAATACCTATTTCTGAGGCATTAGGCTATAAGTTTGGTTTGGTTTGATTTGCTTCATTTTACTTCGCTTTTTGTGCCACTTTTGGCTAATATGCGAAGATGAGGGTGAGTGATGATATGATGAAATTGATGAATAGTCACTCACAAACATCCATGCCCAGGCAAGGATTCGAACCCGGGGCCCCTGGCTTTGTTGCGCGATGTGATAACCACTCCGGCACGGGCCGGCTGATGCATTATAAGTAATGATAAAACAAAGTTCAGTTTGTTTAGAAAAACTACAAATTTATTTCAGCATTTCCTCCCACAAGTTTGAATTACAAATAGAATAACATTTAATGATATGGTATTCACAACGTAAAATAACATTACTGAATATGTACAGTAGAATGACAGCATTTTGTTCCTACGCGTCAGCAAAAATTCGATGCGGCTGGTGTTATGTTACATCCGGTGTAGCGGGGTACGAGCGATTTTATTGTTGAGTCAGCAGAACGTGTCTGATCACGTTGAAGGCATCGGAAGCGGTGGGGGGAGGGGGTCAATGGATTTGTCACGTTGTTTCTTGATGTATGCTAACCTAACACGTGCGTATGTTTGTGTGTGTGTGGAGGAAATGCGCGCGCAACAATTGCGTATGATGCAAACACATGAAGAAATGATTTAAAGATGGCGCCGAAGGTGCTTTACCTCGAAAGCTTAGCGGCTAAGGTTATTGCTCTGTAAAACAAGAGGCGTCGAGGGTTCGATTCCTGGTAGAGTCAATATTGATTGATTGATAGATTGAGTTAGTTTTTCTAAGTCCGTTTTATGCACGGCAAAACTAATCAGGATTGGACCTACAGTTGAAAAGTGGTGATTCGGATCACTATGTGCCTCCACCGAGTATCGAACCTGGGACCCCCTTGATTACAAGGCGACGATGTCAATATTGAATGATCTCGATTAGCCTGTGTGTATATAAAGGCAACAAAATGGTTGAGTTCGAAAATCGAGTTGGGTTAGTGGTTAATGTTGTCACCTGGCAATGAAGAGGTCGCGGGTTCGATTCTCTAG
The DNA here is from genome assembly GCF_977018435.1 of Lepisma saccharinum. Taxonomy (NCBI): domain Eukaryota; kingdom Metazoa; phylum Arthropoda; class Insecta; order Zygentoma; family Lepismatidae; genus Lepisma; species Lepisma saccharinum. The sequence continues at coordinate 42,645,373 of NC_139254.1, forward strand.
GTAGTTAAATTAGGCCAATTGTTTAGTCCCGCCATTATAGGTCCCCGATTAGTCCATCTGTGCATAAATAGTGTTTGAATAAAATCAATATGGCGGCCTTGGGTTAGTGGTTAATGTTGTCGCCTGGTAATGAAGAGGTCGCGGGTTCGATTCTCTAGGTAGTTAAATGAGGCCAATTGTTTAGTCCCGCCATTATAGGTCCCCGATTAGTCCATCTGTGCATAAATAGTATTTGAATAAAATCAAAATGGCGGCCGCGTTTTGTGTTTAGCGGCGGCGGCGGCGGCGACTGGGGCGCGGCGTGGGGCGGAGCGGCGCGGGGCGGCGCGGCGCGGCGCGGGGTTTTTTTTTCCGCGAGATGTTTCAACCAAGTGGTTGAGGGTTCGATTCCCAATGTTGGTGAAAATTGGATATTCAATTGTATTTGTTTAAAAGTTCCGATTAGCTTTTTTGTGCACAAAGAGAAAATGAACTAATTGGAAATAGGATGTTTATGCAGTATTGAAAAGGTCCCGGGTTCGATTCACAATGTCAAATTGGCTGATAATGATGTTGTTGTTTTTTTTTTTTTAAAAAAAAGAAGTGTGTTGAGTCCCCATTAGTATTTAGGCAGGAACAGATATTAAAAATCAAAACAAAATGCCTTTTGATTACAACGCAAAGACTTTACCGCTAATGTATAAAGATAAATTAGAATCTGTAGTTTTGCCGTGTGGGACCCCAGTACCGATTAACTTAAATGCATAAAGAGTAGGTAAAATAAGCAAGATGGCCGTCACTATTGTTTTGTGATCAAAGAGGAGTCACAGGTTCGATTCAATCAAAGGAGGCAAGATTCTATGTTTCAATTCCATGTAAAAGTCTAAAGTTATGTTTCGATTAACCTCAATGCATAAAGAGGAATTAAACAAAAACAAGCAAAATGGCGACAGATGTGATAAAAGAAAAATTAAATTAGTTTTTTATAGTGACAAGAAAAAATAGCGAATCATTGTTAGAAATAGAATGAAAATAAAGATACTTGCCTTTGCATGTCCAGCGCTGTGCAGAAAAGCTCTCATGCTTTATCTCCGACAAGTCCACAATACACATTTTTTTATTGTATAGTTAATTATTAATGTTGTTATTAACACAGATTCTTATCAGTGTGAAGAAAAGCTCTCATGCTTTATCTCCGACAAATTCACAATACACACTTTTTCATTATATAGTTAATTATTATTGTTGTTATTAACACCGAGTTTTACCAGTGTGAAGAAAAGCTCTCATGCTTTATCTTCGACAAGTCCACAATACACAGTTTTTCATTATATAGTTAATTATTAATGTTGTTATTAACGATTGTTACCAGTGAAAATATAAACCATGAGGATTTTTAAAAGGGTGATAAGTGAAAAAAGCCAAGACATATATTTTATCCCTGTTTATTACCAATATTTACAAAATTCAAAAGAGCCGCACACACACACACACACACACACACACACCCATACATATGTAAAATGTTTATATTGTGTCACCAGTTTATCAGCATGTTATTTAACAAGTTTTTATTCTTCAAGTTTGTTCACTCACCCACATAAGGAATTGTGTCACTATCATATCCATTTTCTGCTGCAACCACTGAATTAAAATGTTTCACTATTTTTTCCACAAGCATGTTCTCGCAAAAAAACAAACACTTCTTTGGAAAGTCTTTTTCCGTCGATGTTTTGTATAGACAAAGGCTCAGGTTTTGTACATCCATGTAGATGGGAAAGCACAAACTTCTCCTTATTACATGCATGGACAGGGGAAATATCTGTGCAACCGAAACATTATTCGCGAAGGTCGAGAATGCAAGATTCCACACAGTTTCCAAAATATGATTTCAGATACGGCGACACTGTTTCACACATAACTTTCGCATGCTCGATGCACACAAATATCTTCATAAAGTTCCGCCACGAACTTTCTGCGATGAACACTATCTCCAGGGAACCGTAAGCTGGTTTCTTCCTTATAATGATCTGACGGCGATTGTACAGTGTGGTTATCAGCAATTCATGTTGCTCACTTAGTGGGTAGGAAACACGAGGCTGCTCACCTGGAATAGCGATGTAATTGTCGATTACTGGAAACAATTCCTGAAGAGCGTGCCACTCCTGCAACTGTAGTTCAACACCGGCCGCCCCGCTTCTGTGTAGCCTGACCACAGGTTGGAAATCCAGATGAGAGGAAAGTCCGATTGAGATAACTTTTGTTTTCGAAGCATTCAAATAGTAGACGTGATCGAATAATATCGACTGGCGTATAAGACTAGTTACTTGTTTTTGTTCTTCAGGTAAATGCTGATCGCTCTCTTTCTGAAGAACCCCTTTGAAATTAGTGTACGGTTGAAATCTTTTTTTCAGCGGCATCGAAATAGAGGATTCCATGACTAAGAACTGCGAGATACTGCATGTCGCAGCGTGCAGGTATACATTTGAAGAAATGCGTGGGTGTGTTTTTGAGACGCATGCGCGCGTAGCAAACCAAGCATGTGCTGGACAAAAAAGGTGGAGGGGGCGGGGCATTACAAAGATCAATGGTGAGAGAAAAATCAGCAGAATATCATAAACGTCATATTGAGGAAATATTGGATAACAAATATTAATTAATTTAATTAAAGCATCAACATCATTGTCGATCTGAAATTAGGTTTATAGACAGGGGGCAAAATGGAAAATATCGACGATGTTCTAGTATTGGATTGTTTCTGTATTTCCATCGGTATAATCCTCCACCACATTTGAAGCATACTGTTTTATCCTCTTTTTGAATGTAAAATAATCCTGCTTCGGACAGAGCTTCTACAAACGGGAATTCTTTTGATTGCCAGTTTCTGAAAGAGGACAATCTAGCATTGAAAGATCCCATCTCTGGATATTGCGTCATTGTTCTGTAAAGACACAAAACAAGATAAATATTATAAGTAAGCTGTTGTAAACTGTAACGCTACAAAATTATTAATATACTATTAGGACTATATGTAACTTGTATAAAATTTCAAACAGTATTTACTGTCAATATTTTCTAGTATACGTACCGAGTATTATAAATTTAATTTACGAGTCAGCAAATAAGTTGTTATAATATTGTCGTTTTTTATCGGTACTGGGAATAAAATTTGAGATTTATGCATGGGTTTACCAGAGGCTCTATGGAATAAATACAGAAAACAGTAATGCCCACAGTACACAGACCCGTAACTTTGTATCTGATGAGTGTTGTACGTATAGAATTTAGAGTTATTTTCCAAAAATCGCAAATGGTTATGCACATGTGGAGGTTTTCCGTAACTATCAAAAAATTCCCCCCGGGAGTTACTGTCTATGTAAATTGCTACCCAGTGCTTCCCGGGGCTATCTTTGGGATCTGTATTTACAATCAACGCTGCTGGTAGTTCCACATGTACAGGTAATTCATTAGCTGCGAAAACCCCAACATGATGATTGTCAAAGGCTCTATTTGATATTAACCCGTGAAGCAAATTTAAAGTCGACAGCATTGCTGGACACTAAATAGTAATATTGTGCAACTCACCTTTTTATACTTCAAAGTAGACGGTACACGTCACAGTAGATTCCAGAACCAATTTGATCTGGGCCACCAAGCTGTTTATCGTTGTTGAAACAATGGAGAGCTATCTAACACAACGCTGATGCTCAGAATATGTAGGCGGGGTTTACAAACGCGCATGCGTACAATGCTATCTGGCATTTGTTGTGCTGTTGTAAAATGAATTTTGTACTATAAGAAAATTGTCTGTATGTGTGTGTATATATATATATATATATATATATATATATATATATATATACAGACACACACGCATATTTATTTATTGATGAAGTGTATATATATATAATACAATACAATATAATATATATATATGTAATTTGAAGATACAACATATCAGTAAAATCTAACAACTAGAAAAATATTCATAACATTCGACTTTTATATTATATGTAATTTAAAACATTCTTCACAGTTTGAGAAATGGAGTGCTTGTGGAAACACCCGTTCTCTGCAATATTGGCTGGTCCATCAGGATGTGGAAAGACATATTTTGTGAAGCATTTTCTCCAGTGTTTACCCCAAATGGTAAATGTAAAATTCAACAATATTTTGGTGTGCTACGGGGAATGGCAATCTGCATACAATGATTTCCCTGGTTTTGTACAATTTCGGGAAGGAATGCCTAATATTGACCAATTTGTGCCAAATTCTGGACCTCATCTTATTATTATCGATGATCAGATGAGGGAATGCGATCAAAGAGTCACAGATTTATTTACAAAAGGGTGTCATCATCGTGATATTAGTCTTTTCTTTATCACTCAAAATCTATTCCATCAGGGAAAAGGGAATAGGGATATATCTTTAAATAGTCATTATATTGTATGCTTCAAAAATCCAAGAGACAGAGCCCAAATTAATTATTTATCTAGACAAGTATACCCGGAGAATCCAAATTTTATAAAAGATGCATATTACAATGCCACCGCTGAACCCCATGGATATTTGCTGTTTGATCTGAAGCAGAACACTCCGGAAGAAGTACGTTTTCGGTCGCGGATATTTCCCGACGATGATATCAATTATGTATATATTCCTACAAAAAAAGCAAGCATAATCACTAGTCGTTTATTCTGTCATCATGGCTCCAAGAGTGAAACACGCTAAAGTGCTCCAAGTTTTGTCGGATGCTAAACCAGCTCTTCGCACTGCGATATTACAAGCTGCTGATTCTTCCTTAGTTAATTCAATCTGTGAGTGTTGTTACAATGTTCTAAAAGGGAATGTTCCTCTTTCAACACCTCAGAAAACAGGATTGAGCCGGTACAAGAAGGTGATACGTAATCTCTCTGCCAAAGGACACTCTACAAAGCAGAAGAAACAGATACTAGTGCAACACGGAGGATTTTTACCTGCGTTATTAGCCCCTTTAATAGGAGGTGTGTTATCAAGTTTATTTAAGTGAAAAAAAAATCTGAACATGGAGCATGCCAAAAAAATGGTTATAATACCTCAAGAATTTATGGATAACATGAGACATCCTGTTATGTCTGCACCGTCTACATCCTTATCGCAATTGGATCAGGATATGCAAGTAATTTTGAATCTCAAAGGTCTTTCGGATGATGAAAAATGGAATCGTTACAGTATTGTGCTCCAAAAATTTCTGTCTATTACTCGAAAACAAAGAGAACCTGTGTCGCTACCGATTACAGAATCTACTGAGAAGTTGACTGATATGAAAGAAGAAATTCTAGCTGCTACACCTAGCATGTATCGTAGAAAAGCCGAACTGTTGTATGAACGTCTTTTACATAATAGTAATATTGATTGGGATAAATATGGGGCAGTTTTTATTAACAATAATAAAATTGAAGGCTCAAATATTGTCGATCTAGTATCGGATATAATTTGACCACGAAAAACAAGCAATCCTGTTGGGTGGCAACTATTCAATAGAGCTCTGGCGTTATCTAATATTCCTCAAGAATATATAGGTAACCCCCGGAGACAGGAGTTTATTCAACAGATTGTTTTTGGCAACCCCGGACGCCATGTTCCGCTGTCCGGAGCTAACCAAGAAGAGGCACAAGAATTAACAGAAGCAGAAGAAGAAGAAGAAGAAAAGGAACCAATTTCTTTTGTATCATCATTTCCAGGGCACAAACGTAAACGTACTGTTCCAGTTTGGTCAAGATACAAACCATGAGCGAAAAAATATTAGAGAATATCTGGTACAATCCATCTCATCCAGCATCCTATTCTACAGCTTCAACACTATGGAAAGCTGTAAAAAAATCCATACCATTGTCAACAATCAAACATTGGTTGACAAAGCAAACTGCATACACTTTGCATAGACCTGTAAAGCGTCGATTTCCGAGAAACTTTTATTTTGTGCATAATATCGATGACCAATGGCAGGCTGACTTGAATGACATGCAGAGTTTGCGGAATCACAACAAAGGGTACAGATATATACTCACAGTTATCGATATTTTTAGCAGTCATGCTTGGGCTGTCCCTGTAAAAAATAAAACTGGTGTATGTATAAAAAAGGCTTTCCAGCAAATTTTCAAACAAAGCAAAAGAAAACCTTTGAAATTACAAACTGACAAAGGCCGTGAGTTTACCAACAGTATTGTGCAGGAATATCTCAAAAAACAAAATGTAATTTATTTTACAACAAAAAATCCTGATATTAAAGCTAGTATTGTTGAAAGATTCAACAGAACTTTAAAGGAACGCATGTGGAAGTATTTTACTAAGCAAAGAACCAGCTGTTATGTTAATGTACTCCCAAAGCTTTTGAAAGCTTATAATCATAAAATTCACTCGAGTATTAAAATGGCACCAGCAGATGTTACTCCTGAGAAGGTTTTGAAAGTATGGCACAATATGTATGACAAAAAACTCAAATCTGATTCATCTCCACTATTGTCATTGAAGATGCCATTCAAAATAGGAGATACAGTGAGAATAACAAAAACCAAAAAACGCTTTGACAAAGTTTACATGGAAAATTGGACAAGAGAAATATTTGTGGTGGAACGTATTTTGAAAAGAAATCCTCAAGTGTATGAATTAAAGGATCTACAAGGACATAAAATCGATGGAACATTTTATACGGAAGAGTTGCAATTGGTCCGCTTACCGGATATGCATGAAATTGATAAAATCCTTGCGACCAAAGGTAAAGGAGCCAGTCAAAAGTTGTTAGTTCATTGGAAAGGTTACTCCAGATTATTTGACAGTTGGATTAGCGCATCGTTTTTGGAGTCAAAAAAAAAGAGAGAGAGGCATAAATTTTTGTAGGTATTCTCATCAGTGGTACAAATAACCTTCATAACACATCATGAGAAAAGCAAACGCTTTCTACCTTACTTTGCCTAGTAACAGTTCCATGAAATATTTCCCAAGTAATACTCTAACTAATTACACCACAAAGCTTCAGAACGGTGTGGAGTTGGACACCAACAAATGGGAGATGGCATTGGTAGAAGTGCATTATCCTTATTCAATACTAAACATTACAAGATTTAACAACTATATTCAATATAAATCTATGGATGATGTCAAATGGAACGAACTTCGAATATCCGAAGGCTATTACGCATCTATAAACAGCATTGTTGCAGAAATCAATAAATATTCTGAAACATTAAATTTTAGTCTCCGAAATCATCCTGCGTACAAACATGTGACTGTTGATATATCTACCAAGCAGAGAAACATAAATGTACGATTGTCACCTCAACTGGCACGGATATTAGGTTTTAAACCGACCGATGATCTATCAGAAGTAAAAATTGGACGCTCGCCTCCAAATGTTGTGAGAGAAATTCCTTCCCAGATGTATATTTACACAGATATTGCGGAATCACATATGGTGGGAGATGCTGTCGCCCCTCTATTACGTATTATAAACATTAATCCTATGGAACATAATTTTGGAAGTGATGGTGTGCAAATTTTCGATTCACCACATTACATCCCAGTGCAGAAACATAATTTCGAACAAATAGAAATTGACTTAAGGGATAGCACTGGTGCACACATCCCATTCTCCTTCGGACTAGTGTGTTTGAAACTTCATTTTAGACGTTGTGGTGAAAAGCTCTGATTATGAATGACCCATATTTTCAATACTACCATCAACAAGCTGGATCTGGTGTAGGTAACATATATTACGGTGCTGCCTATCAAAAAGGACATGTCATTGGAAGTTTTCTTGGAGGACTTTTTCGGTCAGCTTTGCCTCTTATCAAAAAAGGAGCGAAAGCTGTAGGGAAAGAAATGTTAAAAACAGGGGTAAATGTGTTAGGTGATGTTGTAGACAAAACACCCCTAAAACAGTCACTACAATCCAGAATTTCGGATGCCAGATCAAATCTTAAAAGAAAAGCTGAAACAAAGCTCAAGGAAATGATTGGTTCAGGTTATCAGGGGCATAAACATTTCAAAAGGAATCACTCTGCTTCGGGACAGCGAACTGGAAGGATCGCTCAGAGAAAGAAGAGATCCAGTGCCAATACAAACACCAAGAAAACAACCAAACGCAACCGTAAGAAAATTCAAATAACATCAGATATTTTTGATTAGATATGGCGCTAATTAGGGAGAAATCATGTGAGTGTTTTAAAAGTGAATTGGATATTTTCTCGGTAAAACCTACTCAGACAAGCATCTTAGAACACCACACCATCGGATACAAACCTGTTAGTTCTCTGGCAGATAATGCCCCCACCGAGTTTGTAATACCTGGACATGGTGATGATTATATGGATTTAGCACACACAATGTTGAATATAGATGCCAGAATTGTAAAAGCGAATGGTCAGTTATTGCTACCCACAGATAAAACAATTGGACCTGTCAATGATTTTCTCAATGCAATGTTCAGCGAAGTACAAATCTACTTAAACAACAAACTCATCTCGTTTCCATCTCACATGCACCCATACAGGTCTTATTTTGAAAAAGCACTGAACTATGACATATCTGCAAAATCATCTCATCTCCAAAGTGCATTGTGGTACAAGGATACAGCAGGCGCTTTTGATAACGTTTCGGAAGACAACAAAGGCTTTACAAAACGTAACCAACTAACAAAACAGAGTAAAACATTTGATATGTTTGGTTACTTGCATTCTGATATTTTCAATCAAGAGAAATTTTTGATCAATGGAGTGGAAATGCGAATAAAACTGATTCCTTCGAAAAACACTTTCTGCTTGATGGGATTAGATGACAGTGAAGGCAAAGTGGAAATTCTGGATGCTACACTATATGTGAGAAAAGTATCGGTCAGTTCATCCATCAAACTTAGTCACAATCGCATATTGCAAAAACATACAGCAAAATACCCTCTAACAAGAGTACAACTTAAAGCTGTAACTATTCCAAAAGATATTGTTTCAAAAACAATTGACAATGTGATACTTGGACGTCTTCCAAAACGATTAGTTGTGGGGTTTGTTACCAACGATGCATTCAACGGCACACTGTCTACAAACCCATTCAATTTTCAACATTTCAATTACAACTTCTTTACTTTATATGTTGATGGAGTCCAAATTCCCGGCAAACCACTTCAACCAGACTTTGAAAACAACAAGTACATAACAGCATATCACACATTATTCTCTGGAACAGGGATACACTATATGGATGAAGGAAATAATATATCGCGTGAGGAATACCCCCAGGGATACGCATTACTTGTTTTCGATATAACACCAGACGCAGCTGCAAGTGCCATATCCCACTGCAGTCTTCAACGGCAAGGGGCTGTTAGCTTGGAAGTCCACTTCAAATCGGCTTTGGAATCTACTGTGACTTGTGTTATCAACTCTGAATTTGACGCTCTCATGGAAATTAATAATCAAAGAGATATTCATCTGGATTAATTGTATAACAAGGTGAGTTGCACAATATTACCATTTAGTGTCCAGCAATGCTGTCGACTTTAAATTTGCTCCACGGGTTAATATCAAATAGAGCCTTTGACAATCATCATGTTGGGGTTTTCGCAGCTAATGAATTACCTGTACATGTGGAACTACCAGCAGCGTTGATTGTAAATACAGATCCCAAAGATAGCCCCGGGAAGCACTGGGTAGCAATTTACATAGACAGTAACTCCCGGGGGGAATTTTTTGATAGTTACGGAAAACCTCCACATGTGCATAACCATTTGCGATTTTTGGAAAATAACTCTAAATTCTATACGTACAACACTCATCAGATACAAAGTTACGGGTCTGTGTACTGTGGGCATAGAGCCTCTGGTAAACCCATGCATAAATTTCAAATTTTATTCCCAGTACCGATAAAAAACGACAATATTATAACAACTTATTTGCTGACTCGTAAATTAAATTTGGTAACATTATCGTATGGCCAAAACGGATTCCTTGAAATTTCCTTCAAATTTACAGGAGAAAGTACTTACGGAAATCATTTTCTTGAGCGTTTTGGAAGTTCCTGAATGTAGATTTGATCCATTTTAATGTGAATGCGTGTTGTTTTCTGCGAAAATCTCTGTCCGACACGCTGTTTTTCCTCACGCCATTTGCTTTTTGCATGAGAGTGCAATGTTCCGTGTGTTAAGACAATGCAACCCCGTAGCCAGTGTTTCAGCCTCGCCGTGTTTTCACTAGAACCACCTGTCGAGTTCGGAACAAGCCATTTTTTCCGAATTGGTGTCACTTATCGCACAACATTGTAGCAACATTGTGTTCCGACGTCGCAGGAGTGAGGTTTTTTTATAATTTTTCTTTGTAATTATGCTAATGGAACCTAACCTAACAGGCCTAACCTAACCACGTAGGCATTCCTCGTCTGACGTCAATATTCAAGGTTGCAAGAGTGTTGTGCGTAAAGGAAGAGCATTAACAAATTTCGAAAGAAAGATGGTTCCGACCCGAATGGGTGTCACTTATCGCACAACACCCTAGCAACATTGTGTTCTGACGTCACAGGAGAGACCTTTTTCATGTTAGGCAATACAAAGGTAACGCGTCTCTTAGCGAAAATATTATTTTTTCTTTGTATTTATGCTAATGGAACCTCACCTAACCACGTAGGCATTCCTCGTCTGACGTCAATATTCAAGGTTGCAAGAGTGTTGTGCGTAAAGGAAGAGCATTAACAAATTTCGAAAGAAAGATGGTTCCGACCCGAATGGGTGTCACTTATCGCACAACACCCTAGCAACATTGTGTTCTGACGTCACAGGAGAGACCTTTTTCATGTTAGGCAATACAAAGGTAACGCGTCTCTTAGCGAAAATGTTATTTTTTCTTTGTATTTATGCTAATGGAACCTAACCTAACCTAACCACGTAGGCATTCCTCGTCTGACGTCAATGTTCAAGGTTGCAAGAGTGTTGTGCGTAAAGGAAGAGCATTAACGAATTGCGAAAGAAAGATGGTTCCGAATTGAGAAAGGAAGATGGTTCCGAATTTCTGTTTATGGAAAATGAACGTGGTAAATCGCAAGGTTATTTCACAAGTTCTACACGTAAATGCGACGTATTAGCATAATTTCAAATAGAGGCACGAAAGTAGATATTTTCCGGTGAACGAGGTTGCACCACTGCATAAATCGACAAAACACTCTCAGAACGCCCCCTAAACCAGTATGCTATCACGGCCATAATGTGTTACAGATTCGAAACAACAAGTAACAGTAAGTACTCGTAAATAGAGAAAATAAACATTATCTTAGTTAGAAATGCATTATTTCGCCTTAAGAAATGTACCGCAACACGTTAGCGATGTAAAGAAGTCCGAAATATATGATTCTGAGGTGTTTTGCCCATACGATAATAGTACCTTAAATTTATAATACTCGGTACGTATACTAGAAAATATTGACAGTAAATACTGTTTGAAATTTTATACAAGTTACATATAGTCCTAATAGTATATTAATAATTTTGTAGCGTTACAGTTTACAACAGCTTACTTATAATATTTATCTTGTTTTGTGTCTTTACAGAACAATGACGCAATATCCAGAGATGGGATCTTTCAATGCTAGATTGTCCTCTTTCAGAAACTGGCAATCAAAAGAATTCCCGTTTGTAGAAGCTCTGTCCGAAGCAGGATTATTTTACATTCAAAAAGAGGATAAAACAGTATGCTTCAAATGTGGTGGAGGATTATACCGATGGAAATACAGAAACAATCCAATACTAGAACATCGTCGATATTTTCCATTTTGCCCCCTGTCTATAAACCTAATTTCAGATCGACAATGCGGTTAATGCTTTAATTAAATTAATTAATACTTGTTATCCAATATTTCCTCAATATGACGTTTATGATATTCTGCTGATTTTTCTCTCACCATTGATCTTTGTAATGCCCCGCCCCCTCCACCTTTTTTGTCCAGCACATGCTTGGTTTGCTACGCGCGCATGCGTCTCAAAAACACACCCACGCATTTCTTCAAATGTATACCTGCACGCTGCGACATGCAGTATCTCGCAGTTCTTAGTCATGGAATCCTCTATTTCGATGCCGCTGAAAAAAAGATTTCAACCGTACACTAATTTCAAAGGGGTTCTTCAGAAAGAGAGCGATCAGCATTTACCTGAAGAACAAAAACAAGTAACTAGTCTTATACGCCAGTCGATATTATTCGATCACGTCTACTATTTGAATGCTTCGAAAACAAAAGTTATCTCAATCGGACTTTCCTCTCATCTGGATTTCCAACCTGTGGTCAGGCTACACAGAAGCGGGGCGGCCGGTGTTGAACTACAGTTGCAGGAGTGGCACGCTCTTCAGGAATTGTTTCCAGTAATCGACAATTACATCGCTATTCCAGGTGAGCAGCCTCGTGTTTCCTACCCACTTAGTGAGCAACATGAATTGCTGATAACCACACTGTACAATCGCCGTCAGATCATTATAAGGAAGAAACCAGCTTACGGTTCCCTGGAGATAGTGTTCATCGCAGAAAGTTCGTGGCGGAACTTTATGAAGATATTTGTGTGCATCGAGCATGCGAAAGTTATGTGTGAAACAGTGTCGCCGTATCTGAAATCATATTTTGGAAACTGTGTGGAATCTTGCATTCTCGACCTTCGCGAATAATGTTTCGGTTGCACAGATATTTCCCCTGTCCATGCATGTAATAAGGAGAAGTTTGTGCTTTCCCATCTACATGGATGTACAAAACCTGAGCCTTTGTCTATACAAAACATCGACGGAAAAAGACTTTCCAAAGAAGTGTTTGTTTTTTGCGAGAACATGCTTGTGGAAAAAATAGTGAAACATTTTAATTCAGTGGTTGCAGCAGAAAATGGATATGATAGTGACACAATTCCTTATGTGGGTGAGTGAACAAACTTGAAGAATAAAAACTTGTTAAATAACATGCTGATAAACTGGTGACACAATATAAACATTTTACATATGTATGGGTGTGTGTGTGTGTGTGTGTGTGTGTGTGCGGCTCTTTTGAATTTTGTAAATATTGGTAATAAACAGGGATAAAATATATGTCTTGGCTTTTTTCACTTATCACCCTTTTAAAAATCCTCATGGTTTATATTTTCACTGGTAACAATCGTTAATAACAACATTAATAATTAACTATATAATGAAAAACTGTGTATTGTGGACTTGTCGAAGATAAAGCATGAGAGCTTTTCTTCACACTGGTAAAACTCGGTGTTAATAACAACAATAATAATTAACTATATAATGAAAAAGTGTGTATTGTGAATTTGTCGGAGATAAAGCATGAGAGCTTTTCTTCACACTGGTAAGAATCTGTGTTAATAACAACATTAATAATTAACTATACAATAAAAAAATGTGTATTGTGGACTTGTCGGAGATAAAGCATGAGAGCTTTTCTGCACAGCGCTGGACACGCAAAGGCAAGTATCTTTATTTTCATTCTATTTCTAACAATGATTCGCTATTTTTTCTTGTCACTATAAAAAACTAATTTAATTTTTCTTTTATCACATCTGTCGCCATTTTGCTTGTTTTTGTTTAATTCCTCTTTATGCATTGAGGTTAATCGAAACATAACTTTAGACTTTTACATGGAATTGAAACATAGAATCTTGCCTCCTTTGATTGAATCGAACCTGTGACTCCTCTTTGATCACAAAACAATAGTGACGGCCATCTTGCTTATTTTACCTACTCTTTATGCATTTACGCTAATCGGTACTGGGGTCCCACACGGCAAAACAACAGATTCTAATTTATCTTTATACATTAGCGGTAAAGTCTTTGCGTTGTAATCAAAAGGCATTTTGTTTTGATTTTTAATATCTGTTCCTGCCTAAATACTAATGGGGACTTAACACACTTCTTTTTTTTTAAAAAAAAAAAAAACAACAACATCATTATCAGCCAATTTGACATTGTGAATCGAACCCGGGACCTTTTCATTACAGCATAAACATCCTATTTCCAATTAGTTCATTTTCTCTTTGTGCACAAAAAAGCTAATCGGAACTTTTAAACAAATACAATTGAATATCCAATTTTCACCAACATTGGGAATCGAACCCTCAACCACTTGGTTGAAACATCTCGCGGAAAAAAAACCCCGCGCCGCGCCCCAGTCGCCGCCGCCGCCGCCGCTAAACACAAAACGCGGCCGCCATTTTGATTTTATTCAAATACTATTTATGCACAGATGGACTAATCGGGACCTATAATGGCGGGACAAAATAATTGGCCTCATTTAACTACCTAGAGAATCGAACCCGCGACCTCTTCATTACCAGGCGACAACATTAACCACTAACCCAAGGCCGCCATATTGATTTTATTCAAACACTATTTATGCACAGATGGACTAATCGGGGACCTATAATGGCGGGACTAAACAATTGGCCTAATTTAACTACCTAGAGAATCGAACCCGCGACCTCTTCATTGCCAGGTGACAACATTAACCACTAACCCAACTCGATTTTCGAACTCAACCATTTTGTTGCCTTTATTTACACACAGGCTAATCGAGATCATTCAATATTGACATCGTCGCCTTGTAATCAAGGGGGTCCCAGGTTCGATACTCGGTGGAGGCACATAGTGATCCGAATCACCACTTTTCAACTGTAGGTCCAATCCTGATTAGTTTTGCCGTGCATAAAACGGACTTAGAAAAACTAACTCAATCTATCAATCAATCAATATTGACTCTACCAGGAATCGAACCCTCGACGCCTCTTGTTTTACAGAGCAATAACCTTAGCCGCTAAGCTTTCGAGGTAAAGCACCTTCGGCGCCATCTTTAAATCATTTCTTCATGTGTTTGCATCATACGCAATGGTTGCGCGCGCATTTCCTCCACACACACACAAACATACGCACGTGTTAGGTTAGCATACATCAAGAAACAACGTGACAAATCCATTGACCCCCTCCCCCCACCGCTTCCGATGCCTTCAACGTGGTAGAGTGGTTGCTTAGCTCACCGCGGTATGACGCCAGGGGTCCCAGGTTCGAATTCTGGCCTGGGAATGAATGTTCGTGAATTTCCATTCATCAATTTCATCATATCATCACTCATCCCCATCTTCGCAAATTAGCCAAAAGTGGCACAAAAAGAGAAGTAAAATAAAGCAAATCAGTCACTCACTCAATCAATCATATCTACCAAAGGAAAGTAAACTGTCCTCCCCAGGTTTTGGCACCAAGTCCCCCCCAGGTTTTGGCACCAAGTCCCCCCCATTTTTAGAATCCAATCGCCTCCAATGCTGAGGAGCTTTCAAGTATTAAGACCCCTTAACTCTTTTCATAGTTTGCCTTTTTAACGAGATAATACAATTGTACTAGATCTTCGATTTTATCAGAATATATGACTGTGTTGATATTTCTGTGTCTAGTGTCTATCGTAACGAAGCTATAAGCCTGTAGATTTTCAAGAAGCTTCAACCTGACCAAGGGTCATTCACTTTTCTACCAGCCGCTTGCTCCTCTTACGTATTTATAATATGCTAAGTCAAGTGATAAGCAGACTGCCTGAAGTATTGGTGTTACAAACAAGCTATCAAGTAAACAGTGAGTAATTTGCTAACATAATAGGAAGCCAGACACTTGACGAATCGCCACGGAGGAAGTCTCCACTGCAAGAGGAATAGAGGAGAATGGGAACTTTTTTGACTGACTTGGGAGAGTCGAGAGGACTCTTTTGGTTTCTCTCCGAACAGGACGAGTCCGTTTCACTTAGGCTGACAAGCAACCAGAAGCCTGGAGAAAGTTAGTACAGGTTTACGCTTCATTCTTGGATTTGGGCATCAGTCTTCAAGTATTAGACAGGTAATTATTCTTAATTTCACCATGCATGATTCAAGTTCGAAGGTTCTAAAATCCAAGTGTTGACTATTAGTCATTTCCAATTCTTTTCTAGTGTATCTTGTTTCAGTAGTACATCTTGGGCCATTAACATCAGGCCAACTTGCTAGTGAGTAATAGACTCATCTGATGATGACGAGATTTTGTGTACATCACCCAATAAATCAATCAGGAGTGGCTGGTTCGGTCCCTCAAAAGAATGAAACGCTATGCTGGGGAAAGGATATATTGTGAGTGCAAGAGCCAGAGATTGGTAGTTTGGGAAATGTACTAGGGTGTTTCAGTGGGAAGTCCCACTTTTTAAATAGCTATGACATTCGACAAAATAACATTACAATAACGCTACTGTCTGCAAGTTAAGAGGAAAACTGTGGGAGAGTGACCTACCATCACAACAAACCAAGAACTATTCAGGATCTCCAGGCAAACTTTACGGCTGAAATATACAATATTAGTACTGGTGGTGGACCGGTTCTAAGCCCGAAAGTGAGGCTCGGTGAGGCTCGCCTTAATGGTTTGCTCTTGTAAGGCATAAGCCTCATTTTCTCGCAGTGTTGCCAACACCTTACTCGAAAAAATCACCAAGGTTTTTTTTGGTCTAACCTAACCTAAAGCAAGGAGCTGGCAACCTTGCTTGAGGCTTCTTAATAGTTTGCTCTTGTAAGGCATAAGCTCCATTTTCTCGCAGTGTTGCCAACATTTTACTCGAAAAAAATCACCAAGGTTTTTTTCTTGGTCTAACCTAACCTAAAGCAAGGAGCTGGCAACCTTGCTTGAGGCTTGCCTTACAGTGCATAAAGCAAGGTTGCCAACCTACTGGTACTTTTGCCATGGCCTTTTACAAAAAAAGAGAGAGGAGAGAGAGAGAGAGGGAAGAGTTAAACAACCGACAGCTGCCAACACCCACCTACAGCTTTTTTTTTCTTGGTCTAACCTAACCTAAAGCAAGGAGCTGGCAACTTTGCTTGAGGCTTGCCTTACAGTGCATAAAGCAATTTTTGCCAACCTACACACACTGGGCAAGGAGAGCCGGCAACAAACACGCACTGCCGTAAAAGAGAGAGAGATGGGTGGATGGCAACACAGTATGTGTGTGCGTGTGTGTGTATAATATGTAGCATTATTAACTAGAGTGTGTTGGCAACCCACTTACAACTAAAAAAAAATAGAGATGCCAACGTTGCTGTAAGATGAAGAGAGAGAGAGAGATTTATGGCTGGCAACAGTGGTGAGCGAATGCGCCTTATTGTAAATTTTTTCCAAGTCCCAAAAAAAAGAAAAAAAAGAGAGGCCAATATTTATATATATCGTGACCTTTGTAAACCTCTCTCGGGGGAACGATGTGCCACACACGCGCACGCGCGTGCCTTTTATTATTTCCGTATTGTGACGTAAACAAACAAATAATTATTGTTGTTTTTTAGGATTCCTGGCCCCTATAACCTCGCCAGGGTGCGTGGTGCCCAGCCAAAAAAGTAAAGGTTTTCTAACGGCTGCGGTTATCTACAACCGCACCTCTGTAGTGTTTCACGTGTTTTTTTTTTCTCAAACTTCCATGAAACTCTACAGAGGACCTCCGTAATGCATGCAACGTGTACTAACGACTCTAGTGTTATTTTGATGTTGTAATATTTTTGGATATAGAGTTTTATTGTGAGATATAGATAAAAATAATTATGTTTATTATAATATTTTCTTGATGAAGATGGAGAATGTATGTGTGTGTGTTACAAATAAGGTTGCATGCTTTTTTTCTAGTGTGTGTGTATGTGTTTTTGATGTTTCGACAGCATCTGAAACGATAAAAAAAGAAAAATTTTATTGTTAATTTTCTTGTGTAAAAACAACAACAAATTTTTTTGTGCAAATTTTCTGATTTGTCTCTCGTGCTATAGTGCAAAAAAAAGATATTGTAACTGATGACTAATAAAATTGACATTTGTAACTGATCTGAACTAGTGAAATTCGTATTGTGCCATTGTAACTGATTGTGCTAGTACAAAAAATTTCTTATTGTGCAAGAAAAGATGTTAAAAACTTGTTAAAACTGCTCTGTGACCCTCTCGTTCTTCACGTCGTAGGCGAAGGACTTCTCTGCAATCAGGATGACACTGCATAGGGTATCCTCGGGCAAGGCATCGTGGAAGTCGCAGACGACCTTGATGTTGGTTCGATCGTTGACCACAACCTTCTTTCTCTTAGATGTGTTGATGACGGTCATGGGTCTCCGTGCTTTGAATTCGCTGGGCGTGTAGTACATGTCCACGCTTCCCTCGGTCACGCGTTTGTAAGCCGAGAACGCTTCGTAAAGTTTGAGGTAATCGTTTTTGGTCACGTCGAGGTTGTAATTCTCGCGCGGGAACACTTCGTTCCTACCGTTCTTCAGATAAACGTTCTTGATCTTGCAGTCGTCGAACTTGCTGGAATCTTTTTCCTGATTCTTGTCCCTCCCGGTCTGAAAAAGCACTACGACGAAATCTGGCATGTCGAACTGTATGTTGTTGAACTGCGTCGTCACGTCGAATTCCATGTGACTTCCCGACGCCATCTTCTGCACGCACTGGTAACCGTGAAAGTGAATCGGCACCTGCGGACTTTTCAAGATCTCCGCTTTGTACTTGAGGGCGTAGTTCGTTTCGTATTCCACCACCGGCATTCTCAATTCCATGCTCCGGATGACGCATTTCGCCGCTTCGGGTAAAGTGTTGGCTATCGGCGTGGTGCCGTCCGGACCCAAAGTAGCGTATCGCATCAGTGCGTCGTTGTCGTTGGCCGCTCTTCGAAACGTGATCCTCAGTCCTCCCTTCCACATGATCTCCTTGTAGTCCGAGAAGAAACCAGGCAGCAGACGCATGGGAAAGAGCACCGTGTGACTTCTCGTCGATATTTTGGTCCCGGCTTCGAATCCCCCGGCCTGGTAGTACGCTGCGTCCGTTTTGGATAATTTCAACGTTCCCACTGCCGTCGACGTGATGCCTGGATAATCTATTCTGTCGATGACGGTGTTGTGTTTCCTCACCTCCACCTGCGAGAACAGGTGAAGCACGAAGTTGTCCACGAGTATCAAGTTTGCTGCTGCGGGAAACGCGTCTCCGCTTTCTTTCTTCACCACGTCGAATTGAAGGTAGAGGTCCGCTCTGTGAGGATGAACGAACCCATCGCCTACGTCCACGTCGTATTCGATCTCCCTGTTCGCCTCGTTGAGATTGGCGAACGTGCGACGGTTGGGAGGGAAAGATTGCAATTCGTAACTTTCGATTTGCTCCATTTTACATGTATGGTTATTTATTATACGTTGATCTCCACGATGGCCGTCGTAGTGGCACCTGCGAAATCCACCACCTCTTCTTTCTCGTTCGTCACCACCAACTCTATGTCGTCTATGCGGTTGCGACATACTGGAAAATAGATCGGCGAAGAGGGCGTGTAGATGATCGGTTCCATGAACTCGGAACTTGGTTTGAAAGTGGCTATGATTCCCGTCTGCTTGTGACTTCCTAATCCGTCCAAAGATTTCGTGATCATGCCTTCGGCCACGTTGCAGTGTACGTTCAGAGTCTCTATGGCCAAGAATTTAGGAATGTTGGTTGCTACGTGCTTGATGCCAGCTTCGAGTTTGGTGTCGTTCTCGAAACCTAAAAGTTCTCCCATGGTGCCCAGGTCCACGGTCTCCGTCGCGGATAGGATTTCCACTCTGTGCGTGACCGAATTTTGAGAAAGGTATGTGCCTTTGGGTAATTGAGCTTGCAAAGTGGAAAGATTGTATTGTCCTGGCGTGACGACGATGTGTTCGCTTCCGACGCTAATTTTGTTGTTGTGATGCGTGACGTTAGGTATGAGGTACATGCTGTAGAATGCACGCAGAGCCACGGATTTAGGATAGACGATGTCGTCGTGCAGCGTGAGTTTCAAGATTGAAGATTCGCTCGTGAGATGGAACACGCCCATCCTAGTGATGCTGTTTCAGGTTCCACAATGCTTTCTGGAAATCCTCGATCGTAGGGTTATTTATTTTAGAGAGAAACGCGAGCACGGAGAGGCAGAGATGACCGCAGTTCACGTCTCCGAAATTTTGAATGCGTTCGTCGTTGTAGTATATAGAGGTTTTGTTCGTTTTCAGATAATGGATTAAATTTGTAGGTGGAACACCTCCGAAAGAATCGAAAACGAATGCTTTATCATCATTTTTGTGGTAACATATCCAATGCGTGCCTGGATTTTCTTGACCGTCCAAGTTGACTACTCCGCATTCTCTTCTTTTGACGCTTGAAGGTAACGAGTCGGACATGAAAACTCCTCTGAAGTGTTTGATTTGTAACGGTCCGATCAGAGATTCAATGTCTCGGTTGGTGAGTGCTGTTGTTTCTTTTTTTTAAACTTTTTCATCACGCCCTTGCCCCCTTTCTTCTCCATGGCCAGGTTGTGACGTTTCTGTTCTTCCAATTCCGCTTTGTTCTTCTTCGAGTCGATGACGGTTTTCGCGATGGCGGCACTTCCGCCGGCCAAACTTCCAACGGCCCCCAATGCTGCCAGGATGGCCGGGATGCTGAATATGAAACCTCCGATCTTTTGCTGTTTCCGCGAACGCTGCAAGCGTCTCAATTGAGGTGTGCTGAGCAGCAATTTCATTCCGTGTCCTTTCGACAAGCAAGAACGTTTCTTCTCGCGTTGTTTCTTGGTGAGTAACCCATCGAGGGCACCTAGATTTTTTAGATTCGAATATGGTATCTGGTACACGACACCCTTGGGCTTCATTTTGATGCTCTATGTGTTATTTTCACGGTATGTTATTTATATATATATTCTGAGATTTTTTCTTGTGTAGTTTTTTTTTACGGTGTGTTATTTATATACCCCACCCCAATTTTTGTTTCGTGTTCATGGCGATGGTGGTACCCAGTGCGGCGACCCGTTCACCCAGCGATGCGTCTCTGCTCACGAACCTTTCGAAAGCTCCGTGCTCTAACTTTCTGTCTGCTTCGTGACGTGCGTCCAGATCCGTCTGCGTGGTGTTGTAGGCGATGTCGTGATCTTTGCATGCGGCGTCCAACGGATTCACACCTTTGTCTCCTCTCTCCAATCTTTTCTCGAGTTTGGTACCCGGTCCGCAGTACTGGTAGCCAGGTAGATGCATCTCGAAAGGTAACTTGTTGATGATGTCGTTCACGAGTCCTTTTCCTTCGACCACGTTCCAGAATTTCGGAGGCAGCGTGTTGATGATTTTGATCAGGTAACCTATGCCCTTGTCGTCGTTCACGATGAAGTTGGAAAGTTTCGTGCTGATCATGTCCACGATGCCAACCTTCTCGTTGTAGAAATTACGGTTGCCTGCATTCTCTTCGCCGGCTATCACCAACAATCCGTCCACGAGTTTCCTAACGTCGTCCACCCAAACGAATTCTTTGGGTAACGTGTTGTAGCGTTTGACGCCGCTGCCTGTTTTGACCTGGTTCCAAATCGGTTTGATGAGATTCCTGTACTTCTCGCCGCTGCTCGATTTCACCCTATTCTGCGAGGCGTCGTTGTTCTGGTACAAGGCATCCGTCATGATCAGAATTTCCTTGTAACTTTGGTAATCTTCGTCGGTGTAATATTTCGGCTGCTTTTTGGCAACGAGTTCCCACAGTCCCACCGTACCCGGATACCTGTTCCAACTATCCTTGTCGCCTAAATTGACTTTAATGTCGTTGCCTTCGAAGGTCACCTTCGATTTCCCAATCTTCCACACCACACCGCCGCCTTCGCTGGTTTCCATGCTGGGATACAATCCGAACACTTCATCCTTGTCGAATTTCCCCGTGCTCAGGTAGTCTCGTGCCAAAGGTCCCAACTCGGTTTTATCCGAAGACGTGCTGCCTATGGCTCGACGTCGTGCAGGTGCATCCTTCAGTTCGAACGGCGTCGAAGGAATGCTCGAAATGGGCGTGGGTACGGCGTAACTTTTAGCTGCGAGCGGTACGAGTTCGTTGATCAAATTTTTATTTTGTTCCGTGACACTTTTAATTTCTTTACCAAGACTGCTGATGGCATCGATCACGGGTTGATCCTGACGTTTCTTCTCTTCGTAGAATCCGCGATTCTCGGATTTCCAACCTTTGAAGCGTTTCGCGAGGTAATCGCGAAGCTTGAGATTTTCGTCTTCGATTTTCCGTTTCGTCATGACGTTATTTATGCACGTCGTTTCTCACAACGTTGCAACGTTTAGAAAGTCGTTGATTTTGTTTCTGTATTTTCCGTCGTTGGGTTTCCTCGTCATGTCGATCGTCGCGAATCCGAAATCGTCACTGTTCCAGCAAGTAGAGCAGCAGCGTTCCGAAAATTGATTGTAGTTCATGTCTCCGCCTACGTAGTCATCGTACGCATGCTTGAGGTTGGTGTGATCTTGACGAAACAAACATATGAAATTAGCGTTGTCGCGCACTAACTGTTTTGGAATTTTGGAAAACGTTTGAGCTAGGTAGAAGCAATCCATTCCTTTGTGACGACCTTGCGTGAAAAAGTTGCGAATTTCATTTTGATTTTCCAGGATGGCGTCGTCGAACACAACGACTGAATTTTCACGACAATCTTCGAGTGGTTTTATTTCCGAGGCAAACGTTGCAATGTCCAGACCATCGTACAGTTTCATCAGTTGCTGGTATTTGGATTGCTCCAAACTTTTCGAGAACACGTACAGGTGCCTGTTCTTCCAATTTAACCAATTCGGTGCGAGGAGAAAATTGTCCACGAGCAGTGTCGTTTTCCCACACCCCGAAGGACCTACGATCAGACAGCGGATGCTGTCGGGAAGCAACTTACCGTTCTTTTTTTTTCTCGTTTGACTTTCCGGATCCGGTAGACGCTTCACCACGTTCCACGTACTCACAAGATCACTTCGTTCGCGTCGATCCAACTCTTAGAACCGACGACCTGGTTTTGAGGCAATCGACAAAGTCCTCGAATGTGAGATGCTCCCGTACCACCTGTCTGCCGATACCCTTGGCCTTCTTGGTAACGCTGCCCTCGGCTTTAATGGCATAGGCCTTGGCGCGAAGACCTGCAAACTCGAGAATTACATCACCGTCCTTCTCGTCTTTGAGTTTGCCAGGCACTTTTTTGTTTCGGGGCAGGATGCCGTACTGGTTCGGCTGGGGATAGCCCGAGGTGTCGAAGAGGTTAACCAAAGCTGGTACCGTGACTATATCCCTGTATGCATCGGCTGAGTGGACGTGGTACACCAAGCTGTCCGTGTCCGTGTAGAGAAGCGAGATGTTGTGGCTATAATGTGGACGTAATATGTCGTAGTACGTCTCGAACATGTGCAGCTTGCTCAGGTCTAATACTGAGGCACCAACATAAATTGGCTTGTCGAGCCTCACCTCACTCTTCCTCATATGCACCAGAGCAAGCTGCTCATTATAAATGGTCCTCGATTTAAATAATGGGTTTGCTACGAGCCTGCGACATTGTGCTTTCCTCGTTACCAATTTTATGTCCATGCGATTCCGTACATTCTCCATAGTTTTGCCAAACACCGCATTATTCATAAGCTTGAAGAAATCGCGATCGAAATCAGAAGTGGCTGCGGTGCGGTGTTTGGTGTTGAGCTCGATGTATGGTTTCAACCATGGAGAATGCTCGAACTTGAGGATGTGGTGAACTGCGTGGACGGTAACCCCTTGCTTCATCAACCACCGGAGGTTTTGGTAGTGCAGGACATAACGCTCTTTGGACTCGAAATCCATGACGAGCTTCTTCTGGTTGGAATCGGGTGGACACTTGAACTCGGGTGCAGGGGGAAGATCGCTGAACAAATCCTGCAGCTTCTCGGAGAACTCAAGGTCCACCTCGGCGAAGAACCCATGTTCCGAATCGTCGAAGCTTTCGATGTCGAAGTTGGAAGGGTCAGCCCACTCGAACCCTCTAAAGGGGAGTGGCTGCATCATGGAGTGTCCGTAGAGGTTATTGACGTCCGTGTACCCATACAGCACACAAAGTTTCAGACATATTTCAGAAATATTACAATCTTTCATTTATGTTTCTAACATTCTGGTTTCGCGTTGACATTACAGAAAGCATCACATGAAGTCCCAGTTTTGTTTCTGAAACATTGCAATGTTATAGTTTCATTGTCTAGTTTCTGCAACGTCTCATTTTTCTTACATATCTGAGAAATGTTTCAGAGACATTTCCGCAACGTTGGATTCAGTCATCATGCATGCGTGGCGGCCATCCGGGACATTTTCTGCGGCGGCCATGTTGTTACCTTCAACGCTGACCGGGAGTCGTTCACATCTTATGAAGAATAATGTTGTTTATTGCGTGGTAAGTTGAATATTATTAATGCCAAAGTGTGTTTAATTGTGTTATACTTATCCACGCTATATATTTAATCCGAGTAGTGGTATTTGTGGTGGGGACAGCGCGAGAAAGGAAGAGCATCCCCTCAAGCAGATTTGCTACACTTAAAACTTGCTCAACATGCCCATATGAGTTTTTTGAGCAAGTGTGGAATCTTGTCTAATTCAAGATTTTTGTAAAAATGCCCTCGGGAATTTTTCAGAAAAGAAGAGCTTCCTCAGATTGATTTGCACATACTTACAAAAGTTGCATCAGCCAGATTTTTGTTCATAAACTTGTCAATTTTTGGCCATACCAGAAATTAAGCTTATAGTATGTTTTTCTGTCAAAATCCCAGGAATTTTGAATTGATATCTATTGGGTTCTGAGACCGAGTGGAGTGTGGTGCATGGTTTTTATTGCCTTGTAATCAAAAGGTTCGGGTTTGAGTCCTCATAAAATCTGATGGCAAAATGTTAATATTGTAGTTTTGTAAACAAGGGGCTCTGGGTTCGAGTCCTGATAGATGTGGCATTCTATATGTGAGATTTTGAGAATAAATACTGCTAGTTGATAGCTCCCGGATCTTAAATTTGGTAAAAAATGTTATATAACAGAGCAAAATTATTCTCTATTAAGAATCACCAGAGTTTTGTTATCTGGGTAAAATATTAGCTCAACAATACGGGCAAAACTGCCTGATCAATACAATAGAATGGAGGTCAAGTAAACATTCCATGTTCTTTCCAATCTTTTGATCAGTCCCATGTTTCTGCCAACAATTAATCATGCTAGCCTGGGAGTTGTATGCCAACAGATAAAATCTTTATTGTGTTCTTTCAGAGAGTTATTCATCATCAAAGAGACATTAGTAAATGCCTGAGTGATTATATCTGTTGATATTACCTACACTGTGCCTTTTTCCGAGGGAAATTACATGTCATTTGTCATGGGACTCAAAGAGAAATTCTTATCTGTACTGTGCCCCCCCTTTCAGGGACCATTCCATCATATTGAGGAAATTTCTTCATGGATATTGTCATGCAAAGGTTTCGTCTTGTTGCAAGTTTTTAACTTACAGAATAATCATTGTAATATTTCTGTATTTCAACTTTTGGCAAATGTATTGTATTTTGGGTAGGTATCTGCTACGAGCAGAGGTGGTATAAAATGGGTAGGTAACTGACGGTAAAGTATTGTTTTATATCCAAAGGGCTTCTGTGTTTGAATTGTGCTTCTAGAACTGCTCTGTGACCCGCTCATTTCTTACATCATAAACATATGATTTTTCTCCTATGAGAATAACGCTACAAATGGTGTCATCTGTTAATGCCTCGTGGAATTCACAGATAATTTTAATGTTTGTCCTGTCATTAACCACAACCTGTTTTCTTTTTGAGGTGTTAATTACAAACATAGGTCTCTGTGTTTTGAATTCATCTGGTGTGTAATACATATCAGTATTGCCAGTAGTGACTCTTTTGAAAGCCGAAAAAGCCTCATATAATTTAAGAAAATCATCCTTGGAAATGTCTAAATTATAATTTTCTCTAGGAAAGACCTCATTTCTGCCATTTTTAAGATATATATTCTTGATGTTGCAGCTATCAAATCTACTTGAATTTTTTTCCTGATTATTGTGTCTTCCAGTCTGAAACAATACCACCACAAAATCGGGCATGTCAAATTGAATGCTGGAGAATGAGTTTGTGGCATCAAATTCATAATATGTGCCAGATGCGGGCTTCTGTACGCATTGATATGTGTAAAATTGCAGAGGAATCTGTGGATTTTTTATTATATCTGCTTTGTATTTAAGAGCATAACTGGCTTCATATTCAACAACTGGGATTCTTAACTCCATAGTCTGAATAATGCATTTGCCTGCATCTGGTAAGGTATTAGGCAGAGCTTCTCCTGTAGGGTTTAATGTGCTGTACCTCATCAAAGCATTGTTATCATTGGCAGCTCTTCTAAATGTAATTCTTAACCCGCCTTTCCACATAATTTCTTTGTAATCCGAGAAGAATCCTGGCAACAGGCGCATGGGGAACAGTACAGTGTGGCTCTTGGTTAATATCTTATCACCAGCCTCAAATCCACCTATTTTGTAGTAAGAAGCCTCGGTTTTGGATAATTTTAATGTGGCCAAAGCTGTGGAGGTAATGCCGGGATAATCCACTCTGTTTATAACAACGCCATGCTTTCTGATCTCAATTTCAGAGAACAGATGCGGCACAAAATTATCCACCAATCTTATATTTGAATTTGCCGGATAATCTGTACCATCGAGCTTTACAACATCAAATTTGATGTATAGATCTGCTCTGTGAGGGTGTATAAATCCATCCCCTACATCAAGATCAACCTCAATCTCTGTGTTGGGTTGATTTAAATTTGCAAATGTCCTCCTGTTTGGGGGGAATGATTGTAGCTCATAACTCTCAATATTTTCCATTGTATGTATTTTTATTTAAATGTTAATCTCTATGATAGCAGTTGTTGTGGCTCCAGCAAAATCAACTAATTCTTCTTTTTCATTAGTGACCATCAATTCAATGTAATCTATTCTGTTATGGCACACAGGAAAATATAATGTTGGGGATGGATTGTAGATGATGGGCTCCATAAATTCGGAATTAGGTTTGAATGTTGCAATGATGCCAGTTTGTTTGTGAGTGCCTATGCCATTTGATTTGGTGATCATACCCTCGGCCACATTACAGTGAATATTCAGAGTCTCTATGGCTAAGAATTTAGGTATATTCATAGCAGTGTGTTTGATGGCCGGTTCAAGTTTCGTGTTGTTCTCAAAGCCTAACAGCTCTCCTATAGTACCCAGATCCACTGTTTCTGTAGCAGATACAATCTCTACTCTGTGAGTGACAGAATTTTGACTTAACACTACACCTCTGGGTAATTGAGCATTTAGAGTGGACAGATTATATTGCCCTGGAGTGATGACAATTTTTTGATCCCCTACTGCAATTGTGTTGTTGTGGTGTGTAATATTAGGGATCAGGTACATGCCGTAAAATGCTCTGAGAGCTATTGTTTTGGGATACACTATGTCATCATGCAATTTGAGTTTCAATATTGAATTTTGGCTGGTGAGATGGAATACCCCCATGATGTTTTAAATACCACAAGGCCTTTTGAAAATTTTCAATTGATGGTTTATTTATTTGAGACATATATCTGAGAACAGATAAACACAAATGTCCGCAATTAACATCTTTGAAGTTTTGAACACGGGCATTATTGTAATAAAGATTAGCTGATTTTAGATATTTTATTAAATTTTCAGGTGGATCACCTCCAAATGAATCAAACACAAATGCCTCATTGTTTAAATATTTATAACAGATCCAGTGAGTGCCCTGATTTTTGTACTCATCCAAATTAACAATGCCACACTCTTTGTTGAGTGGTTGTTCTGGCAAAGAATCAGACATGTACACACCTCTAAAATTTTTGATGCACAGTGGCTTGATTAAAGCTTCAATATCTTGGTTTGTAAGCGGCTCTTGTTTTTTTTAAACTTACTCATGGCTCTCTTAACACCTTTGCCTTTTTTCTCCATTGCCAGGTTATGGCGCCTCTGCTCATCTAATTCTGCCCTATTTTTCTTGGCATCTATTACCGTTTTTGCTATGGCAGCTGATCCCCCAGCCAAGCTCCCAACAGCCCCGAGAGCAGCTAAGATGGCAGGGATGGTAAATATGAAACCCCCCACATGTGATTTTTTTCTTGATTGCTGTAATTTTTTTAATTGGGGGGTACTAAGCAACAATTTCATACCATGTCCCTTCGCAAGACAAGAAATTTTTTTCTTGCGCTGCTTTTTGGTTAAAAGACCGTCAATAGTTTTAAGAGATTTGAGACCTGCATAAGGTATTTGATACATAACACCCTTGGCCTTCATTGTAGGTTTATTATATACATATTCACAGCCCCCACCCCAGTTTTTGTTTGGTGCTCATAGCTATGGTGGTCCCCAATGCTGCTATTTTTTCACTCAAAGATGCATCTTTGCTTACAAATCTACCAAATGCAGCCTCTTCTAATTTCTTGTCTGCAACATGTCTCTTGTCAAGATCAGAATGTGTGTTGTATGCTATGTCATGGTCTCTACAAGCAGCATCTAAAGGATTTACACCAGGATCCCCTCTGTTTAATCTATTCTCCAATTTTGTGCCTGGACCACAATACTGATAGCCTGGAATGTGTAGTTCAAATGGCAACTTGTTTATAATGTCATTAACCAAGCCCCGACCCTCAGAAATATTCCAAAATTTAGGGGGTAGAGTATTAATAATTTTTATGAGATATCCAATCCCCTTAGGGTCATTCACTATAAAATTAGACAATTTTGTGCTTATCATGTCCATAATTCCAACCTTTTCATTGTAAAAATTGTGGTTGCCAGCATTTTCCTCCCCAGCTATCACCAATAACCTATCCACAAGTTTCCTGACATCATCAACCCACACAAATTCTTTAGGCAGGGTGTTGTATTGTTTGATTCCACTGCCAGTCTTGATCTGTGACCATATGGGCTTGATTAAATTATTGTATTTTGCTCCACTGCTCGACTTGACTCTTTTTTGTGTGGGATCATTGTTCTGGTATAGAGCATCTGATTTTATTAATATTTCTTTGTAATGTTCATAATCTTGCTCTGTATAGCTGCCAGGCCTTTTCCTAGTCATCAGTTCCCACAATCCAGGTGTGCCGGGATACTTAACAAAAGCATCTTTTTCTCCGAGACGAGATTCTGAATATACAATCAGATCATCTCCCATAAATGTTACTCTGAAATTGCCAATTCTATGAATGATGCTACCATCAAGCTCTGTGTCAGCATATAAGCCAAAGACCTCATCTTTGTTGTCTTTAGGAGTGGTTAAATATTTTTGAGCAAGAAGACCCAATTCAATAGGATCCTGACTAGCCTCAATTCTTCTAGGAGCAACAGGACTAGGTGTATGAATACTGGAAAGTGGGGTGAATGGATAATCTAATATGTTCCTTGCAGCTACAGGCACAAGCTCTGTGATCAAATCTTGATTTTGCTCTGTAACAGTTTTGATATTCTTACCTAAATTATTAATAGCATCAATTACAGGCTGTTCTGTTTGTTTGTGTTTTTCATAAATTCCCCGGTTCTCTGATTTCCATCCCTTGAATCTTTTTACAAGATAATCTCTTAACTTAAGATCATCAATGATTGGTCGTTTCATGGTTGTTTATTTATGTTTCAACGTCTAGAAAATCGTTGATTTTACTTCTGTATTTGCCGCTACTGGGTGTTCTTGTCATATCAATTGTGACAAACCCATAACTGTCCTGGTTCCAGCACCTGCTGCAAAATTTAGAAAAGTCATTGTAGCTCAAGTCCCCACCTACATATTCATCGTGTATGTGTTTGAGGTTGGTATGATCTTGATGAAACACACATATAAAATTGCTGTTGTCCCGGATCAGTTGCTTGGGTATTTTTGAAAAAGTCTGTGCCAGGTAGAAACAATCAATGTTTTTGTGCCGCCCCTGTGTAAAGAAATTTCTAACCTTGTTTTGATTATCCAGTATAATGTCATCAAACACAACAACAGAATTATCGAGACATTCATGGAGTGGCTTAACATCTGGTTCAAAAGTAGCAATATCCAATCCATCATATAGCTTCATCAGCTGCTGATATTTTAATTGTTCCAAGCTCTTAGAGAAGATATACAAGTGCCTGTTTTTCCAGTCTAACCAGTTGGGTGCCAATAAAAAATTATCAACCATTAGTGTAGTTTTACCACAAGCAGATGGCCCGACAATAAGACACCTAATATTATCAGGCAGCAAGTTGCCATTTCTCTTATTCTGTTGTTCAGGTTGTGGCAGCCTTTTTATAACATCCCAGGTGCTCATATTATTATTTTGTCTGCATCGATCCAGCTGTTTTCCGGATGACCCAGCCATTTGACAAGTAACTTGTTGCCTTTTCTGCGGATGATTTTTTCTATGAGATATGTGTCAGGCTGCTTAGTTTTGCTGAGCTCTTGTTCATAGAACCTGCCTTTGAGAATTTCTCCTCGGTGATCTTTTATTATATATGTGTTAAGGGTCCCGGGTTTAATTTGAACCACTGTAAATAATTCTGTGCTCCAGTTTCTTGTAAAGCCTCTTTTGAATAAGTGCTTATATTTGCTGATTCTTACTTGATCACCCACCCTGTATTTGGCCCTTCTTGTTGTTGGCTGGTATCTAGGATAATAAACAGTCCTGATCAAATTTTGCTCATCAGATGAAGTTACTTCAGAGGGTTTCATGTTGATTGTGGAATGGACCGAGTTGTTATATTTATGTAGAAGTTCTGGAAGAATATTAATCCATTTATAACTACCTTGGAGTGTAAATTGTTTATACATAAGATTTTTTAAGGTTCTGTTGAATCTCTCTACAATTGAGGCCTTGAGATCACTGTAACTCGAGTAATGTTTTATTGCTTGGCTTTTAATAAATTGTTGAAACACAGAATTATAAAATTCTTTGCCATTATCTGTTTGCAAATAGCGCGGTGATCTTCCTGAATGATTGATGATTGTCCTGATGGCTTCTGTAACACATTTTCCAGTCTTGGATTTGAGTGGCACAGCCCAGGCAAATTTTGAAAATGTATCTATTACAGTGAGTAGATACTTGTAGCCCTTGTTGATTTTGTCTAAGTTTTTCAACTGTCCACTTGACAACTCAATCAAGTCGCTCTGCCATAAATCATCTATGCCCTTTGTGACTACTGGGAGTCTCTTAAAATTATGCCTGGCTTGTCTGTGTAATTCATCAACTATAATTTCTCTAGACATAATATGTAAACAAGAATATTGCAACTATGGGGTATTCAGCAGCTGATACTGCAGGATTTTCTAAATATAATTTGTCTCCTATTTGTATATTAAATTCCAGAGAGCCATCATCTTCAGCATAAGATGTTTCTAATGTATTGGGGTCTGTAAAATCCTCTAACTCTACACTGGTGACCTTTGCTTTGTTCTCAGCATTTGTTATTGATAAGGTAGGGTAGTGGTGTGCCTGTGGCTGATGCCAATATTTGATCTTGATTGGTCTCAATGTGCCCCCAACAAAAAACTGGTAATAAAATTGTGCAGGGGACAGCATATATATTTTGCCACCTGGTGTAAATGGTGAATCATATTCTTTGTTGGGGATGCTGTACAATTCAAGAATTACTGTATGTTTTGGATTCTCGATTATGCCTGTTATTTCCTTTTCTGCTGTGAGCAATCTGCTTGTTACAGATTCAAGGTGCTCATTGATGGTCCTAACAACATCATCGTGGCCTGGCTTGATTTTTATGTCCACAACAAGTTTCTTGTATTGTTGCACAATCTCTTGAAGCTGGGTGGCAAAAACAGACAGGGCATTTGCTTGATTGGATTCCATGGTCCCTAGCTGTTGCTTGATATTAGCTACAATTTGTTGCAAATTTTCAACAACTGCCAATTTTGAATTTTGAGCAGTAAGATCATGGACCTGTCTTCTGATATCCTCAAACAGGGCATGCAGTTCATTAATATGTTGATTGGTTGGAAGAGTGGCCACTGTCTGAGTGAGTTGTTTGATCTCTGCTTGGATATTCTTGATATCTTCTGATTTCAATATGCGATTCACTGCTCTCTTAATATTTTTAAGTTCCTGTGATGTAGGAAGATTTGATACTGTATTTTGCAAAGATTCAAGTGCCAATTTCACATTGTTTAATTCAGAAGCATCAGCCACATTTTGCATAGCATTTTGGAGCAGGGCTATATCTGCCTGAGTGGGTGTGGATTGTTGTAAAATTTCAAGTTTTGTTTGAATATCATCAATCAAGTGATGAAAATGTGACAGCTCAGATTCAGTGTTGAGGTTTTCAAGCTTTGTGATTTGTTGCTGGACACTGACAAGAGTATCTACAATCCCAGGCAATCGGGATTCTTGTACATTTGCCAAATCACTTTGCACTGCTGCTATTGTACCTTCAAGATGGGTTATGGTACTTTGAATTTTTCCAAAATCTTCATATGTTTCAAGTTGCAGCTTAATGTTTGCTACACTCCGAGTTATTGCACTCAAAGCATCAGAAGATGGCAAATTGTTCATAAAATTTTCAAGTGTCTCAATTTTTTCTTTAACCTCGGCTATGGCATTGTTCAGAGTGTCCAGATTAGGTATCTGGAGTGACTGAATCTGTTCTTTTAGAGTGGAAATCACTAGATCAAAATCTTCTTGTGATTTTATGCTTTTGACAATTGTTTGGAGCTGTGTCTGGACATTATTTATCTGCTCTTCCAATTGCTGTTTCAATTGCTCGGAATTGGTGGCCTGGGTCTTAAATTTGGCTTGAAGAGCTGCTACAGCTTCTTCTAAACTTTGAAAATTATCTAATGTTGCCAGATCAGTATATTTCTGAAGCAACAATTTGAGTTCTGAGTCAATTTTAAGAAGAGGGTCCATGCATTGTGATTGTAAATTTGTAATTTCTAATTGAAGACTGGCATTGAGTGTGGTTTGTAAAGCTTGTAAATCACTTCTTAATTTCTTGACTCTGACATCAAGCATAAGAATCTCATCACTGTGATCTTCATGTCTTGTGTGGCCAAAAATATCGTTAGGCATTTTTGTTTTAATGGTTATTTATTATAGAGTATCTGATTCTTAATTCTATAAAAAAGGGTATAAGCTTGTCATATGACCCAGGGACCTCAATATATAAGCAGTCACCAGCAGAAACAGTATAAACAGTGCCAGAAATCATGTTTGAGTGCTTAATTCTATAAATATTTCTCCCTACTGAAATCTTGACATCACCCTCAGGGGTTGTAATAAATTGCAATTGCCCACCTACAGGTAATTGGTAATGATTTAAATTATTGTTAAATATGTACAATATTTTGCCTGTTTCTTCATCAACATCTGTAAGTATGCTGTTCAGATGAATAATTAACAAGCCACTCAGTTTAGACAGCATATCAGAAGAGGGTTGTGGTGTTGGCAGGTCCATAATTTTGAACCCAAATAAGTTCATAGGCATGTTTATTTATTTCAAATCCTGCTCTGTAATTGGGCATTGTTTCCCATTTTTCAAATCGCAATGACCCCATGGTAAAGTATGTATGCCACATGATAAAATGCATCTCTTATCATCATGTGGGTCCAGGGCCACTTTTCTTACAATATTTGAAGTCAATAAGTGATCCACACTCTGGATTCTGGATTCTGATGTTTTGATTGAATTCTGGGATTTGAGGCAATTTTTATAATCTTCAAATTCAAGATCTTTGTCAACAGCTACTCTGCCAATGCCCTTAGCCTTTTTGGCAACAGTGCCACTACATGTCTCAAAAGTGTACATCTTGGCACTTAACCCAGCAAATTTCACAATAACATCACCAAGTGTCTCATCTTTTAACTTGCCAGGCACCTTTTTGTTGTGGTGTTGAATCCTTGTATGTTCACTGGTATCAAAATATTCAAGCAATGCAGGCTGTGACATATCTTGATAAACATCTTCTGTTTGAATATCAAGAATAAAACTATCCGTGTCCATGTACAATAATTTTACACGATCACCATAAAAAGGTTTCAACACATCATAATACAATGTTAACATATGTAATTTGGACAATTCCAATATCACAGCCCCTACATAAATAGGTTTATCAAATTTGATCTTTGTTTTCTTCATGTTGAAAAGTGCCATGTGCTCATCATAAATTTTTCTGTAATTGAAATTAGGCTTTGCAACCAATTTTTTGCTCCGGCTGGGGTCAGTAATTATTTTAACATCGGTATGTTTTCTGACATTTTCTATAGTTTTGCCATAGACAGAATTCACCATCAATTTAAACAAGGCCTTATCAAATTGGCTTTTTGCAGATGTTCGAAGCTCCGTGTTTGTATCAATGTATGGTTTCAACCATTCTGAGTGCCTGAACCTCAAAACTTTGCCAACTTTGGTCACTTGAACACCATGATTCATCAGGAACTGGAGGTTTTTGTAATATATGACATAATCCTGTTTTGGCTCCAGTGTCATCATGAGCTTCTTCTGTTTAGAGCCAGGTGAGCACTGAACCTCGGGAATTGGGGGCAGATCAGAAAATGTGTTGTGTAAATCATCAGGAATTTTCAGATCAACCTCTAAGATGAGACCATAGTCACTGTCATCAAAATCCTTAACATTCTCAATATTAAAATCTTCAACCCATTCAAGCCCTGCATATGGCAATTTATCCATCATGGCATAACCATAGAGGCTGTTTGCATCTACATACAGTATAAAATTTGATGGCCGTGCTGGATCATAATCAGGCATATGCTTGTTATTTGCTCTGGCATATCTCTGGGAACATTGCACCATCCCCCCTCTTATACATTTCTCCATAAACAGATACATATCTTGATCGTGGATCAGATCCAATTGCTTTTTAGTGTTGAAAAACATTGCGGCCCATGCTAGGCCCGGGGCACTGTAAAAATATATTGGGTCCAGTTTATAATTTTGCATGGAAGATTTTCTGAATGCTTGCAATATATCAGCTAAGAGAGTGACATCAAGTTTTAAATATGCCATGTGATAATCACCAAATGTCTTGCAATTTAAATTGTTCCACATCAACTGAGCATGGTGATAATCATCATCAGTGATTCCAGATCCTCTGATTTTGCTGTAAAACTCTTCTTGTGGTGGCAGGGAACACTCATCAAATTTAGAAAAATCTGTAACATAGTCATATGGATATACACCCTTCCGCCTAATTAATTTCAGGTCCTGATTTGGAAACGAAGCACGTGTGATTTTGAATTGATCATCAGATAATTGACTGGCCAATGTAACCAGGCTAGCAGATAAAAATCTGTAAGAATCAAGAAATCTTATGTGAATAGGAACACCATCAACTTTAATTATCTTGCTAATAGATATATATTTCTCATCATTTTCAGCTAAAATATTTAAATTCTGCTTGTCAAACCCCTCGTACCTGATCAGATGATGGAAATCATAATTGGATGCTCCATGGCAAAATATGGGGACAAATCTTGGTCTCTTGATCTTAATATTACAGCTATTACACAGGGCCATTAAGAATTTACCATCTGTATGAGAATGGTGATGTACCTTGATATTTGTATCTGAAAATTCACAATCACATACCGGGCATTTTTCTGTATTGTTGAAATCCTCAATCTGTTTCTCTGTTAAAGGCAACATAGGCTTTGATTTTAATAAGATGTTAGATGCTATGTCACGGCACACATTTTCTATTCTATGTGCAAATATTTTGATGGCATTTGGTCCCTTGTATGAATATTCTTTAATAACAACACCATCCCGTATAACCATAAAACAAAAGCTGGAAGGTTCATGTTGCTGGTATGGTGTAATTGAAGATTCTTCGGGATCTGGATTGCAGAATGCAAGAGATTTGAGGTTTGATTCAGAATCCCAGACAATATATACTGGGTGTTCCAACGAGGCTTCATACTTTTTGAATTTGCAATTTTCACTTGGCATTGGCATCACCATATGAACAGGTTTATGGTTCCCACAGTATTTCAGATGCTCAATTAACTTGTTTTTTGCAATTTCTGCACTCTCTTCCCGAACCCCCTTAACCATTTTCCTGCCATCAAATTCAGTTAAGCATCTTCTGCACAACTTAAATATTTTTTTATATTTGTCTAGTTGTGTTCTCACTAAAGCTTCAAGATTATGTATCAGAGTGTAATGGTATGTATCATCCCCTTCAATTAAGAGCAGATCAATCGGAATTGCAGATTCATCATCAATTGTACTGATTCTGAGAGGTGCTATCGGACAATTGCCAGTGGAACAAATAAATACATTAATAGATAATTGTTTGCCATTGATGTGCCTGGCCCTTTTTTCAAATTTATCAATATTCTGAACTGACATTGGATATTCTAAACCCTCCATTACATCATCAAAATCATGTTCATGCTGTTTGTAATAAGTTATTCTCTGAGGATCCCTTGAAACTGGATACAAAGCAGCTAATATACACCACAAAAAGCATTTCTGGTCATTATTTTTTATATTGACCACGGCTCTTTTGTTTTTGATATTGGCAGGTAATGACACATATGTAGATCCTTGTAATGGGTTGAATTCAGAAATATTAACATATAACTTGTGTGATGAACCGCATAGGCTCCATCCGGACTCTTTTGCCGCAAATTCAGAGTGTCTCATATTCAATTGATCTATCAACCTGCTTATTATTTTGTCTGAATTTGCATTTGAATATACAGGTACAGTTTCTGTTATGTGGGGCTGTGTAAATTTTGTGTCATTTGGTTTCTTATATTGAGTATACAATTTGAGGGAGAGCTTATAAGAGCCATTTTGTGCATTTAGAATTGCCTGCAGATCAGAATTTACACTGTTCAAGAAATTCTCAATGCCACATCTTGGCTCTGATACAAACTTGTGATCCCTTAATTGGCCGTTAAAACTGCTACGGATGGGTTCATAGCGTGGCTGCTTTGCTGCTCTGGCATTAAGAGGTGCTTCGTGCCTTCTTTTCAGACCAGATGTGGATGGTTGTACAGAGCAAGTATCTTTATGTGTATATGTGAAATATTCCATGTTATATTTTCTATGGCATTTGGGGCAAATTTTTGTGGGAGTTCTGTATTTGTCTGGGTTACAAATTTTTTGGTGTCTGGCCCAATTAGAGCTGGATATATTTTTATTGCATTGGTCGCAATATTTTTGATTCGGCATTTTTACTGTTGTTTATTATATACAATTTCCTGGGTTTCAATTCAAAACTTTATACTGAATAAAAAATATCAGTTGGGTTCAGCTGTGTGCTTTGTATGTGTGTATGTATATATGTGTGTATACACTTAATATTTTTGGCTTTGGTATTTATATAAAATTTCCTGGGTTTTAAATCAATCTCTATGCTTATTATGACAGGTTGTAAAGCCAATAGCTTACAAATGGAATATTCATTCACACTGCCATTCCGCAAATGCCTGCACGGACATGCATGTATAGAATGGCAATGACCTTGTTATGTATTAATTTTTGTATAACAGGCTGGGACAAATATAAGCTTGACTCTAAATATGAGTGGATTACAACAAATATCAGATTTTATAATGTTCAATTAAACCAAACAGGCCTGTAAGTATGAGAAGCACTGTATCAACACATCTGTTCCCCTCAGTCACTCTCACATAACTGGCTGATGCAATAATCGGGAATTTCTGTAAATACTGGCGCTGAGGAAAAAATCAATACTACCGTCTCGGGAATTCCACACACTGACACAGAGGGGAAACATGCAAACACGGAGCAATTCTAGAACAGGGCTCTACATATTACATTGTTTTAATATTAGATAAGCAAATTGAATGGTATCCAATTAAACTTAAACCAGAAGTAAATATATATGTGTATAAGCTTAATTTCTGGTGTGGTCAAAAATTGACAAATTTATGAACAAAAATCTGGCTGATGCAACTTTTGTAAGTATGTGCAAATCAATCTGAGGAAGCTCTTCTTTTCTGAAAAATTCCCGAGGGCATTTTTACAAAAATCTTGAATTAGACAAGATTCCACACTTGCTCAAAAAACTCATATGGGCATGTTGAGCAAGTTTTAAGTGTAGCAAATCTGCTTGAGGGGGGCTCGTACTTTCTCGCGCTGTCCCCACCACAAATACCACTACTAATCCGTGTTGTGTAACGTGTGTGAAAAAGTGAGTGGAAACAACGCAGTTCAAGCCAGTGTTTAAAGAAGTATTTTGTTTTGTTTGTTTAATTAAAATATGTGGACGTAAAGAAGCACTGAACTTCTCCACTTCATGAAACTATAATCGCGAGAAATAAGTTGCCTGCGTTGTGTGTAGTGAAAAAGTGAATGGTCGAGACGCAAAGTATTTCCCTGCATGTTTTTACTGTTAAAAATAGCTATATAGTTCTCGTTTACGGTATATGACCCCCCCGTAAATTTTGCACAAAGTTTGTCCTCTTCTTTTTAAAAAATGTTGTTTCTCACTTCCCTGTGCGTAGTGAAGAGGCGTAGAATACCACGTAAGTTGTTACGTTCAGAGCCTCTATCTAATACAAATTACGAATCAACTGATTTGTTCTGTGACATCGTTACGTAATGTAAGTCTACGGCAGCACCACAGCCACGGTCATACTTGTTAGATCAGCTCTCGATTGGTTGCACAAGCTATCAAGAATAAAATTATCCTATGAAAAAACCTTTAATAATAGCTCAAATGAACATAGGGTGTTAGGTTACTCACTTATGTTAATAATCTCTCTCTTTCTCTCTCATGTAGTCTTGTATAGTTTTGTTTCTCATGAGGCTTGCGATGCCCTCCATATATTATTTTCATAATTTTTTCGTAATTAGGTAGGTAGAATTAAAGATTATTGACAAGAATAAAATACAAGGTTAAAATGTAATTATGATGCTGCACGATTGCACAAGTTGCAGATGTTGTATTTAACTAGACATGCTAAAAGAAAGATGAAACATGATTTTTTTTTCTGCGGAATACCGAGGAATTATTTAAAAAGTAAATGGAAACACTGATTTTCACTAATATTAACGATTTGGATGTTACATGACATATTGAGCATTCACTAAAAACCTTTATGCTAGTTCTGAGCAAATAATATGAAGTAAAAGCAATTTTTCTTGCCAAAATTCAATCTGTTTTATGGCATTCTCCGAGGTTACATTTATAAAAAAACTGATTGGTGCTGACATGAAGAATGTAAATTCTTGATGTTGCCTTGCAATTTTCTTCAAGGCTATGATGTTTATGACTCCCACAGTTAGTTTTTATGCAGATTTAGCAGTAATTGAGTATTTTATGGCTGATTTAAGATTAGTTTCTTTCGCAAGAATGATCATTTTTTGACAAAATTTGGATTTCAAATTACAGTAATACAAAACTATGAAACAATACAAGTTTAATATACTAGATTTGGGTCATTTGTGGTTCAATTGTTATTATTAAGTTTGAAGAGGTAAAAAATTGGTAATATTTAGTTGTTTTTATGCTAAAAATCCATTCAATCATCATTTCTTTGTAATTAGGTAAGTAGAATTATGGATTATTGACAGAAATAAAATAAAAGGTTAAAATCAAATTATGATACTGCATGATTGCACAAGTTGCAGATGTTGTATTTAACTTAGCATGCTAAAAGAAAGATGAAACATGAATTTTTTTTCTGCGGAATGCCGAGGAGTTTTCTAAAAAAGTAGATGGAAACACTGATTTTCATTAATATCAACGACTTGGATGTTACATAACATATTGAGCATTCACAAAAATCTTTATGCTAGTTCTGAGCAAATAATATGAAGTAAAAGCAATTTTTCTTGCCAAAATTCAATCTGTTTTATGGCATTCTCCGAGGTTACATTTATAAAAAAACTGATTGGTGCTGACATGAAGAATGTAAATTCTTGATGTTGCCTTGCAATTTTCTTCAAGGCTATGATGTTTATGACTCCCACAGTTAGTTTTTATGCAGATTTAGCAGTAATTGAGTATTTTATGGCTGATTTAAGATTAGTTTCTTTCGCAAGAATGATCATTTTTTGACAAAATTTGGATTTCAAATTACAGTAATACAAAACTATGAAACAATACAAGTTTAATATACTAGATTTGGGTCATTTGTGGTTCAATTGTTATTATTAAGTTTGAAGAGGTAAAAAATTGGTAATATTTAGTTGCTTTTATGCTAAAAATCCATTCAATCATCATTTCTTTGTAATTAGGTAAGTAGAATTATGGATTATTGACAGAAATAAAATAAAAGGTTAAAATCAAATTATGATACTGCACGATTGCACAAGTTGCAGATGTTGTATTTAACTTAGCATGGTAAAAGAAAGATGAAACATGAAATTTTTTTCTGCGGAATTCCGAGGAGTTTTCTAAAAAAGTAGATGGAAACACTGATTTTCATTAATATCAACGACTTGGATGTTACATAACATATTGAGCATTAACAAAAATCTTTATGCTAGTTCTGAGCAAATAATATGAAGTAAAAGCAATCTTTCTTGCCAAAATTCAATCTGTTTTACGGCATTCTCCGAGGTTACATTTATAAAAAAACTGATTGGTGCTGACATGAAGAATGTAAATTCTTGATGTTGCTTTGCAATTTTCTTCAAGGCTATGATGTTTATGACTCCCACAGTTAGTTTTTATGCAGATTTAGCAGTAATTGAGTATTTTATGGCTGATTTAAGATTAGTTTCTTTCGCAAGAATGATCATTTTTTGACAAAATTTGGATTTTAAGTTACAGTAATACAAAACTATGAAACAATACAAGTTTAATATACTAGATTTGGGTCATTTGTGGTTCAATTGTTATTATTAAGTTTGAAGAGGTAAAAAATTGGTAATATTTAGTTGTTTTTATGCTAAAAATCCATTCAATCATCATTTCTTTGTAATTAGGTAAGTAGAATTATGGATTATTGACAGAAATAAAATAAAAGGTTAAAAACAAATTATGATACTGCATGATTGCACAAGTTGCAGATGTTGTATTTAACTTAGCATGCTAAAAGAAAGATGAAACATGAAATTTTTTTCTGCGGAATGCCGAGGAGTTTTCTAAAAAAGTAGATGGAAACACTGATTTTCATTAATATCAACGACTTGGATGTTACATAACATATTGAGCATTCACAAAAATCTTTATGCTAGTTCTGAGCAAATAATATGAAGTAAAAGCAATTTTTCTTGCCAAAATTCAATCTGTTTTATGGCATTCTCCGAGGGGACCTTTATTAAAAAACTGATTGGTGCTGACATGAAGAATGTAAATTCTTGATGTTGCTTTGCAGTTTTCTTCAAGGCTATGATGTTTATGACTCCCACAGTTAGTTTTTATGCAGATTTAGCAGTAATTGAGTATTTTATGGCTGATTTAAGATTAGTTTCTTTCGCAAGAATGATCATTTTTTGACAAAATTTGGATTTTAAGTTACAGTAATACAAAACTATGAAACAATACAAGTTTAATATACTAGATTTGGGTCATTTGTGGTTCAATTGTTATTATTAAGTTTGAAGAGGTAAAAAATTGGTAATATTTAGTTGTTTTTATGCTAAAAATCCATTCAATCATCATTTCTTTGTAATTAGGTAAGTAGAATTATGGATTATTGACAGAAATAAAATAAAAGGTTAAAATCAAATTATGATACTGCACGATTGCACAAGTTGCAGATGTTGTATTTAACTTAGCATGCTAAAAGAAAGATGAAACATGAATTTTTGTTCTGCGGAATGCCGAGGAGTTTTCTAAAAAAGTAGATGGAAACACTGATTTTCATTAATATCAACGACTTGGATGTTACATAACATATTGAGCATTCACAAAAATCTTTATGCTAGTTCTGAGCAAATAATATGAAGTAAAAGCAATTTTTCTTGCCAAAATT
This sequence comes from Lepisma saccharinum, assembly GCF_977018435.1. Taxonomy (NCBI): domain Eukaryota; kingdom Metazoa; phylum Arthropoda; class Insecta; order Zygentoma; family Lepismatidae; genus Lepisma; species Lepisma saccharinum. Next base: position 42,687,099 of record NC_139254.1, read on the forward strand.
CAATCTGTTTTATGGCATTCTCCGAGGTTACATTTATAAAAAAACTGATTGGTGCTGACATGAAGAATGTAAATTCTTGATGTTGCCTTGCAATTTTCTTCAAGGCTATGATGTTTATGACTCCCACAGTTAGTTTTTATGCAGATTTAGCAGTAATTGAGTATTTTATGGCTGATTTAAGATTAGTTTCTTTCGCAAGAATGATCATTTTTTGACAAAATTTGGATTTCAAATTACAGTAATACAAAACTATGAAACAATACAAGTTTAATATACTAGATTTGGGTCATTTGTGGTTCAATTGTTATTATTAAGTTTGAAGAGGTAAAAAATTGGTAATATTTAGTTGCTTTTATGCTAAAAATCCATTCAATCATCATTTCTTTGTAATTAGGTAAGTAGAATTATGGATTATTGACAGAAATAAAATAAAAGGTTAAAATCAAATTATGATACTGCACGATTGCACAAGTTGCAGATGTTGTATTTAACTTAGCATGCTAAAAGAAAGATGAAACATGAAATTTTTTTCTGCGGAATTCCGAGGAGTTTTCTAAAAAAGTAGATGGAAACACTGATTTTCATTAATATCAACGACTTGGATGTTACATAACATATTGAGCATTAACAAAAATCTTTATGCTAGTTCTGAGCAAATAATATGAAGTAAAAGCAATCTTTCTTGCCAAAATTCAATCTGTTTTACGGCATTCTCCGAGGTTACATTTATAAAAAAACTGATTGGTGCTGACATGAAGAATGTAAATTCTTGATGTTGCTTTGCAATTTTCTTCAAGGCTATGATGTTTATGACTCCCACAGTTAGTTTTTATGCAGATTTAGCAGTAATTGAGTATTTTATGGCTGATTTAAGATTAGTTTCTTTCGCAAGAATGATCATTTTTTGACAAAATTTGGATTTTAAGTTACAGTAATACAAAACTATGAAACAATACAAGTTTAATATACTAGATTTGGGTCATTTGTGGTTCAATTGTTATTATTAAGTTTGAAGAGGTAAAAAATTGGTAATATTTAGTTGTTTTTATGCTAAAAATCCATTCAATCATCATTTCTTTGTAATTAGGTAAGTAGAATTATGGATTATTGACAGAAATAAAATAAAAGGTTAAAAACAAATTATGATACTGCATGATTGCACAAGTTGCAGATGTTGTATTTAACTTAGCATGCTAAAAGAAAGATGAAACATGAAATTTTTTTCTGCGGAATGCCGAGGAGTTTTCTAAAAAAGTAGATGGAAACACTGATTTTCATTAATATCAACGACTTGGATGTTACATAACATATTGAGCATTCACAAAAATCTTTATGCTAGTTCTGAGCAAATAATATGAAGTAAAAGCAATTTTTCTTGCCAAAATTCAATCTGTTTTATGGCATTCTCCGAGGGGACCTTTATTAAAAAACTGATTGGTGCTGACATGAAGAATGTAAATTCTTGATGTTGCTTTGCAGTTTTCTTCAAGGCTATGATGTTTATGACTCCCACAGTTAGTTTTTATGCAGATTTAGCAGTAATTGAGTATTTTATGGCTGATTTAAGATTAGTTTCTTTCGCAAGAATGATCATTTTTTGACAAAATTTGGATTTTAAGTTACAGTAATACAAAACTATGAAACAATACAAGTTTAATATACTAGATTTGGGTCATTTGTGGTTCAATTGTTATTATTAAGTTTGAAGAGGTAAAAAATTGGTAATATTTAGTTGTTTTTATGCTAAAAATCCATTCAATCATCATTTCTTTGTAATTAGGTAAGTAGAATTATGGATTATTTACAGAAATAAAATAAAAGGTTAAAATCAAATTATGATACTGCATGATTGCACAAGTTGCAGATGTTGTATTTAACTTAGCATGCTAAAAGAAAGATGAAACATGAAATTTTTTTCTGCGGAATGCCGTGGAGTTTTCTAAAAAAGTAGATGGAAACACTGATTTTCATTAATATCAACGACTTGGATGTTACATAACATATTGAGCATTCACAAAAATCTTTATGCTAGTTCTGAGCAAATAATATGAAGTAAAAGCAATTTTTCTTGCCAAAATTCAATCTGTTTTATGGCATTCTCCGAGGTTACATTTATAAAAAAACTGATTGGTGCTGACATGAAGAATGTAAATTCTTGATGTTGCCTTGCAATTTTCTTCAAGGCTATGATGTTTATGACTCCCACAGTTAGTTTTTATGCAGATTTAGCAGTAATTGAGTATTTTATGGCTGATTTAAGATTAGTTTCTTTCGCAAGAATGATCATTTTTTGACAAGATTTGGATTTCAAATTACAGTAATACAAAACTATGAAACAATACAAGTTTAATATACTACATTTGGGTCATTTGTGGTTCAATTGTTATTATTAAGTTTGAAGAGGTAAAAAATTGGTAATATTTAGTTGCTTTTATGCTAAAAATCCATTCAATCATCATTTCTTTGTAATTAGGTAAGTAGAATTATGGATTATTGACAGAAATAAAATAAAAGGTTAAAATCAAATTATGATACTGCACGATTGCACAAGTTGCAGATGTTGTATTTAACTTAGCATGCTAAAAGAAAGATGAAACATGAAATTTTTTTCTGCGGATTTTCAATCTGTTTTAGGCATTCTCCGAGGAGACCTTTATTAAAAAACTGATTGGTGCTGACATGAAGAATGTAAATTCTTGATGTTGATTTACAGTTTTCTTCAAGGCTAAGATGTGTATTTTACTTGTGCAAAATATTGTTTTTTGAAATGAAAATTCTGACCAGAATTGATATTATGACATTATTTCCTTTCAGAAAAAAATGAATGTTACTGCACTCCAACAAGAGGTTATAGCGGAGAACCTGCAATGAAATACTTCTTAACAGAACAGAAACAATTGTATTTTGACAAATTTAGACAAATAAAGAATATATTTTATGAAAAAAATATTATTTTTACGTATAATAATAATGCATGTCCAATTTTTAGAGTTCAATGGTGACATGGATAGTGTCTGATCACTCGCTGGTGTAAAAAAAAATGTATCAAAGTATGCTTATTTATATTTATTTGGTTCTTTGAATTGATGTTTTAAGTCCACTTTATGCATAAATAGGGTAATCGGGACTGGACCTACAATTCAAAGTGGGATCCGTATCACTGCAATGTGCCTCTACCAGAGTTTCGAACCAGAAATCCCTTCATTACAAGAAGCTTAATTCAATTTCTCAGTGTATTCTGAAACTGACCAACCCATCTTAACCACTATAACAACGTTGAAAGTCAAACATGGGTGAAATAAAAATGATTAAAAAATAATAGAAATGAGAACATATAATTATATCTTTGAAGTAATAATTCAATGGAAATTGCTCACAAGTAACATTAAGAGAATTAATTTCTCTAACTAGTAACCACAACCTCTGATACACACTGCACATTTAATATTATAGAGAATGTCAAAACTTTTCATTGATTTATAAATTTTTAGTTATTATTCAATTATATTATTCGTATTGTTACTGCCTAAAAATTGCTAAAGTTTAGCTTGTCTCCATTTTGCACTTGTGAATTGATATTTATTTCCCAGTTGTGGTTACTGGTTCATTTACTGAATTTATTTTGTGGTCAAAGTGTATCTACATTTCTACCATTATGTAAGTGTATAGGATATTTTTACATTCATTTTGAATTTTTATTTGAGATACGTAAAAGGTGAGAATGTCACATAGTAAATTTTAGTATCCGAAAGTTATATTTGAAGACATGTGCTCAATTGTGATGTTTGAAATTAATTTGGAATATTGCTGTGTAATTCTGAAAGTTCGAACACCATATAGGTTGAAAACTATACATGTGGAACATGTATTCTGTCCAGGAAAAATGTTTTTATTCATACAGACACATTAGAGTAGAATTTTCAGATGACCATGACTCATAGAATCATGAATGGATTTCATACAACACTAAAATGCTTCCAGCTTCTCATCTATTAGTAGAGGGGACGGGAGCATTATGCTGATCACAGCACTCAAATCCCACCTTCTTTGTTGGTTGGTGCTTTAAGTCCACTTTATGCACAGTAAGGCTAATCGGGACAGGACCTACAGTTTAAAGTGGGATCCGAACCACTTGTGCCTCCACCGGGTATCGAACCCGGGACCCCTTGATTACAAGGCAATGACGCTACAACTGCGCCATGGGAGAGGCCCCACCTTCTTTGTGACAGGGTGCAACAAACCACGGAGAGCTTATTACATGTAAAACTTTACACACATTTGATGGTCGTTTAGGATTTGGTGGCGAATACCAGTATTTTTCTTTTTTTTTTTTAGTTGTAACTGTTGTCTGGTTTGAATGAATGTGTATTTCGTAATTTTATGCACTTTCCCCCCCTCGAGAATAATTGTAGCAATTGAGATACTTGGTCATTTGAGGAGAGGTAAAATAAATATAATTAAATATCATTCCTAATTAGGTATCAAACATTGTGAATTTTATTTTCAGGAAATGATTTACAAATAAATATTGAAATAAAGGGGCTTAACACCAATAGCCCCCCTTAAATATTTCACTCGTGAATACAGTACTGATTCCATTCAATATAACCGCAATGTAAAATTATATCACTGTAATGTAGCTGAAATATCACAAAACCTTACGGAAATGTATTTGTAATGTTACACTGACATGTTTCTGCAATGTTACATTGACACGTTTCTGTAATGTTGCACCGATATGTTCCTGTAACATTACGAATGTTATGTTAGATTCGCGGACATTTTTACATTGCTGAAACATACCTGAAACATCACAGTAATGTTTCGCAATGTTGCTGCAATGTTACAATGTTTCACGAGTTACGTATCCGTAACATATCTGAAACCATGTTGTGCTGTATGGGTACATGATGTAGCTGGACGGTTGTGAGGGGTCGTAACCGGTGGACATGTGGTGATTGTTGGCGTGCGAGTGTCGCTGCGACACCTGGACCATTCCACCCCGCACGGCACGTTCTACAAACAGCATCATGTCCACGTCCGAAAGAAGCTCCAGCTCGATCTTCGTCACCAGAAACATGGCCGACCATGCCAGTCCAGGAAGACTGTAGAAGTATGCAGGGTCCAGCTTGTAGATGGTCTTCGCAGTTGCACGGAACGTCTGGAACACGTCGGCGAGGAGCGTCACATCAAGTCTGAGGTAGGCGTCGTGGTAGTCCCCGAGAGTTCGACAGCCCAGCTCGCGCCACATGGACTGGGCATGGTGATATTCTTCGTCGGTGATGTTCGAGCCTCGCAGCTGACTGTAGAAGTTTGATCGAGGAGGTAGCGACGTCTCCGCGAACTTGGAAGGGTCTGTGACGTATTCATAGGGATAGACCCCCTTACGCCTGAAGAGGCCGGCGTCCAAGTTCGGAAAGTTTCCGGAGGTAATGAGCATTTGCTCGTCGCTAAGCTTCCCTGCGAGAGCATCGAGGCTGGCCGGGAGGAACCTCAGGGAGTCGAGGAAGCGAAGCTCGACGGTAGAGCGTAATTCTGAGATCGACACTCGTTTGCTCACACTGATGTAACGCTCCTCGTTCTGGGCGAGAACGCTGATTCCCTCGTTGTCGTACCCAAGATGCTTGACGAGGTGGTGGAAGTCGTATCCCGAGCCATTATGAAAAAACACAGGGATAAATCGCGGGTCCCGGGCCATGAGGTTGCATCCGTTGCACCAAGGACCAACGTACCTACCGGTAAAGTGATCATGGTGTTGGACTTTACGGTTGTTGGCGGTGTACTCCTTGACGCAGACAGGGCAAGCGATGGACTCGTCGTGTCTACGTTGATCGTCGGGGGGCAGTGGGAGCATAGACTTGGGGGCCAACAGTACCTTCCCTATCTCATTGGCCTCGACAACCATCCTCTCGAGGAAGTGTTTGGCTGCGTCGGGACCACGGTACACGTAGGGCTCGGGGGCGATGTGCTGGTCTCGTCGCACCACAACGTAGGCATAACTCGAAGCCTCGTGGAGTTGGTAAGGGGTGGTGGAGGAAACTTCAGGATCGGGATCGCAAGTGGACAGGGGTTTGAGGAAGGCCTCGAAATCCGCGATGATGATAGCGGGATGCTCTACCATGGCACCGTGCATGTGGAAACGCTCCACAGTGCCAGGTTTGGGCAAGACTGCCACACCTGGCTCGTTGGCATTGCAGTAGATCTTGTGGCTGGCAAGCTTCTCTGCAGCGATGTTGGAGCCTCGAACATGTTGGTAGTCCTGCTGTTCTCGATTATCAAAAGTTGACAAGCACCTTCGACAAACTTCTATGCTATCACGATGCTTGCTTTTTTGACTCGACACCAACAGAGAGATGGAACGGATGAGGGTGTAGTGGTGATGGGTCTCGTCCTTGATGAGCAGAAGGTGAATTTCCTGCGCACCATCGTCCTCTACGTCGCTCACCCTGATGGGGTACACCGCATTTTCGTCAGTGATACCGTAAACGTTGATGGCCAACCGCGCACGAACCTCAAACTTTCGAATGTCCGGGACCTCCACGGGATAGTCGATCCCAGCCATCGCATCTTCCAGCTCTGGCTCGTAGGGTATGTAGTGGTTAACGCGTTTTGGATTATTTTTTGGCTCAACTGGGTGCAGCGCTGCCAGAACACACCATACGAAGCACTTGGCGTCACTGTTTTGAATGTTCAGGACAGCCTTCTTTGCCACAATGGTAGGTGGTAAGGGGACGTAGCTGGAGGCGGAGAGAGGCACGAACTTACAAAGTTTGACGCACAGTTCGTGAGGCTCGCCACACAGCGAACCCCCCGAGCCTTTAGCTTGATGTTCCTCCTGTTTTGCCACCAGCTCATCGGCAAACTGGTTGTAGATGACCTCGAGGTTGTCGACATCCGCCAGATGCAGCGTCTTCGCCTTGGTGTTGTGGCAGAAGCTGTAAATTTCGTCAGACGGCTTCTTGTACTGGCAACGTAGCGATGCGTAGAATTTGGTGGAGTGCGTTGCAAGCGCATCGCCGAGGATGGAAATGATTTTGGCTTGCACGTTCTCCAAAAAACTACGCACGTCGCATGAGCCCTCCGAAGTGAGGACAAAGTCCTCTAACAACCGCTCGAAAGCAGACTGGTTCGCTTTCGCCACAGGCTTGACACGTTTGGCGGATGGTGCATTGATGGAGGCTGCTTCTGCCTTCCTCTTGGTGGAGGTCGAAGACTGGGCCCCAGATGTATTTTTGCTTAGACAAGTAAGCTTATGCTTCTTGGCATACGCAATTGTGAAGCGTTTATTACATCCGGAACACAGTTCGGTGGCAGTTAAATGCTTGCCTGGCACGCAGGTGCGACAATGTCTTGCAAAATTTTGGCTTGATATGCTTATTTTGCACACAGGGCAACTTTTCATGGAGCGCATTTTTTTTGGGGGTATGTTTATTTATATGTGATCTGTTGGTGGTAGAGCGTTTACAAAAAAAATGCCTTACGAGAAAAATTTTGTAGGCTAATTCTAATTAGTGTTAGTTTGAGGGTTTATTTATGGGTGGTGTTGTCTTCCTTAAATATGTGCTTTAATAAACCCTGTAAAAAAATTTAAAAAAAATATATAAGAAAAATATGATTGTAGATAGAAAAAGCACAATAAATATTGTATGCATGTGTAATTCTATTTAGCTTATTTTTGCTAGACACGAATCTTCTTCAGATTTTATTGCCTACTAGTATATTTTTCTACCAATCTAGTAGATGTGTGAAACTATGAAAATGTTCTTGTTTAAGCACTAATCATTATGTTTCCAATAGGACTCCTATGGGACGTAAAACCTTGTAACTTTGCTCTATGTATATACTAGTGCTTTTCCAACATATTCACAAAACCTTAGAACCTTCACAGACAAAAAAATAAAGTTTCCCCCCTGTGTACATGTATAATTCGAATCCCACTGTAGGTCCAGTTTCGATTAACCTTACAGTGCATAAAGTAGACTTAAAAAAAAAATCCAACTCAGAGTATCAACATATTCAAAAAGATAAACACACACAAAAGAAAATACTCGAAAACTAGCTAAATTTACTCAAGCTTTTATTTTTCATAATGTCAAGAGCATCTACCTCTAGCGCGGGTTGCTTGTTGCTGACTTACAGACTGATAAGAGCTTATGTAAGAGCACCCTGCTTGGCGACGAGCTGTAGAAGCCACAATTACCTAACCTATTTTTTTTAAATATATTTGTAAAATCCATCTAATATCTGAATTTAAAAAAATATATTATATTTGTTAACTGTTTAAGAAAATTTTTTGCAAAATACCCCGACAACGTTTCAGCTACTAGGACCTCATTACCATGAGCCTAATCCTAGTAAGCCACATACACACCTGTTCTTCGTATCGCATATGCTAGTAAGTCAGATGACATACTGGGAGAATCACATTTCCCCCAATGATCCCACCACAACAAACGTCGCACATGCTAGAAGAAACAGGATCAGGATATTTTATGCTAAATTTACGGCTGCCTGTATGCAGTTATAGGCAAATCATTAAAAGAGCGCTCTAATATACAATGATTTCTCCTACCATGTACCCTAACATACAATTTAACATAACAAATAAAATTTCGATTCGTCTATATATACCCAACAAAACTCAAAAACTGTCATACGCGAGAGCTAATATTTTGCAACAACTATAATTACCCAACACTAGCAACAAGAACAAAAAAAATATATCAATTACTTGTATAATATTAATTAGTAACTTTAGATAATATTAATTATTAGTTTTCAGTTGTAATTAATTTTAAAAAACAATTAATAACGTGTTAGGTGATGATAACCAAGTGCAAAAAGCATTGCTTTTTTTTTACACACAAACAAAACACCACTTAGTTCACAAAACCTCTAACAGATGGCAGATAGTTACATGGTTCTAGTTAGGATGATTTTTGGGTTGTTGGATTGGGGTTGAAGAAGACTATTTGTTGTAGTGACCACAGTATTGTTTTTTTTTTGTGTGTTTTCTGTTCTCTTACGAGAATTAATATAGGTTGTCATAGAACCCTCCAATTCACAACTTAGGAAAAATCTGTTTGGTGATTCATCATGTACACCTATATGTGAGAAAAAATATGAATAGAACCTATGCTCGGAAATTCAAAATGGCGACCGGAAGTGGGGTTATCTTTGAAACGGCAAGACTTAGAAAAAATCTGTTTGCGGATTCATCAGGTACACCTATACGTGAGAAAAAGTATGAATAGAACCTATGTTCGGAAATCCAAAATGGCGACCGGAAGTGGGGTTATCTTTGAAACGGCAAGACTTACAAAAAATCTGTTTGCGGATTCGTCATGTACACCTATATGTAAGTAAAATATGAATAGAACCTATGCTCGGAAATCCAAAATGGCGACCGGAAGTGGGGTTATCTTTGAAACGGCAAGACTTAGAAAAAATCTGTTTGCGGATTCATCAGGTACACCTATACGTGAGAAAAAGTATGAATAGAACCTATGTTCGGAAATCCAAAATGGCGACCGGAAGTGAGGTTATCTTTGAAACGTCAAGACTTAGAAAAAATCTGTTTGCGGATTCGTCATGTACGCCTATATGTAAGTAAAATATGAATAGAACCTATGCTCGGAAATCCAAAATGGCGACCGGAAGTGGGGTTATCTTTGAACCGGCAAGACTTAGAAAAAATCTGTTTGCGGATTCGACGAAAAAAAAAAACACGTGAAACTCTACAGAGGTGCGGTTGAAGATAACCGCAGCCGTTAGAAAACCTTTACTTTTTTGGCTGGGCACCACGCACCCTGGCGAGGTTATAGGGGCCAGGCATCCTAAAAAACAACAATTATTATTTGTTTGCTTGTTTGCGTCACAATACATGCGCGCGCGCGCGTGTGTGGCACGTCGTTCCCCCGAGAGAGAGGTTTACAAAGGTCACGATATACAAACATTGGCCCCCGGGACTTGGAAAATTACGATATGGCGCATTCGCTCACCACTGTTGCCAGCCATAAATCTCTCTCTCTCTCTCTTTATCTTACAGCAAACGTTGGCATCTCTATTTTTTAGTTGTAAGTAAATTGCCAACACACTCTAGTTAATAATGCTACATATTATACGCACACACGCACACACATACTATATTACCATCCACCCATCTCTCTCTCTTTTACGGCAGTACATATTTGTTGCCGGCTCTCCTTGTTTAGTGTGTGTAGGTTGGCAAAAATTGCTTTATGCACTGTAAGGCAAGCCTCAAGCAAAGTTGCCAGCTCCTTGCTTTAGGTTAGGTTAGACCAAGAAAGGCTGTAGGTGGGCTGTCGGTTGTTTAACTCTTCCCTCTCTCTCTCTTTTTTTTTTGTAAAAGGCTATGGCAAAAGTACCAGTAGGTTGGCAAATTTGCTTTATGCGCTGTAAGGCAAGCCTCAAGCAAGGTTGCCAGCTCCTTGCTTTAGGTTAGGTTAGACCAGGTTAGGTTAGGTTAGGTTAGGTTAGGTTAGGTTAGGTTAGGTTAGGTTAGGGTGGGTTAGGTTAGGTTAGGTTAGGTTAGGTTAGACCTGGTTAGGTTAGGTTGGGGTGGGTTAGGTTAGGTTAGGTTAGGTTAGGTTAGGTTAGGTTAGGTTAGGTTAGGTTAGGTTAGGTTGTTTAACTCTTCCCTCTCTCTCTTTCTCTCCTCTCTCTCTTTTTTTTGTAAAAGGCTATGGCAAAAGTACCAGTAGGTTGGCAACCTTGCTTTATGCACTGTAAGGCAAGCCTCAAGCAAGGTTGCCAGCTCCTTGCTTTAGGTTAGGTTAGACCAAGAAAGGCTGTAGGTAAGCTGTCGGTTGTTTAACTCTTCCCTCTCTCTCTCTTTTTTTTTTTGTAAAAGGCTATGGCAAAAGTACCAGTAGGTTGGCAACCTTGCTTTATGCACTGTAAGGCAAGCCTCAAGCAAGATTGCCAGCTCCTTGCTTTAGGCTAGGTTAGACCCAAAAAAAAACCTTGGTGATTTTTTCGAGTAAGCAGCTGGCAACACTGCAAGAAAATGAGGCTCATGCCTTACGAGAGAAATCCATTAAGGCGAGCCTCACCGAGCCTCACTTTCTGACGTTGAAACCGCCAACTTGCACTACTGAGGCACGAACTTGCAAAGTTTGACGCACAGTTCGTGAGGCTCGCCACACAGCGAACCCCCCGAGCCCTTAGCTTGATGTTCTTCTTGTTTTGCCACCAGCTCCTCGGCAAACTGGTTGTAGATGACCTCGAGGTTATCGACATCCGCCAGATGCAACGTCTTCGCCTTGGTGTTGTGGCAGAAGCTGTAAATTTCATCAGACGGCTTCTTGTACTGGCAACGTAGCGATGCGTAGAATTTGGTGGAGTGCGTTGCAAGCGCATCGTCGAGGATGGAAATAATTTTGGCTTGCACGTTCTCCAAAAAGCTACGCACGTCGCATGAGCCCTCCGAAGTAAGGACAAAGTCCTCTAACAAACGCTCGAAAGCAGACCGGTCTGCTTTCATCGCAGGCTTGACGCGTTTCGTGGATGGTGCATTGATGGAGGCTGCTTCCGCTTTCCTTTTGGTGGAGGTCGAAGGCTGGGCCCCAGATGTACTTTTGCTTAGACAAGTAAGCTTATGCTTCTTGGCATACGCAATTGTGATGTGTTTATTGCATCCGGAACATAGTTCGGTGGCAGCCAAATGCTTGCCTGGCACGCAGGTGCGACAATGTCTTGCAAAATTTTTGCTTGATATGTTTTTTTTTTGCACACAGGGCAACTTTTCATGGAGCGCATTTTTTTGGGGGGTATGTTTATTTATATGTGATCTGTTGGTGGTAGAGTGTTTACAAAAAATACCTTATGAGAAAAATTTTGTAGGCTAATTCTAATTAGTGTTAGTTTGAGGGGTTTATTTCTATATGGGTGGTGTTGTTTTCCTCAAATATGTGCTTTAATAAACCCTGTAAAAAAATTTAAAAAAATATATAAGAAAAATATGATTGTAGATAGAAAAAAGCACAATAAATATTGTATGCATGTGTAATTCTATTTAGCTTATTTTTGCTAGACACGAATCTTCTTCAGATTTTATTGCCTACTAGTATATTTTTCTACCAATCTAGTAGAGGTGTGAAACTATAAACATATTCTTGTTTAAGCACTAATCATTATGTTTCCAATAGGACTCCTATGGGACGTAAAACCTTGTAAGTTTGCTCTATGTATATACTAGTGCTTTTCCAAAATATTCACAAAACCTTAGAACCTTCACATTCAAAAAAGTAAAGTTTCCCCCTGTACACTTGTATAATTTTAATCTCCAAGTTCGATACCCGGCGGATCCCACTGTAGGTCCAGTTTCGGTTAGCCTTACTGTGCATAAAACAACAAATCCAACTTAGAGTATCAACACATTCAAAAAAATAAAATTTCCCCTGTACACTTGTATAATTTTAATCTCCAAGTTCGATACCCGGCGGATCCCACTATAGGTCCAGTTTCGGTTAGCCTTACTGTGCATAAAAATAACAAATCCAACTTAGAGTATCAACACATTCAAAAAAATAAAGTTTCCCCTGTACACTTGTATAATTTTAATCTCCAAGTTCGATACCCGGCGGATCCCACTGTAGGTCCAGTTTCGGTTAGCCTTACTGTGTATAAAAATAACAAATCCAACTTAGAGTATCAACACATTCAAAAAATAAAGTTTATCCTGTACACTTGTATAATTTTAATCTCCAAGTTCGATACCCGGCGGATCCCACTGTAGGTCCAGTTTCGGTTAGCCTTACTGTGCATAAAACAACAAATCCAACTTAGAGTATCAACACATTCAAAAAATAAAGTTTCCCCTGTACACTTGTATAATTTTAATCTCCAAGTTCGATACCCGGCGGATCCCACTGTAGGTCCAGTTTCGGTTAGCCTTACTGTGCATAAAACAACAAATCCAACTTAGAGTATCAACACATTCAAAAAAATAAAGTTTCCCCTGTACACTTGTATAATTTTAATCTCCAAGTTCGATACCCGGCGGATCCCACTGTAGGTCCAGTTTCGGTTAGCCTTACTGTGTATAAAAATAACAAATCCAACTTAGAGTATCAACACATTCAAAAAAATAAAGTTTCCCCTGTACACTTGTATAATTTTAATCTCCAAGTTCGATATCCGGCGGATCCCACTGTAGGTCCAGTTTCGGTTAGCCTTACTGTGCATAAAACAACAAATCCAACTTAGAGTATCAACACATTCAAAAAAATAAAATTTCCCCTGTACACTTGTATAATTTTAATCTCCAAGTTCGATACCCGGCGGATCCCACTATAGGTCCAGTTTCGGTTAGCCTTACTGTGCATAAAAATAACAAATCCAACTTAGAGTATCAACACATTCAAAAAATAAAGTTTCCCCTGTACACTTGTATAATTTTAATCTCCAAGTTCGATACCCGGCGGATCCCACTGTAGGTCCAGTTTCGGTTAGCCTTACTGTGCATAAAACAACAAATCCAACTTAGAGTATCAACACATTCAAAAAAATAAAGTTTCCCCTGTACACTTGTATAATTTTAATCTCCAAGTTCGATACCCAGCGGATCCCACTGTAGGTCCAGTTTCGGTTAGCCTTACTGTGTATAAAAATAACAAATCCAACTTAGAGTATCAACACATTCAAAAAAATAAAGTTTCCCCTGTACACTTGTATAATTTTAATCTCCAAGTTCGATACCCGGCGCATCCCACTGTAGGTCCAGTTTCGGTTAGCCTTACTGTGTATAAAAATAACAAATCCAACTTAGAGTATCAACACATTCAAAAAATAAAGTTTCCCCTGTACACTTGTATAATTTTCATCTCCAAGTTCGATACCCGGCGGATCCCACTGTAGGTCCAGTTTCGGTTAGCCTTACTGTGCATAAAACAACAAATCCAACTTAGAGTATCAACACATTCAAAAAAATAAAGTTTCTCCTGTACACTTGTATAATTTTAATCTCCAAGTTCGATACCCGGCGGATCCCACTGTAGGTCCAGTTTCGGTTAGCCTTACTGTGCATAAAACAACAAATCCAACTTAGAGTATCAACACATTCAAAAAAATAAAGTTTCCCCTGTACACTTGTATAATTTTAATCTCCAAGTTCGATACCCGGCGGATCCCACTGTAGGTCCAGTTTCGGTTAGCCTTACTGTGTATAAAAATAACAAATCCAACTTAGAGTATCAACACATTCAAAAAATAAAGTTTCCCCTGTACACTTGTATAATTTTAATCTCCAAGTTCGATACCCGGCGGATCCCACTGTAGGTCCAGTTTCGGTTAGCCTTACTGTGCATAAAACAACAAATCCAACTTAGAGTATCAACACATTCAAAAAAATAAAATTTCCCCTGTACACTTGTATAATTTTAATCTCCAAGTTCGATACCCGGCGGATCCCACTGTAGGTCCAGTTTCGGTTAGCCTTACTGTGCATAAAACAACAAATCCAACTTAGAGTATCAACACATTCAAAAAAATAAAATTTCCCCCGTACACTTGTATAATTTTAATCTCCAAGTTCGATACCCGGCGATACCAGCGAATTCCACGCCGCCGGAACGGACGTTCCGCCCGGTACGGAAGTTGATGTTTATCGCGGCGTCACGAATCGCACACCGGCTGCACGGAAGCTGATCTTCACGTGTATTTCTCACAGGACACGCTAAACGCCACGTGCATCCGTAAGATCATAGCCTTGTGTAAAAAATCAAAAAATTTAAAAACGATAAAATTTTACCACCGGGCAAACTGCTCGAAATGGACGCCAAACAGAACACGGCTAAATTAATAATAAATAGTATGCACGGGTAAATATACAAATTGAAAGACATCCCCGAAGAGATTCGCCCCCCACGTCAATCAATTTTACGTTCGAAGGCCGTACGGGAAAACCTTTACTTTTTTGGTTGGGCACCACGCACTCCTGGCGGGGTTATGGGGGCCAGGAATCCTAAAAAACAACAATTATTATTATTTTGTTTGTTTGCTTGCGTCACAATACACGCGCACGCGTGTGTGTGTGTGTGTGTGTGTGTGTGTGTGTGGCACATCGTTCCCCCGAGAGAGGTTTACAAAGGTCACGATACACAAACATTGCCGGAGTTGGAAAATTACGATATGGCGCATTCGCTCACCACTGTTGCCAGCCATAAATCTCTCTCTCTCTCTTCATCTTACAGCAACGTTGGCATCTCTATTTTTTTTTAGTTGTAAGTGGGTTGCCAACACACTCTAGTTAATAATGCTACATATTATACACACACACGCACACACATACTGTGTTGCCATCCACCCATCTCTCTCTCTTTTACGGCAGTGCGTGTTTGTTGCCGGCTCTCCTTGCCCAGTGTGTGTAGGTTGGCAAAAATTGCTTTATGCACTGTAAGGCAAGCCTCAAGCAAAGTTGCCAGCTCCTTGCTTTAGGTTAGG
Organism: Lepisma saccharinum; assembly: GCF_977018435.1. Classification (NCBI taxonomy): domain Eukaryota; kingdom Metazoa; phylum Arthropoda; class Insecta; order Zygentoma; family Lepismatidae; genus Lepisma; species Lepisma saccharinum. The sequence goes on from NC_139254.1 coordinate 42,702,564, forward strand.
TTAGACCAAGAAAAAAAAAGCTGTAGGTGGGTGTTGGCAGCTGTCGGTTGTTTAACTCTTCCCTCTCTCTCTCTCTCTCCTCTCTCTTTTTTTGTAAAAGGCCATGGCAAAAGTACCAGTAGGTTGGCAACCTTGCTTCATGCACTGTAAGGCAAGCCTCAAGCAAGGTTGCCAGCTCCTTGCTTTAGGTTAGGTTAGACCAAGAAAAAAACCTTGGTGATTTTTTTCGAGTAAAATGTTGGCAACACTGCGAGAAAATGGAGCTTATGCCTTACAAGAGCAAACTATTAAGAAGCCTCAAGCAAGGTTGCCAGCTCCTTGCTTTAGGTTAGGTTAGACCAAAAAAAACCTTGGTGATTTTTTCGAGTAAGGTGTTGGCAACACTGCGAGAAAATGAGGCTTATGCCTTACAAGAACAAACCATTAAGGCGAGCCTCACCGAGCCTCACTTTCGGGCTTAGAACCGGTCCACCTGCACTACTAATATTGGCGCAGACATGTTCAGGCGTATATCAGAAACCATGGTGAAACGTGCAAGAATGAGACTTGAAGAGAATGGAGGTCACTTTCAGCATTTGATGTAATGGTAAGTAATTCTCCCACGGCTTTCCTCTAATTTTCACACAGTAGCATTATTGTAATGTTATTATGTCGAATACTGTATCTATTTGCAAAGCGGGACTTCCCACTGAAACAGCCAGTATGTGGATAACAGGTTAACATCAGGTCACTTCTATATCCAACTGCTGAAGAATGAAGGAAGAAGTCGTTTGTTTCGATTTACTCTGAAGGAATGATGCCTTCGCTTTATTTCAGCATTAACAAACATCCATTCCCAGGCCAGGATTTGAACCCGGAACCTCTGGCGTCGTAGTGCGATGCGATAACCACTCCGCCACGGGGAGCCGGCTCGCTGTGACTTATTTATAATGAAATACTGAAACCCTATGTTATAATACGAGTATTTACTTTTCGATTGAAACAATATTGATATAAAAACTTTTGACAACTTAGATGCCTAACAATATACAGAAGTATATATATTTTTTGAGAAACTGTTCTGTGTTTTCTTGATAATAAAGTTTATTATATAATCACATATATTTACACCTTATATGTATATATCGTCACATGAATAGCAATGACTAACATATCTGTACTTCATTCATTAAAAATACACATATTTTTTCATCTCATGATAAAAGTAAATATGCAGATTTAAGAGGTGAATTTTCACCACCTCAGAGTGTCGAACTTCTTCTAATAATTTATCCAGTTTCCTATGCGAATCCCGATGATGCTTCCTCTGAAAGAAACAGGCAGAAATAATATAAGGTACAGTTCGTAAAGCAATGTTACCTGTACTGTGAGCCAGAACCATTGAATAAACTTTATACTTTCTTGACTGAAATATCATGAAAATTACATTACCGTGATGTAAGAATCTTTGACACACATTACTACTTTACATACGCTATTTTGGACTATAAACGTGATGAGTTACTTCGCCATTTTCCGATTAAAATTCAAATGTTTAATTGCAACTATCGTGGTATCTTTAAACTGTGGTCATTTCTAAAATACAAAATGAAAACTTGATAATTTTTACGCAACGCCTTTAAAAATATTGTGGTGGTTAAATATTGTTCTTTAAGTAACTAAAATATAATAATATTATTGTTGGAATTTTTACTGAGAGTGTAAGAAAATACTACTGAAGGCTATGAATACTTAATTTCATTCAAATTATTTAATATTTTCTCTTCTTATACAGAAACATACCAAACATGAACAAGAAATGTAAAAACTACGTTTATTTGCTAATTTCATTTTCGTTACAGCTTACTGGAGGCTAATTTCCAAATGACTATTAATAACAATTTATGACTTATTGTATTCTCGCTCAACCCTTGCCACGATATTTCTAAAAGTCAGTTCTCAATGTCCCATTGTTCCTAGTTTCCAGTTTTAATATATAGTCTATATTTTGTAGGTACACCTAATCATACTAGCCTCCCTGACGGCGCAGTGGTAGCGTCGTCGCCTTGCAATCAAGGGGTCTGGGTTCGATACCCGTTGGAGGCACATAGTGGTTCGAATTCCACTTTAAACTGTTGGTCCAATACCGATTAGCCTTTCTGTGCATAAAGTGTACTTAAAACAACAAATGAACCAATCAAACAAACCTAATCATACTAAGCAAAATTTGCGATGCCGATCTATGGTATGTTGTTACATACATATCTATGTTATGGTATGTATACAATACCAAACTGTGATCGTACAGACAGCGTTCGTTACCTATAGGCATATACGTATATCTGGCCTATAAAGAACACTAAAAATGCACACCAACATTGCATATGTTACAGTTTTGAATACTCTTAATACCAGTGGTCCGAAGTGGCACGTTATTTGAAGCAAAAAAATTATTTGTATGTAGCTGTACTGTCGGTACATATTTCAAATTGTTGTTGGAGCTGTAGCTTTTCTATAAATTTCTTGCAGCGAAAATTACGTTGCAGCCGAATTTCTTCTCGGCGTTTTTAGGTTAACTGTTGTACGCGGCAAGAGTGTAAATTGTCAACAATAAAGCTTACGTGTTGAGGACTTTCATAAATAACAAGTACATATATTACAAGATAATGGCAATCCAGATGATTATTATCCTCTACGTCACAGTCCCCCCTTATAGATATCAATATGTAATATAATTAGTATCTTAATAATTATGATATCCATATAATCAATTGACATAGATCAACATCATTCGGTCACATTGTAAGTCATATGTGTACCAAGTTTGGTCATCGTGAATGGCACCAATTAGCTTAGCGACTCCAAAAATTATGGATTCGACACTTACATTGGTCATTTTTGACATTTTAATTTTCATCCCCTTTCACCTCCCATCGCGATAGATGATGAACTTGAAGTGGAACGGCATTGGGAGTGTCACTATTCATCTTAGATACCCCGTAGACTATGGATTCCACATTAATATCGGTCGTTTTCGATTATTTTTAAAAGTCACCCCACCAGGGGTGCCAGGGGTGTCTTACCCCCACAGTATTTCTTTCGATATTGCAAGTGATACGGGTTCCAAGTTTGATTGAAATCGCTCCAGACGTTCGAGAGTTATGCTGGAACAAACATACACACATACATCCATTTTTTTTAAATATTAGATTTATCAAGATTTGTTTCACAAACTATTTCACATATCAAGATATTTTCTAGAAACCAATGAGAGAATATATATCTTCTACATTCAATGTTAGGGTTTTGTACTTTAGTTACTGTGTTCATAAAGGTAAAAAAAAGGTAAAGTGCTCCCCTGTGCATAGCACCACGCCATGAAGGCGTATAGGGGGTGTGGGGGTAACGCCCCACACTTTCTTGATCCGGTCGTGAGTTGGGGTGATGTGATCAGCATCACACCCCTGACCGCCTTTACCCCCCAGGGTTTCCCCCAGGTACCCATGTTATTCGACGCTGGGTGGGCGCTGGGGCCGCTTCCATCGTTAGAAAAGTTCCCGGATTTGAACCGGCCGGGGATCGAACCCGGGACCTATAGCATGGTAGTCAGACGCGTTACCGACTTTTTTTTTTTTTTTTTTTTTTTAAGGAAAGCCCCCTAAGCGGAAGCTTCCCCCATCACATTCACTCATATCATTTCATTCACATTTCTATTTCAGGACTTTTTCAGGACAGACAATCACAAATACCCATGCCTTACCCGGGACTCGAACCCGGAACCCCTGGCGTTGTAGCGCGCTCTGCTAACCACTTCCCCACGGAGGTCGACAACTGAGCCACCGCGGCAATAGTTACTGTGTTCATAATAAACATATTATATACATAAATAAATAAAAAAAATATTTCAACATTTTCAAATAGCAATGTATTATTGTTATTATTATTTTGTAATCAGTGGACGGAACATATACATTTGAGAATCGGGGGGTGGGAAGACCGTGCTAGACACAGTTCCCGTTCATTGCTTCGACCCTCTAGTAAGGAAAACTTTTCGTTCTCACAACACACACTTCAGCTACAGCTCTCCGACCAGTTAGCGGGGGAAAGATTTCTCTCCTCGCTTGCCAGTTTTTACTTTTGTTTGTGCATCGAAATAGTATATAGCCTGAATGGCAGACTTAGTGCATCAGTCTGAATGAACTTGTTTTCTTTCGTGAACGACGTCGGCCATGTGCGGCCCACGATCGTCAGTTGTTCAGAAACGGTGTCCACTTGGTAAGTAACGTTCACTTGTTAAGAATGTGAGCGTGTGCTAGGCTGAGATCTCTTGTAAGTATATTCGCAAAATGAATTAAATTTCTTGTGTTACATCGATGCGTGTTCTGATTCTTTCATATGTTACAATCATACTAATAACTTGGCTTGTGATCCAAGACCGATGTTGAAAGAACGTAATTGTCTTTGAACATCGGCCGAACTCAGGGCCGTAACTTCAAAAACATTGCTTCACCCATGTTGGTATATCTTGGTACATTTATCTTTCAGGTTTTTTTTCTTCAGTTCTATTAATTAACAAACATCCATGCCTGGTATAAACTTGATTCGAACCCGGTTTGAACCCCTCTTTTGTTTATAAATAGCAGTATCCCGAACAGGGACTTGCTTACAACACAGGTTGTATAGTGATTGTTTACTGTACAGCTGCATCCTAAACGTACTAAACATTTCTAAATTCAATCGCCATCCTTATGCTTATATGGTATATTACCTTTTAGTGCGTCCTCTCTTGCAAGGATAATACTTTTCCATTCATCGAAGTCGAAGTCAGGTTTTCTTCCACCATATTTTCGAGGTAGAATGTCTGCGCTGATATGTTTGTGTAATGAAGGGTAATCATATCCATGGATATACACCTTCGAAAAGAAATATAAGGGATATTATAAGCAAATGCCTCATCAGGCCTGGAAAATTTGAATCCATGAAGCTGATCGCACGGTAGGTTAGTATTGTTAATTACCCCTCGGATAAAGCCACAGAAATCACTATGTTAGCATCAAATATGCACAGAATGACCAAACTGGTGCTTACATTAAAAGTATTAGTATATTTTAACTAGTAATTAATTTTATATCACAGAACTGTAATGAGTCATTCCATGCCAAATCAACACAGATATGTGCAATTTTTAACCTGACAATCTCCGATTTTCATGAAATTTCTGGAGTTGAAACTATGCATAGAACTTAGTAACTATGAAAATTTTTAGTCTCGTACGTCTTGTAATTGTTAAATTATTCAAGGTCAAAGTTTTCAGAAATTGCCCTTTTTGAGCCCGCTTAGCTATACTAAATGTGCTGTAACTCCGCAACTATTTTGCCTAGGAAGCTCAAATAAAGCTTATTGTACGGGGAATTGAATAAGCTTTCCAGTGATATATAACAAGCCTACCTTTGGATAAAAATATAATTTTGTAACGTGACCTTGACTTTTGACCTTGAATATCTCAAAACATGTCATCACCAAAAATCGTGAAAAAAATATATTTGGTCCCTCATACCATACTCTAAAACATACCAAAAAATCATTCTGGGACTGCAATGGGATCAGAAGATACAAAATAATATGTGTAACTATGTGACCCATTACATGAACTATGAAGAGTCAAATGTCCCTTAACACCCTCTACAAAATGTAAAGGAATTATCCTGGGTATAATTGGTCATGAAAGAAATAGGTTAGGCACAGGGAGATCCCTAGCCGTGTGTGTCAAGCGCAGATCCGGCATATTGTTGACCGCCATATTGAATTCAACGCAAAAATTTTAAAGGAAAGGGGGTGATGTAATATATCAAATGAGGCTAGAATTTCACAAGAAATGAAGTGACGAAGGTTTATCCAACATATATTTAACCAGCAAAAATTTATTACTGCATGCTTGTAACCATTTTCTCCTTTTCGAGGTGTTGAAAACAAAGCATTGGAATTCTCCTAACGTGTTAGGAACTCATCGAGATCACGCTGACATCTTGGGAGAGAAAAAGAAGTATACGCACCATTGCATATGATTTTAATCAGCTACATTCACCAAATAGTTGAATAGTGAAGAATATTGGGAAAAGTATCTCAAACAAACACTTCCTTTGGAATGAAAAAAATTTCATTGACGAGGCTAATTTTTATGTTCACGGTGAAGTTAATAAAAATAATATGCAATACCTGTGATTTGCTCAGTCGAATGGTTGTTGCTGGTAAGCTAATTATGTGGTATAATGTATGGCGAACGGAAATGGTTGGTCCATATTCAACAACGGAACCTTAAATGGTGAGGGCTTCTTGGATTTGTAAAGTGAACAGGTTTTTTCACCCTTGCTTACGGAATATGGCACTTTTCGAGAGTTTTGAAACAGGACAGAGTGTGACCACACTATGTGGACATTTTTGCAATTTCTTCATGGTAATTTTCTAGGTAGATTGATGGGCACACGGGGATCTATTAAAAGGCCTGCACATTCCCCAGATCTAACATCTTAGGAAGACTTTTACCTTCAGAAACATTTGAAGAGAATGGTGCATGCACTAGAAGTCCCTGATATTGACCATCTCAAAGAAGGCATAGTTGCTGCTTGCGATGTTGTTGCACATGCTACATTACCAAATGTTCTATGCGAGTGTGAGAGACGTCAACGAGTGTGCTCACAGGAACATTGACAACATTATAATGTGCATATATCGTAAGTGAAAGATATGTGTATAACGTTTTGCTGGCGTAAGATACTTTGGAAAATCCTTCGTCACTTCATTTCTTGTGAAATTCTAGCCTCAGTTGATATATCACATCACCCCCTTTCCTTTGAAATTTTTGCGTTGAATTCAATATGGCGGTCAACAATATGACGGACCTGCGCTTGACACACACAGCTAGTGATCTCCCTGTGCCTAACCTATTTATTTTATGACGAATTATACCCAGGATAACTCCTTCACATTTTGTAGGGAGTGTTAAGGGACATTTGACTCTTCATAGTTCATGTAATGGGGCTTTTATCAGTCACATAGTTACACATATTATTTTGTATCTTCTGATCCCATTGCAGTCCCAGAATGATTTTTTTGATATGTTTTATAGTATGGAATGAGGGACCAAATATATTTTTTTCACGACTTTTGGTGAAAAAGTCGTGAAAAAAATGATGACATGTTTTGAGATATTCAAGGTCAAAAGTCAAGGTCACGTTACAAAATTATATTTTTATCCAAAGGTAGGCTTGTTATATACCACTGGAAAGCTTGTTCAATTTTATGTACAATAAGCTTTATTTGAGCTTCCTAGGCAAAATAGTTGCGGAGTTACAGCACATTTAGTATAGCTAAGCGGGCTCAAAAAGGGCAATTTCTGAAAACTTTGACCTTGAATAATTTAACAATTACAAGACGCACGAGACTAAAAATTTTCATAGTTACTAAGTTCCATGCATAGTTTCAACTCCCCAAATTCCATGAAAATCGGAGATGGTCAGGTCAAAGGCTGTGTTGATTTCGCATGGAATGACTCTAATGTAAAATAATAACACCAGCAATTTTAAATTAGGCTAAAATATTTTTATAATATTACTTCAAGAGTATTGCATGAATCCGGAACAAAAATGCACCATCGATGTAAAATGCATTTTAATATTTGAAAGTAGTAAAAGATAGTCAGTAGACTTTCATTCCAAGTCACAAAAAATGTTTTAATTTCATGTTATTGTTACGAAAATTTACAACCCATGCCATAGTGATGTAAGTTGAAGCTTGAGACAAAAATAAATTAATGTAGAAATAATTGCAACACACAGGACCACATTTATATATTTAGAAACCGCGTGTAATACGATATATAGTGCGGACCTCTTATAACTTGAAATGCAGATATCAAGTTTAATTTAATGCAGTTGACAAACATGTGTACGTGTCATTACTATGTGTGTGTGGGGTTACTGATTCATTGATCTATGCCGAAACCTCGTTTTTCACTATAACTACTAGGTTACACAATTTTCAGACTTGTTTTCATATTGGGACAGTATCCAGTGCACATGGGTGTCGGGAAAGGGGTCGAAAGGAACACCCCTGGAAATTGACATAATTCATTTAAAGATACAAGATAGCCGTAAGTTGTTTACTCTTATAGTTAAGAACAGAAATTAAGTTAATTTAGTAAGTATTCGAACAGAAATATCAAAGTAAAAATGCATTGGATCGAAAAAATTGAGTGAAAAGTATAGGCAAAAGGTTATATACTACCATTTCATCCTAAGAACCAATGGCTCCACAATTTTCAAAATTCTAAGAATTACAATGTAGGTGAGAAGTCACAGAACAAACTTTATGGAAAAAAAAAGTTCTCCAAAGCCTCTTCTTGAACGCGACGTGCAAAAGTTAAAATAAAAATATATTTCAGATACTAACTATATAAGATGCAAAATAAATAATATTAAATAGTTGTACTGGTATTGATTCGTTTGCTGAATCGACTCCCCCCATTTATATAATAATAATAATAAATTATTATTTCGAATAAAATTAATTTTTCACTTTTTACAATATTTATTGTTGTAAAGTAAAAGAAAAAGTAAAGTGCTCCCCTGTGCATTTCACCACGCCATGAAGGCGTATAGGGGGTATGGGGTTAGGGCTCCACACTTTCTTCATCTCGGCCGAGCTGGAGGTGATCTGATCATCAACACGCCCCTGGCCGCCTTTACCCACTAGTTTTCTTCAGGTACCCACTTTATACGACGCGGGATGGGCGCCGGAGCCGCTTGAACAGGTTGAAAAAGTTCCGGTTCTAACCCGCCGGGAATCGAACCCGGGTCTCTATTGTATAATAACATTTATAACTGTGGTAATAATACTTATTATTTTTTTACTATTCAACTTTTTGTCATTTGCCCGACCTACCCCTCCCCCCTGCAAAAATTTCTGGCGACGCCCATGCCAGTGCATTTGTTATTGAGGTACCCAACGTTACACCGTACTTGTATATTTTTATGGGTGAGAATGAAAACTAATGTACTATTATTTTTACGAAATCAAGAAGACTTGAATATGTCACAAATGGGAGAGGATAGAAGAATTTACAGGATTCTTGTTGGGAAACCTGATGGTAAGAGGAAGGCCAAGGCGAATATTGAGGGATAACGTTGAGATGGAGCTAAAGGAAAATATTGGATTGATCTTGCCCAGGATAGGGACATGTGGAAGGCCTGTGTTGCTGCAGCCGTTTACGAAGGCTAGAGGCATTAGAGTGTACGAGAGAATTGTGTGTAACTGCATGGACGATCATTTATGAACATACCACAAAATTTTGAGTAATTCTTACATGGGTAAGATAGATATTGGCATCGTGTTTACATATCATCATAAGAAAAGACAGAAAAATAGAGATGAAAGAAACTGTGGAGAATGAGAGGAAGGAAAACAATTAATGAACCAGAGAGGGAGAGAGAGAGAGAGAGAGAGAGAGAAGCAAGGAGAAGGGAAACATAAGTCAGAATCAGATAAGATAGGAGAACTAAAAGAAAGAAGACAACACACACACAGGCACATTGTGCGAAATGAAAAGACACCACAGGGGAGAAAAGGATTACAGGTACTCCCATTGGACTGGGATTGTTTGCTCTTAGTGTCCTGTTAGTACTAAGAAAATGTAAATTAATATTACTAGAACTTGAGTCAATCTAAATTTTCTCTTACCGAAGGGAATTTGTGAACGTTGACTGGAAATTTAATTCTGTAATAAATATAAGTTAAATTATTTGCCACCTGATACTTTGAATGTTATAGAGGAACGGACCGAGGAAATAATTGTATACATAATCTAATAACTGAATATAATTTCAGTAATAGTAACTGAATCCACATGTGTTTTGTTTCAATTTTATGTTCTTTAACAAAAGTCTTTAACATTTCCTATTTTATTTTACTGTTCAAAGTTTTATGTCTTTCTTGTACTTGTCAAACCTTTGGTATTTTACACTTATGTTCATTTTATTTGTTCATTTTCTTATTTTACTTTGTGACATTTGATTATGACTGCTTGGGTAAAAGTGCTGTACTTTGGAATTTTCTGTAAGCCTTACTATATATGTATATATAGACCAGCAGATTACCCGGCGTTGCCCAGGTATTTATTTATACCAATCTTCTATTGGACAAAAACATAATGAATTCTATCATATAGTGTAAAATGAACTTGCAGTTGAACGGCATTGGGAGTGTCACTATTCATCTTAGTGACCCCGAAAACTATGGATTCCACACTAATATCGGTCGTTTTACATGTAAGCCCCTTCCTACCCCTGGGGGTACCAGAGGTGTATTGGAGCTGAACGGCTTTGGGAGTGTCACTATTCACCTTAGCGACCCCGAAAGTATGTATTCCACACTAACATCGGTCGTTTTCGATTATTTTTACATATCACCCCTTCGCACCCCTACTGGTACCAGAGGTGTATTTGAGTTGAACGCCATTGGGAGTGTCATTATTTATCTTAGCGACCCCAAAAACTATGGAGTCCACACTAATATCAGTCATTTTTTTATGATTTTACATGTCACCCCCTTCCCACCCCCCTAGGGGTGCCAGGGGTGTCTTAACCCCACAGTATTTCTCTCCAGATTGCAAGTGTTATGTGCACCAAGTTTGGTTGAAATCGCTCCAGTCGTGTTCGTGAGTTATGCCGGAACAAACATACATACATACATACATTTATATATATATATATATATATATATATATATATATGTATGTATGTATACAGGGTGATTGGTAATTCGACCTTTTCCTAGAAAGGGGTAATACTATGGCACATTTGCAACAAATTTGACCCTATGCACCGGGAGTTGGAAATCAATGGATTTCGAGTTATTGCAGTTTGTATACTCTCGTGACATATTGGGACTTGCGACCAAAAAACTACTACACCCTGGACACTTAATCGACACGTTGCTAACAGCTGACGAATGAGTGACTACTAGGGAAAACATTCATGCCCAAAATTCCTATACCCACACAAAGAAACAGTCATTGGAGCACACGTCATGAAGAAATTTGGAAATTACCGTTTAAATCGAAGAGGATTAATTAAAAAAATTGGTACCACACTTAGCGTAAAAATTACGGAAAAAACTTCCTCGATTCATAAGCTCTCCAAAAAGATACAAATGTTGTCAACTGGCACACGGGTTGGGGGAAAATTCTGAATAAAAAGCGGAGAAGGCGCGTTGTAAACCTCTTTTGTAAAGTGAAAAGAAGTTTTCGGTTATGAGAAATAAAGGAATGAAAATGAGTGAAATAATAATGTTATTTACCATTCTCATGATTCCAGGTTGTCAGAATTAACTGTTACAAAAACTACAAATCCTGTTAAAATTGCCTCCCCCGGTACCGGAAAACCCCAGTAGTCACTCATCCGTCAGCTGTTAGCAACGTGTCGATTAAGTGTCCAGGGTGTAGTAGTATTTTGGTCGCAAGTCCCAATATGTCACGAAAATCTACAAACTGCAATAACACTCGAAACCCATTGATTTCTGACCCCCGGTGCATAGGGTCAAATTTGTTGCAAATGTGCTCTAGTATCACCCCTTTCCAGGAATAGGTCGAATTACCAATCACCCTGAATATATATATATATATATATATATATATATATATATATATATATATATATATATAGATAGATAGATAGATAGATAATTGGATATTTATGCCAGCCATTCTTTCCAATATAATTTTACCGACTTTGAATATATGTACAACGTACATATCCACCCATCTTCTCATGATACATTTGCCTTGCACAAGCTGCACTCATATTACCATGTATGAAATAATATCCACTTCGTAGCTTGTTAGGTAGGGGATGTGGGAATAATTCATGCATTCTTTCTTCGAAAATATGAAACCTTTCTTGTGGCGAGAAATATGTCACCCGTTTTAGCTTATTATCCATACTATCTTTGGTTTTGTTTAGATATATCTAACTGCCAGAACATGCTCCCTGTTCCCTTGTTTAGGCATCTCTGGGCGCTATCTTTCTCAAGATTGAACATAAGAGCTAAGTAATAACAGTGCTTTGTATAATGTAGTCAATTTCCTTGAAGTTTGCTCCCGAGAATGTATTTGCATGCCAACAGTCGAGTAAGTTCATTTAGGAGTGAAAGAAATGAGAAAATAATTCTCCAAATTCGGACATTTGAAAACATGACGTTTTGATCGTCCGTTGTCATCGTGCAACTAGAATTTGCGTGCAATTTAAAATGAGCTGTAGCTATACTGCATGAGGAAACTATGCTACTACGTCCATAACTATGATAGAACTATTATTTACGTTGACCTCTTTAACATCACACTTTCAAGATTTGGAACATCCAACCATGGATTAGCTTTTTACCAATCTCTTCTTCAAGTGAAGCAGAATAGGAAGTAGAAGATTCGCCGTTCATGAAGTCTGAAGTTAATCTCGACGTCTTCCTCTGATAATCATCAATATTAGATTTACATAGCAGATTGTCAAGAGAGGAGTGAAGTTGAAGGACGAGTAGTGTGCAATGAAAAGACAATTAACTTCCAGTTTGCCGTAACAGCAGATGCTGTTGAATCTTGACTTCTCATTTATTTGATCAGGTAGAGAAGATGGTTTTGGAATTCTAATATCCTAACTTTCTTGTAGCCGGAATCGTGTGCTGTAACAAAATAAGCCTTTCACCTGTCATTATCCCGGACATGATCAATCCCATCTTTACAGTGCTATCCTTGCCAATTTGTATTATTGTATTATTATAAGTGTACTACTTTCAGCTGGTGGTGAGAATTTCATGAAATACACTAGAAGCTTAGGAATGTTAGATTGATTGCCTTGGTATTTCCACGATGTTTCTTCTTATGCTACCCATTGAAGAGTGTTTTCCAGGAGGAAAAGGAAACCGCTCCAGAAAACTGTCCCTTGAGACACTTAGGCAACCTACTTGTAATATCTGGGTATAATTCGTCACCAACGAATACATTTTAAGATTTTGATTTTCAATTCAACTTAATTTTTCCCTTCTCGGTGTTGTACTACATGAAAGTTATCTAAACAATGACTGATTATGAGAACAAGGAATGGGAGTAGATTTCGTGCTTATATTCACTCATTTGGAAATGCGAAGCTATGAATCAGAGGCAATTTTACCTCATGCACCAGTCATAATTACGACCTTACAAGTAGCTAATTTTTAAGATCAAAAACGCTAAAATAATGGTTGTGCCAAAAGTACAAAAGATGTGAAGTACTTTGTTCTATCTTAACGTGTTTCAACTTGTATTTTTCTACATAGTAAGCTATTATTGTAGTCAGTGGCATAGCAAGGGGTGGGAGAAATGGGCGACCTCCCTGGGCCTCGTGCCCGGAGGGGCTTCGCGTCCCATGAGGTCGATACGAAAACTGTCAAAAATAGAAGTGAGATAAAAAGATGGAAAAGGCAAAATTTTGTGGGCAAAAAATTAAAACATTATGTTTTTATCTGGCTTTCAAATTCTAGTTAGTTTTACCCATACATTCTTTTCTTGGATAAAAAGCACTCCCGATTTTAGTATATTAACACTAAAGTACCTCCAACAGCCACGAAGCAAGTTTAAGGTATTTAAATGCTTGCGTTGTTTTTAACTCAAAATGGGTATGGATAATACGAGGGCATGCTGAAAAGTTCGTAGCCCGACGTAGAGGGAATGCACTTGGAATTATGAAACTTCATAGTTACTCAATATACTCTCCTCGAAGCTCAATGCACTTTCTGGCCCGATGCTCCAACTTTTGCAAACCAGTTTAAAAAATGCTGAAATTTGCTCCTCGCACCAATGCTCTGTGGCAGCAATCACCGCCTGATCTGAGGCAAAATGTCGTCCCTGCAGGTGTCTTTTGAGCTGAGAAAACAAAAAGTAGTCCGATGGAGCCAGTTCAGGGAATAGGGTGGATGATCAAAACACTGAAAGCCCAGGTCTCGCAATTTCTGCTGTGTTGCTGCTGCTCGATGGACAGGGGCATTGTCATGAGGTGATTACTGCCACAGAGCATTGGTGCGAGTAGCAAATTTAAGTATTTTTTAAAAGTGGCTTCCAAAAGTTGGAGCACCTGGCCAGAAAGTGCATTGAGCTTCGAGGATAGTATGTTGAGTAACTATGAAGTTTCATCATTCCAAGTGCATTCCTTCTACGTCGGACTACGAACTTTTCAGCATCCCCTCGTATTAGCAGTTCGTCCTTCCTTCCCACAGCTTCAGATTTCAGGAGAACAGAGAAATACATTTTAGAGTGAGTGAATTATTAAATCATTTTCGTCAGTAATTTATTATTATTATTATTGAAATGTCATAATTTGCTGACGTATCCCTCAAGATATAGTATCGATTAACATTCAGATTTCAAATGTAATCCTTAAATGTTAGCGAGGCACGCCAGAGAAATTTTCTTTTTGTTGTTATGTTGGTATTCCTGCGAAAATATTCAAGAACGCTTGTGTAATCTTCGTCTGTAATACGCTTTATTAGTAGGTGCAATTAGTTTTTCAAATGAACATTTGTTGGTGCTAATAGTCGACCTTCTGGGATGGGGTATCGCCCTGGTACAGTCATGTTCAAAAAATCTGTCGCATGGATTTTTTCTAAGTCCAACGTCTTACGAAATTATGTTGGTAGCTCTCAAACAAGGAAGTGTTGTGAAATATACGATCCTCCAATCAGAGTGAAGTTCGATTCGGAGGAGCAGGAGGCGTGACTCTCGGTCTTGTCCACAGGAAGTTCAACCAATGCAGCATTTCCAAATATGAGATAACGTCCCCATTGGTTAAATATTGTTTCAATAATGTGAATCGGCAGAAAGATTGCGCAAAAGTTTACTTTGTCGTTTTAATACTTTTAATCGTTTCAAATTAGTATAAAATTGTCCCAATTATAGTTCAAGAGCTTAATATAATGTATTCATGTATGTGTTTGACAATCATATATCACTCATTAGAACAATTTTCACATTGTTTTCACTACGTGAGATGACATTTCATTTACATTTACGATAAAATAGTGGTTTGGGTGTAATAACAGTTTTCATTAATTAATTTAGAGATGCATTTTTATTTGTTGAGTTAATGATCAGGTTAATTCGTTATTTCTCGCGAAAAGAGGGAACCACAGCTGAAAGAAAATACACAACTTGTATTATTGAGGTCAAGAGTTCGTTTTAATATCACTTTTTGCACACATAGGCTAATCACGACTCGGGATACATTTAAATTGGAATCTGAAACATTATGCGACCTGACTGGAACTCGGAAAAGGACACACTGATTACAAGACGTCGATATATTACCACTTGGTCTGGCGAACGCCAATAATAATGATAATGAGGGGTTGTGGGAGTGGGAGAGGGGTGACGGAAAGTAGAAAATAAATAGTATTTTTGGGGGTATTTAATGTTATATTTATACACATACAAACCTAAGAAAATATTTATTTTGATATGTGTGTGGGGGTGGGGAAGGGGGGAAAGAGTGGGACAGAAAGATATTGGGAGAGATGGGACGAAGAGGTGATTGTGGAAAATGTTGTATTTGACGTTCAGTAATAAAAACAATCAAATCAATGATGATTATCTTATAAATACCATATTTAATGTAAATTTGTTTTAAAAATGGGGCGGGGAGCTGTTCATTTTACGTTCAGTGCAGGATAACAAGTGGAGACACATAGTGGTTCGTATCCCACTTTAAACTGTAGGTCCAGGCCCCATTAGCCTATCTGTGTATAACGTGGATTTAGGATTCAGTAGAAAATAACGTCGATCTAGTATTTTGGATTTTAGATGCGTTGAGACCACTAAAATTTCCAATTCTTATAATAAGAAACCTGTCCTCGCATTACCATTTTGAAAGAGAGAGAGATAATTGTATAATCTTTCGTTGTTAGTTTCAAAGAAGACTAATTCAAATAGTAACAATGGGAATGAATAAAGTTTACGAAAAGTTTTTGCCATCGTGAGGATTTGAACCTACCACCATTAGAGTGACAACCCAGTGCGATAACCACTACCCCACGAGTTCGTTCCTTCTTACGGCATGATTATGAGTTAAGACCAATTCGTTCAATATGCATTAGAAATATAATCCCCACCCGCCTCTTTATAAACAACACACCCAAACGCTCCTTTCTAGCAAATGAAATAAAGGTGGTATGAATGTCACAAAACATTTAAGCAAAATCTACTATATTTACCACGCAATCGTTTTACATGGAGAGGCTACAGCTTCGAGAATTGAAGTTGTGACGTGGCTTCTTGTACTTGTAGGGTAGATATTCGTATGGCAAGGTTCCAGCGTGCACTACCCAGTAATTTCCGAGAAAAAACTTCAATTATTTTTATGATGGTAAAGTAGTTCGGTTATAGGCTATCAGTATTACACGCCGAAGATTATAGGTTTGACTTCTATTCGATTACCCGTATTAT
Organism: Lepisma saccharinum; assembly: GCF_977018435.1. Lineage (NCBI taxonomy): Eukaryota > Metazoa > Arthropoda > Insecta > Zygentoma > Lepismatidae > Lepisma > Lepisma saccharinum. The sequence continues at coordinate 42,719,059 of NC_139254.1, forward strand.
TATTATTATATATAGCATTTAAGTATTGTATTTAATTAATAATTTAAAGAAATAAAAATGTTATATATTTTTTTAAAAAAATAAGACTCTTTTCTAATGATTTTTCAATGTTATTTTTGAAAATTTTTCAGAATATGTTTTTGAATTTCTCATCATTTTAGTAGGATTTGCATAAAAATGATCCATGTGTCATATTCGACGAAATGTCATGTACAGCGAAAGTTATACATTTTTATTTTAGGGAAAATTATCAAGAAACAAAACAAATAAATACTATTGACATCCTTTTGTGAATAGTATTTATTTTACATTATTTTTTGTTCACCATGCATAGTTGTATTCTTGTAAAAAGCATGAAAAACAATATATTCTCTACATTTCGCAAAGCAAATAATATACGAATTTTCGTAATAAGAAAAATGCAATAAATAATTTTTCGGTTTAATAAGAAATAAAAATCGCAGAGTTAACCGAACGGTGAATCGAACACAGAATTTAACAACCCATAAAATGCCTTGTAGCCTTTGCAATGAAGTGATGTAGATTCAAGTAATAAAATTTCATGCAAAATCGCACGTTATAAGATTGTTCAAATATATTAAATCAATGTGTCCATAAGTTATTATACTGTCAGCCATTTGGCACATCTCGTTACCAAATCTCAGCACATCACCATTCACTAGTTAATCGAATTGAATATTGATTCACTTCACAGTTCAATGTGCAACAATAGTTTCGACTCATATCACGTGAGGTGTAAACTCAATTCAATTCTCTCGTTGTATGTAACTTGTATGTTGAGCTCATGTAGAAATATCAATTATGAGCTCTAAGCTAAATTTGACGCTACAATCGCATGATCAACCCTTGCGTCTAGCTGCCAGACATTCTACGTTCCTGTTTGCTCCAGGTCGCTTCTGAATTTCATTATCATTGTTTTTACCTCTGTTTCATTCTCATCGTCGTTATAAACCTACGTAATTTCTACTGTTTACAGTAGACAGAATCTATTGTTATCAATTGTAGTACTCTACTGTGTCTCTCGGAAATCTACTCAAAATCAATGATTTCCTACTGAACACTTTTAGTAGGCCTAATGTGTAATTACAGTTGAGGAACTACAAGTGAAATATTCCCTTCAGTACTACATGTAATATTGCATGTAGTGTGTTTGAATTTGAATTAAAAATTTTGGGTGCGTCAGCACTTAGGCTATTTTGCACCTGTCACTTTATACAGGGTCCAGCCCCTTACCAGAACTAAAATAACATAACTGTAACGTCGTGTTGTAACTAAAATATTAAAATATTCTGAATTCGGTTAAAAGCTGAGGCTGTAAAGAGGCACTCAGCACCCACAAGGACCAAACACAGGACAACACAGAAAATTATACTGGCCATGGGGTCAGTCGCCAGAACCTCGTTCGTCTGCAAACTGAAGTCCAGGGTGTACTACGTGGAAGCAACGATTGGGTGTACATACTTCGTGGAAGGTCATCTCTTACACCCTTGTAGTGTGTTTAGCTCAGCATGTTAGCTGTAAATATAACTTTTTATTCCTCCTCACTAACAATTTGTTTTTTATATCTATTTAAAATTTAAACCAACCTCACTTCCATGTAGTACACCCTGAACTGCATTTTGCAGACTAACGAGGCTCTGGTGACTGGACCTACTGTTAGTATAATCTTTGTAGGACTGTGTGTGTGTTGTCCTTGTTTGTGCTGACTGTCTGTCGCTTTACAGGCTCAGCTTTTAACCCAGGTAAGGATATTTTAGTTTTCAGACGCGCTTTTATTTTTGTCATGATAAGGGGCTGGACCCCGTATAGCGTGACGGGTGTAAAATACCCTAAGTTTTCAGGCACACAAATTGTAATTCAAATTTAAAAAATCTTAACATAGATGTTTCAAAACACCTATTGATCTACTGAAACCAGTACAGTAGAGAAACTGCAAGTGAAATTAATTTATTCAGTATAGTGTATAATATGTTAAGTTTAATATTTTGGCTGTAAATATTAATTTCATACCCCCTTATTATTTTTTTGTATTTATATCTTTTTTGAAAATCTGAACACAGTAGATGTTTCAAAACACCTATTGATCTACTGAAAACAGTAGACAAAAGTTTCATTGGAGTAAGTAGAAAAGAGTCATGAAATAATACCCAAAGAAGTCAACCATTATGAATTAATGTTACATACTTTTTTTTATTTCACTTTCCAAAACCTAGGAGCTCGAAATAATACATGGCATGCGATTTAGTAGACAGTCTGCTTTTCTGAGATTGATTCGTCGTGCCCAGTCGGGGATTACTACCGTTCAAGGTAAAAGGGGAAGGGGAATAAATCCACCACAGTACCATGACGTATGAAGTAACATGTTCCCAGGCATCCAATACAACAGGTAAGGGTTCACCTAACCTTGGAAGTGTGGGAAACACGTTTCACGCTGGTTTCCAGAATGCTGTGGCTAAATCTGGAACTAACGGTGGAATAAGAAATAGTTTGTAACATTTAACAATGACATTTCGCATTTACAAAATATGAGATATGTAGACTTTGATTTATTTATTATAGTAGACGGTAGAGAATTACTTAACACGAAAGTCAAGTTCTAATTTGCAGACATCAAAATCTACGCCAGGTTGTAAAATACATTTGCGATAGACAGCAGATAGGTTAATAAGGTTTAGAAGATTGCTAACGACTCTTAAGACAAACGTTCAACGAAGGTTATTGAGTGAGAAAATGGGAAATTGTTAAAAATAGCGGCCTAGTTGAGTGAAGGTCGAAGGTTCGAATCTCTTATAGAACCGGCTATTTTTTTACACTAATTTTTGGTGCATAATATATTTAATGTATTGTCGACATTTATAAGAAACAAAATATGAAAACTCTCCTCCTCCGTAGCGGTGCGGTCTAAGACTCTGTGCTTTGGACTCCGACTGCAGCGGGACGGCATGGATTCGAGTCGTCCTGGGTTCTCGGCCTGTTATCTGTATAGGACCGGTGGCAACCCACCATCGTGAGGAAATTGGGGAGTACGAGTGACTGGTGTAACCTGATTTCAGATATCTTCTATAACGGCTGAGGGTTCGACGTGCTGACCAGCGTTACCTCGTTGCCAGTTGAAGATAACTCTAGGTAGGATTGTGGAAGGGAGACTGACAGTCGGGAGATAGCCCATGGCCCTTCGAGGTTTTAAAATATGAAAACTATTCCTTCCGTAAATCTAATTTCTCGTCATTGTCACGTGAGATTTCTTTTCAGTATGACTCCTGGAATACTAATTAGTTCCTAAGTGAGATAATGAGATGGACAGAGAGATATTAAATTATGAGTTCACTGTTTAAAAAATAAGCATTAACACATTTTTATATTCACATACCTCTTTACAAATTCCTGAGCACGTCACTACAAATGAACCAATCTAGTGCACACTAGAGCCTTGGTTTATCGATACCTATGGGGTATCCTACAATTACAGTCAAACCAGAACCTCAATTCTCGAAGCTGTAGCCTCTCCATGTAAAACGATTGCGTGGTAAATATAGTAGATTTTGCTTAAATGTTTTGTGACATTCATACCACCTTTATTTCATTTGCTAGAAAGGAGCGTTTGGGTGTGTTGTTTATAAAGAGGCGGGTGGGGATTATATTTCTAATGCATATTGAACGAATTGGTCTTAACTCATAATCATGCCGTAAGAAGGAACGAACTCGTGGGGTAGTGGTTATCGCACTGGGTTGTCACTCTAATGGTGGTAGGTTCAAATCCTCACGGTGGCAAAAACTTTTCGTAAACTTTATTCATTCCCATTGTTACTATTTGAATTAGTCTTCTTTGAAACTAACAACGAAAGATTATACAATTATCTCTCTCTCTTTCAAAATGGTAATGCGAGGACAGGTTTCTTATTATAAGAATTGGAAATTTTAGTGGTCTCAACGCATCTAAAATCCAAAATACTAGATCGACGTTATTTTCTACTGAATCCTAAATCCACGTTATACACAGATAGGCTAATGGGGCCTGGACCTACAGTTTAAAGTGAGATACGAACCACTATGTGTCTCCACTTGTTATCCTGCACTGAACGTAAAACGAACAGCTCCCCGCCCCATTTTTAAAACAAATTTACATTAAATATGGTATTTATAAGATAATCATCATTGATTTGATTGTTTTTATTACTGAACGTCAAATACAACATTTTCCACAATCACCTCTTCGTCCCATCTCTCCCAATATCTTTCTGTCCCACTCTTTCCCCCCTTCCCCACCCCCACACACATATCAAAATAAATATTTTCTTAGGTTTGTATGTGTATAAATATAACATTAAATACCCCCAAAAATACTATTTATTTTCTACTTTCCGTCACCCCTCTCCCACTCCCACAACCCCTCATTATCATTATTATTGGCGTTCGCCAGACCAAGTGGTAATATATCCACGTCTTGTAATCAGTGTGTCCTTTTCCGAGTTCCAGTCAGGTCGCATAATGTTTCAGATTCCAATTTAAATGTATCCCGAGTCGTGATCAGCCTATGTGTGCAAAATGTGAAGTTGACCTCAATAATACAAGTTGTGCATTTTCTTTCAGCTGTGGTTCCCTCTTTTCGCGAGAAATAACGAATTAACCTGATCATTAACTCAACAAATAAAAATGCATCTCTAAATTAATTAATGAAAACTGTTATTACACCCAAACCACTATTTTGTCGTATATGTAAATGAATTGTCATCTCACGCAGTGAAAACAATGTGAAAATTGTTCTAATGAGTGATATATGATTGTCAAACACATACATGAATACATTATATTAAGCTCATGAACTATAATTGGGACAATTTAATACTAATTTGAAACGATTAAAGGCAATTAAAACGACAAAGTAAACTTTTGCGCAATCTTTCTGCTGATTCACATTATTGAAACAATATTTAACCAATGGGGACGTTATCTCATATTTGGAAATGCTGCATTGGTTGAACTTCCTGTGGACAAGACCGAGAGTCACGCCTCCTGCTCCTCCGAATCGAACTTCACTCTGATTGGAGGATCGTATATTTCACAACACTTCCTTGTTTGAGAGCTACCAACATAATTTCGTAAGACGTTGGACTTAGAAAAAATCCATGCGACAGATTTTTTGAACATGACTGTACGTACCTTCCACGGTTTCGAAAATTTTCTTCTACACTTATGCAAAATGACATTCAAAAAGGTGACGCACCACGAATTTGCTACTTTTGTGTGTCATATTTTGAGAGAAAAGGATGACTTCGATGATGATGACGACGGAGAATCTGAAATTGTTAGAATAATGTAGAAGAGCATTTGAAAACTCCCATTCGAAATGTGTGTGGATCCGGTCGCAACCCGGCCTTGTTTAACTGAGCAACTTTGTTTAATTATACTTTCAAAATTATAAAAAAAATGCAATATAATATAGGAAGGCATCATATATTAATACATAGGGAGGAATGGTTTTTGGGTCTATCCGTCAATGGTTTGTGATGACATAATGAACACGAAAGTAGGTATTCTTCGGTTAAGAAGGTTGCAACACTCCATACTCACTCCAAATCGACAAAACACAAGCACGACGCGCGATGATCCACACCTGTGCGCGCCATATTGTATGTTCCGCAACGGAAGAAAGGACCCAAAAAAATTACTCGTAATGTGAGAAACCGAAGTTATTTTCGTTTAAAAAAAGCATAATAGCACCTTCAACTATGTTCCGCAATACACAATTGGTAAGTGCGCACCATTTAAAACTGAAAATATCCGATAGAAATGTGTCTCCGATATAACAGACATTTACCCAGTTTTTATTCCAGAAATGCAAAATAAATCACTTGATGGAAAAATACTGCTTAGAATTCTGAGATTTTCAGTGTATGAAAAATTTCAAACATTTCTGTCCTACAAAACTCCTCATACACATGAGCGTCACCACAAATGTTTGCAGGGTGGCGAAGGCTCTTAAAACTTTAAGTAATAATAACAACAATTACCACCTTTATAAATGTTATTTTATTTTTTTAAAAAAAAAAACATTTTTTTTTGAAAATTATATATATTCCATACAGTCAATGTACTGAAATTCACAGTTGTGTACTTTGTTATTAACTTTTGTTGTTCAGCAAAAGGCTTGAACAAGTTGGACGAAATCTTAGCTACTCATAAAATTTATGTTGTATGACCTCTCATTGAAAACTTCAATTTTTCGAATTTTAAAAACTGTGAAACCATTTATTCTGTGAATTAAATGGTATAATATAAAAATAAAGCCTGATTGCTGTATTCTTTTCGATCTCGTGCAATAACTTCTGATATTTCATTCCAATACTAACTAAATTAACTTTACTTCTGTTGTTAACAATAAAAATCATTCTGTTTTGTTTTCTTTTGTAACTTGATATGAACGATGCAAATTCCCTGGGTGGGGGATTGCACGGACCTATTTGACCCCCCTTTCCCGACGCCCTTGCTCATACATGCCAACAACTAAAGAAAAGAGTGCTCGCTCAATGAAACAGGCCATGCCATGGATCATATCATGAGCATACACAGTGTAAAATTTCATGAAGGTAGTCACTTACTTATTTTAATATTTCGGAGCTCAATACTTTTATTTGATACTTACCGCTTTGACGATTCTCTCAGGAAGAAATGGCTTCACCACGGAATACAGGAAATTGAATACAGACGAATTGTTTACAATATGCCACGCTTTCACATGGATCGGAAAGGTTTCCTGCAACAGAAAATGTTTATATCGTAGATCGTCTAAACAAATAAGTTATATCTAAATTATTTTGCTTATGAAACTGGATAGGAATGTGTGCAGTGGGATCCATGGATATTTTCCTGCAAATTGTCCATACAATGTTTAGGCACTTTATTGGACCCAATAAGAGCTTCAAGAATTAAAAGAAAACTCAAAACAAGCTGTTGAAAAGTTCTGCACAAGCATACATAAAAATTCATCGCTTAAAAACACATAGGATGTATGAGAAAAATTAATGAAAATTAGTTATGGACAATTTGCGTAGCAATACTAGTGGATCCCACTTTACAAATAGATTTCTCTTTTTCTATGTATTGTGCCAGGACATTTAACTACCTCATTGGACAGTGCAAACATGGAAATTTAGGTCCTGTATAGGGAATGCAGGATAATTGTTAAAACACGTGTAAGTTGCACTTTGAGTTTATTAATGAATAGTTTCTTAACTGGGGTTAACAGAAGCAATACATTTTCATAAATATTAGTACATATCAATCAAATCAATTATGATGATTGTATAAAAATTTAAAAAATATCATTGTTGACAAATAAAAATACGTGCAATTTATAATTGTTTATCCAATCATATTAGAACCACCATGTCACAATTTTCTAGAAACTACATATAAATCGACATTTCTTGCATGTTTGCATTATCATCTCATAATTAACAAACTATTTTAACTAGAGTAATCCCTGAGTAATCCGGCAGATACCAGACCAGAGGACTGCCGGATTAACGAAAACGGCTGAGTAGTGGAGGTTCATTTAAATAAAAACGCATTTTAATAGAAAAACCTATGTTTATTGCACAAAATGTTACAAAATATGTACGTACGTATGTAACGAGTGCACTCACGGTCCCCGAAATGACGTGTCAATCATACCCCGGCACGGGGCCAAACGTCGTTATGTGTACGGGAAACCGGTCGTGACTCACGGTCCAGTTATCAAGTTCGGTACTGAGACGGTCGTTTATTGTCATACTATTGCGAGGCGGAGGTTAATACCTTGAAAAGTTACACTGTTTTGTTTACCTTTGATGTGTAGATTCGAACAATCATAAAACACTAATAGCATAATATCTGGTACCTGAAAAACGTCAAATAACAACACTGACGAACGGTAAAAAAGTAAATATATATTGTAACAACAAAAAAATATTGCAATCAACAACTGTTTACAAAGCCTCCTCACTCTCACAACATTCACTCTATCTCTCTTTCACACACATGAGGTATTTTTACATGTGAAGTATGGATACAAATCATGGATCTCATTAACATATCATTCCTTTTAATTTTTAAACCTTTATGTGAATTTAGGGCATTTGTCTGCCAGCTCCTGTGCTCTTTTAAATTAACTTAAGTGCCAGCCCTCGGAAAGCGGTTAACTAAGACAATTGGGTCGGCGTGGTTAAATCTTTCGTTCGAATGAACGTATGCATCGAGTCGTAAGGACGACATTATACAAGTTTCTCGGACGGGGGTATTACACACCAGCCTCTCTCGTCCAATGAGAACAACTACTCAATTACATAGTGATGCAAAAACTTAATTGGCTCCAGCTGCCGGAATACACTAATCAATCGTCGGCGCGAGCAAAAATTACCTTAAAAACCACCATGCAACAAATAATACTATTTCACGCACACGACCTTGCAATAAAATTTACGCCTTCCACAATTAAAAAGGACTCATCAGTCAAGTATTGACAAGTTAAATGGCGCGACGGGGCGGTCGGTTACACAAGAAATGGAGCACACTTTGACAATTTACACTAAATATTAAAGAAATGAAATGGAGCTTCTAACCCTGAATGCAGACAATTAAATTAGAACATCTGAACATGAAATTACCCTTTTTTATAACAATACCAAAACAATTTTTAGACGCGGAAGTTAGGTTTGGGTTTTCCTTAGTAACTTTGCAAATAAGTGAGACTTCGGCGTTAACTGTACGGTGTTGATACTAACGACGCACGTTTACATGGACATGAGACCCTCTGAAGTATACTGTACCAGACTCTGCTACATGGCGTGATCATTCATCCCTCCTGGACGCGGGACTTGTACACGGTTCCTTTGTGGCGAAATTGACCTCCGAGGTCGATCGCGACGAAGAATAATTGCGACGATCTGGTGTACTTGCACCTCCTTAGTACTTCGGGCGTTCCTCTTGCCACTAGCGTCGGATGTACGTGGTCACGCGCCGGTTCGGAATCTGTCTGGTGACGGGCTTCGATTCGGCGTCGTTCTGGAAGCGTCGTTCTGGAGTCGTCCTTCAATCTCTCCCTCTGGCTTCGATCGGCGTCGTTCTGGAGTCGTCCTTCAATCTCTCTCTCTCTGGTGACGGGCTTCGATCGGCGTCGTTCTGAAAACGTCCTCCGGGCTTTGGGCAGTGTTTGGCTTTGGTGTCGTCTTTGGCGTTGGCTGACTGGCTTCATCGGAAGATGGCGATGCATCGTTGCGGGGTCAGGGAAGTCGACAGACTCCCTTCTCAATCTCCTTTAGCCGCCCATGATTATGTAGTTAACGCTTGGCAAAAAACAAATCACCGCGTAATCTTCACCAAAATAAGGCGCACACTGGTAACTCTCTATCTGCGATTCGCTCACGGTACGTAAGGAAACAAAGTCCACGGACACAAAACAATGATCACGCGAGAGTGTAGCGCGGAGATGCTCTCTCTGTGAAATCCGGGTAAAAACTGTCTCTGGGGTGGTAGCACCGCATATATATAAGAGATTCAAATTCTTCCGTTGAAACCCACGCTAAGGTGGCTTCGCTTCGCTTTCTCAGGGGATGGAAATGACCTCTCTCCATTGTCTTGAAACGCGGTCAGCGACGCGTCCTGGATCCTTGCAGGCTTGAGCTCCAGCTGGTTTTCCTGGTCATCCGTGAACATGGGTTCGAACGCCTGCTGCGACTCAAGCCCGGTAGCGGCGAAAATAATCTTTCCTTATCTCCGCGTTGGTGCAAATATGTCCTGTTCTAAGCGGCGGCTGTCACTCAAGAAAAACCCTTCCCCAACTCCCGACGTCTGGCTCGGATACAAGTTATTTTCACAAAATAAGATCAAACCTCACACTTTCGTGTTTGTGCATAAAATGAATCAATATATAAAAAATAATTTATATCGAACTGCGTTTCACATGTCACTAGATACCGTGACACGTACATATATTAAAATGGAAAAACTGTGCACATGGGGTTCCGTGTGTAACAATGACGCGAACAGAGCTATACTGAGCGTAGTGTTTATTTGATGCCAAGGCCTCTGACACCGACATGCAGTAACTTGTTTTCCCTTTCACGCTCCCCACTCGCTCAACGCCGGACTACTGGAGAGGCAGGATTGGCGAAGTGCCGGATTATAGAGGGACAACTTGATTAAGAAAATATTTTATTGCAAAACATTTAACAAATATCCATGAGAGATTTGTAAAATGCCAGGAGATTCAATGAATCCAATAGAAGAAAGTACTTCGTTTGTGTATAACCACAATTAGGTGGTTATACACAAATGTTTTTCACAATTATTAATATATACAAAATATTAAAATTTCACTAATATTGAATACGTTTAATCACATTAAAATCACGGCAAAATTTTAAAATAAGGCTATTTGCATGTTTCTCATTTGACGTCGGTTTTCAATGTTTTGTGTAACGGGGTAAGGTTGGGATTGGTTGATGCAATCGATGAAGACACGCCCGCAAAGAAACTCGCAATCAAGATGGAACTTGGAGCACCTCTTTCCATATTTTCAAATATATTTTAAACTGGACGAATTAAAAAATCACAAGTTAATAAAACTGTTTCACAATAATAATAATAACCATTTCAGTAAGCGCGATGCTGAAGTGAGAAAATTTGGTGTGTGCCAAATGTGTTGAGTTATTCCTGCTCTGTTAATCCCGCAGCAAAAGGTCCAATCCCACAGTCGTATACTGCGTCAGGGATTACTTGATGCTTTTCCTGTCTGAATCTGAGAAGTTACCTGAAATCTAAAGTGTCAAACCCGCCACATGCAGGAATATGTTTCCAGAAATAAAAAATTAAAGTGATCAAGTATGATTTTTTCTTTTAAATTATATTACGTAGAATTACTTGTATCAATTTTATTTTTTTAACAACACAAAGTTCAACACATTTGAACGCTACATGTAACTGTTAGAAAACAATTAGTTATAGCGTCATTAAAGTCTTGCAAACTTCATACAAGTACTAAAACTTTAATACAATATTCGAGGTTTTGCTTGAAGTCCACTATATGCACAGAAAGGCTAATCGAGACTGGACCTGCAGTTTAAAGTGGTATACGAACCACTATGATGTGCCTCCACGGGGTATCGAACTAGTAACCCTTTGATTACAAAGGCGACGACGCTACCACTGCTCCATCGGGGAGGCCCTATTAGTTAGTTGAATACACTTGCTGTAACAAAGAAACGTCAGTCGATTACACCATTAATCCAAACACACAACAAAAATATTAATGTTATTTGAAGTATTGTAAGTATGGAACATGCTCATAGGTATCTTCGATTGATTGATTTGGTTTCCTTTACCTCGCATTTCTGCCACTTTTGTCTAATCGCGAACACGATGATGCGTGATGATACGATGAAGTTTATGAAGGAACACTCACAAACACCCATGCCCAAGCCGTAATTCGAACCCGGTACCCCTTGGAGTCCTTACGCGATCTGAGGCTGGCAGCCATTTTCGAAGATCGCTCGTGGTTCTGTACTTTCAAAGAACACTCTCAATACGCTTGTCTATTTCCATGCACTGACATCTTCTTCTCTTCCCAGCCAATATACTTCATGCTACCATCTTAATTGCATATGAGTTATTTTTATATCCGCCTTTATGGCCTCAAGCATCACCTAAACATTGGTTTACCTTTTCCTCATGACTTTGCTTAACTCTGAATACCAAGACTCAACGGCATTATTTATCGTGTGTCTTCGGATTCAATAGGACCATGAAGATATTGAAACATGTTCGTTATGCAGCCATTGTTTCAGGAATTAGTCGTTAAACAATTGGAGCTTTTTATGGAGTATAAAACTTTCCATGATGACGAGGAATACCGTTTTCACTTCTGATTCAGGGATCAGACAGAGTGCAGCAGATATGTTGATGTGCAATCTTACAGTTTAATCATTCTTATGAATGTCAAATGTCAGTTAGTCTCACGCATTGAACGTTTCCCCAAATTGTTGGTCTAATGTGTATTTTTATGAAAATACAAACTCAAGTTCCACAGTATAATTAAACTCTAATAAAATACTGGTTAGGTGAATTTGGATAAACACTTTTTTTAAAAAAAAACTCTTCCTCTTGATGAAATCCGCCTACGCTAGCCTATTGGTTAAGTTATTTCTAGGTGCCTGGAGTTTTTTTTACTTGTTTTCTTTGCATATTTTCCTACCTCAGGGGGCCCTTCCAATATGCCAAATTTGAAATGAATCAAAAACTGTAAGGTTGAGGACCTTGTTGATTTCACGTGGAATGACCCATATAAAAATTCACTGTGCCAGATGGATGTACGTTTAAATATGTTACTGTTCAAATACATAAATCATTTTTATCAACTTTCTATTATTTAAAAATTATCTGGTACCATTGAGTCAGTGAAGAGAAGTAACTGCTTCTGACTGAATGCGATTGTCAGAGTGCGGTAAGATGATAGGGAGTAAAGAGGTGCATTCGCGTAACCGAGAATTAGGCTTACGCATTTCTCAGTGTAGCCAGGCAGGGGCCAGGGGGGGGGGCTCAGCCCCCTCTGGAACTACCGTCAGCCCCCCCCCCGGCACTGAGGTCAGCCCCTTTGACATTAGGTAAAACTATTTTATGTCATTTGTTTGCAGTGAAGAGAAAAAATGTAGACAGCATATATTATTTTGGTCACAACTTTGATGAAAGATAAATTCAGGGAGCATGAACAGCAGTTATTACATTCATTCATCTTATTTATAAGAAGAAGTGTAAGTAGCGGCAAGGATTTAGGAGATTCTCTTCTCTAGACTTCAGAAAGTTTCTTCACAGGGGAGCTTCTTTATCTGTACCTTCGTTGCCCCTGTTGCGACCTCCCATTTATACAGATATCTGTGACTTTGATGTCATTATGCAAATTCCCTCCGCATCTGCGTCAAAGGTTAACTAACAGCTTCCAAGTTTTGGGAACGAAGGGGAGTTTTATTGTTTCGGCCGGGGAGTGGAATGTATGCTAGGCACTATGATTGAATATTGTCCATCTTTTCTTGGGTGATATAAATATCTGAATCATCAAACGTAGTATGGAGTGTGCAGTAGAGGATGATTTCAGTATCAGCCAATTAACACTTCAAGCGATATTTTAAAAGATATAGAGATAATATAGTATTTGTGTGATATTTCTAAACTTTATGTAAATGAATGACCCCCACACATAATTTACCTTCATTTAATACTGTTAAATTCTTATAAAATGGACGTGATGTACAAAGCCCCCTTCTAACCCGTGAGGCCCACGGCCCCATGAGATCAATTCTAGCTACGAGCCTGAGTGTATATACAGGCGTCCGTCATTCTAATAAATTATAGTCCAAATATATCTCGGTGTTTTCATTTAAAGGGAGGTAGGTTGATTTAAATCAGGTATTTTTAAAAAAATCACTTATTTAAATCACTTTAAATAAATAAGTTATAGAATAATGTACATAAGGATTTTATAGATATCAAAATCATTCTGTGAAAGTATTAATCTTGTAATCATTTACTGGTATTTATTAGTATCTAAGAAAGAAAAAGAAAGGAAACAAAATATTACGATAGGAAATGTAGTATGTAAACTGTAAATAGATTACATTTTTCTTGATTTAAACTCCAAAAATTTTTTATGGGAAAAAATAGCAACAATTTTGTGTAGGATAATATACAAAATACTAATCATGTTAAATCGTAAATAGTGTCATTATCATGAAATTGAAAATAAACATGCAGCTGATATTTTGCAAACTATCTTTAAAAAAATTGCCAAATTTCAGCTACAAAGACTATAAAGATATTTAATGTTACAATTACAGAGTACATACAGGATGTTTTATTTCCACTGGATGAAAAGTTACTGAACTTATTATAGTTTCATTAACACACTCAACAAACATTTCCATAGTAGGTTCGTACATACAGTATCTGAAATAGAAAAATGTATATTTACATATATTTTTTATTTGCTTTAATCAAACTGTTCAAATATCTTACAGGGCCGTTTGCTAGAAAAAGCCTTTGTTCAAAGAAACATATGTATATATATATATATGTAGTTCTAGAAACAACACAAACAATATTAGGCGTGGTTTATAAAAAATGAAAGAAAATCGATTTAGAGGAAAGAAATCTCAAAAAACTTTTTTAAAATAAAGATCATTATTTTTATCCACCCTGTTAGAAGTAGTAATACGAGTTGGAACACCTAAATCGCGGGTGAACACGTGGATCTCAACGGACTTCACAGAGGAAAAAGGAACCAAACCTGTAACCCTGAGATACCACCAACATGTTCTACTGAGCTGCTAAGGTGAGTTGCACCATTGTTCTCACGTCGTTGGTGATAAGTGCAGCGCTACGAGAACCGTAGCATTCTTTCTACTCTTTTATCGTACATTCATCCACCAATCATATACATTTATGTAGTCCACGTTCATTTCCCAGCCAGTTATTTTCCTGATTGTATCGTGGTGTATGATCGAAGAAACAAATGAAACAGGTACGCACGGCAGGTTTGTCATTCTGGCTTGCAGGAAAACCAGTCACGGAAACTCTGACATATATCACGACGGAATTGAACAGATAAGTCGCCCAAGAGACGGAACAGGGAAAAAGAAGTCGAAAACGTCGACAACCCAGCAACGAAGACGATTCTGCCAACAGTGAGTCCGACGACGCTGGTTCTTCAGCGTCATAGCAACATGGTTCGACCCAAGTTGCCACGCCTGTAGCCTCAAAAACCGAGAAGACATACAGACCTCCCTGTATTTCCATATTTGGCGAGACAAGCTTCACTTTGGCAGACCGAATACATAGTCTCACAGAAGGCAGAGCTACTTTTACTTACAACAGAGGATGTTGCAGAGTTCACATATACAAGAAGCAGGATTTCACGATTGTTCGTGACTGCCATCACAAAAAGGAGATCGGATATGCTTACGGCTCGTCTGCTGCAGAGAAGCTAAAAGTGATCATTCGACAGCTTCCGGTGGATGTTGACACTGAGGTCGTTCGAGAATATTTGACAAACTGCCGAGACTTCCAAATCCTCTCCGCCCCAGTTCGACGGCAGCAGCAACCTACCAATACAAACCAGGCTTCCCGTGGTACCACTTCGATAAGACGACTATAACCATAATGTTAGTCTTTCTACCAAAATCTCCGAAATCTCAACGCATCTCCAGACTTGAGAATATCGGCGCTTATTCGATACGAGTGGAAATTATCGCTCGTCACAGATTTTGCTATGTCATGCTTGCCAAAGGATCGGGCATGGCCAACGTCACTGCTTCGCCCAGACCCGGTGCATCAAATGTGCAGGGGCCCACTTATTTTCCGTCTGCCCAAAAAAGGACCAGACTATACCACCGACGTGTGATAATAATTACACAAAATTACTACACCAGCTACAGAGGTTGCCCTTAAAAACGAGCGACGTGCCCAACAGGATTACAAACGACGAGCATCTACTCGACCCATCGACAGGACATTGCCATGATATCATCAGTCAAGGAACCTCGCCCTGCAGCTCAGTCTAGACAGCCCAATCAGAAGCCAGCTTCACGCCGGATGGATCCCCGTCCTCCAGCAATTCAACAGGTCTTGCGCCCAGCGATTGCTCCGACCTCGCTTCAAGCTTCGATGTTCGACATCCTTGAAACCTTAACCTTCATGATTCTTGTGTTACTGTTTTGCCCCTTTTATATGTGAACAATAGCTAGTTCCCGGTTTGTGACAGTTGCAACCGGTCAATTATATCGACTTGAGAAGTAGGGTAGTAAAGTCACTACCCAAAAATTCTCATATTATATTTCTGTTATGTTATGTAATAAAACATTATAGGTGTAAGGTTGTAAACAAATTGTTGGTATTTGAATAAAGATTGACGACGAAGTTGAAAGCCGAGGTTAGTAAAAAAAAAAAAGTAATCAAAAGTTACGTATATTCTTTGTCTAGGTACAGAAGCTATAAAGTCAATCTCTTGTCATAGTCAGCGTCAGATTGGCAATCTGGCAGTACTGGACAATACAAGAAGGGTAAGTCCTGAATAAGCAAAATTGGGATGGGCCTGGGTCAATTTATGGAGATCGATTTATCACATAAGTATAGCAGAGAGGATAATTTCCTGTGAAATTCATCAAAACATTGCTCTTTAACTGCTTTACTTCCACAAAACTTATCTTAATGTTCCGCAGCCTCTCACAAGATTGACAAATAACCTGACCTGTGTAGGCGATCAAAGTGCGTGGGAGATCGATTAAAACTTTTTTATAGCTGCCGAAGCCCGCTAGATGCTGACTATCGACTCTATCGCTTGCTCTTTAAGATTTTTCATGGATTTAGCCGCATATGGTGCTTGGTCGTGTTTGAGGAACACATTTTTCTGTCCGATGGAAGGATATCCACCCTCCATAAGAAAGCTTAACACCCACTGATACGACGGAAACGCTCCACCTCGAACCTCCGAGTGGAAAATTCCATGGGCCTTTCCGAGGGTAGTCCTCCCACGTCGAATCTATTGGTGGAAAAGGACTATATAGATATAAAATAAGGATTGGTCCCTAAGTATTCAATTAATTCATTATAATTATTTTAATATTTATTTCACATTTTTAATTTTTAATGGTGATTTTATTAATAATGTATGTGTGTTGGTGTAGCTTATATAAATAATGCATGACATTGAAGTTGTTAGGAAAAATAATTAAGCTTCATAAACATTTCCTGAGTTTACTTAACTCATCTTTATCACGAAAAGATAATGTAATTTGTACACTAAAGAAATATTAATAGGAGTATTAATGAAACATTTTCCATGCTCGGCTACAGCGGGGCCGAGTACGACGCTTGCCGGAGCTAAATGAAGAGACGCGGAATTACACGAGAGGGCATTGAAGACGAGGCGAAAGGAAAATTTCTTCCCTATAAACCTGCAGGCTTCTGGCACGGTAATTCCGCGCTTCAGTCCAGCGCATTTCGCTTTGGTGGGCGTTACACCATTGGATTTAAATAGATGCCGTCAACAGATGTTCTATTGTCCCGTTTCTATTGCTTAAAGTCCACGTTTTATTTTTTTCAGTAAAAGTTTAGGTGTTCGCATCCTCCCAAGGTCCTTTAAAATAAAATAATGATAACATATTTTATTTCCTTACCTCAATCATGTGCAGCCCTGTTCTGATGTGATACGGGGTTAGGAAGCGGATGAGCTGCCACCTGGCAGACGCTGCGTCTATTAGAGCTACAACTCCGCAAAGCTGTGTGTCCTCTTCCTCCAGGGCGTACTCCACGTGGCAGACGACGGACCGAGCCACCTCCTGCGCCGTCTGTCTGCTCGGGTCTACTGGAGCTGCAACAGATTGCACTCTTTGTGTTTATATATATATATATATATATATATATATATATATATATATACACATATGCATATATATATCCACACGTACCTACATACATATACGAGGGGCGTTCTATAATGATTTACACTTTATTTTTCTTCAGGTCCATGGTCCACCATTCGAGAAGTAAGGACTGGCATGTGAAGCTACGAGTCTAGTCTACCGATTGCAGGAAGCAGTGCCCAAAAAGGATTACCGGTGTTCACACAGCAGCACGTTCCGTATCACATTGTCAGCGGACTTTTGGACAACATGGAAAGCGACTATAATGGTCAGAACTTGTACCTTTTTCTGTTGACGTACATCCTGTTTTGCAGCCTTCTACCCAATTGTAAACGGTTTTCCGTGAAGGCGCATGTTCACCACACACTGCCACCAATCGCCTGTAAATCTCTGCTGCGGTCCCACCCTCTCTCCATAGAAACAAATTGTCGAACACTGACCATTATAGTCGCTTTCCATGTTGTCGAATAGTCCGCTAACAATGTGATATGGAACGTGCTGCTGTGTAAACACCGGGAATCATTTTTGGGCACTGCATCCTGCAATCGGTAGACTAGACTTAGACTTATAGCTTATACGCCAATCCTCACTTCTCGAATGGTGGACCATGGGACCTGAAAATAAAGTGTAAATCATTATAGTACGCCCTTCGTACATGTAAAAGTGTCTTCCAATGTCTTCCCTCGTTTTCTTCCTATTTCTTCCACCATATCTTCCTATGTCTTCCTTGGTCTGCCCCTGGACATTCTTTTTTCTAGTCTTGCCTCCAATAACTGCTTGGGTTTTCTTCCCTCCTCTATTCTGGTTATATGGCCAAACCATTTCATTTCTCTTTCCGTGAGTTGGTTTTTAATTGATATTTGCTCCAGCTCTTCCCTTATCCTATCATTTCATACTCTGTCTTCTTGCTTTTCTACTATCTTTCGGTAGTACTTCATTTCTACAGTTGGTATCTTTAAGACCGTTTCCTTTCGTTGACCAGCTCTCACTTCCATACAATAATATTGGTTCTATCACTGATTTATATATTTGTAGTTTGGCCCTCGTTCCTATTTTTCGTTTTCCAAATATTGTCTGGTTAATATATGCATTATTTGCTACTCGGAGACGAGTTGAGACTTGTGGGTCTATTTTCCCATTTTGATGAAGTATTGTTGCAAGGTATTCATAGTTTGGGGCATGCGCATTTAACTGTAATGTTTTCCACTACACATTATGTCTAGGTTTCTTACTTGATCTTCTGTTTTACTCATCTTCAGTACTTTTCTCTTACTTACATTAACAACCATCCCTTTTTCCTTTAACGTTTCTGCCTATTCTGGTATCGTTCTTTGCGGCTTGCCCTCTGTATTTGCAATGAGTAATATATCCTCTGCATACACCAAAGCTTGACAATCATTCTCCACATTCCTACCTTGGTCTTTTCTGTTATTCGTTTGCCTGTTTTTATCACTTCATCTATTTCTCTTATAAATAGCAATGGGCTCAAACTGTTCCCTTCATTTACTCCTCTATCCATCATAAAGACTCGGAATCTTTCACCACTGAAATGACTGGCCGCAACTTTTCCAAGGCGTTGGATCGGCAGGGGAGGGCCAATCCCGTGACTTTCAAGGTGTTCCGCCTTGACGACTTTTATGTGTGGAGACACATGAAGGCCTTGATTTGCGCAACATCTCAGACAAAGAATCGTCGATGCTGCTGAAGAAATGCGACGCTCTTTCACTTCCAGGGTAACTAAAACAGAAGTAAGGAAGCGGGTTCCGTCGTGTATTCGACATAGGGGAGAACATTTTTGAGCAAGACTTGTGAACTTAATCCATTATTACATACAAGATTTATTTCATTTAATTATTATTTCAGTTCCCATTTCATAGTCGCCCACTGCCTGCCCCTTTGTTATTGAACTTTTATCCAGGTATGTTTACTTTCTTGTGAACATTAATACGTCGTCGGACAGCTGATAAAACAAGGAAGTTTTTCTAGTAGTTTGTGCGTTTAGTGGATTACTGATTTTTTGAGATATTTGCTGTTATTTGGCAAGCCATAGAAAATTTAAACATGGAGTAAGTTTGGACCTGTTCTGTGAAAATGTTTGGCGCTTGTGATTGTTTTACTGTTCATAAAACATTGTAAATGTGTTGGTATGACATACAAATTACAACAAGTTGAATTCGATCACCAATTTCTTCTTCTTATTTTGATCTTGAACCTAGAAATATGCAGTTTTCCAAAAAAAATCAATAAATGTGGAATATCTCGAAAATTTACCTCCTTGGTATAAAGCACTTTAGGGTTAAATTTGTTGCAAATTCGCTGTACAAGTTCAACGAAGTTAGTAATAAGTTGTGTTTTATACAGATCATATTGATACACTTGTAATACTATTCTCTTTGCTTGTATGTTCTGCAAATATGCTGTATAAAAAAACAAACTGCCGAAGTACTAATTGAGGCGAGTGTACTATCATGCCTTCAAAGGAATACGTCGAAGTTTGAGGTAACCCTGTATATATAACTGAGGATTTTCGGACATATGTTTATATAAACTTTTCTTCTTCTTCTGGTTTGAGGAACCAGCCCTCAAAGTTTGTAAAATTATATTTCAAACACCCTGTCTATATATATATATATACACACACACACACACACACCCACACACACACACACACACACACACACACACACGCACATAGTAGTAGCTTTTGTGGGCAATCATCCTCCACGATCGATTGTCTATACTTGTATATTACAAACACGAATAGAACATTGTTCGAATAGTTCATTGATTTTGTTTATTTGATTTCGCTATTTTGCAATTTTAACTAATCGCGAGGATGAGGTTGAGTGATGGTATGATACTGTACAGTTGATTAAGGGACACTCCAAAAGAATACTCATACGCAGGCCGGGAATGGAACCCGAGACACCACGCTTGGTAGCGCCCTCCATTTTCCATCTCGGCTTATTTTTCTGTGATACAAATACCCCCAAGATCTGGTCGACATTACCTACTCCTTATTTCAAACAATTCAACAAGTTAATTTTAATTTTATTATAATTCTATTATTAGTATTTATAATTATACTTAGATCATGTTTACGACAACCGTAATGCAATGAACTTGCTCTCAGAAGAAAAGTATTTTTAATCCCATTTGTAACAAAAGATACCTCCACAGCACATTGTCACTCGCTGTACCTTGAAAAAGTATTACCATATGTACAGTCATGGACACTTCTGGGTTGTAACGACCCTATTGAAGAAGCACTGAAGCAAACCCTCGATGTCTGACCACCAAGCGCCTTGTGAGTAGACAACCCAACCAACATTGCAATTGTGCGGCTTGTATACAAGTCACGGGTATACATCTCTGTAAATTGAGTAGTGATGTCAAAGAGAAATACGAGATGAAGATTGTCGATCGTAATGTCTCGTGTTCTCGACATGGAATAATACTCGGTCCCCGTTACGTTCCTTTATTTAATGATGTTTGGGAACGAACCTGACGGACTGGGTTTATATTTTCACTCCTTGCATTACACTAAGTTCTATATTTTACAATTATACTAATGCTTTGAACGAAAATAATACCTAGAACAACATCCAACACACCTACACACCACTCTTGTCACACACACGCACGTGAAAACACACAGACAAAGATAAGTTTTAACTTCCAAATAACAGTAAACGGAGAAGCATGATGTGCGAAACATGGGATATTTCACAGAAAGAATGCGTCTATTTTTGACATACGTGGTTTCTATCAATAGACTATGAAACAATTATCAGTAAAATTAAGATGCATTTGCGTTGAGGAAGGAAACAGACTGGCTGGAGAAAAGAAAACGTAGTGTTATAGATAGTGTGTTGGTTAGATTGCAGAGCTTTCATCAGCAAGAACTGGGTTGGAACTAACAAGAGAGGACTAATGATGAACTAAAATTTTAAACTAAAATAAAATATCTAAGTTTTTTCAGGAAAAGGCACACAAGTCACAAACTGCGAATATTTGTTGATTTCATGTAAGAACGGGTCCTTTTATAGTGGTAGGGTACCCTGTAGTTTTTTATTATTAAATTGAAGGAATCAACCTACTAGTCAGTATCCCCAGTTTTTCACATTTTTCTCAGTTGTCACACATGTCAATTTTATCTATGTTCTCTTTATTCTCTATGGGACAAACCAAACATCCATGCTCGAAACGAGTATTGATAATACCGCACGCTACCCAACAATTTCCGAGGAAAAGTTTGATACCTGGTTTAGACGCAAGCGCTTGGGATCCCAGTTTAAACTGTAGGTACAGTTCAGTATTAGCTTTCTTACTGTGCATAAAGTAGACTTAATAGAAGAAAAAAATCCGAGAAAAGCGCTTGAAGGTTTCAATGCTTTCCAAGTGCCTTGATGAGGCGAAGCTATTGTATGACATTCAAGCGGTAAAGTGGCCCCGTTGTAGCGAATACGTTTCACGTCCTGAAGGTTTTGGGTTCGATTCCCGTTCTACTGTACATTTTTTAAATAACTCGAGTAATTCATTTTTGCATTCTATTTAATAAATTATTTACATAAAGGTGAAATGTTACTTTATTTTTTCTGTAGAAATCTCTATTTTACCGTTTTCAATTTTATTTATGAAAATGATTTATGACGATAATTTTCCATTTTTCGCATAATTTTACAAACATTTACATATTAAATTGTCCACGTGTTTTATTCAAAAAATGTTATGCCTGGCAAAGGTATACATTTCTTTCGAGAAAATGATCCAGATATACAAGTAATTGTCGTAAAAGTTTGGAAAACAAAATTCAATTCAAAATTCAACAATTTGCTCTGCAAAAAAATAAGAATGTGCGCAATAAATAAAATGAAATAAATAGTTGCTCGAGTTAAGAAACTGGATGCAATCAAACGGGAATCGAACCCAGTACCTTCTAGGTGTCAAGCTAACACACTATCACCACACCACCGACCCTTCTGACAGACGGAAAATATATTCGTCTCATGAGTAACGCTTGCTAAATTTCTAATCTTTGATGCGCTTTTTTCTCGGAAATGACTGGTTAATGTAATTGTTGTTGTTTGTCACGTACTTATGTTTACTGCGACATTTGAGCACACAATCGAAACATAGAGAAAAAATGTTTTTCTGCATATCATTACTTTTCTCTGAGCTCAAAAAATATCCCGAGTCCAAACTCACTGCAAGTTACCTAGTTATGCAAAACGTGCCAGGACCATACGGAGCATGCGCTTTATCAAGAATGCGAAGGAACCTCGCAAAGAAGGTTCTCTGCGGTCCTGACGGTTGGCCGCGGATTTACGTGGTATCTGCTTATCAGTCGAACATTACCTTGTGCATTCACACCAGGACACTGAAGCGAACGAATGTATTTCTTGTGATTTTTTAAGCTGGAAGGAATCGTTCCACGCGTTACAACCGACAGAGGTTTGTCTTCAGCTTACATATTTTGGGACAGGCAAACCACACTAGACATACAGAGTATATTGTAAGATAGGAGGCAATTATTTCTCCGCCTCCTCACACTGACAATTTTATTACCTTTTTTGGAGTTATTTGGCCACAGAAACGCATCTTATTATTGAAGTCGTATCTCATGTGATGGCATTGTTCAGTATGCTGACCAGGTTTTTTTGACAAAAGCTGGACAGGGTACTCCAGAACAGTAATTTTCTACATTTTATATCTGCTTCCTTCATCGTCCTGTTTAAAGCACACAAGCACATACCACAAACATGTAAGAGAAATATTTGTTAATTTGGTAACTTGTTTTGCAGTTGATCTTATATCATGAATATCTGCAACTAAACAAGGGTTTTCCTTTTTAAAGATTACAATGAATATTTCTTTTTTATTAGGAAACTAAAAGTAACTTCAGTATTCTCATGCAGTACACAAGAGATTATAAACACTCTCTAAAACATACTACTGCTCCTTGCAACAAATTATTTCCACAATCAAAACACAAAATTAAGGCATGCTCAAGTAAAATTACATTTCTGTGATTATCAAGTGCTTTACGGGTTCAACGTCAATTTTGGATTTGTTGGTTATCCATATATTATTAATTTTGAAAATACTCTTTCAGTTGGTGGAATGTGCCAGAAATTGAATGCCATATTTTAAATCGTGAACGTGTTTTGTTTCTTTAATTAAAACTTTTAGTTTCCAATTTAGTCCATCAAACCAACCTGTGTTCTTCTATCTTGTTTATTTATAGTAATAACTAAAAACCCATTGAAGCATAGATAAACCTTTCACTGTTCATAAGTCAGTCATTGTTCTCTGCAGTTTTCAATGCAACTTTTGATACCCGGTGGAGGCACATACTGGTTCGGATCCAACTTTAAAATGTAGGTCCAGTCCCGATTAGCCTTACTGTGCATAAAGTGGACTTAACGCATTAATTCAATCAATCAATCAATCAATCAATGCAACATTTAGGACTTGTTAACGTGCATCTTACGCTTCACATCAGGGTATGATCATTTAAAAGTTGTTTTAATTGAAATTCCACATTTTTATTCTTTCAATATATGATATCAATATCACATTGCAAAAATAGTTATTAATGGTTTTAAAGTCATTTACTGGGGAAAAAATCGTATTACTTTGGATTCGAACATCCAAACACAAATATCAAAGTATTTACTTTAGACCACTCACGATTTTGAAACGTGGAAAGGTAATCATTTTACGGAGAACGTGAAAGTTGGTGTGTTGACAGAATGTAACTACTGCCATATTAGCGCTGACAACTAGGAAACGACCTCAATGATAACATGGCTGCATGCATTTCGCTAATAACTGTGATTTTTCAACATATACACAAATACATCGTCGCTTCGGAACAAGAAATGTTCATCTTCTCTGCTTTCAGATTACCGACATACGACGTGGCATGTAATTCAAAAGGTTTTGCAGAAACCTCAGTCGTATAAATAAGATTGGATGAAATTAGACAAAAAATGTTACTTTCCGGTGGACTCGAACTCAGGTTTCCCGCATGCTAGTCCGACACAATATCCAACACTCCAAGCGAGACAACACGAAAAGTTTTTGCAAGTAGTCGACTAAACCGAAAGTTTATTTTCAGATTGTTAATTCCCAAAGTATAACATGGCTTGGCAGGTGTGTATCGCATTTTCTGTACTTTTGTCATTTGAGTAGCTTTGGTCTCGCCCTAGGTTAATCACGGGAATAGTGATAATGTTATTCAGACGAGGATGATAAATAGACATCCAGGAATAATCCCCCTCGCAAAAAATCCAGAACTCGAGCCTGAAACCTTCGATGCGAGGTATGTTTTTGTTCTAACTATATCTGTGTGCTTTGGTTAGATTCATGGTATTTCGTGAGTAGATATGAAGAATCGTAGCTACAGAACCATTGAGAAGATATTCTTCGCCAAGAAAGAGAATCTCCATATCCCTTGTGAAAGAGAACCTATTTGAAGAATGAAACGATAGATTAAAATTATAAATTTGATGTGTATCCTTTCGTCAAAATGCCCAGAAAACAATATAATATACTTTTTCACTGCTAAAAAAAAAACAAAAAAAAACTTAGCTTTGTCTGTGTGTTTTCACGTGCATGTGTGTGACAAGAGTGGTGTGAACGTGTGTTGGATGTTATTCTAGGTATTATTTTCGTTCAAAGCATTAATATAATTGTAAAATATTGAACTTAGTGTAATGCAAGGAGTGAAAATATAAACCCAGTCCGTCAGGTTCGTTCCCAAACAACATTAAATAAAGGAATGTAACGCGGACCGAATATTATTCCATGTCGAGAACACTTCTTCCGACAATCTTCGTCTCGTATTTCTTCTTGGCATCACTGCTCAATTTACCCGTGATTTGTATACAAGCCGCTGAGTTGCAATGTTGGTTGGGTTGTCTACTCACAAGGCGCTTGGTGGTCAGACATCGAGGGCTTCCTTCAGTGCTTCTTCAATAGGGTCGTTACAACCCAGAAGTTTCCGTGACTGTACCATTGCTATAATGAAAAATAATATTCCTACCTTTCAAAACTCAAATTAAAATTTGGCATTTTGGCTGATGGCATAGGATCTAGGGGACAAGATTTCCTAACATCCCTATTCTATTGCGTTTTTTCTTCTCCTTTTCGTGTTATTATGAGTTATCATACTTATTTTTTCCAAAAAATAGTTCCATAAATAAGACGTAACATTTAGGGGAAATTGCACTTAAACTTTAATACGCGAAGCAAGGGACATTCATGCTGAGGACAAAATCCATGGGTAAACAGGGCTAGCCTAAAATAAATGGACAGTTTAAACGCTTTATAATTGAAATTTTTCTTTCTTGCATCAGAAAGTATTTAGTATCGTTATATAGAGAAAGTCTTCAAGTTTACGACCTCTGCCATTCGTTTGTCTTCGTGACGTCAACATCACGCAAGTACCCTTGAAGTAAGTCGAACAGCATGGCCGCAGGCAGATGGAGAAGGTTTTCCTGTGTGATTGAATTTGCAAAAACAAATTCTGTTACTATCGTGTCACGTCGTTTTATAACACGGTATGGCAAACAACCACCCACAAGGCAGTCAATATACGATTGGAGCGAAGAATTTAAGGAAACTGGTTGTCTGTGAAAGTGGAAAAGTCCTGGGAGAGAAGAACTTTGTAACTAACCAATGTAAACTTCAGGACGTACTCTACAAACCATGTAAGTATTTCAGCCCTATTATTAAAACTCTTCTTTCTGTAAAACTTTGAAAGTGTCTATTTCTTTTAGACTAGTCCTGTATTTTTAATGTATTTCTTTAAACAATTTTTCATTATAATTGGAGGAAGATAAGGGATATATATCTAGAATATGCAACAATTTTCAGAATTACTCCACAAGTGTAGTAACTATTGTTACAGAGTTCGGACCTTAAATTGTCCCGATCGTAGACTCGCCCACAGCCCATATATTAAGTTAATACGAGAATAGAAAAGATCACAGCACTCAACGGCGAATTTACTCTCAGATAGTTTTAATGACATTAATAAACCATTTCTTCTTTTCAGAAATTAAATCTACATATTAATATTTCATTTTGTAACACGGATTCCAATGTAAGTTACTAGAATTCTAACAAACCTAGGGTTCCAAATAGCACAGTTCTTCCGACTTGGTCTCTTTCCTCCAGGATGCCAATGTGTTTCGCTTTTATACCCCACTCGAGGTCAGACTTAGGGTCCTTGATGTACCAACTGCCATCCACCAACTTATGCTTGTAGCGTTTGATCAGCTGGAAAGGAAATTAAGCACTGTTACACAAGCAATGTACAGTACAAAGCGAATGGACGAGTTTTATATGTTAATATATTAATTTAATAAAAGCTTTTCGATGTCCTGTATATCAAGCAACAAGAAATTTCAATTTTAAGATCTCCTACAATGAACTTTCGCAATAATTACTGATGTCGTAAGTGCGAACGAAAGAAAATTATCCAGAACACTATGTAGCCTAATTATATTTTATGTTGGTATATGTTCATCTATCACAATTAAAAAGCAACAACACTTATTGTCCACAAATTATAAGTTCTCTCCAGTCATGTTTATAATTTCTTTGAGTATGATCTTGCGAAAACTTTCGAAGGACCTTTCTCCATTCACAGCAAGAGAAGAATCAAAATATAGCCAACTTTTCAATCGTTTATCATAATTAAATCACTTTTATTGTGATCGTCTTTGCTTTGAAATTTTAAGTTCCAATAAATGTTCTATCTACTATTTCTTTGTGTCTATCTTAAAGGAAAGAAACTTATTACGTTATATTTTAGATATAATACCAGTGTGCCTTAAGTTTGAATGGTTTGATAATTCAGAACCAGAAAGTTCCAGTGCTACAGCTTTCCAGAGTTCCAATTCTTTCAATTTCAGAGTATACCAAGCATTGAAGTATTAGAAATTCCAGCCTAGTTTATAATCCTAGATCTGCACTGAGCTTCTCCGTAGACCAATTGGAAAACGTGAAACGCAGTGAATCATTACACTGTATATCGTTTCATCTTAAATCTCCAGAACTACTGAATGTACACATATATTGAATTTGTGAATAAACACATCTACATAGAAAATTAACATAGCTATTGCTCGTAGAGGGTTGATTGGAATAAAGTATTGAATTTAGTCTATTATCTGTCGTTGACTGGCTATACAGAAACCCATAACCCTTAGATATTGCACATCTACTGGGAGCTGGTAAGACGAACAAATTTTTCAAATCCACTTAAAAGTAGGGGAGGTCACAAAGTTCAGATCATGCACTTTATCCAAATCTCCAATGCATATGAAGAGAGATTTGTAACATCTGTAATGTGACTGCCAATTGTCTCAAACAAAACTTTCAGATTTGTTCTAATGCAGATATTTTACCTAATCATTAGAACTTTATGTTATTTATAATTGAATATGTATAGACTTAGGAAATTATAGGAATTGCAATTTTATTCATACGAACAATTTGAGGATCATTTAGTTGAAGCCGAATTTGTAAATGTGTGGTTGATTCGTGTCTCTCTACTAAAAGACATAAGTTAGTTGTGTGTTATTGTATTAAGTTCATTTTATGCACCAGGTTAATCGGGACCTGACTTACATATTAAAATGAAATCCGAACAACTATGTTCCTCCACAGGGTATCGAACTCAGGGTCTCAGGCAACGATGTAAAAGTAAATGAATGTTCACAAGTAACACTGTAGGGAGGGATGTGATATTTTTCATTGTTTGATTATATAAAATATTTTAAATGCAATGATATTAACTCTGAACAAGAGAAATAAAATTTTGAAAAGGGAAAATATGTGTATATAGATGTAGGCTGTAGAATGATGCCTAATTGCAGCCTAAAGTTCTTCTAAAATGGTGTAACAGCAAGGGTATAATCTGTTGATTACTTCAAAGTGATTCAAGTAGTGAATTTCCTTCGTTTCGCACAATTTGTGCAGAACAGTAAATATTTTTAAAAAACCAATTTACCTACTATAAAATATGTAGACGTACTGGTTCCTTCCCACAACTTACCATTTTATAAGCCTTCTCACTGTCGTAGTGGAAGTGCCTGAGGTACCTGAGAATGTAATTGTCGTCTGTTCTGCACCTCAGGTCTTTAGTTTCTGAAACAAAAATCCGTATCAACTGTTAGATAATTTTGTAATGTGTATATTTACAGTGTTGGAAAATATAATTTTATGTTTTGTAATGATATAATTACTACATTATTATTATTATTATTATTCGTCTTTATGGATGTTCAATATTAATTTTTATTTAATTCCAAGTGTATTACCATAGCCAGTGGCCATGTTTCAATCGTTTCGAGCTGAAAACTACCATTACGGTTTGCAGGATGAAGTTCAAGGAGGACATTGAAGCGACTGTCTATTATTTTGCTTGTTGTTGAAGAGCAACTGAAAACCAAGTAACGTGATGGAAATTGTTAAGGACTATTATGATCGGATTTGTCTTGCCCACAATAGACACAAATGGAAAATATTTGTTGCTGCCGATATACACCTTCAGGTTTAGTAATGCCAGAGATTTTATTAACTGGAGATGAAGAAGTGAACACAAATTCTATTATCTTTTCTGATTATCTCTCACTCCGCGGGAGCTTCATATGCTTTTCAATTTTCTAGGTCAAATTTCCAAGAATGTTCATACGAACTATTCAAAGAGTGTTATATTTTTCTTGTGATCACCATGTCATTCTACAGTAAGTTTATACATACTTTCACATATTAACCGTCTCAAAATAGGCCCAATACAATTCAGTAATTTCTGGTGCAGGAGAAATTTCAATCTCATCTTACTTCGTTATGTGGAGATAGATACCTTCATGGCGTGGTGCTAAGCACAGGGGAACACTTTACCATTTTTTTAAAGATTTTATCCGCCTAACGAGGAATGATGGCACTTTATAATATCCAAAAATAACCTAAATTCGATGGAATCTGTTTTGAGCTGTTCAAATTTGAAATTTCAATATTTGAACATAGTATTTAAATATTACTGAATTTGAACTTTGGATTATACCATAATATGTGACTGTCTTTCCTATTTGCAATGAGCTCAAGCATGCTTTTATATCTTTATTCGTTCCCGAGACATGCGAGTTTCAAAATTGCCTGTTTTTGAAAAATCACTTTTTGAACAACCCTCACATAATACGTGATAATCATGTTTCAACAAAATCCTTTCACTTATGTTGGTTTTGGAGCAAAGATAATCTGTGTACCAAATATCGTCGTACCAAAGCGAATAAGCTAAGGGAAAACAATGCCAGGCTATATTTTTTGTTGAGTCAACTCTTGTCCACATAAAATAAAATAAAAGTTTCCCATAATTCCTGATAATGTTTTGATTTTATGAAGAAAAGTGTACTATGTATCTGCTTTGCCTAAGTACTCAGACAGGGAAAGTGAATAACCTTACACAACTTTCACAATTCAATTTAGTTTTCACTAGAATCACAAGAACCTCTAAAACATTAGTGGACGTCATCATTGTAGATGATCCATCCATTGTACACTCCGCTGACGTAACGGTGCCGATCAGCAATTCAGACCATTGTTTGGCTTACATCACGGTCCTTCTTGAGAAACCCGACAAACGTTTCAAAATAATTTCGTACAGAAACTACTCATCGTTCGATATGGAGAGTTTTGAAACGGACGCTAAACATTTTCACTGGGACAATATAAAGCATTTCGAGAGTATTGACAAAAAAGTAAACTTTCTTAATAATGGTGTTAAGACTATTTTCGATAAGCATGCCCCTATACGTACTGCACGAATAACCAAGAAAAAGTACCGTGGATAACCGACAATACCAAACTATTAATGAAACTTAGAGATAATGCTCTCAGAAAATATAAACTGACGAACAATCAGTCACATTGGGATTATTATAAAGAACTGCGGAATTTCACCACGTCGGTTATAAGACAGGAGAAGAAAGCCTACCTCTCGTTCCACATCAATAGAAACGTCCATGATTCAAAATTAGTGTGGAAAGAGATAAAGAAATGTGGTAATTACGGAAAGGTGGAGCCGAGTGTCCCACACTTTTTAAATGATCCGCATCTGTTAAACACCCACTTTATTGACAGCGCCAGTCCCTCTAACCAAGAAACCGATCTCATCCTCGAAGAGTGCGAACGCTTCCTTACAACTACATTTACTGAAAACGGCGACACCTTATTCTTTCGACCCGTCAAAGAAGTAGAAATTGCACAACTCGTGTCCAAAATCCGTTCCAATTCCTGTGGCACAGACGGCATAAACCTAAAAATGATAAAGCTAATTCTTCCACACATTCTTTCACCTCTGACTCACTTGATAAATTTCTCGTTAGATGAGAACACCTTTCCCCTTGCATGGAAGGAGGCTAGAATCCTGCCCTTGCCGAAGAAACGACACGTGACCGACATGAACGACTTACGACCAATTAGTATATTACCTGTCTTATCAAAAGTTATCGAGAAAGCAGTGTACAAGCAGATAGAAAGTTTCGTTACCAAAAATCAAATATTGCCTGCAGTACAGTCTGGTTTCCGATCTTCCCACAGCACCGCAACGGCGCTCATGAAAGTAACGGACGACATTTTACGAACACTAAACGAAAGTAAGGCTGCAGTCTTGGTGTTGCTTGACTTGTCCAAGGCGTTTAATCTTGTATCTCATCAGCTACTCCTTTCGACAATGTGTTACTACGGTTTTTCGCCGGGAGCAATAAAATGGTTCCAGTCTTACCTTACTGGGCAAGTGCAATCGGTGACGCTTCCCTCGGGAGCTATATCGACTCCCATTACGATACCCTCAGGGGTTGCGCAAGGAAGTATGCTAGGCCCTTTTCTATATCCCTCAGCACCGCCGACCTACCCCTAAATGTACGACACAGTGTACCTCATTGTTATGCAGATGACACGCAGCTGATGATGCCAGTAGACCCCAAAAATGCAAAACCAGCAATTGGTCTCCTTAACCGTGACCTTGATGCTATTTATAAATAGTGTAAACGTAATGGTCTTGTAATTAACCCCTGTAAATGCTGCTTTACATTAATTGGTTCTAGCGCTGCCTTAAATAAAATTCAAATAAATGGGTTATCAATTAATATTAATGATGTGAGGGTCCCACACTGCACAACTGTTAAGAACTTAGGTGTGATATTTAATCGGAAACTTGACTGCCAAAACCACGTAACGTCTCAGAGTTCAAAAGCTTATGGTATACTTAGATCACTCTATAAATCATAGCATTTACTTTCGACTGATGTTAAATTGCGTCTTATTCAAGCTCTCGTTCTTCCCATTTTCGATTACTGTGACGTTGTTTACGGTGTTAATCTAACAAAAAAGAAAGCTAAAATTGCACAAAAAGTACAGAATTCTTGTATACGTTTTGCATTTAGCTTGAAACGAAGGGATCACATACTGCCTTACTTAAATGACGTTAATTGGCTGAATATGACACGACGCAGAAAACTACATCTGGCCTGTATCATATTCAAAATTCTGCAAACAAAAACACCGACATATTTATACGACAGACTCCAATTTAGATACGACATACACAACTACACGACTCGACACTCTAAGAAACTTAATCTGGACAGATTCTCAAAATCCATATTCCTGTCATCCTTCAAAGCTGCTTCTGCATATTGTTGGAATGCGCTGCCACCAGATGCTACCTCGTGTGCGACATACAACAGCTTTAAAAGGGCAGTAACAAAAGTACTTCTACATGAGCAAGGACAGAGCCTCAGTACACATGACTAGATTCAGCATGCTTACGTTGAAATCAAAACACAAAATGAGCAGATTTGAACCCAAGATGAACATTTTGATGTGTGTGAATGAGAAAAATTGTTTTTATCTTTTTAGTGTGTTCATTACTGAAATAGTTAGAAGTGAAAATGTAATGGAATTTTTATGTTATAGTAGTAATTGTATTCTGTTTGTTTTAGTGTACTAGATTTTGCGGGTTAAATGGTAGAGCAGCCACAGGCTGAACTTCGCCCATGAATAAAGAAATTCTAATTTTAATTTAGTAGCAATTGACATCGAAACAACACACAGCATTATGTTAACGAACTATGTGAGAAGGTAATTAGTGAAATTATGACCATTTACAGCACGTTAGATCAGTACAAATCCATACTTTTTAGCCACTCAATTTATAGTAGAAGATTTTATTTCCTCCAATGATATTTTTCAAGGTTTTTGAGACTATTTTTCTTCTACGGTCCTCGTCTCATGAAAATGAAGTATCTGAAAATAAATCACAACATTCGTAACTGGTATTTAATACCAGTACAACTGGTTTATTGTAGTTTAATTGCAATGGCTTATAATTAGTTCAATTAATGTAAAGTTGGACAATAATATTATGAATGGATACTGTACTAATCGGCAGAAATTATTGTACGATAGTTGCGGAAAACAAAAATGCAGTCGCAATATACGTTTCACCGTCATATTTTAGCCAATGTAAAGAAATCCACCACCGCAAACCACATGGAATATCCTCTTCAGTATGAGAAAGATCCTAATATGTTTGCAATGAATAATACGAATACGAATACGAATAATACGTATAGTCTATACCAAGAGTTTCCAAACTATTAGCTGCACGCGTCTCACCTCAATAAGAAGAATAATAGATAAATACATGTGACAATCACATAAGATATCTTCATGTGTTTGTTTACTGTTGGTATATATACAAATAATGAACATAAGGTGTATGATTAATACAGGTATTGTAGATTGTCTTTCCTTTTTTTTCTTTTATTAAGCTGCTGTCATTTCATTCATCCATATTCATGAGATAAAAAGGTAAGAAAATCTAGATTACATATGTTAAAAACAGCCGTGCATAAATGATTGTATTTCTTCATTTAATTATAGAACTGTTTGTAACAATGCGCTCAATGCACGAAAGCAATCACCAATGATTTCATTATTAATCTTTGTCTTAGAAAACAGCAAGTTCCTTTTAAAGGCTGCCAACTTGTCTGAAAGGTGCACGATTGTACCCTTCTATCTTGTAGAGGTACATTCAGATCATTTAATGTGTGGAAAATATCGGAAAGGTATTCCGATTTCTGTACAATGACACTATTAATGAAGTTTTCTTCTACAAGTTGCGAGTGCAGTTCCTATATCAGTTCAAAAACACGCGAGATGACATTGCCGATGGGCAAGCAACGAAAGCTTTCCTGGCTACGAATGATGAAAAGATTGATATATTTTTGATAAACAAATTTTGAATTTTCAGAAAAAAGAAATAGTTTTTATAAAGTTCTCTCGCCTACCTAGAGAAACTTCGGAGCCTCACCAGGAAGGCGCGTCTCACGGTTTGATAACACTTGTCTATACTGTAAATTGTCCTGTATTATAATACAGGGCAATGTAAAGTACATAGAATTATGTAACTTACATACTCCAAATAAAACTAAGCGGACAAAGCGGACTGCTTATCCACTTCAACCTATCCGCTTTGCCCGCAGAACACATTTCAACATTTCAAATGAGGATATGCTTATGTAATCCTCAACAATATATTTACTTACTATGGTACTTTGAAAGTAATTGTGCTGTCTATGAACTACTATACTATTATCTAATAACCAATTTATTTTTTTAAAAAAAATGTGTGTTGTATGCACGTTTGCCTCTCTTTGGAAAATTCTAAGAAAAGAGAGAGAGAGAGAGAGACAGAAGGAAATAGGGAAGAAGAAAGAAGGAAAGAAGAAGGAAGGAAAGAAGAAAGAAGGAAAGGGGAAAAAAGAAATAATTAAAGAAAGAAAGAAGAAAAGTAAGAAAGAAAGAAGAGAAAGAAAGAAATAAAGTAGGAAGAAAGTAAAAAAGAAAGAAAGAAAGAATGGAGCAGTATATTTTCTTCAAACACACGCTGGTCTGTCGTCTCAGAAGCAACGATGCGCCAATTAATTTCCAGCAGATGTTTCTGCTTGGGATATAGCAGCAGAAGATGTCCAATATAGCAAGATAAATTAAGTATTCTCTTTACCCGAGTTATTCTGTTTGACCGGGACTCCCCTACTTACAAATCCGACCATTACATTGTTTATAATTAAAATGTTTCAGAGTTACATTTCAACAATCGAAATTGTGATAACCCTTGGATATTTATAACATTTCTGGTGCCCCTTACGCTAGAGTGTAGATTATGATAATGGATTGTCATTGCAATGCAATCGAAAAGTTCTAAAGGAATCTGTGTTTGCAATATAGTAGGTCCATTACAACCTCACATATACCTCTGACAACCTGATTCTTATTTTCAATCTGATGTTCCACCAGCAACTTGGGAACACACGTTGCAAACTATCCACTTCATATCCATCATGTTTAGTAAACGGTTCCTTTATTATTGCACGCATTCACAGCAACATCTAAGACACACCAAACATTTACGTGACTAATCTGTAATCGAATTTATAACAAACAATAAATTCTGAGCTCCTAATTTAGGACAATAATTATCCTCTTACGTAGGTAATCATTTGCTGCAAGTATTACAATTATAAACTAGATAACACATTTCAAAACTGCTCTAATAGAAGACATTATGAAGAATAAGAAGAAGGAAATTCGTTTGAATCGAAGTGTATTGATTTAAATCAGGTTCATATAGATCGCGATTTAAAACAAGATTTAAATCAGGTGATTTTGATTTTTTTTAAAAAAATCACTGATTTAAATTAAATCACTTTTAGTAAATAATTTATTGAATAATGTACATAAGGACTTTGTAGATATCAGAATCGCTTTTCGTGAAAGTTCATTAATCTTGAAATTATTTAATAGATTGTATTAGGCTCTGAGATAGGAAAATTAAGGAAAATAATATATATATATATATATATATATATATATATATATATATATATATATATACTTATGGGGTGACGCTCATACGAAAGGAAATGTAAACACATTTTATCTTGATTTAAAATTCAATATTTTTTATAGGCAAAAAAAGCAAACATTTTGTGTAGATAAATATACAAACTATAAATCATGTTAAACAATAAATAGTGTCAATATCACTAAACTATAAATAAACACGGCAGTTGATATTTCTCAAACTATCATTAAAAAAACTATAAATTTCAGCTACAAAGACTATAAAAATATATAAGCTAATATTTTAAGTTACATATATATATATATAGTACATCCAGAATGTTTTATTTTCACTGGAAGAATAGTTACTCAAATTATTATTAATTTCTTTAAAACAATCAACAAACAACCCAATAGTAGGGGCAGTATTAAAAACAGAAGAAAATATATATACGTATATTTTTATTGCTTTAATCAAACTGTTCAAATACTTTTCAGGGTCGTTAACTAGGAAAATCCTTTCTATAAAAACATATATCTATATATATAGTGCCAAAAATCAAACAAGCCATTTTAACGTAAAACATAACAAAAAAAGTCGATTTAAATGAAAGAAATTCAACAAAAATTATTTTTTAAAACCAAAATAATGATTTTTCACACCCTGGTTTGTATTATGAGAAATGTATTTAATTTAAAAGTCCTCTACAAAACTCGACATTAGATATGAGACTTATCTTGGGCACACAACTGCTAAGTGGAAGGCCATCGAACTTCCCGAGTTTGAGTAGTGGCCTCGGCATGCACGTACTTTGTGAACGTCCCTTCATCAATTTCATCTGACAATCACTCATTCTCATCGTCGCGATTGCAGCAGAAAAGCGACGCCGAATAACAAAATTACAAATTCAAATCATTGTAAACGTAAAGTTTCTTGAGGTCTAATTTACTGTTACTTCGACGATTTCACTGTATATCTTAATCTCACCTAATATCATGTTCCTGAGAGCAACAATACTCCTGTTCATCGCTTCTTCGGTTTCTCCGATTCCGTCCTTGGCCTTTGTTCGCCATTCGGGGTCTCTCGAGGAGGAAGAAGGAAGAGAAAAGATCCTGTCCATTGCAAGACCTGTAAGGAATAAAAATCAGTTCGGTAATATACAAAGTATATAACAACGGAAACTGTAAATGTAATTAAAAGTAAATAAATTAAATACGTACATAAAATAAAACATTTGTTAATTTTGGTAAAATTTGATGAAAACTACTTGAGCTTCAATTTCCTTTTAAGAACACTTTATGCACAGAAAGGCTATCTGGGACAGGAGCTGCAGTGGGACCCGAACCCCTTGATTGCAAGGCGACGAAGTTACCACTACACAATTTTTATTGAAAAAGGTAAAACCTCTAAGCGATAGTTTCCCATTCCATTCTCTTTTCTGTTTTCTCACATTACTTTTTAATCAATATTCTCAGTTTCTCTCTATCACCTATGTTTTACCCACGCGTCGTAGTATCCCTTTTCATTCACCATTTTCTCAACTTTCACACATATCCATTTTTACTGTATTCTCCGTAATTCTCATAACGGACAAACGCAAACATCCATGTCCTAGCCGGTATTCGAACCCGGGACCCCTGGCTTTGTAGCGTAGCGTAGCCGTGGAGGTCGACCATTGTGGAGGCAATATCAATGACTTTATGCTCACATAAATTCATTTGGATGTGCAAGTTATATTAATGTGAAACACTGCCATGTGACCCGTTGGAAATCAATTCCGGTACAGTGACTTCAGACAATGCCTTAGCCACTACGCTCTCTAGGTCGTTTATGCAAGATTGTAAAAACAAACCTTTCCAAAAACAAAGGTCATTCATAAAATATAGCACATTTAAATAAATGTTACTACACACAGACATGCACATGCATCCCAACACACAAACACACTTGTGTATGAGGATGAGTGCATAATGAAAAGCGCTGAAAAAATGGTCATTAGTACGGTGATGCTACCTATGTCAATAGAGAAGAAAAGTTTGAGCTATTAGAAATTTAATGACATGAAATGCCAAGAGACTGATATTAGTGGTTGTGAGATAAAAATAAAAGTGAAGTATGTATAAAATTATCATATATTTGAAAGATCAGCAAAGACGGTAGAATAGCGCTTTGCTAGTACTGAGTATGATATTGTTTGAGAGTGAAGTACAGGTTGCTGTAGCATTTAAAGAACTATGGATTCTCTACTCATATCTGTCATATACCATAACATGTACTATTATGCATCATGAACTGGCAGCTGTGGCCAATTTAATAGTATGTGCATAGCAACCATAGGCGCCGACTTCATGGGCCTTCATTGAGCCACTTAAATGTTAACCAAGGGGGGGGGGGGCAGAGCCCCTCAAATAATTTTGTTTAAGAGGATTTAATGTATTATTTTGCTTCTCTCGTAAAGTTTGCTCTGAACTGTGCCACATGAACTTAACTTTAAAAACACATTTGACATTTTCTAGACCATTGAATTTGGGGGGCTGAGACCGCTAAACCATCAACTTGGGGGGGGGGCTATGACTAGAGACAACAAAACACATGACTTATTACTATATACTAAGTATATAATTATGAGTATTGTTAACATTTTTAATAAAAAGAGTTTCAAAAGCCGATGTGCATGAAGTAGGGGAGTGGATGGGACGTTCGGGCTAGAAATGGCTCTCACATGACATTTAGAACGAGGTCATTGGTATATTAGGCAGATATTAAAAGTCGGGAATATTTTGCTATTAGGGTTGACGAAACTTGTGACACATCCATCCGTGAAGAATTGACATTCTGCATTCGAACTGTGAATGAAAATTTTGATTTTTTTTGAGGATTTCATGGGCTTTTACGAGATTCCGAACACTGAGGCCAAAACTATTTTTCACGTTGTGAAAGACATTCTGGACTTGCCCATACAGAATATGAAGGGACAGTGTTACGATGGTGCCTCTTGTATGAGGGGAAGATTTAAAGGGCTGCAAACGTTGGGTACAGATTGCAGCCACAGGCTATTTATGTGCGTTGTGCAGCTCGTAGCTTGAACTTGGCAGTTGAAGACAGCTTGCGTCACCTGCCCTGTATCAGAGACATAATGAATTTAGCCAACGACTTGTTAAAGACTGTTTGGAAATCCCCTAAATTAATGCAGATATTTAGGAATATTATTGATGTGAACGAGAAGACTGGCCATGCTGGACTGCGACCACTTTGCCCTCCCGGGTGGACGTTGAGAGCCTCCAGGACGCAACAGATCTTAAAGAACTATGAAAACCTTCTCAATTTTTTTGAGAAATTTTCTGAAGAAAATTCTACTGACGCAGCATCAAAATGTGCTGGATACCTGGAGACAATGCTTCACTTCAAGACAGTTTTCTTTCTCCCCTCTACTGCCATGTGATGGGTCTAATACAAGAGGTAAACTGTAAGATTCAGTGTCCACGCATGGGTGCTACAGAAGGAAGTGGAATGAAAACTTAAATATTTGACTGACATCTTTCAAGAAAAGCGAATAAGGTTTGAACAGTTCTGGCAGAAATGCACAGAGCGCAAACCCAGCGTTGTTGATGAGTCAAAATTGGCCCGGCAACGTCACGTCCCTAAAGGACTTGAAAATCGTGATGCTGCCAAACTTTACAAGTTCAATATACACTGTCGTGTGTGACACAGTAAAATCAAGACATGAATCTACAGGACTACAAAAAGTAACGTAACAGTCGTAGAGAAAGAATGCATCTCAGCTGTAACAATAAACTTTGAGCAAACGCGAGGATTCTTTCGCCAAGATTTGTATGCCGATAGGCTCTCTCTCCATACACCTGTCCATGCTTGGTGATATCGACAAACAGAAGAAAGTGGTTCTAACTACCATTCATGACATAAGGAAGTTTCTTTTGGAAGATATCACCCTCCAGGAGCTTCTGCCTGAAGTTGCCAAATTCATGATGCTCCTCCGCACTGTGCCAGTGACGATGACGACCGCCACAGCCGAAAGGTCATTCAGTGCTCTTCGCCGACTCAAGACATATTTGAGATCTACAATGGGACAGAAGAGACTAAGCAGCTTGCGGTACTCCACATACATCAAACTGTGCTTGATAATTTGGACCTGAGACCGCTCGTTAATGAGTTCATAAAAAATAACCCAGTGTTTAGAGCAACTTTTGCTTTATTTTGAAATCATGTTCATATGTTTCTATTGTGTATGTCACTCTATATCTTAGTGTACAGTCAGAGAAAGAATTACCTGGGCCACGGGACCT
Source organism: Lepisma saccharinum (assembly GCF_977018435.1). Classification (NCBI taxonomy): domain Eukaryota; kingdom Metazoa; phylum Arthropoda; class Insecta; order Zygentoma; family Lepismatidae; genus Lepisma; species Lepisma saccharinum. The sequence goes on from NC_139254.1 coordinate 42,758,757, forward strand.
AGAATTTCGTAACGTCTTAAAGCCTGTTGTTTATGCAACCCAAATAACAAAATATTCCCTTAAGTTTGTCTGGTGGATCCGAGTTCTCGGGAATGATTGAGCACTGATAACATGAGTCACATGACTCATGCCCCAGCCACAACAAACAGCTGGGTGCTACGAGGCTTCCAGAAGAAAATTTCAGGACCTGGTTTCTTAACATGAGCTACTCGTAAGGAAATATTATTTCCTGTATTATTAGAGTCATTGTCAATAAGGTTCACTGAAATGATGGTTCTCATCACAGACCACATGCCACACACTAATTGTTTAGGTCCAGTTTATGCACTGGACCTACAGATTAAAGTGGGAACCGAACCAAATGTCCCTCTATCTGGTAATGAATTCGAAAGCCTTTGATTACAATGGAGAAGACGTTACCACTACGCCATCGGAGAGGCAAGGGAACGCCTTGAGAAAGAGACTGAAACCATATTTGGCGTAAATTTTAAAAATAAGACAATATTTTGTGGACACAGGTTCGAACCGTGGGAGACGCATAGATTTTTGTGCCATCGTCCATTTCACGAGTTTATAATTCTTCCTCACCGACACTATTAAGGCGAGTGGTAGAAGAAAAGCGAAGTAGAATAACTGAAACAGAAATAAAAGGAAAACGCGAAACAAAATTTATCCATAATATTCTGCATTCACTTCAGTCGTATTCACGGAATGCTTGCTACCTTTAAAGAGAGCCGTGGTCTCTAACTTGTCTTTTCCCCTTCCTTTGTGCTCTCGATTCCCTCTGTCACGATTGGTTTAAAACTAATTAATGCGACATTAATTAAACAATCCAAGCAACGAAACAATGTACAATCAACTGCACATAACAACATTCCAATTGTTTTCGAATCGGAAAACAATTGAGATGCTGTAAAATGAAGCAAGATGCAGTAATAAAGTGATATTTTGGTACGGTATAGAATTAAATAGTTGAAGATGTAAGATTTGATTGGATGTTTGTTATTTAGTGGCACTATTCTTTCACTTTCAAATAGCGACGATGAAGATTAGTAATGAGTGATGATATGATGATATTGATTAAGGGACACTCGCCAAGAACACCCATGGCCAAGCCGAGATTCGAACCAGGGGCCCATGCTGTCGCAGTGCGCTGTGCTAACCACTCCGCCACAGAGGTTGGTTAGGAGTGGACATTATACCATATTTTGTGTGCGCAATTGGGACCAACCAATGGAATGACTATAAATATTATATTATTAATATATTCATATCATAATATCACGTCATATTATTCGGCACGAAGTTACATCAGGGACATTCAATCTTGCATTTTTGCCTTTCAACTAATTCTTCGACTTCAGATTAATCACATCAAGAAGATAAATTATGAAACAAATGATAATGAATGTGGGATATTGACAGTTATTACGAATTACCTGACACAAGCAACATTAAGCAGACTCGGTGAGCAAGCTCATTAAGTGGTCGACAATTTGATCTCGTCACCAAAGTTCCCGGATTTAAGTACCGTCCTTGACACAGGTGTTTGAGTATTTCGTCATTAATTTCATATAATGGTCACTCGTCCGCGAATGGGAAGAAATGTGTTGTTACGTAACAAAAATAATAAAAATATACATGATCGAAGGGTACTTATTTCATCTCTCACGAAATCTCCTACGAAACCGGGATTTATGAAATATATGTATCTTCACAAACTTTTCCGATTTCTATATTTAACTAGCCGAGACCGAGAACGGGAGAGCAATTTTCAATTCGAGAAACCGAGAGACGGAGACACTGTCAAATCTTGTTTCTTTCTTGACATCTTCCTAATTGAGTTGTTGTTCTGTTTGTTGTTGGCTTTGTATTGGCAATTGTCATTATTCTTCCCCTGTAGGTAAACCATAACGACGATTTATGATGAAATAAAGCAGATAAAAGGGCAAGAACAAGAAAGTCATGCCTACCCGGGACTTCAACCCAGAACCTTACGTAACGATATTTGAAATTCTGGAGAAGGCATCTGTGTTGCGCTTGGCTTTATCTTTCCTCAACTTCTGTTATTTTATCATACACGTATAATTAAAATGGATTTGAGAAAATATGTTGCGATCCATAAGTTTGTTGGTTAGATGCTACAGATGTGAACTCCAACCTGGAATAAATTATTATTTTTTGTTTCGTATGTTGTTGAACATGAAATTTTCTTACAATGTGACAATTTATTATATTAGCTTTTGTTTTGTGCACAGATAAGCTAATCGGGACTGGACATTCAGTTTAACATGGGATACGAACCACTAAGTGCCTCCACCATGTGTCGAGTCCGGGATCCCTTGATTACAAGGTGACGACGTTATCATTACGCCATCGAGGAGGCTCCGTGACAAAATGTTATTCACTCGATCTCTACAATAATTTATTTCAACATTTACATTTTCGTTTTCTTTTCCTTCTTTGTTTATGTTAACTAATCTTAAACGGCTCTTTTTGCGTCTTGGAATTTCTTCTTGTTTCAGGAAAAGAAAAATAATACATGCAGGCTGTATAAAAAACAGCCGTGTAAATAGATAAAAAGTTCACTCTCGAGAACTAAATTATAAATAACGTAACTATTACGAAACTATTCGAACGTTAACTGATATGACTGCAGATGAAACAATACTTACAGACAGTGGCGTCTCGTCTCTTGGGACTTCCGGGGCTTAGCCCCTAAAGAAAAACGGACGTATTCACGTAATTAACAATCACCATAACGCGTAACTATCACACAGTCTTTTAAAAAGCGATTTTTATTCACGTAAATTCATCTCTTGCAATAGATACGACAGCGCTCCTAGCGGCATTGATGTGAATTATCGTTTTCCGGGGCACGTCGCGAAGGAAGGAGTGGCCTACACCCACCTACGCTACAGTGAAGGTCACATGCTAGCAGAGAGAGAGGAGGGGAGAGTGCAATGGATTTTGAGTGCTCATTCGGGGCTAGTTCCGTTGCGTCGCGTTCGATCTCGCGTGTTGTTCTGTAGTGTTGTGGTGGCTTTCATTCGCTATGTTTGACTGAGTTTGGCAGGGTTGATGTTCGAACACAAAATGATGAAGGACATAGGCTGTCAATTACAAGACACAATGAATTTGTCCGGAAAAATAGGCATATATTAAATAGAATTTTCGATTGCTTAAAAGTCTGTGCTCGACATGAACTTGCTCTACGAGAACATAATGAAAGAGAACAATCTTTAAACAGAGGCATCTTCCCAGATATATTATCCCTTCATAGAAGTGTGAAGAGTTGAAAAACATAAACTCTATCAGTAGATTGCATTCATTTTTTATTTAAAATTATTTAGAGGGTACCTTTTCAGAAACAGTAAAAATGACAAACATAGTTTTAATAACACCAGTGGCAACAGCTGAATCTGAACCATGTTTCAGCACATTGAAGCGTATTAAAACCTGCTTAAGAAATGCAATTGGACAAGACAGACCAAATGCCTTGGCACTTGCTTACAATAGAGATAGAATACATTTCAAACATAGAGGGCTACAACGAAAAAGTAATAACAAAATTTGTTGAGCAGAAGAACAGGAGTCAACGTTCGTAGAAAGGTATGTTTCACAACAATACCTGTTTCTTTTGTAATCATGTGAATTGTCATTATATTTTAAAGTCTTTAAAAAGATAAGTCCAGTTTTGTAGTTTAGAAGAAGATAAATACCCGTTTTTTTGTAATTCATGTAATTTGCCATTACATTTTAAATTCTTTAAAAAATAAGCCCCGGCCAAATTTGAGGCCACGAGACGCCACTGCTTACAGATGCTAACGAAATATTTATTGTTGTATAAGCTCACAGGCAACAGGTATCTGGTGAGTCATTCACTCTTGCTAACTACGAGCGAAGGTCACTGAACCAAAGGGTGGCAAACAGGCGTCTGCTCTACGAAACTAAAGTTACAGACAAGGCCACGTGTTCCTGTTATCAATTTCGTACGAAATAAGGAGGAACACAGCTTTCGTATCAAACTATTTTTTACACGTATGTTTTGGTCCAGTCATTGCATGTAGAACACTTTCTCGTCGTGGCCTTGAAGGCCTACGTAAAGGCTTCTCTGCAAGAAGGATAGCTTACCATTAAGGGAAGGAAACGTGTGTGTGTATCGAGGTCCTTCCACTTTCGTATTCTTCTTCATTTCTGAACGCGTGCTGTATCGTCGATTTAATCCAATCTATCGGTTGTAGTTTTTACGTTCTGTTTCTGTTCGGTAATTTTATATTGTATTCCTGCTTATGTTATTCGCGACGAAGGTTCTGGATTCGATAATCTGGGCAATAACGGGATTGTGTAGGTTGGTAGATTTGGTGTCTTGAGTCCACTTTATGCACAATAAGACTAATCGGGAATGCACCTACAGTTTCAAGTGGGATCCGAACCACTATGTACCTCCACATTACTTTGCTACTAGATACTTGCATGCTAAGATGTAGGAAGTGCTACATTTTCAGTGTGTGGAATTGAGAGTTATTTTGGATACGAAAGATCGGACAATGGAGTAGTGGGAAAGGAGTAGTAGTATTTGTGGTACTACCAGGACCACTTACAAGTGTAGAAAAGGAGAGCTATTTGATTGAACAGCCCGATTTGCCTATACTTAAAACAAAGCCAAGAGGGGCTTATACCCCAATTCTTCCAGTGTGATATGCTCTGAATTTTAAGAATTTTGAATTCTAGTGTAGAAAAGGAGAGCCTCAATCATCTGATTTGCCTATACTTAAAACTATGCCAAGGTCCCATATTATTTTATTGTTTAGAGTATGTTTTTCTGTCAAAATCCCAGGAATCTTGAATTCAAGTGTAGCCCCCCTCAGATTGATTCGGCCATGTATATATTTATGAGGCCCAGTGGAGTGTGGTGCATAGCCCCATGGTTTTTGTTGCCTTGTAATCGGGAGGCTCGGGTTTGAATTCTGATAAAATGTAAAGCCTCTCCTGATGGCAAAATGTTAATATTGTTGCCTTGTAATCGGGAGGCTCGGGTTTGAGTCCTGAGAGATTGAAATATGTGTGGCAAAATAATATCTCCACACGTGAGATTTTGAGAATAATTATTCCTAGTTGATAGCCCCCAGATCTGAAACCTGGTAAAAGTGTTGTTCAACAGCATAAAAACGCAAAATTATTTTATATTTCGGGATCACCCGAGCCTAGGTTTTGCTGTTGTTTGGGTATAAAAGCACCAGCTCAGCCATTAACTGCTGTTATAATTGTTTTGACATATTGTCCATAGTTCTGTTTTTTCGGACCAGGAAATTGTATATAATAAACAACAACAAAAATGCCAAGTCAAAAATATTGCAATCAGTGTAATAAAAATATATCTAGTTCTCATTGGGCTAGGCACCGGCATATTTGCAACCGTAAGAAAAGCAGAAAGGCCACAAAAATGTGCTCAAGATGCCATAAAATATTAAGCAAGGCATATTACAAATGGCATAGGTGTAATTCTTATGTACAGTCATCAGCATTGCCCCCGCAACCATCTACATCTGGTCTGAAAAGAAAGCACGAAGCACCTGTTAATGCTGGACCTGCAAAGCAGCCACGCTATGCACCTATCCATAGCAGTTTTAATGCCCAATTAAGAGATTATCGGTTTGTATCAGAGCCAAGATGTGGTATTGAGAATTTCTTGAACAGTGTAAATCCTGATGTGCAGGCAATTCTAAATGCACAAAATGGCTCTTATAAGTTGTCCCTTAAATTGTTTGTACAATATAAGAAGCCAAATGGCACAAAATTTACACAGCCCCACATATCAGAAACTGTACCGGTATATTCAAATGCAAATTTAGACAGAATAATAAGCAGATTGATAGATCAATTAAATATCAAACACTCTGAATTTGCAGCAAAAGAGTCTGGATGGAGCCTATGCGGTTCATCACACAAGTTATATGTTAATATTTCTGAATTCAGCTCATTACAAGGATCTACATATGTGCCATTACCTGCCAATATCAAAAACAAACAAGCCGTGGTTAATATAAAAAATAATGACCAGAAATGCTTTTTGTGGTGTATTTTAGCTGCTTTGTTTCCAGTTTCAAGGCATCCTGAGAGAATAAATTATTACAAACAACATGAACATGATTTTGATGATGCAATGGAGGGTTTAGAATATCCAATGTCTGTCCAGAATATTGATAAATTTGAAAAAAGGGCCAAGCATATCAATGGCAAACAATTATCTATTAATGTTTTTATTTGTTCTACTGGCCATGGCAATTGCCCGATAGCACCTCTCAGAATCAGTACACTTGATGATGATTCTGCTATTCCGATTGATCTGCTCTTAATTGAAGGGGATGGCACATATCATTACACTCTGATACACAGTCTTGAAGCTTTAGTGAGAAAACAACAAGGCAAATCCAATACAATATTCAAGTTGTGCAGAAGATGTTTAACTGAATTTGATGGTAAAAAAATAATAAATGGGGTTCGGGAAGTGAATGCAGAAATTGCAAAAAATAAGTTAATTGAGCATCTGAAATACTGTGGGAATCATAAACCTGTTCATATGGTGATGCCCAATCCAAGTGAAAATTGCAAATTCAAAAAGTATGAAGCCTCGTTGGAACACCCAGTATATATTGTCTGTGATTTTGAATCGAACGTCAAACCTCTTGAATTCTGCAATCCAGATCCCGAAGAATCTTCAATTACACCATACCAGCTACATGAACCTTCCAGTTTTTGTTATATGGTTGTACAGGATGGTGTTGTTACTAAAGAATATTCATACATGGGACCAGATGCCATCAAAATATTTGCACATAGAATAGAAAATGAGTGCCGTGACATAGCATCTAACATCTTATTAAAATCAAAGCCCATGTTGCCTTTAACAGAGGAAGAGATTGAAGATTTCAACAATGCAGAAAAATGCCCGGTATGTGATTCTGAATTTTCAGATACAAATATCAAGGTGAAACACAATTCTCATACAGATGGTCGATATAAACAGGCCCTGTGTAATAGCTGCAATATTCAGATCAAGAGACCAAAATTTGTCCCCATATTTTGCCATGGAGCATCCAATTATGATTTTCATCATCTGATCAGGTACGAGGGGTTTGACAAGCAGAATTTAAATATTTTAGCTGAAAATGATGAGAAATATATATCTATTAGCAAGATAATTAAAGTTGATGGTGTTCCTATTCACATAAGATTTCTTGATTCTTACAGAATTCTGTCCGCTAGCCTGGCTACATTGGCCAGTCAATTATCTGATGATCAATTCAAAATCACACGTGCTTTGTTTCCAAATCAGGACCTGAAATTAATTAGGCGGAAGGGTGTATATCCATATGACTATGTTACAGATTTTTCTAAATTTGATGAGTGTTCCCTGCCACCACAAGAAGAGTTTTACAGCAAAATCAGAGGATCTGGAATCACTGATGATGATTATCACCATGCCCAGTTGATGTGGAACAATTTAAAATGCAAGACATTTGGTGATTATCACATGGCATATTTAAAACTTGATGTCACCCTCTTAGCTGATATATTGCAAGCATTCAGAAAATCTTCCATGCAAAATTATAAACTGGACCCAATATATTTTTACAGTGCCCCGGGCCTAGCATGGGCCGCAATGTTTTTCAACACTAAAATGCAATTGGATCTGATCCACGATCAAGATACGTATCTGTTTATGGAGAAATGTATAAGAGGGGGGATGGTGCAATGTTCCCAGAGATATGCCAGAGCAAATAACAAGCATATTATGCTGCCTGATTATGATGCAGCACGGCCATCAAATTATATAGTGTATGTAGATGCAAACAGCCTCTATGGTCATGCCATGATGCAAAAACTACCATATGCAGGGCTTGAATGGGTTGAAGATTTCAACATTGAGGATCTTAAGGATTTTGATGACAGTGACTATGGTCTATTCTTAGAGGTTGATCTGAAAATTCCTGATGATTTACACAACACATTTTCTGATCTGCCCCCAATTCCCGAGGTTCAGTGCTCACCTGGCTCTAAACAGAAGAAGCTCATGATGACACTGGAGCCGAAACAGGGTTATGTCATATATTACAAAAACCTCCAGTTCCTGATGAAACATGGTGTTCAAGTGACCAAAGTTGGAAAAGTCTTAAGGTTCAGGCACTCAGAATGGTTGAAACCATACATTGATACAAACACAGAGCTTCGAACATCTGCAAAGAGCCAATTTGATAAGGGCTTGTTTAAATTGATGGTGAATTCTGTGTATGGCAAAACTATTGAAAATGTCAGAAAACATACCGATGTTAAAATAATTACTGACCCCAGCCTGAGCAAAAAATTGGTTGCAAAGCCCAACTTCAATTACAGGAGAATTTATGATGAGTACATGGCTCTTTTCAACATGAAAAAAACAAAGATCAAATTTGATAAACCTATTTATGTAGGGGCTGCAATATTGGAATCGTCTAAATTACATATGTTAACATTGTATTATGATGTGTTGAAGCCTTTTTATGGTGATCGTGTAAAATTATTGTACATGGACACGGATAGTTTTATTCTTGATATTCAAACAGAAGATGTTTATCAAGATATGTTACAGCCTGAATTGTTTCAATACTTTGATACCAGTGAACATACAAAGATTCAACACCACCACAACAAAAAGGTGCCTGGCAAGTTAAAAGATTAGACACTTGGTGATGTTATTGTGGAATTTGCTGGGTTAAGTGCCAAGGTGTACAGTTTTAAAACATGTAGTGGTGCTGCTGCCAAAAAGGCCAAGGGCATTGGCAGAGTGACTGTTGACAAAGATCTTGAATTTGAAGATTATAAAAATTGCCTCAAATCCCAGAATTCAATTAAAACATCAGAAAATAGAATTCAGAGTGAGGATCACTTATTGACTAGCAATATTGTAAGAAAAGTGGCCCTGGACCCACATGATGATAAGAGATGCATTTTATCATGTGGCATACATACTTTGCCATGGGGGCATTGTGATTTGAAAAATGGGAAACAATGCCCAATTACAGAGCATGATTTGAAATAAATAAACATGCCTATGAACTTATTTGGGTTCAAAAAACAGGCTATTATGGAGCTGCCGACACCACAACCCTCTCCTGATATGCTGTCTAAACTAAGTGGCTTGTTAATTATTCATCTGAACAGCATACTTACAGATGTTGATGATGAAACAGGCAAAATATTGTACATATTTAACAATAATTTAAATCATTACCAATTACCTGTAGGTGGGCAATTGCAATTTATTACAACCCCTGAGGGTGATGTCAAGATTTCAGTAGGGAGAAATATTTATAGAATTAAGCACTCAAACATGATTTCTGGCACTGTATATACTGTTTCTGCTGGTGACTGCTTATATATTGAGGTCCCTGGGTCATATGACAAGCTTATACCCTTTTTTATAGAATTAAGAATCAGATACTCTATAATAAATAACCATTAAAACAAAAATGCCTAATGATATTTTTGGCCACACAAGACATGAAGATCACAGTGATGAGATTCTGATGCTTGATGTCAGAGTCAAGAAATTAAGAAGTGATTTACAAGCTTTACAAACCACACTCAATGCCAGTCTTCAATTAGAAATTACAAATTTACAATCACAATGCATGGACCCTCTTCTTAAAATTGATTCTGAACTCAAATTGTTGCTTCAGAAATATACTGATCTGGCCACATTGGATAATTTTCAAAGTTTAGAAGAAGCTGTAGCAGCTCTTCAAGCCAAATTTAAGACCCAGGCCACCAACTCTGAGCAATTGAAACAGCAATTGGAAGAGCAAATAAATAATGTCCAGGCACAGCTCCAAACAATTGTCAAAAGCATAAAATCACAAGAAGATTTTGATCTAGTGATTTCCACTCTAAAGGAACAGATTCAATCACTCCAAATACCTAATCTGGACCCTCTGCACAATGCCATAGCCGAGGTTAAAGAAAAAATTGAGACACTTGAAAATTTTATGAACAACTTGCCATCTTCTGATGCTTTGAGTGCAATAACTCGGAGTGTAGCAAATATTAAGCTGCAACTTGAAACATATGAAGATTTTGGAAAAATTCAAAGTACCATAACCCATCTTGAAGGTACAATAGCAGCAGTGCAAAGTGATTTGGCAAATGTACAAGAATCCCGCCTGCCTGGTATTGTAGATACTCTTGTCAGTGTCCAGCAACAGATCACAAAGCTTGAAAACCTCAACACTGAATCTGAACTATCTCATTTTCATCACTTGATCGATGATATCCAAACAAAACTTGAAATTTTACAACAATCCACACCCACTCAGGCAGATATAGCCCTGCTCCAAAATGCTATGCAAAATGTGGCTGATGCTTCTGAATTAAACAATGTGAAATTGGCACTTGAATTTTTACAAAATACAGTATCAAATTTGCCCACATCACAGGAACTTAAAAATATTAAGAGGGCAGTGAATAGGATATTGAAATCAGAAGATATCAAGAATATCCAAGCAGAGATCAAACATCTCACTCAGACAGTGGCCACTCTACCAACCAATCAACATATTAATGAATTGCATGCCCTGTTTGAGGATATCAGAAGACAGGTCCATGATCTTACTGCTCAAAATTCAAAATTGGCAGTTGTTGAAAATTTACAGCAAATTGTAGCCAATATCAAGCAACAGCTAGGGACCATGGAATCCAATCAAGCAAATGCTCTGTCTGTTTTTGCCACGCAGCTTCAAGAGATTGTGCAACAATACAAGAAACTTATTGTGGACATAAAAATCAAGCCAGGCTACGATGATGTTGTTAGGACCATCAATGAGCACCTTGAATCTGTAACAAGCAGATTGCTCACAGCAGAAAAGGAAATAACAGGCATAATCGAGAATCCAAAACATTCAGTAATTCTTGAATTGTACAGCATCCCCAACAAAGAATATGATTCACCATTTACACCAGGTGGCAAAATATATATGCTGTCCCCTGCACAATTTTATTACCAGTTTTTTGTTGGGGACACATTGAGACCAATCAAGATCAAATATTGGCATCAGCCACAGGCACACCACTACCCCACCTTATCAATAACAAATGCTGACAACAAAGTGAAAATCACCAGTGTAGAATTAGAGGATTTTACAGACCCCAATACATTAGAAACAGCCTATGCTGAAGATGATGGCTCTCTGGAATTTAAAATACAAATAGGGGACAAATTATATTTAGAAAATCCTGCAGTCTCAGCTGCTGAACACCCCATAGTTGCAATATTCTTGTTTTCATATTATGTCTAGAGAAATTATTGTTGATGAACTACACAGACAAGCCCGACATAATTTTAAGAGACTGCCAGTAGTCACAAAGGGCATAGATGATTTATGGCAGAGCGACTTGATTGAGTTGTCAAGTGGACAGTTGAAAAACTTAGACAAAATCAACAAGGGCTACAAGTATCTACTCACTGTGATAGACACATTTTCAAAATTTGCCTGGGCTGTGCCACTCAAATCCAAGACTGGAACATGTGTTACAGAAGCCATCAGAACAATCATCAATCATTCAGGAAGATCCCCGCGCTATTTGCAAACAGATAATGGCAAAGAATTTTATAATTCAGTGTTCCAACAATTTATTAAAAGCCAGTCAATAAAACATTACTCGAGTTACAGTGATCTCAAAGCCTCAATTGTAGAGAGATTCAACAAAACCCTAAAAAATCTTATGTATAAACAATTTACACTTCAAGGTAATTATAAATGGATTAATATTCTTCCAGAACTTCTACATAAATATAACAACTCTGTCCATTCCACAATCAACATGAAACCCTCTGAAGTAACTTCATCTGATGAACAAAAATTGATCAGCACTGTTTATTATCCTAGATACCAGCCAACAACAAGAAGGGCCAAATACAGGGTGGGTGATCAAGTAAGAATCAGCAAATATAAGCACTTATTCAAAAGAGGCTTTACAAGAAACTGGAGCACCGAATTATTTACAGTGGTTCAAGTTAAACCCGGGACCCTTAACACATATATAATAAAAGATCACCGAGGAGAAATTCTCAAAGGCAGGTTCTATGAACAAGAGCTCAGCAAAACTAAACAGCCTGACACATATCTCATAGAAAAAATCATCCGCAGAAAAGGCAACAAGTTACTTGTCAAATGGCTGGGTCATCCGGAAAACAGCTGGATCGATGCAGACAATGTGATAATATGAACACCTGGGATGTTATAAAAAGGCTGCCAGAACCTGAACAACAGAATAAGAGAAATGGCAACTTGCTGCCTGATAATATTAGGTGTCTTATTGTTGGGCCATCAGCTTGTGGTAAAACTACACTAATGGTTGATAATTTTTTATTGGCACCCAACTGGTTAGACTGGAAAAACAGGCACTTGTATGTTTTCTCTAAGAGCTTGGAACAATTAAAATATCAGCAGCTGATGAAGCTATATGATGGATTGGATATTGCCACTTTTGAATCAGATGTTAAGCCACTTCACGATTGTCTCGATAATTCTGTTGTTGTGTTTGATGACATTATACTGGATAATCAAAACAAGGTTAGAAATTTCTTCACACAGGGCCGGCACAAAAACATTGATTGTTTCTACCTGGCACAGACTTTTTCAAAAATACCGAAGCAGCTGATCCGAGACAACAGCAATTTTATATGTGTGTTTTATCAAGATCATACCAACCTCAAACACATACATGATGAATATGTAGGTGGGGACTTGAGCTACAATGATTTTTCCAAGTTTTGCAGCAGGTGCTGGAACCAGGACAGTTATGGGTTTGTCACAATTGATATGACAAGAACACCCAGTAGCGGCAAATACAGAAGTAAAATCAACGATTTTCTAGACGTTGAGACGTATATAAATAACCATGAAAAGGCCAATCATTGATGATCTTAAGTTAAGAGATTATCTTGTAAAAAGATTTAAGGGATGGAAATCAGAGAACCGGGGAATTTATGAAAAACACAAACAAACAGAACAGCCTGTCATTGATGCTATTAATAATTTAGGTAAAAATATCAAAACTGTTACAGAGCAAAATCAAGATTTGATCACAGAGCTTGTACCTGTAGCTGCAAGGAACATATTAGATTATCCATTCACCCCACTTTCCAGTATTCATACACCTAGTCCTGTTGCTCCTAGAAGAATTGAAGCTACTCAGGATCCTATTGAATTGGGTCTTCTTGCTCAAAAATATTTAACCACACCTAAAGACAACAAAGATGAGGTTTTTGGCTTATATGCTGACACAGAGCTTGACGGTAGCATCATTCATAGAATTGGCAATTTCAGAGTAACATTTATGGGAGATGATATAATTGTATATTCAGAATCTCGTCTCGGAGAAAAAGGTGCTTTTGTTAAATATCCCGGCACACTTGGGTTGTGGGAACTGATGACTAGGAAAAGGCCTGGCAGCTATACAGATCAAGATTATGAATATTACAAAGAAATATTAATAAAATCAGATGCTCTATACCAGAACAATGATCCCACACAAAAAAGGGTTAAGTCTAGCAGTGGGGCAAAATACAATAATTTAATCAAGCCCATATGGTCACAGATCAAGACTGGCAGTGGAATCAAACAATACAACACCCTGCCCAAAGAATTTGTGTGGGTTGATGATGTCAGGAAACTTGTAGATAGGTTGCTGGTGATAGCTGGGGAGGAAAATGCTGGGAACCACAATTTTTACAATGAAAAGGTTGGAATTATGGACATGATAAGCACAAAATTGTCTAATTTTATAGTGAATGACCCTAAGGGGATTGGATATCTCATAAAAATTATTAATACTCTACCACCTAATTTTGGAATATTTCTGAGGGTCGGGGCTTGGTTAATGACATTATAAACAAGCTGCCATTTGAACTACACATTCCAGGCTATCAGTATTGTGGTCCCGGTACAAAATTGGATCATAGATTAAACAGAGGGGATCCTGGTGTAAATCCCCTAGATGCTGCTTGTAGAGACCATGACATAGCATACAACACACATACTGATCTTGACAAGAGACATGTTGCAGACAGGAAATTAGAAGAGGCTGCATTTGGTAGATTTGTAAGCAAAGATGCTTCTTTGAGTGAGAGAATATCAGCATTGGGGACCACCATAGCTATGAGCACCAAACAAAAACTGGGGTGGGGGTTGTGAATATGTATATAATAAACCTACAATGAAGGCCAAGGGTGTTATGTATCAAATACCTTATGCAGGTCTCAAATCTCTTAAAACTATTGATAGTCTCTTGACCAAAAAGCAGCGGAAGAAAAAAAGCTCTTGTCTTGCAAAGGGACATGGTATGAAATTGTTACTTAGTACCCCCCAATTAAAAAAATTACAGCAATCAAGAAAAAAATCACATGTGGGGGGTTTCATATTTACCATCCCTGCCATCTTAGCTGCTCTCGGGGCTGTTGGGAGCTTGGCTGGGGGATCAGCTGCCATAGCAAAAACAGTAATAGATGCCAAGAAAAATAGGGCAGAATTAGATGAGCAGAGGCGCCATAACCTGGCCATGGAGAAACAAGGCAAAGGTGTTAAGAGAGCCATGAATAAGTTTAAAAAAAACAAGAGCCGCTTACAAACCAAGATATTGAAGCTTTAATCAAGCCACTGGGCATCAAAAATTTTAGAGGTGTGTACATGTCTGATTCTTTACCGGAACAACCACTCAACAAAGAGTGTGGCATTGTTAATTTGGATGAGTACAAAAATCAGGGCACTCACTGGATTTGTTATCTTAAATATTTAAACAATGAGGCATTTGTGTTTGATTCATTTGGAGGTGTTCCACCTGAAAATTTAATAAAATATCTAAAATCACCTAATCTTTATTACAATAATGCCCGTGTTCAAAATTTCAAAGATGTTAATTGCGGACATTTGTGTTTATCTGTTCTTAGATATATGTCTCAAATAAATAAACCATCAATTAAAGATTTTCAAAAGGCCTTGTGGTATCTGAAACATCATGGGGGTATTCCATCTCACCAGCCAAAATTCAATATTGAAACTCAAATTGCATGATGACATAGTGTATCCCAAAACAATAGCTCTCAGAGCATTTTACGGCATGTACTTGATCCCTAATATTACACACCACAACAACACAATTGCAGTAGGGGATCAAAAAATTGTCATCACTCCAGGGCAATATAATCTGTCCACTCTAAATGCTCAATTACCCAGAGGTGTAGTGTTAAGTCAAAATTCTGTCACTCACAGAGTAGAGATTGTATCTGCTACAGAAACAGTGGATCTGGGTACTATAGGAGAGCTGTTAGGCTTTGAGAACAACACAAAACTTGAACCGGCTATCAAACACACTGCTATTAATATACCTAAATTCTTGGCCATAGAGACTCTGAATATTCACTGTAATGTGGCGGAGGGTATGATCACCAAATCAAATGGCATAGGCACTCACAAACAAACCGGCATCATTGCAACATTCAAACCTAATTCCGAATTCATGGAGCCCGTCATCTACAATCCATCCCCAACATTATATTTTCCTGTGTGTCATAATAGAATAGATTACATTGAATTGATGGTCACTAATGAAAAAGAAGAATTAGTTGATTTTGCTGGAGCCACAACAACTGCAATCATAGAGATTAACATTTAAATAAAAATACATACAATGGAAAATATTGAGAGTTATGAGCTACAATCATTCCCCCCAAACAGGAGGACATTTGCAAATTTAAATCAACCCAACACAGAGATTGAGGTTGATCTTGATGTAGGGGATGGATTTATACACCCCCACAGAGCAGATCTATACATCAAATTTGATGTTGTAAAGCTCGATGGAACAGATTATCCGGCAAATTCAAACATAAGATTGGTAGACAATTTTGTGCCGCATCTGTTCTCTGAAATTGAGATCAGAAAGCATGGTGTTGTTATAAACAGAATAGATTATCCCGGCATTACCTCCACAGCTTTGGCCACATTAAAATTATCCAAAACCGAGGCTTCTTACTACAAAATCGGTGGATTTGAGGCTGGTGATAAGATATTATCTAAAAATCACACAGTGCTGTTCCCCATGCGCCTATTGCCAGGATTCTTCTCGGATTACAAAGAAATTATGTGGAAGGGCGGGTTAAGAATTACATTTAGAAGAGCTGCAAATGATAATAATGCTTTGATGAGGTACAGCACATTAAACCCTACAGGAGAAGCTCTGCCTAATACCCTACCTGATGCAGGCAAATGCATTATTCAGACTATGGAGTTAAGAATCCCAGTTGTTGAATATGAGGCCAGTTACGCTCTTAAATACAAAGCTGATATAATAAAAAATCCACAGATTCCTCTGCAATTTTACACATATCAATCTGTACAGAAGCCCGCATCTGGCATATATTATGAGTTTGATGCTACAAACTCATTCTCCAGCATTCAATTTGACATGCCTGATTTTGTGGTGGTATTGTTTCAGACTGGAAGACACAACAATCAGGAAAAAAATTCAAGTAAATTTGATAGCTGCAACATCAAGAACATATATCTTAAAAATGGCAGAAATGAGGTATTTCCTAGAGAAAATTATAATTTAGACATGTCCAAGGATGATTTTCTTAAATTATATGAGGCATTTTCGGCTTTCAAGCGTGTCACTACTGGCAGTACTGATATGTATTACTCACCAGATGAATTCAAAACACAGAGACCCATGTTTGTAATCAACACTTCAAAAAGGAAACAAGTTGTGGTTAATGACAGGACAAACATTAAAATTATCTGTGAATTCCACGAGGCTTTACCAGATGACACCATATGTAGCGTCATTCTCATAGGTGAAAAATCATATGTTTATGATGTAAGAAATGAGAGAGTCACGGAGCAATTCTAGAGGCCCGATTCAAACACAGAAACCCCTTGATTACAAAGCAATAATACCAACACTTTGCTGTCAGAGAGGCCCCAGACACTCTACCAGCTTTGAAACCTCAACTGTATTATCAGCTAGCAGTGAATATCTTATGTGTGGGCAGTTGTATATATTTCAATCTTTTATCAGGACTCGAACCCAAAGCCCCTGATTACAATACAACAATATTAACACTTCTCAATATGGAATATGCCCACATTTTACTGGGTTCTGAGACCCTTATACAGACAAAATTGGATTTTGAACTGCCATAATATTTTCTAAGTCTTTGCCTAGGCTCATATTATCAGAATAGAATTGCTTTCAGCATGAAGGGGGTGCAGTTCATTGCCACTGTGTGAAAATATGTATTTTTATCTCAATAATCTTTGTTACACTTTTACATGTTGCAGACATGTTACATTTTTTCCCCTGTCGCACAGAAAGATTAATGGCCCCTTCAGTGAATCGTACAGAAAAATCATTAATGTTCCCTTCTAGCGTGTAGATTTTATCTCTTGCGTGCCGGCAAGACATGCAAACAATTAATTATATTTGCCCGCTTTTCCCCCTATTGTATGGCTGAGCGGGTGGTTCCCAATAGAGAATAATTTTGCTCTGTTGAACAACACTTTTTACCAGGTTTAAGATCTGGGAGTTGTATATCAACTAGGAATAATTATTCTCAAAATCTCACGTGTGGAGATATTATTTTGCCACACATATTTCAATCTCTCAGGATTCAAACCCGAGCCTTTTGTTTACAAAGCAACAATATTAACATTTTGCCATCAGGAGAGGCTTCACATTTTATCAGGATTCAAACCCGAGCCTCCCGATTACAAGACAACAATATTAACATTTTGCCATCAGGGGAGGCTTCACATTTTATCAGGATTCAAACCCGAGCCTCCCGATTACAAGGCAATAAAAACCATGGGGCTATGCACCACACTCCACTGGGCCTCAGAACCCAGTAGCTATAAGCTTTATATTAATATACATGGCAGAATCAATCTGAGGGGGGGGGGTCACCATTTCTACACTAGAATTCAATTCCTGGGATTTTGACAGAAAAACACACTATAAGCAATAAGATCATATGGGAACTTGGCATAATTTTAAGTATAAGCAAATCTGTCCGAGGGGCTTCACCCTTTCTACACTAGAATTCAAAATTCTTAAAATTAAGAGCATATCACACTGGAAGAATTGGGGTATAGGCCCCTCTTGGCATTGTTTTAAGTGTAAGCAAATCGGATTGTTCAATCAAATAGCCTCTCCTTTTCTACACTTGTAAGTGGTCCTCATCCTATATACTTTTATACTACTGAAAGGTCACCTTATATGTTTGAATTATACCCCCCCACCCCCACCCCCACCCACACACACACAGGATATCGGCCGTGGTTTTTATAAGGAAATATAACATGGATGAATTGTATCAAGAAAAACTGGAGCCTATTAACATCCCTACGGAACTTAGAAGAAAGTCCACGTAGAGATTAGAAAGTTCTGTTCCGACAAAATCTGACGTGTAGTAAATTAAAAACCAAAGTGCTACCTTGTGCTTTGAACCAAGCCATGATGGCGTGTAGGGGGTGTGGAGTTAGGACCCTACACTTTCTTGTTACGGCCGAAGGTGTTGATAATGTGATCAGCACCACGTCCCTGTCCGCCTTTACCCCCCCCCCCCGAGTTTCCTACAGGTACCCACTTTATACGACGCTGGGTGGGCGCCGGAGCCACTTGAACAGGTGGACAAAATTCCAATTCTCCCAGTCGGAGATTGAACTCAGATCTCTCGCATGGTAATCAAACGCCCTTACGACCGAGCTACCGCGGCACATACAGTATAGTAGCCTTTGTAATTAAGGCAATAATTATATTAACGTTTCGTTCAACGCTTTGAGGCGAATCATTTTCGGACATGTAACGTGTAGCTCATTTCGGTTCTGCGACTTGGCTTGAGAACAGGCGATATTCTGACGAACAACATTTCACCTGACAAGTCACGTGACTTTCCTACATTTCCTGTGTCTGTTGGCTATTGCATAAAAGACGAGTTGCTCTTGAGACAGACAGAATCACCCGATTACCTAAACGTGCAATGTGTGTTGCCTACCTTTCCGGCATTATTTACTGCCATTAAAGTCTTATGGGGAAGAATTTTTTTCCACCACTGTACATGCTATGTGTTTTTTTTATTATTGCAAAATTAAATTTAGAAAGTAAAATTTTGTAGCAAGAACAAAAAAGTAAAACTACTTTCCTGCGATTTGTGTTATCATTTATGTAAATAAGTAAATAAAACTGTTTAATATTGTAAATATTCGTTATATTTATGGGTACGTCAACACTAAGGTTATTTGCCCCGTCACATGTCCTTTCTTTACAAGTCTTTTGCGGACATTAAAACACACCCATGCCCTCGCCGAGACTCGAACTCGAGAGCTCCGGATCAAAGCGAGTTGAGTCGACCACCCAACACGCTCGGCTACCGACGCTGTTAGGTTGGTATCTTAATGTAAATACATACTTTTCAATAAGAATGTTAATTGTTATCTAAAACAAATGAACAGACGCAAAATACATAAAAAGTCTTTGAAACATTTTCTAAACGTTTTTCATGTTACATTTCATTTGCATGAGGAATATAATAGCTGCTTAGAAACTGTTATACGAAGACGTAATTTTTATTTTTAAAAAATGGAGGGAGTGCGCCATTCATTCATTTATGTCAGTAATTTTGACAAGTCGGCGCCCCTGATAGCAACTATTATACACCTTGCTTATGTATGTATTTAAGTGTTTGAGATGTAAATCCACCTTGTTTTCAGTTACAATATATTATTTATGAAGATCCACTCTTGACATGTGTATTTCTGTTTGTCAGGAAGAATAAGACATAACAATATCTACTTTCATTAGCTCGAGTATGCCTGTGAGTATTACCAGCTCTCATTTTATAAGACGAAGTAATGCCTCTGGTGCTGGCCAATGACAGGAAGTTGAGCACATGCTACAGTGGAGATGATTTATTATTCATATCCTATGAAACGTTTCATTCAGGTAAATGTAATGTGCTCTGGAGATGAGTGTAAGTACATTGCAGGAGTATTTCGAGCCGTGATGGACTCATATTTTTGCACCTTCTGTGAAAGTAAAATGAAATATTAAAAGGCTGCTTTCTGCTATTGTTTTCTATAGAAAATATTTTGAAACATTTTCAGGTTTGTTAACATTTACAAGTTAAGGATACTTTTGTTAATATCCTAAGTGCCAAGTTATGCCCATGATGAATAGAAACATGTGCTGGATCAAATATTTAACTTTTTAGCGCAGAAACTCTTTGGAATCTAAAGTTGCGATTCAGGAAGAAAGACACTTGCTTTAGAGTTGTTTTGAAAACTTATTGTTTTGCACTATCTTGGAAGCCAACATGCAGAAAATTGAATGATTGCATTGGTATATTTTACTTTGATTTTCTGCCATTTTTGGCTAATCGCCAAGGTGAGGATGAGTGATGATATGATGAAATTGATGAAGGGACACTCACGAGAAACACCCATCCCAGGCCCGGATTCGAACCCGGGACCCTGGGGTAGAAGCGCGCTGTACTAAAACATGCAGAAAAGTAACATATCTACGAATTGCTTTCCTTAGAAGACACTTACCCTCAAGTAGCTGCCGGGTCAGTTTTGTAAATGCTCATTGTTTGAGGAAGTGTGCGCGAATTGCGTTCAACCACGCCCTTTGTAATCTCGCTTATGTTTACGTCTGGAGGGACAACCTACTGCACTTTGAACTCGTCCTGTGCACGCAGCAACGGAATTACTATTCATTACTTGTTCATTTTGGTTTATCAGGAACACAATTTACTTACTCTTATCGCTGCACATGACTGACCCGTCGTTATCTGAATGCAAGACAAGAACTGTGTCGAGATGGGCGATGTAGGTAGTAAATTCTGTTTAAGGAAGCGATTTCTGAGTCAATAATCTCCAGTGCACTTTGACTTATGTCTTGTGATGTAATTACTCGCTTCTGAAAGTACTAGTTTTCTTTCAGCGGGAGGTGAATTATTTTTAGAAAACGTCATGTTCACGCGTTTCAAGGTAAGGGTTACAAGTGGCTCCGTTACTTTGTAACCCCATATTTTTGTACCATCAAAACCTCATTTGCCAAATTTTGTACTATTTTTGTACTACTCAAAAATGCTAAAAATAATTCTTGTACCACTCAATTTACCGTCGAAAAACAAAAATCAATTTTGGATTACAGAGTAACGTCTCAACCTCATCATCGGTTTCGATAAAGTTATCCACATCAAAATATTGTACTATTTATGTATCATTTTGTACCACTATTTAAAAATGTTGTACCCGTCAGAAACAGCCTGAAAAAAAGGCTGGAAAACTTTTACAATGCAACCATATATTTTTGTACCGTCTCGAGTTGCTTCGAAGACTATTATGCTATTTTTGTACTAATTTCTTTTAAATTAAACTTTATAAACACTGCTTTGCAATAAGTGGATATCCGATGTTTATACCGTTCTTAGAAAACCCCTCAAAATTTTAAAATTTGTATTGATTTCTTATAGGCAGCAATTCACGGAAAAAAAGGACAGAATTTTATCGAATACGTGAGGTTTTTTTCTGCTTAATGTTTGAGAAAAATGTCTAGAATGAGTACTTTCCAATAAGCCCCTCCATTATTTTTATACCGCTACGGAAAACCCGAAAATAATTTTCAATTTTTGGATTTTTCATATCAATGTACTAATTCATATAATTAAATGGACAAAATATTACTAGAATGGTGAGTTTAGAGCTCCTCAATTCATCAATGCAATTTTATAGACATGTTCTTTTTATCAAGTCCCTTTTCCAGTTTTCGCAAAGTCACGAAAAACACGGGAAACATTTTATAAATTTCACATTCCACTAAGAGACATGCACTTAACAAGAAAATATGGACCAAATATTAACGAATGTGTGAGGTTTATATCTGATTAACGTTTTAATAAATGTCCTAATTGAGTACTTTCTATTAGGCTGCTTTTTGATTTTGCTACCGTCACGGAAAGACCCAAAACAATTCTCAATTATTATTTTTTAACTTCGATGTAAAAGTTCCATCGTACATACGGACAAAATGTTATTATATTAGTGAGATTTATAGCTCATTAATCCTTCAAAATAACGATATGGAATCGTACTTTGGATCAAGTCCCTTTTTGATTTTTGTACCGTCACTGAAAACCCGGGAAATATTTTTTAATTCTTACTTCTTCGCTGAGACACGAGATTCACAAGAAACTACGGAGCAAATATTATCGAGTGTGTGGTTGGTATCTAAGTAATCTGTAAATAAAATGTTTTATATGATTACTTTATATTAAATTCGTTTTTTTTTGTACCGGAACGGAGAACCCTGGAAATATTTTTGAAATCTTAATTCTTTCTTAAGACAAGAAGTTCTCAAGAAACTATAAACCAAGTAATATCAAGTGTGTGAGGTTTGTATATAAGTAATCTTTAAATTATATCTCCTATATACTTACTTTCTATTAAGCACATTTTGGATTTTTGTACCTTCACGGAAAAAACGGGATATATTCTTTAATTCTTACTTCTACGTTGAAGCACGAAGTTCACAACAAACTATAGACCAAATATTATTGAGTTTGTGAGATTTGTATCTAAATAATCTTTACATAAAGTCCTCTATATAATTACATTTTATTAAGGCCGTATTTTATATTTGTACCGTCACAAAAAAAATTTTTGAATTCCTTCTTCTTCGCTGAGACACGAATTTCAGAACAAATTATGGAGCAAATATTATCAAGTGTGTGAGGCTTGTATCTAAGTAATCTCTAAATAAAATTTTCTATGTGATTACTTTCTATGAAGCCCATTTTGAATTTTTGTACCGTCACGGAAAACCCGGGAAATATACTTTAATTCTTACTTATTCGCTGAGACACGAAATTTAGATCAAACAATGGAAAAAATATTATCGAGTGTGTGAGGTTTGTATGTAAGAAATATTTAAATAAAATCCTCTATTTGATTACTTTCTATTAAGCACATTTTTTATTTTTGTACCGCCACGGAAAACCCGTAAAATATTTTTGAATACTTACGTCTTTGCTGAGAGACGAAATTCAACAAGAAACCATCGATCAAATATTATCGAGTGTGTTAGGTTTGTATCTGAATAATCTTTAAAAAAAAATATTTTATTTATTACTTTTTATTAATCCCGTTTTTTTATTTTGTACGGTCACGGAAAACCCTGGAAATATTTTTTTTAATTCTTATTTCTTCGCTGATATACGAAATTCAGAACAAACTATGGACCAAATATTATCGAATGTGAGCGGCTTGTATATAAGTTATCTTTATATAAAATCTTCTATATCATTACTTTCTATTAAGCCCGTTTATGATTTTTGTAGTGTCACGAAAAATTCGGGAAATATTTTCTAATTCTTACTTCTTTGCTGCGACTCGAAATTCACAGGAAACCATATACCACATATTATCGAGTGTGTGAGGTTTGTATCTAAGTAATCTTTAAATAATCTTCTATTTGATTACTTTCTATTAAGATCATTTTTTATTTTTCTACCGTCACCAAAAACTCGGGAAATATTTTTGAATTCTTGCATCTTCGCTGAGATACGAAGTTCCCAAAACCTATTTACGAGGCATTATCAAATTATAAGTAATGTTTATATCTCCTATATGGTTACCTTACTTCCTTCGCTGAGACACGAAGTTCACAAGAAACTATTGACAAAAAATTATCGAATGTTTGAGGTTTGTATCTAATAATATTTAAATAAAATATTCTATCTGATTATTTTCTACTCAGCCCGTTTTTTGATTTCTGTACCGCCACGGACAACCCGGGAATTTTTTTTGAATTTTTACTTGCTCGCTCAGACACGAAGATTACAAGAAACTATTGACCAAGTATTATCGAGTGTGTGAGGTTTGTATGTAAGAAATCTTTAAATAAAATCTTCTATGTGATTACTTTCTAATAAGCACATTTTTTATTTTTGTACCGACAAGAAAAACCCATGAAATATTTTTGAATTCTTACATCTTCGCTGTGATACGAAGTTTTTCAAGAACCTATTGACCAGGCATTATAAAATTATAGGTAATGTTTATATTTCCTATATGGTTACCTTTTACTGAGAACATTTTCGATTTCTGTACGGCCACGGTAAACCCGGGAAATATTTTTGAAATCTTACTTCTTCGCTGAGACACGAAGTTCACAAGAAACTTAACACCAAAATATTATCGAACGTGTAAGGTTTGTATCCAAGCAATCTTCATTTTAAATCATCTATATATTTACTTCCGATTCAGAACATTCTTGAAATTCGTACCGTCACGAAAATTCCGGGAAGTGTTTTAAATTTTTTTATACTTCGCTGAGATCCGAAATTCTCACGATTATATAGACTAAATTTTATCGAGTGTGTGAGCTCTGTATGTAAGAAATCTTTAAATCAAATCTTCTATATGATTACTTTCTATTAAGCACATTTTTTGTTTTTTTACCGCCGGGAAATATTTTTGAATTCTTACTTCTTCGCTGAGACACGAAATTCAACAAGAAACCGTGGACCAAATATTATCGAGTGTGGGAGTTCAAAATCTAAGTAATCTTTAAATAAAATTTTCTATGTGATTACTTTTTACTAAGCACATTTTTGATATGTTTGTACGCTCACGGAACACTCTGGAAATATTTTTAAATTCTTACTTCTTCGCTAATATACGAAATTCGTAACAAACTATGGACCAAATTTTATCGAAAGCGTGAGGTTTGTATATAAGTAATCTTTATATACAATCATCTATATAATTACTTCCTATTAAGGCCGTAATAATTTTTGTACCGTCACAAAAAATCCGTGAAATATTTTTGATTTCTTACTTCTTCGCCGAGACACGAAGTTCACAAGAAACTAGTTACCAAATATTATCGAGTGTGTGAGGTTTGTATGTAAGAAATTTTTAATTGAAATCTTCTCTGTAATCACTTTCTATTAAGCACATTTTTTTATTTTTGTACCTCCCCGGAACACCCTTATGTATTCTTGCATTCTTACGTCTTTGCTGAGACAAAAAATTCAACAACAAACCATCGATCAAATATTATAGAGTGTGTGACGTTTGTGTCTGAGTAATCTTTGAAAAAAATCTTCTATCTGATTACTTTTTATTATTCCCGTTTTTTTATTTTGTACGGTCACGGAAAACCCTGGAAATATTTCTTTAAATTCTTACTCCTTCGCTGATATACAAAATTCGGAACAAACTATGGACGAAATATTATCGAATGTGTGCGGTTTGTATCTAAGTAATCTTTATATAAAATCTTCTATATCATTACTTCCTATTAAGTCCGTTTATGAATTTTGTACCGTCACGAAAAACTCAGTAAATATTTTTGAATTCTTACTTCTTCACTCAGACGCGAAAATTACAAGAAACGATTGACCAAATATTATCGTGTGTGTGAGGTGTGCATGTAAGAGATCGTTAAATAAAATCTTCTGTGTGATTACTTTCTAATAAGCACATTTTTTACTTTTGTACCGCCACGGAAAACCCAGGAAATATTTTTGAATTCTTACATCTTCGCTGAGACAAGAAGTTCACAAGAACCTATAGACCAGGTATTATCAAATGTGTGAGATTTGTATCTAAGTAATCCTTATAGAAAAACTTCTATGTGGTTACTTTCTATGAAGCCCGTTTTCTCATTTTTGTACCGTCACGGAAAACCAGGGAAAAATTTTTGAAATCTTACCTCTTCTCTGAGAAATGAAGTTCACAAGAAACTTAAGACTAAATATTATCGAACGTGTCTTGTTTGTATCAAAGTAATCTTCATTTAAAATCATCTATATATTTACTTCCGATTAAGATCGTTTCTGAAATTCGTACCGTCACGAAAAATCCGGGAAATATTTTTAATTTATTAAATCTTCGCTGAGATCGGAAATTCACACGAATATATCAACCAAATTTTATCGAATGTGTGAGATCTGTATGTAAGAAATCTTTAAATCAAACCTCCTATGTGATTACTTTCTATTAGGTATTTTTTTTATTTTTGTAAAGCCATAGAAAACCCGCGAAATGTTTTTGAAATCTAACTTCTTCGCCGAGACACGAACTTCACAAGAAACCACATATTATTCAGAGTGAGAGTTCTAAATCTAAGTAACCTTTAAATAAAATCTTCTGTCTGATTAGTTTCTATTAAGATCGTTTGATATTTTTGTACGCTCACGGAACACCCTTGGAAATATTTTTAAATTCTTACTTCTTCGCTAATATACGAAATTCGGAACAAATTATGGACCAAATATTATCGAAAGCGTGAAGTCAGTATATATGTAATCTCTATATAAAATTTTCTATATCATTACTTAATATTAAGTCCGTTTATGATTTTTGTACTGTCACGAAAAACTCGGGAAATATTTTTGAATTCTTACTTCTTCGCTCAGACACGAAAATTACAAGAAGCCATTGACCAAATATTATCGAGTGTGTGAGGTTTGTATGTAAGAAATCTTTAAATAAAATCTTCTATGTGATTACTTTGTAATAAGCAAATTTTTGATTTTTGTACCGCCACGGAAAACCCAGGAAATATTTTTGAATTCTTACATTTTCGCTGAGACAAGAAGTTCACAAGAACCTATAGACCAGGCATTATCAAATGTGTGAGATTTGTATCTAAGTTCACAAGAAACTTAACACTAAATATTATCGAACGTGTCAGGTTTGTATCAAAGTAATCTTCATTTAAAATCATCTATATATTTACTTCCGATTAAGATCGTTTCTGAAATTCGTACCTTCACGAAAAATCCGGGAAATATTTTTAATTCTTACTTCATCGCTAATATACGAAATTCGGAACAAACTATGGACCAAATATTATCTTCTGTCTGATTACCTTTTATTAAGCCCGTTTGATAATATATACGCTCACGGAAAAAAATAGAAATATTTTTGAATTCTTACTTCTTCGCTAATATACGAAATTCGGAACAAACTATGGACCAAATATTATCGAAATTGTGAAGTTTGTATCTAAGTAATCTTTATATAAAATCACCTATATAATTACTTCCTATTAAGCCCGTTTATGATTTTTGTACCGTCACGAAAAATCCAGGATAATTTTTTTACGTCTTACTTCTTCGCTGAGACAAGAAGTTCACAAGAAACTATTGACCAAATATTATTGAGTGTGTGAGGTTTCTATCTAAGTAATCTTTAAATAAAATATTCTGTTTGATTTCTATCTAATAAGCCCATTTTTAATTGTTGTACCGCCACGGAAAACCGGGGAAATATTTTTGAATTCTTATTTCTTCGCTGATATACGAAATTCGGAACAAACTATGGATCAAATATTACCGAAAGTGTGAGGTGTGTATATAAGTAATCTTTATATAAAATCATCTATATAATTACTTCCTATTAAGCCCGTTTATGATTTTTTGTACCGTCACGAAAAATCCAGGAAATATTTTTTTTAATTCTTACTTCTTCGCTGAGACACGAAGATCACAAGAAAATATTGACAAAATATTATCGAGTTTCTGAGGTTTCTATCTAAGTAATCTTTAAATAAAATATTCTGTTTGATTTCTATCTATTAAGCCCATTTTTAATTTTTGTACCGCCACGGAAAAAAAGCGGGGAAATATTTTTGAATTTTTATTTCTTCGGTGATATACGAAATTCGGAACAAACTATGGACCAAATATTATCGAATGGGTGAGGTTTGTATATAAGTAGTCTTTATATACAATCATCTATATAATTACTTGCTATTAAGTCCGTTAATAATTTTTGTACCGTCACAAAATGTCCGTGAATATTTTTGAATTCTTACTTCTTCGCTGAGACACGAA
Source organism: Lepisma saccharinum (assembly GCF_977018435.1). Classification (NCBI taxonomy): domain Eukaryota; kingdom Metazoa; phylum Arthropoda; class Insecta; order Zygentoma; family Lepismatidae; genus Lepisma; species Lepisma saccharinum. The sequence goes on from NC_139254.1 coordinate 42,786,700, forward strand.
GTTCACAAGAAACTATAGACCAAATATTATCGAGTGTGAGAGTTTTGTATGTAAGAAATTTTTAATTAGAATCTTCTATGTAATTACTTTCTATTTTGCAAATTTTTTGTTTTTGTCCCGCCACGGAAAGCCCTGGAAATATTTTTGAATTTTGACGTCTTCGCTGAGACACGAAATACAGAACAAACAATAAACCAACTATTATCGAGTGTGTGAGGTATGTATCTAAGTAATCTTTAAATAAAATGTCTTATCTGATTAATTTCTATTAACCCCGTTTCTGGATTTTGTGCTGCCACGGAAAACCCTGGAAATAATTTTGAATTCTTACTTTTTCGCTGAGACACAAAGTTCACAAGAAACCATCGATCAAATATTATCGAGTGTGTGAGGTTTGCATCGAAGAAATCTTTAAAAATAATCTGATTACTTTCTTTTAAGCCCGTTTTTTTATTTTGTACGGTCACGGAAAACCCTAGAAATATTTTTGAAATCTTACGTCTTCGCTGAGACATGGAGTTCACAAGAAACTTAAGACCAAATATTATCGAACGTGACAGGTTTGTATCTAAGTAATCTTTATATAAAATCATCTATATATTTATTTCCGGTTAAGATCGTTTTGAAATTCGTACTTCTTCGCTGAGACACGAAGTTCACAAGAAACTATTGACAAAATATTATCAAGTGTGTGAGGTTTCTATCTATGTAATGCTTAAATAAAATATTCTATCTGATTACTTTCTATTAAGCCCGTTTTTCATTTTCGTACCGCCACGCAAAGGAATGGAAATATTTTTGAATTCTTACTTCTTCGCTGAGACACGAAACTGAGAACAAACTATGGACCAAATATTAACTAGTTTGTGAGGATTGTATCTAAGTAATGTTTAAATAAAATATTCTATCTGATTTCTTTCTATTAAACCCGTGTTTTATTTTCGAACCGCCACGCAAAGGAATGGAAATATTTTTGAGTTCTTACTTCTTCGTTGAGACAAGAATTTCACATGAAACTATTAACCAAATATTATCGAGTGTGTGAGGTTTCTATCTAAGTAATCTTTAAAACAATCTTCTATCCGATTACTTTTTATTAAGCCCATGTTTCATTTTTGTACCGTCGCGAAAAACACTGGAAATATTTTTCAATTCTTACTTCTTCGCTGAAACACGAAATTCACAAGAAACTTTAGACCAAATATATGGAATGTGGGGTGTTTTGTATCAAGGTAATCTTTAAATAAAATCTTCTATGTTCTTACTTTCTATTAAGCTCGTTTTTTTATTTCTGTACCTTTACGAAAAATCCAGGATTTCTTTAAAATTCTTTCTTCTTCGTTGAGACACGAAATTTACAAGAAACTATGGACCAAATATTATCCAGTGTGTGAGGTCTGAATCTAAGTAATCTTTAAATAAAATCTTCTATATCATTACTTTCTATTAAGTTAGTTTTTTTTTATTTTTGTATGGTCACGGGAAACTCTGAAAATATTTTAGAATTCTTACTTCTTCGCTGAGACACGAAATTCAGAACATACTATGAATCATATATTATCGAATGTAAGGGTTAGTATCTAAGTAATCTTTAAATAAGAGACTCTATGTGATTATTATTATTATTAGTTATTATTATTAGTAATATTTAGTTCTTACTTCTTCGCTGATACACGAAGTTTACAGGAAACAATGGGCCAAATATTATCGAATGTGTGAGGTTTGTATCTAAATAATCTTTATATAAAATCTTCTATGTGATTACTTTCTATTAAGCCCGTTTATTATTTTTGTACCGTTGCGGATAGCCCTAAGACTATTCTGAAAATATTTTTCTCCCCTTCGATGCATTAATTCGTATGCATTCATGGACAAATGTTATTATGTTGGTGAGTTATAAGGCTCTTTAATCCTTCCTGTAACATTTGATCTATGTATCAAGTCGCTTTTTTATGTTTGTGCTATCACGGAAAAAACGGGAAATATTTCTTAAATTCTTTCTTCCTCGGTAACAAACGCAGTTCACAAGATAATATGGGTCAAATATTATGAAAAGTGTGAGGTTTATATTTGATTAATTTTTATATATTGTTGATATGCTAATGCGTTATATTAACTCTGCTTGATTTGAGAACCGTTAGAGAACATCTAGAATTTTTTAAAAAAAGTTTCGTTTCCTGTTGAGAGGCTGTTTTTCACAACAAATGTGATTTTTTTGTGTTTTTTTTCAGGTTTTTGTGTAATAATATCAAATCAAAATCTAATGAACAAGTACTTTATATTATGTTTTTTAATTTTTTTCTCAACGTAAATTACCGAAAATAACATTTACATACTTATCGTCAGCTTGGTATAATCGTACCGTTCCATTAGGAACGCAGGGATCTTAACCCGGGACCATTAGATGTCCCACGGGTAGCGATAGCGTCTTGCATCACAGGCGCTCGCTTGGCGAATAACTCTTATGCGAGTGGTTGTACTTGAATAGCAGTGAACGGCAATGAATACTCAATACACACTATATTGGATTTTGGTCTCACTACCATTGTATCGGCATGTTGTTAGGAAGATACCTGTATTCAAGTAGAAGCTAAATATCTCCGTAGTCTCTCAGAAACGTGTAAAATTGTAGAATTGTTCTTATGGTGACGATGTATAGGTAGAGAGTAATAACACATCTACTCATGGTGAGGGACCAACATCGGCCTTATAGACTGCTGTACAAAGACTGACCTCTCTCACTCTTGTCGTAGGTATCTCAACTCTGTTCACACTGATCTACCAGAATACACACTATTTATCCTACAAGGATTGCTTTTGTAAACACTAGGTCGATTCACATCTTTACTTCCTCAAAGATGTTTGTTAACCTGTTTAATGTACTTCTTACTAGGAGACAGAAAAGTGGCATTCTCTTTTTTGTATGATTAGAACAGATACAAACCTCACATACTCGATAATATTTGGTGTATATTTTCTTGTGAATTTCGTGTCTCAGCGAAGACGTAAGAATTCAAAAATATTTCTCGGGTTTTCTTTGGCGGTACAAAAATAAAAACGGTCTTAGTAGAAAGTAATCACATACACGTTTTTCTATAAGGATTACTTAGATACAAATCTCACACATTTGATAATGCCTGGTCTATAGGTTCTTGTGAACTTCGTGTCTCAGCAAAGATGTAAGAATTCAAAAATATTTCCCGGGTTTTCAGTGGCTGTACAAAAAACGAAAATATGCTTATTACGAGGGTCACTATTTATATTTTGAGCCTAACAATGAAAAAACAGGAATTTGGCATTGAAAACTGGTTTATTGTTTTTCGAAGTATTCTCCTTTATGGTCAATACACTTTTGCATGCGTTCGAACCATTTGTCAAAGCAGTTTTTCCAATCTTTTTGAGACACCTCCATAATATGGTTTCTGAACGCATCAACGGCGTCTTCCGCCGACGAAAATCGTTGTCCACGCAATTTATTCTTGACATTCGGGAACAAGAAGAAGTCATTGGGTGCCAAATCAGGACTGTACGGCGGATGACCCATCTATTCGATTTTCTGACTGTTCATAAAGTCGGTTGTTAGACGAGATGTGTGACAGCTGGCATTGTCTTGATGAGGAATGATCCGACGGCGTTTGTTTGTTTTCCGTATTTGACCGAAGACCTCTGTCAAACAAATTGTTGTGTACCGTTCAGAGTTGACCGTTCTACGTTCCTCTAAAGGCACAGTTGTCACATGACCAGTTTTCCCGAAAAAACAGGCGACCATTTGTTTCGATGTGCTTCTAGCGCAAACAACTTTTGTTGGATTGGGTTCATCTTGAAACGCCCATACAGTCGACTGCTGTTTACGTTCCGGCTCATATGCATATATCCATGATTCGTCACCTGTTACAATCTTATATACGTCTTTTGAAGCACCACGATTGTATTTATTGAGCATTTGTTTGCACCAATTGACGCGAGCGTCTTTTTGAGTTTTCGTCAAATTGTGTGGGATCCAAAGAGAACATACCTTTCTCACAGCTAAATGATCATGTAATATTTTATATATGCTGGTGGAACTAATGCCTATGGTTGCCTCAATCTCACAGTATGTCACATGACGATCTTGCAGTATTAGGTTTTGCACAGCATCAATGTTTTCTTGAACAACAACTGATTTTGGACGACCTTCGCGAATCTCGTCGGTGAGCGAATGGCGGCCACGTTTAAATTCACGATAAAAATCATCGCACGAAAGTGTTCACGAGTTAGTTCCATTTTATTGTTGTCGCGCAATCTCCAAGGCAACATGAACAACACAAATCAAGCTATTGACAAAACATTTGAAGTACGTTATGGTCAATAATGCCAGACGATTCCGTGCAAACGTCAAATCGCGCCTAACTTCAATCAGTGTTGCCAAGGCTCAAAATATAAATAGTGGCCCTCGTAGAAAGTAATCACATAGAAGATTTTATTTAAAGATTTCTTACATACAAACCTCACACACTCGATAATATTTGGTCAATGGTTTCTTGTAATCTTCGTGTCTCAGCGAAGAAATAAGAATTCAAAAATATTTCCCGGGTTTCCGTGGCTTTACAAAAATCCAAAATGGGCTTAATAGAAAATAATCAGATAGAACATTTTATTTAAAGATTACTTAGATACAAACCTCACACACTCGATAATATATGTTCGATGATTTACTGTGAATTTCGAGTCTCAGAAAAGAAGTAAGAATTAAAAAATATTTCCTGGACTTTTCCTGACAGTACAAAAATGATAAAGGGGCTTAATAGGAAGTAATGATATAGATGAACTTATATAAAGATTACTTAGATACGAACCGCACACATTCGATAATATTTGGTCCATAGTTTGTTCCGAATTTCGTATATCAGCAAAGAAGTAAGAATTTAAAAATATTTCCAGGGTTTTCCTTGACCTTACAAAATAAAAAAACGAGCTTAATTAAAAGTAATAAGATAGAAGATTTTTTTAAAGATTACTCAGATACAAACCTCACACACTCGATAATATTTGGTCCATGGTTTGTGACGTTCACAAGTCAATCATTTGCACGATTACATTTCGTTCATAATTATTTGAAACTAAAACGCGAAGGTGAAGATACAACTTCTATGGGTCTATATATTAGTGAAATAACTGAGCAATAAGTTCACTATTACCTATATTTCCATTTTTGTCACACACATTACCACATAATGACTATTGATTCTCGTTGCTATAGCAACGTTAGAATTCCAAATATCTCGTTTATACAGCGTATAGTGCAATGAATAACATAAAACATAATTAACGTTGTACAAAGTAATAATTATACATTTTTTAAACGTTAATATAAAGTGATTTTTATAATATGGAATTAATAATTTCAATAAACATATAATTATATTGTGCGGATTCACAGGACCGTCACAACATTCCCCTCCTCCGGGAAAATGAAAACTACGAAACAACGAGGAGGAGTTTGCATTTATAAATCAGTCAGATGTGTATCAACATAACTACAACAAAGTTACAAATGGACAATATTATCTGACATTCGACAACAACGTGCACATAAACAGATTTGTGCCTAACAGGTAATATCAAATCAGAACATAATACAACATTCAATTGTACAAAATAATAAACAGAATGGTTTCATTTTTCAAGTATCTACTCTCATAAATTTAATTCTCAGACAAGAGTTGATTCCTCCTTTCTTCCGAACAGTTAAACACTCGAAGATTTGAAAAATTCACCTTGTCATAATATTGCTGGTTCATTGTGTAAAGAATTGCATTATTTACCTTAATTTCCTTGACAAGGAATGGCCCAATATACAAGTTGAACAATTTATGAATCTGGCTGTTAATTTTGGAACTAACTTGCCTATTTTTTATCATAACCAAATCTCCTGTTTGAAGTTTGATCGAGTTCAATGCATTCTTAATCTTCCTACTTCTTCTAGATTGTCTAGTCCTGATTTCTGCTAAAAACAATTTGCGTTTCCATGACAAAGATTTAATTTGTTCTGGCCAGCTGATTTCTTCAAATATTGAGTCCTTCATATCTTCATGTAAGAAAAGTTCACTAGGAGATAACCCGGTAACTGAAGAGCATGAATGATTTAATAACTGAATAATATAATTTATTTTTGGATACCAACTGGTGTGATTATCATTGCAGAATAATCGCAGTAATCTAACAATCTCCTTATTGTACCTCTCAATAGGATTAGATTTCGGATTGTATGTAGTGGTATTATGCTTAATTTTCCTTGAATCCATGTAGGCTTTCCACTGATTTGATGTAAATTGGCTTCCACAATCTGATAATAATACATTGCATACAGGGTAATGTTTAAAATATTGTTCTTCAAAACGATTGATAATTTCCCTGGCAGTCGCTTTTCTTAACGGATAAATCATAACAAACTTTGACATAACGTCTACAATTATGAGGAGATATTCATATGTAAGTGATCTTGGTAATTTTCCGATTAAATCAATAGAGAGGAAATCGTGTGGTTGGTGAGAAACGACGTGATATTCATCTCTCCGCAACGGCCGACCTACAATCTTTGTTCGTGCACATTCTAAGCAATCTTTCAGGTAATTTCTAATTGATTTTCTCATGTACGGCCAAAAATATGCCCTTCTACAAGCTGCTAAAACCTTCTGATAACCAAAATGTCCATTTAAATCATGCATTTTGTGCAATACCAAAGGTATAAGCTCACGTGGCACTATAAGTTTACAAATTTCATCTGAATTGGGTTTATAAAACAGAATTTTGTTGTGAAGAAAATACTTTGAGAAGTCTTTATCAGTTGTACTATCTTCCAGGTGAGAAATTATATTGCATTTTTCATCCGCTCGTTGAGCTTTTAACCAAATAGAAGAAGTATCATCTTGTGAATCTTCCACAATTACTTGATTGATATATAATTTATCATCAAGTGCAGAATAAGAAGTACAAGGCGGAAATCTGCTCAACGTATCAGCAATATTATTCGAAACTCCTGGGACATGATATAACGTGAAATCAAAACACTGCAGTTTGAGAGCCCATCCCGTAAGACGAGAATTAAGTGATTGTGCAGTTTTAAGCCAAGACAACGACTTATGATCTGAATATAAGTTGAAATCAGTTCCTTTAAGATATATAGCAAATTTCTCCAGAGCAAATAATATAGCTAAACATTCCAATTCGTGTGTACTATATGTAATCTCTGCTTCTCTAAGAGAACGACTGCCATATTGTATGACACGAATTTCATCATTATCAATTTGCCAAAGTACACAACCCAATCCTTTCTGGCTTGCATCAACAGAAACACAAAACCTCAACTCAAAGTCGGGTTGACTCAATGCTGGTGCTGAAATTAGAGCATTCTTTAACAACAAGAAAGCTTCTTGACACTGAGGTGTCCAATAAAATGGCACATTCTTGCGTAAAAGATGATATAATGGACTAGCGATATCTGAAAATCCCTGTATAAAACGATTCCTCCAATTTGCCAGTCCTAAAAATTTGCGAAGTGACTCTTTGTTTTGAGGAACAGGAAATTGTAGAATAGCTGAGTCTTTATCATGATAGACCTTAATCTAGAAACCAAACACCACATGACCCAAAAACTTAATTTCCGTTTGGAAAAATTTGCATTTGGCAAATTTTATGGACATGTTCGTCTTCTGCAATGTCTGTAGAACATAATCAAGATGTTCAAAATGTTTCTCTTATGTTGGGCTAAATATTAAAATGTCATCCACATATATCATTAGAAATGAATGAGTCTCTGGTCCAAACACCTTATTCATTCTTTCAACAAAAACAGAAACAGCTGATTTTATACCAAATGGCAAGTAACAAAACACGTGCTGTCGTCCTCGATACGAAAAAGCTGTGTACTTATATGAGTCGGGCGTAAGTGGTATTTGAAAATATCCACAGGAGAGATCAATCGAAGAAAAATATCTTGCACCCTTAAAATGTTGAAGTAGCTCGTTTATCGGTTCAACATGGGTAAGTGGTCAAATTACATGTTGGTTTAGGCGACGAAAATCCACCACTGGACGCCACTCACCATTAGATTTTGGGACGATATGTACTGGGTTTAAATAAGGCGAAGCCATCTCTCTAATTATTCCCCAGGCTTTCCATTTCTCTAGTTCCCTTTCTAACGCTGCTCTTTTGGCGAACGGTACCGGATATATAGGTGCCTTGATTGGTTCCTTTGTGTCTAGTTCAATTTGATAAGGTTCTACGAATGCAGATCGGGGTCGATCAGAAAACAAACTATGATATTCTATTATTAGATTCTCAAGCTGAGACTGCTGCTCCGTGTTGAGTGATTCACACGACCGCACCTTCGTTGTGATCTGATCTAGAGAAACGACAAGTAAATTTTCTGCTTCTTTAACAATAGTAACTTCCTGCATCTGGCAGCGATCCCTATCAGTTGTGATTTTGCTAGAGTTAAATGGCTGAACCAATTCGGAACCAGTGGACGCCATCAAACTAATTTCGTTTCTTCTAAAATCGAGTACAGCTTTGTATTGCCTTAAAAATGGTATTCCGAGAATTAATTCAGCATGCAGTTGCTTCAATACGAACATCTCCAAAGTAAAAACTTCCGAGTTAATTTAAATACTTATAATCTTCCGACCAGCAACACGAAACTTCTGATGTCCTGCAAACGGCAATAACTTAAGTTGATCCACTGTATCCAGTTTGGCACTCGGAATAATTGATTTTATACTGCACCATAATTCATAACTGACTAAATTACACTGGCTTCCACTGTCGATGACACACTGTATGGTAATACCGCAAACTGTTCCTGTGATCAGAGGTTGATCAGTAATAGGAGTAGGTATACCAGTATCATTTAAAATCCAAGTAGGTTCATCTTCGTGCCAATCTAATTGAAAAAATATTGAAAGCGGATAACAATGATCAACTTCAGATAAAACTGAATTACTTAATACAGCATACTGACAAGTTGTGCCTATATTATCACTACGATATGATTTAGACGGACCCTCCATTATGTTAGTGCGAGCAAACTGGTCCACGTTCACCCGCGACGTTCGTTTAATGTTGCTTCAGGGACAGAAGAAATGAACTGTTTACAAGAAGTTTCTCTTGGATCGAAAGATGGAGCATTTTCATTTAATGGAGTATTCGCCACTGCAGTTGCATTGCAACTGTTTCCCGTTGACAACTGAGAAGACGAATATCCGCAATTGGCACATACACTGCATGGTTGGAATGAGTGGAAATTATTGTTAGAGAACTGAGAGTTAGGACTCAGTGTAAATTGCTGTTGTTCTTGCTCGTTTCTGGCATTGAAACTGTTGCTCATAAATCTACCATTATTGTTGAAGTATCGTGAGCTTTGTGGACTTCTATTTTGCCGGAAATTTTGAGTTCCTGCACCATTACGTCTGTAACGATTATATGGTCTGTTAGTTAGGTTAGGTTTCCCAAAATTATTATTTCTATTAAATATCATCGTCTTCTAGCTGGAGTTTGATTGTTGGTTTTCAGCAACAAACGGAACATCTGTACGTGGAATCTTATTTCTTTTATTTCCATCGCTAGAGGAAACAAAATGAACAGTATCATTAGGTCTTACGTTACGTCTTGAACCTTGATTTCCATTAGGTTCATCATCGTTCACAAACGATGAACTTTTAGCAACACTCTGAACTCTCAGTTTTGCCCTTGCACTATTATTGTCGGTAAAACTTTTGGAATTATTCCCATCATGTCGGAAATTTTTTTCACGTACATTATCATGAACATTAAAACTCTTGTTTGATCTTGAATTCACTAAATCCAACCTCTTTAGTAACGCAATTACATCATCCATTTTAACTAATCTAGCAGCTAATATTGTTTGTGCAATAGATTTGGGCAACTGATTGATTAAAATATCAATAACTTCTGCATCATTCGGACGATCAACTAAATTATAATATGCCGAATGCGTACGAATAGCAAAAACTTCCATACTACTCGTCGATTTAGGATCATATTTACGACTTCTAAGTTCAGATAATTGAGCCTGAGTTAACGAATAAGACGTGTAGTGATTCAGAAATTCGTCAACAAAGTGTTTGTATGATGTAAACGAATCGACATGAGTATTATACCAACCTTCTGCAGGTCCTTGAAAACAATTAGTAATACATTCAAGCCTTTTCATGTCAGGAACTTGCAGTAAGTCTAAGTAGGACGTTAAAGTTTTAATAAACTTACGTGGGCTTGATTTTTCAGGGTCTCCAGAATATTTACGAAGAACAGTAAGTTCATTCAATCTTACCAACCGTCGAGGTTCTTGAGTAAGCGAACGCATACAATTGTCAGGATAATCACATCGATGATTCTGCGGATTTGCTGACTTTTGGTTTATTTGCCTCTTTCTTTCCTGACCAGAAACATCAGAATATAAAGAACGGGTTGATTGACATAACTTGTTAGTATTACTAGTTCTCACTCGATTATTTCTAGAACGTTTGTGTCTTTGTGAAGCAATGCGATTGTGTTCATCATCAGAAACATCACACGCTGAAGAATCAGATGATTTAGGAGAGGTTAGGTTCCGTGCAGGAATACCAGGTTGACAGTTACTATTCACATGAGAACTGTAAACTTGTACAGGATTACTTGATTCAACATTAGTCGAAATATTAGATGTTAACTTAGTAATATTTTCCTCACATGCTTCCACGCGCTTAGTTATTTCGTCCTTGCTCACAACGGCTTCAAGTCTTTGAACTTGCCGAGACAACCCTGAAACATTGTTCTGGCATTCTGTAATCTGATCATTCAATCCAGTAAGTTTATCAGAATTCTCTGTACAAGTAGTGTTGACTTCCTCGATTTTCTCTGTTAGTCCTTGCACTTCTCTTTCCATTTCCTGATGTAATGAACGTGTTGCTAATTTGCAGGACTCTGCAACTTCAGCTAATTCCTTTCCTAACGATGTACTCAATTCGTGGAAGTCAAGCTTGAGTAGTTGCTGTGAATTTTGAATTTCCTGTTGAGATTCCCTGATTTTTGTAAACTCAAGCTGTTGAGACTCTTGAGTTTGCCTCATTTTTGTAAACTCACGCTGTTGAGACTCTTGAGTTTGCCTCATTTTTGTAAACTCAAGCTGTTGAGACTCTTGAGTTTCCCTAATTTTTGTAAATTCCATCTGTTGTGACTCGCTGATTTTTCTTAACTCTGCCAGCAGATCAAACATTTGAAAAGGAACATTACTTTGCCCCGTTGACGTCTCTGCCAACACAGAAGGACGAATGTCAATTTCTTGAACATTTTCTTGACTTCTTTTCCATTGCACAAAAGCTTTAATACTGAACGGATCATAAGATGGATCACAATCTCTACAGAAATAATTTTCATTTAACTGGTATAATTCCCAATGCTTATCAGACAAACCCAAACATTGTAAATGATACCAATGGCCACAATTTTCACAAGCTACCAACCTTTCCTTGTCGGGATTTTTGCAGCACTTCACCATATTCATGGCACCATTCTTATTTTGTGATTCATCAGGTTCATCACCACAATTGATAGATCTAGCTGTAAGACTTGTTTTGGATCTCAGATTATGAGGATTACTTGATGCGTACATAATATAAATTTATGTACAAACTAGACTCACGAGAACAATGGTGTAAGTTAACACTTACGAAAAACACATCACTCAAGATCGTGCTGATAACGTTCCACAATACTGGACCACCAATTATACTGTGACGTTCACAAGTCAATCATTTGCACGATTACATTTCGTTCATAATTATTTGAAACTAAAACGCGAAGGTGAAGATACAACTTCTATGGGTCTATATATTAGTGAAATAACTGAGCAATAAGTTCACTATTACCTATATTTCCATTTTTGTCACACACATTTCCACATAATGACTATTGATTCTCGTTGCTATAGCAACGTTAGAATTCCAAATATCTCGTTTATACAGCGTATAGTGCAATGAATAACATAAAACATAATTAACGTTGTACAAAGTAATAATTATACATTTTTTAAACGTTAATATAAAGTGATTTTTATAATATGGAATTAATAATTTCAATAAACATATAATTATATTGTGCGGATTCACAGGACCGTCACAGGTTTCTTGTTTAATTTCGTGTTTCAGCGAAGACGTAATAATTCAAAAATATTTTCGGGTTTTCCGTGGCGGTACAAAAATCAAAAACGGGCTTAATAGAAAAAATCAGATAGAATATTTTATTTAAAGAATATTAGATACAAACCTTACAGAGTCGATAATAGTTGGTCCATTGTTTGTTCTAAATTTTGTGACTCAGCGAATTAGTAAGAATTAAAGTATATTTCCCGGGTTTTCCGTGACGGTACAAAAATACAAAATGGGCTTAATAGAAAGTATTCACATAGAAAATTATATTTATAGATTACTTATATACAAACCTCACACACTCGGTAATATCTGGTCGATGGTTTCCTGTGAATTTCGAGTCTCAGCCAAGAAGTAAGAATTAAAAAATATTTCCCGAATTTTTCGTGACGGTACAGAAATCATTAACGGGATTAATAGGAAGTAATGATATAGAAAATTTTATATAAAAATTACTTAGATACAAACAGCAAACATTCGATAATATTTGGTCCATAGTTTGTTCCGAATTTCGTACATGAGCGAAGAAGTAAGAATTAAAAAATATTTCCAGGGTTTTCCGTGACCGTACAAATAAAAAACGGGATTAATTAAAAGTAATCAGATAAAAGATTTTGTTAAAAGATTACTCAGATACAAACCTCACACACTCGATAATATTTGATCGATGGTTTCTTGTTGAATTTCGTCTCTAAGCGAAGACGTAAGTATTCAAAAATATTTTACGGGTTTTCCGTGGCGGTACAAAAATCAAAAATGTGCTTAATAGAAAGTAATCACACAGAGGATTTTATTTAAATATTTCTTACATACAAACCTCACACATTCGATAATATTTGAAGGGCCAGGGGGGAAAACGATGAATGTCGATTTTGCGCCCATTTAGAGATCGCAGCGCCATCTGATAGCTCAGAAGCTGTACTATAAGAATGACAACGGCCTTGGTTGGGAACCGGTGAGAAGTGCCTGAAAAACGCATTATTATTTTGGCATAAATTGACGTATTTATGAATAGAAATACTTAGTTTTTCATTTCCTGGCAAATCGTCTCGAATGAACATTCATCGTTTTTATCCCTGGCCCTTCATTTGGTCAATGGTCTTTTGTGAACTACGTGTCTCAGCGAAGAAGTAATGATTCAAACATATTTCCCGTGTTTTTCGGAGCGGTACAAAAATAGAAAACAGAAATAATTGAAAGTAATCAGATAAAATATTTTATTTAATGATTACTTAGATACAAACCTCACACACTCAATAATATTTGGTGAATGGTTTTTTGTGAACTTCGTGTCTCAGCGAAGAAGGAAGAATTCAAAAATAAAAAACAGGCTTAATAAAAAGTAATCAGATAGAATATGTTATTTAATGATTACTTAGATACAAACCTCACACACTCGATAATATATTGTTGTTGGTTTCCTGTGAATTTCGAGTTTCTGCAAAGATGTAATAAATAAAAAAATATTTCCTTACTTTTCGTAATATTACAAAAATCATTAACGGACTTAATAGGAAATAATTATATAGATGATTATATATAAAGATTACTTATGTAAAAACGTCACACATTTGATAAAATTTGGTCCATAGTTTGTTCCCAATTTCGTATATCAGAGAAGAAGTATGATTTAAAAATATTTCCCGGGTTTTCCGTGGCGGTACAAAAATCAAAAATGTGCTTAATACAAAGTAATCACATAGAAAATTTTATTTAAAGATTTCTTACATACAAAACTCACACACTCGATAATATATGGTCGATGGTTTAATGTGAATTTCTAGTCTCAGCGAAGAAGTAAGAATTAAAAAACATTTCTCGAATTTTTAGTGACGGCACAAAAACGATAAACGGGCTTAATAGGAAGTAATGATATAGATGAATTTATATAAAGCTTACTTAGATACGAACCGCACACATTCGATAATATTTTGGTCCAGAGTTTGTTCCGAATTTTGTATATCAGCGAAGAAGTAAGAATTCAAAAATATTTCCAGGGTTTTCGGTGACGGTACAAAAGTGAAAAACGGGATTAATAAAAAATAATCATATACAAGATTTTATTTAAAGATTACTTATATTCAAACCTTACACACGTGATATTACTTGGTCTATAGTTTCTTGTGAACTTCGTGTCTCAGCGAAGAAGTAAGAATTCAAAAATATTTCCCGAGTTTTGCGTGGCGGTACAAAAATCGAAAATATGCTTAGTAAAAAGTAATCATATAGGAGATATAATTTAAACATTAGTTATATACAAACCTTACACACGTGATATTACTTGGTCTATAGTTTCTTGTGAACTTCGTGTCTCAGCGAGGAGGTAAGAATACAAAAAATATTTCACTTGTTTTCCGTGACGGTACAAATAAGAAACAGGCTTAATATAAAGTAATCGCATAGAAGATTTTCTATAAGGATTACTTAGATACAAATCTCACACATTTGATAATGCCTGGTCTATATGTTCTTGTGAACTTCGTGTCACAGCGAAGAAGTAACATTTCAAAAATATTTCACGGGTTGTCCGTGGCGGTACAAAAATCAAAAATGTGCTTATTACAAAGTAATCACTTAGAAAATTTTATTTAAAGATTCCTTACATACAAACCTCACACACTCGATAACATATGGTACATGGTTTCTTGTTGAATTTCGTGTCTCAGCGAAGACGTAAGAATTCAAAAATATTTCCCGGGTTTTCCGTGGCGATAAAAAAATCAAAAACGGGCTTAATAGAAAAAAATCAGATTGAAAATTGTATTTAAAGAATATTAGATACAAACCTTACAGAGTCGATAATAGTTGGTCCATTGGTTGTTCTAAATTTCGTGACTCAGCGAATTAGTAAGAATTAAAGTATATTTCACGGGTTTTCCGTGACGGTACTAAAATACAAAATGGGCTTAATAGAAAGTATTCACATAGAAAATCATATTTAAAGATTACTTAGATACAAACCTCACACACTCGGTAATATCTGGTCGATGGTTTCCTGTGAATTTCGAGTCTCAGCCAAGAAGTAAGAATTAAAAAATATTTCCCGAATTTTTCGTGACGGTACAGAAATCATAAACTTGCTTAATAGGAAGTAATGATATAGAAGATTTTATATAAAGATTACTTAGATACAAACCTCACACATTTGATAATATTTGGTCCATAGTTTGTTCCGAATTTCGTATATGAGCGAAGAAGTAAGAATTAAAAAATATTTCCAGGGTTTTCCGTGACCGTACAAATAAAAAACGGGATTAATAAAAAGTAATCAGACAAAAGATTTTGTTAAAAGATTACTCAGATACAAACCTCACACACTCGATAATATTTGATATTTTAATATTGATATTTTTGATTTCTTACTTCTTCCCTGAGACACGAAATTCACAAGAAACCATCGACCAAATATTATCGAGTGTGTTAGGTTTGTATCTAAGTAATATTTAAATAAAAGAATTTATATAATTACTTTCTATTAAGGCAGTTTTATTTTTGTACCGTCACGAAAAACAAGGAAAATATTATTAATTATTACTTTTTCACTGAGACACGAAATTCATAAGAAACCATCGACCAAATATTGTCGATTGTGTAAGGCTTGTATCTAAGTAATCATTAAATACAGTCTTCTTTTTGATTACCTTCTATTAAGCATGTCTTTTATTTTTGTTCCGTCGCGGAAAACCCAGGAAATATTTTTGAATTGTTACTTCTTCGCTGAGACACGAAATGCACAAGAAAATATACACCAAATATTATCGAATGTGTTAGGTTTGTATCTAAGTAATCTTTATATAAAGTCATCTATATAATTACTTTCAATTTAGCCCTTTTATGATTTTTGTACGCTCACTAAAAATCCGGGAAATGTTTTTGAAATCTTACTTTTTCGCTGAGACACTAAATTCACAAGAAAATGTTCTCCAAACTTTGTCGAGTGTGTGGGGTTTGTATCTAAGTTATCTTTATATACAATTTACTATGTGATTACTTCTTATTCAGTCCGTTTTTTTATTTTTGTAACTTCACGGAAAAATGGGGAAATATTTTTGAATTCTTACCCCTACGCTGAGACACGATGATCCCAGAAACTATAGACCAAAAATTATCGAATGTGTGAGGTTTGTATCTAAGTATTTTTTTGTTTTTGTACTGTCACGAAACATCCTGTTAACATGTTTTAATTCTTACTTCTTCGCTGATACACGAAATTCACAAGAAACTATAAACCAAATATTATCGAGTATGTGAGGTTTGTATCTGTTCTAATCATACAAAAAAGAGAATGCCACTTTTCTGTCTCCTAGTAAGAAGTACATTACGTATAATTTCTCTACGATACCATATACTTTATTATGACCACAAAAGTAATTTCTCTCGATTCTTGTCTATCAGAATCAGAGCCAGAAAGCAGTAGCTAGAAACTCCAAGTATTGCTGAGTAAAGATATTACATTAATCTTTGTGGGGCACCAGGTTAACAAACATCTTTGAGGAAGTAAAGATGTGAATCGACCTAGTGTTTACAAAAGCAATCCTTATAGGATAAATAGTGTGTATTATGGTAGATCAGTGTGAACAGAGTTGAGATACGTACGACAAGAGTGAGAGAGGTCAGTCTTTGTACAGCAGTCTATAAGGCCGATGTTGGTCCCTCACCATGAGTAGATGTGTTATTACTCTCTACCTATACATCGTCACCATAAGAACAATTCTACAATTTTACACGTTTCTGAGAGACTACGGAGATATTTAGCTTCTACTTGAATACAGGTATCTTCCTAACAACATGCCGATACAATGGTAGTGAGACCAAAATCCAATATAGTGTGTATTGAGTATTCATTGCCGTTCACTGCTATTCAAGTACAACCACTCGCATAAGAGTTATTCGCCAAGCGAGCGCCTGTGATGCAAGACGCTATCGCTACCCGTGGGACATCTAATGGTCCCGGGTTAAGATCCCTGCGTTCCTAATGGAACGGTACGATTATACCAAGCTGACGATAAGTATGTAAATGTTATTTTCGGTAATTTACGTTGAGAAAAAAATTAAAAAACATAATATAAAGTACTTGTTCAATAGATTTTGATTTGATATTATTACACAAAAACCTGAAAAAAAAACACAAAAAAATCACATTTGTTGTGAAAAACAGCCTCTCAACAGGAAACGAAACTTTTTTTAAAAAATTCTAGATGTTCTGTAACGGTTCTCAAATCAAGCAGAGTTAATATAACGCATTAGCATATCAACAATATATAAAAATTAATCAAATATAAACCTCACACTTTTCATAATATTTGACCCATATTATCTTGTGAACTGCGTTTGTTACCGAGGAAGAAAGAATTTAAGAAATATTTCCCGTTTTTTCCGTGATAGCACAAACATAAAAAAGCGACTTGATACATAGATCAAATGTTACAGGAAGGATTAAAGAGCCTTATAACTCACCATCATAATAACATTTTGTCCATGAATGCATACGAATTAATGCATCGAAGGGGAGAAAAATATTTTCAGAATAGTCTTAGGGCTTTCCGCAACGGTACAAAAATAATAAACGGGCTTAATAGAAAGTAATCACATAGAAGATTTTATATAAAGATTATTTAGATGCAAACCTCACACATTCGATAATATTTGGCCCATTGTTTCCTGTAAACTTCGTGTATCAGCGAAGAAGTAAGAACTAAATATTACTTCCCGGATTTTCCGTTACGGTACAAATATATAAAAAAAAATGCTTAATACAAAGTAATCATATAGAAAACTACTAAGACAAACACCTCACACATTCGATACTATTTAGCCAACAGTTTCTTGTGAAATTCGTGTCTCAGCGAAGAAGGTAAGAATTAAAAAATATTCCCGGGATTCCGTGACAGTACAAATATCAAAGACGGGCTTAATAGAGAGTAATCGGAAATAAATGTTTATTTAAAGATTACTTAGATGCAAAAGTCACACATTCGATAATATTTGGTCAACAATTTTCTTGTGAATTTCGTGTCTCAGCGAAGATGTAACAATAAAAAAAATCCGGATTTATTGAGGCGGTACAAAAATCATGAAGGGGCCTACTACAAAGCAATCACATAGAGTCTTTTATTTAAAGATTACTTAGATACTAACCTCATACATTCGATAATATATGATTCATAGTATGTTCTGAATTTCGTGTCTCAGCGAAGAAGTAAGAATTCTAAAATATTTCCAGAGTTTCCCGTGACCATACAAAAATAAAAAAACTAACTTAATAGAATGTAATGATATAGAAGATTTTATTTAAAGATTACTTAGATTCAGACCTCACACACTGGATAATATTTGATCCATAGTTTCTTGTAAATTTCGTGTCTCAACGAAGAAGAAAGAATTTTAAAGAAATCCTGGATTTTTCGTAAAGGTACAAAAATAAAAAGCGGGCTTAATAGAAAGTAATCACATACAAGATTTTATGTCTCAGCGAGGAAGTAAGAATTCAAAAATATTTTCCGATTTTTTCGTGACGATACAAAAATAAAAAACGAGATTAATAGAAAGTAAGAATATAGAAGATTTTATTTAAAGATTACCTTGATACAAAACACCCCACATTCCATATATTTGGTCTAAAGTTTCTTGTGAATTTCATGTTTCCGTGAAGAAGTAAGAATTGAAAAATATTTCTAGTGTTTTTCGCGACGGTACAAAAATGAAACATGGGCTTAATAAAAAGTAATCGGATAGAAGATTGTTTTAAAGATTACTTAGATAGAAACGTCACACACTCGATAATATTTGGTTAATAGTTTCTTGTGAAATTCTTGTCTCAACGAAGAAGTAAGAATTCAAAAATATTTCCATTCCTTTGCGTGGCGGTACGAAAATAAAAAACGGGCTTAATAGAATGTAATCAGATAGAATATTTTATTTAAACATTACTTAGATAGAAACCTCACACACTTGATAATATTTTGTCAATAGTTTCTTGTGAACTTCGTGTCTCAGCGAAGAAGTACGAATTTCAAAACGATCTTAACCGGAAATAAATATATAGATGATTTTATATAAAGATTACTTAGATACAAACCTGACACGTTCGATAATATTTGGTCTTAAGTTTCTTGTGAACTCCATGTTTCAGCAAAGACGTAAGAATTCAAAAATATATCCCGGGTTTTCCGTGGCGGTACAAAAATCAAAAATGTTCTTAATAGAAAGTTATCACATAGAGGATTTTATTTAAATATTTCTCATATACAAACATCACGCAAATAAAAAAAGGGGTTAATACAAAGTAATCAGACTTTTTTAAAAGATTTCTCCGATACAAACCTCACACACTCTAAAATATTTGATCAATAGTTTCTTGTGAACTTCGTGTATCAGCGAAAAAGTAAGAATTCAAAATTATTTCCAGGGTTTTCCGTGGCGGTACAAAATCCAGGAACGGGGTTAATAGAAATTAATCAGATTAATCAAATTAATCATTTTATTTAAAGATTACTTAGATACATACCTCACACACTCGATAATAGTTGGTCCATTGTTTGTTCTGAATTTCGTGTCTTAGCGAAGACGTCAAAATTCAAAAATATTTCCAGGGCTTTCCGTGGCGGGACAAAAACAAAAAATTTGCAAAATAGAAAGTAATTACATAGAAGATTCTAATTAAAAATTTCTTACATACAAACCTCTCACACTCGATAATATTTGGTCAATAGTTTGTTCCGAATTTCGTATATCAGCGAAGAAATAAAAATTCAAAAATATTTCCCCGGTTTTCCGTGGCGGTACAAAAATTAAAAATGGGCTTAATAGATAGAAATCAAACAGAATATTTTATTTAAAGATTACTTAGATAGAAACCTCAGAAACTCGATAATATTTTGTCAATATTTTCTTGTGATCTTCGTGTCTCAGCGAAGTAAGAATTAAAAAATATATTTCCTGGATTTTTCGTGAAGGTACAAAAAATCATAAACGGGCTTAATAGGAAGTAATTATATAGATGATTTTATATAAAGATTACTTATATACACACCTCACACTTTCGGTAATATTTGATCCATAGTTTGTTCCGAATTTCGTATATCAACGAAGAAATAAGAATTCAAAAATATTTCCCCGGTTTTCCGTGGCGGTACAAAAATTAAAAATGGGCTTATTAGATAGAAATCAAACAGAATATTTTATTTAAAGATTACTTAGATAGAAACCTCACACACTCAATAATATTTAGTCAATAGTTTCTTGTGAACTTCTTGTCTCAGCGAAGAAGTAAGACATAAGAAAATTTATCCTGCATTTTTCGTGACGGTACAAAAATCATAAACGGGCATCTTATGTGACAACATGCTCAAAAGTGAATATTTCTTGTTCGTTGTCTTTTGTGGGAAACACTCCCTTCCCCTTCATCACGAACTAATCCCCAAATGTAATCACCCATCATGGCACAGTCCCATCTTCCCTGGTATCTGCTTTCCATGAATTGAATGTCCTTATGAATGCGAATGAAGAATGTGTAATTTTACAGACATTCTACAGTCCAATTCTCTATATCTATCAGTTAGTGTCTTAACGTGATCGTCAAGAGCTTCACTTCTGTTGTGGACAAGAAATCCCTTCACCAAGTTGTGGAAGGCCTCCCAAGCATTTCTTTCCAGCTCGGTCATATTTTGTTTAAGTTCATTACTATTTAGCATGAAACGAATCTGTGGTCCTGTAAAAATGCCACCCTCAATTTTTGCCTCTGACAGATTAGGAAACATTTTTTCTATGTACTGTAGAGCATCTGACTCACTATCCAATGCTGTCACAAATTGTTTTGCCAACCCCAGTTTAACGTGCAGCGTTGGTAGGAGAATCTTCTCTCTGGGCACTAAAGCTGCGCTTATCACATTGCGTTTTCCTGGGATTAGCTCTGTTCTCTCAGGCCACACAGTTTGCTCGTAGTGCTTGCTTCTTGCTCGACTGTCCTAGAAACAGAGAAAACAAGAATACTTTGTATACCCACTTTGTAACCCAAGAAGGAAACCAATTATTTTGAAATCACCACACATGTCCTACTGGTGTTTCTCGTATTAGACTTTCTCCAACATCAACTTCACACTTCAGTATCTTTCCTTCAAGTGGCTGGAGTACGCGACTGGAATTCAAGGATACTGGTTGCCGTTGTGTAAAAGAACTGCCTTCAGACTACTTTTGGAACTGTCCATGAATAAACGCCATTGTTTTGGTTCGTACTGAAAGCGAATTGCACTAAAGAGACCACCTATATCAGAACAGTAGCACATCGACTTTTCCACAGCAAAAAAACAAGAAAACTCCTGGTGTGTCTTTCTGTATTTTGTTATTCTACAGGAAGGAAGTAGCAAGTTACACTCCTTCAGCCGTGAAGCTAAAAGTTCAGACTTATTTTTTTGGTAAATTCAGGTCTCGAATAAGGTAGCTCTTTCTGGTTCAGTAAATGGGGTTTCTTGCTATCCCCATCATCAGTAACAGGGTCACCAGAACTGTCCAAATCACTGCCTTCTTCTGCAAACGTGGTTTGGATAGGAGGCGATGGTATAGGAAGATCTTCACTGTGAGGAACAGGTGCTCGGGAGGATGGTATGTCAGGGTATTGTAGCTGACGCCTGTTCTTCCCTCTCTTCAAATGTGTCAGGTCGATCATGCAAAAGTAACAATCATCATGATGATTTGTAAATTCCCTCCACACTCGCGGAATCGCAAACGGCATGCATTTTCCTGCTACCACGCAACCAATGTTCCAGCGTCGACCTGCAGTTACTAAATTAAGGGACTGATGTGTAATATTAATGTATTCTGTCCATTTCATTGTATTGGTTTAGCTATTTTTCATTGTTATACTGTTCGTTATATATGTAATTTACTGGGTACTGACTGTACTGTGTTTGTAATTTTATGTTGTTCTACATAATACATATTACATATAGGCTACACGTTGCACTTTGAATAAGAAATAATAAACGACCCATATTATCCTAAAAACTGACATTAAAGCAAAACCAATGTCATATTCGTGTTCAGCGGGTGCAAATTATGAAAATAAGACTGAAAAATAAACATAAGCAGAAAGTTCATGAAAATTTGTAACAAGATCATAGTGTATGAAATACATTTTAGATAAATCTATTCACTTCCCAGTTGTACGTAATTTTGAATAACCTTCTTCCCCTTTTAAGTTCGTCTTTTTATTCGATATTCGACCTACAGTTTAAATTAGGATATGAACCTCTCAATCGAATTCAGAACACCTGGATTCAAAGTAATAACATATGTAAGCCACCGAAACTTTTCATTCGAATACAATACATCCATTTGAAGTAACGTCTTAACATCAACTACTGGACATTAGCTTTCGAGCAAGTCACGCTGAATAATAAATGTCAGGATAGTTTTAATACCTCTTGAATGCACAACTGCTTCAATGTAATAGATGAACAAATAATATTATACCTAAATAAGAAATTTCGTTTTGTACAAGCCCTAAATTATTTAATTAACTAACGTTTCCATCTTCAAGAGCTAAGAATACATTGAAATCTAATGTTACAAAATATAAATCTTCAAAGATTTGAGTAACAGATCAGACAGGGAATACCACAATCATCCGACCCAAAAGAGGAACATCTTTATTTGTCAAATGACTTTGAATGTCTGTCATTCACGCTATAATAATCCATCGGTCAATATATTTATAATACAGCAACATTAATTCCATTCTGAATCTGTAAAAATGCAGCAGGTCTGGTAAAAATATTACTACCTTATATTAGCATTAGGTATGTGTTTTGAGTATTTGTGTTCGTTGTTCTTTATATATGCATATTGCAACACTATTCTTTCACATCTTGTTGATAGGTTCACATACATATAGAAATGCATGCTTCAATGCAAGAGCGTGGTTCTACATTTCGTATCAGATAATTGTCTTATGATAGACGCAAGAAAAGTGTGGATTTTTTGTAAAGTAGAGTGCACGACGGATCAGGCATTGTGCTTTTTTTTGCCTGTGGTTAATTAATCCATACCTGCTGTGAAATACGACAAGTTTCCAAAAAATGCATCACTAAAAATATTCACAATTTTCAGTATCAAATACCAAAGAAATTAATCATGCGAAGGAAAATTTGTCATATTTCAAATTCGATTACAATGATCGTTACGAATAATATTTCATGCTTGCTATATATCAACTTATATCAACTTTAGTTTTTGAAATCTTGATGCTTTCACATATTTAATAAACTGGCTGACAGTATGTAATGAATTGATACAATAAGACACATAAGTATTACCAAGCAAATTATCCATCACCATATGTATCCTCCTTGTATCATTCAACGAGAGTTTCAAGAATTGAGACAGTCGTCAAACAAGCTGCTGACTGACAACCTCTGACTTAGCTTACGCAAAAATCTAGTCCTTACAAACGCGTAGGATGAAACAAAAGTGTTAATGGAAATAGTATGGACAATTTGCCTAGCAATACTTGTGCCTCCCATTGTACGATGCAGTCTGACAAATTTTTTTCTGCACACAGTGTTTCATGTTGTTTATAAAGTTTATAATTATTGTTGTATTCCAATTCCCTGAGAGTCATAAACTTCAGAAAATCTTTTTTCAGAAAATGTGAAAGACATTTTGGTGCATGTAACATATATTAATAAAATTAAGTGTCATACTATTGTTCATTTTTCTGTGTTAAGTATAATAGTTAAAACAGCAAGCTTTATTCATGTCTTCTCTAAGAAGAAATGCGCCATCTTCATTTATTCTCTTGTAATCAGGAATGAGTCTTCTGCAGTTCTTCATCCAGCGCACAACGTTCACCAGACATGATACGTCGATGCCCAAAACCTGAAGAAAAAAAACATGCTTGCAATAATTGGCGCCAAAAATTAGGAATTCAATAATCTGGTCCCCTCGCCTTAAACCAAGGAGCACAGCGTATAAAATGCAATTAATTTCTTTATTCTTCTTCTTGCGATATTCGAAACTACTTTATAGTAACTAATGATGTTTAAGTTATATTTGGCCATTTTATGTTGACAAAAGTTATTATGATCCACTACTAACTTAAACAGTGCTAATGCACAAGTTTTAGTCACTACAACTGGTTTGAGAACTAATAACCTGCTAAAGTGTTAAATCTGGACAATTAGACCTCAGACTCCTCCTTCAGCAGTATTATTGTCTCGATGTGATGGGCGACAGTCAGCTGGCTTTGTTTACAAACATGTCGGCTTCCGCAACAATAACAAGTACACGTACTGTACTGCCACCATGTATTAAACCATTCGGCTTTTCCTTTTGATATAAACTTGTTACACATTATAGCATGGCAAGTTTAACAAAGAAAAACAATATGCATTGAATTAAGCAGCAAATATAACAACTTACTTTGTACAGTTCCTACAAGAGTAGTGGAAATTGGTTGTTTCTAAGCCATACTTTGTAGGTATGCATTTGTAGCCTCTTTTTTTTACCAATTCAATATCCGTTTTTGACATATTTTGACAATTTTTTGTCGATGTTTTAGCGTTTAGCGATGTTTTAGTAAAATTTCCCTTTTTTCCCACTCATACTTGGTAGGTATATCACGACCTTCCGTGATATAACTTAACCTATTCATTTTATTACGTGCTAAACTACACGAGAGCCTCTACGTGCTTTGACCTACTTTAGAGTAGTGGTATTGGACCGGTTCTACAACCGAAAGTGAGGCTCGAAGTAAGACTCGGTGAGGCTCGCCTTAATGGTTTGCTCTTGTAAGGCATAAGCCTCATTTTCTCGCAGTGTTGCCAACACCTTACTCGATCACGATCTTACGTGATATAACTTAACCTATCTTACGATTTTTTTACGATCTTCAGTGATATAACTTAACCTATCAATTTTTTTTATTTGCACACCGAACTAACTTACATTATATTTTATATAACCTAAAAAAAAGTGTTGATTTTTTTTAGTATGTGGCAACTTTTTTTTACGAATTTTTTTAAAAACTGCTCCGACCCTCTCGTTCTTCACGTCGTACGCGAAGGACTTCTCGGCGACCAGGATGACGCTGCACACGGTGTCCTCGGGCAGCGCGTCGTGGAAATCGCAGACGACCTTGATGTTGGTGCAATCGTTGACCACCACCTGCTTCCGCTTCGTCGTGTTGATGACGGACATGGGTCTGTGGGTTATGAATTCGCTGGGCGTGTAGTACATGTCGACGTTTCCCTCGGTCCTGCGTTTGTAAGCCGTGTAAGCTTCGTAAAGTTTGAGGTAATCATCTTTGGTCATGTCGAGGTTGTAATTTTCGCGCGGGAACACTTCGTTCCTCCCATTCTTGAGATAAACGTTTTTGATCTTGCAGTCGTCGAACTTGCTGGAATCTTTTTCCTGATTCTTGTCCCTCCCGGTCTGAAAGAGTACAATGACGAAATCTGGCATGTCGAACTGTATGTTGTTGAACTGCGTCGTCACGTCGAATTCCATGTGACTTCCCGACGCTATTTCTGCACGCACTGGTAACCGTGAAAGTGAATGGGCACCTGTGGACTTTTCAAGTCCGAGAAGAATCCCGGAAGCAGACGCATGGGAAAGACCACCATGTGACTTCTCGTCGATATTTTGGTTCCCGCTTCGAATCCTCCCGCCTGATAGTATGCTGCGTCCGTTTTGGAAAATTTTAATATTCCCACTGCCGTCGACGTGATGCCTGGATAATCGATTCTGTCGATGACGGTGTTGTGTTTCCTCACCTCCACCTGCGAGAACAGGTGAGGCACGAAGTTGTCCACGAGTTTTTAGGCACTTGCCTTAGAAGTGAGTTGTAATGTTCTCTTCCCCTCTTCTCTTGTGAAAGGCTATGCTGTTGTTTTAGACACTTGTCTTAGGGTGAGTTGTTGTATTTTTTTGCCCGAAATACGTATAGCTCGGTGGCCCCCAAACAGAATTTTTCTAAGTCTTACCGTTTCCAAGATAACCCCACTTCCGGTCGCCATTTTGGATTTCCGAGCATATGTTCACCTGCGAGAACAGGTGAGGCACGAAGTTGTCCACGAGTTTTTAGGCACTTGCCTTAGAAGTGAGTTGTAATGTTCTCTTCCCCTCTTCTCTTGTGAAAGGCTATGCTGTTGTTTTAGACACTTGTCTTAGGGTGAGTTGTTGTATTTTTTTGCCCGAAATACGTATAGCTCGGTGGCCCCCAAACAGAATTTTTCTAAGTCTTACCGTTTCCAAGATAACCCCACTTCCGGTCGCCATTTTGGATTTCCGAGCATAGGTTCTATTCATACTTTGTCTCACGTATAGGTGTACATGATGAATCCGCAAACAGATTTTTCCTAAGTCTTACCGTTTCCAAGATAACCCCACTTCCGGTCGCCATTTTCGATTTCCGAGCATAGGTTCTATTCATATTTTACTCACGTATAGGTGTACGTGATGAATCAGCAAACAGATTTTTCCCAAGTCTTACCGTTTCCAAGATAACCCCACTTCCGGTCGCCATTTTCGATTTCCGAACATAGGTTCTATTCATACTTTTTCTCACGTATAGGTGTACGTGATGAATCAGCAAACAGATTTTTCCCAAGTCTTACCGTTTCCAAGATAACCCCACTTCCGGTCGCTATTTTCGATTTCCGAACATAGGTTCTATTCATACTTTTTCTTACGTATAGGTGTACGTGATGAATCCGCAAACAGATTTTTTGCTAAGTCATGAATTGGAGGGTTCTATGACAACCTATATTAATTCTCGTAAGAGAACAGAAAACACAAAAAAAAACAATACTGTGGTCACTACAACAAATAGTCTTCTTCAACCCCTATCCAACATCATCCTAACTAGAACCATGTAACTATCTACCATCTGTTAGATGTTTTGTGATCTAAGTGGTGCTTTGTTTGTGTGTAAAAAAAAAAGTAGAACACCTCTCGGCAAGTGAGCCTGCAAGGTAGACAGGTTGTACTGACTAGGGGTGATGCTGATTTTGTTGCTGCCGACTTTGATTGTGTTGTTATGCACCGTCACATTGGGTATCAGGTACATGCTGTAGAATGCACGAAGAGCAATTGATTTAGGATAGATGATGTCGTCGTGCAACACGAGACCGAAGTCTCGCTGGTGAGATGGAATACTCCCATAGTGCTTCAGGTGCCACAATGCTTTTTGAAAATCCTCGATCGTAGGGTTATTTATTTGAGACAGAAAAGTAGTGTAATTGGTACTACTATAAACCCGATAAATGAAGAGGTCTTCGACTGAATAGAAATACTTAAAACTAAGGCAAAATGTCTATAAAATTTCATTTCTACTGTGTAAAACCTACGATTTTTGTAAAAAAAAAAGCTTCCGAGAAAAGATGACCCCCTCAAATTGATGTGGCTAAACCTAAATTTGCTAAAATTGCTGTTTATAAATTTGTTAAAAATATGGCTTTTCTCAATATTGTTTTAACTACACTTAAAACTAGGCCAAGATGCTCTTAAGAGTTTTTTGATTATAGTGTGCTATTTTGTCTAATCCAAGATTTTTGTAAAAAAGCCCACGGGAAATTCCCGTAAAAAGTATAATTCTTCTGGAATTTCCCGTAAAAAGTATAATTCCACGGGAATTTCCCGTAAAAAATATAATTCCACGGGAATTTCCCGTAAAAACAAAATTCTCGGGAATTTTCCGTTTTTTTTTCTCAGACCGAGTTTAGCTACATCTATAAAAGCTGGATCTAACTATAATAGTTAATATTGTGAGAATAGTTGAAGAGTACACACGTGTTGTTCCAGTGCTCCTCATATTATAGCTCTGTTTGGTTTGATATACTGAATTTCTTATTATTTATATTAAACATATTTCTAATATATTGAACAAGAATCTTATATTTTATATAAAAGAGTTTGATATTTGATACATCTTGTTGTAATTAGTTTATATTTAGAGTTTTGGCTTGTCGCTGTTGCAATCTGTTTCTGTGTGTTATACAAGATCAATACACATTAGGTCATTGCCAGTGCTGACATGCAATTGTGGTAGGTCAGTGCTTCTGAAGATCAATATTTATTCTATCTTCGTGCACGTAAGCCATTGGCATTACAATTTGTCATAGTTTTATTAAGTATAGAATTTTGATTTAAACCCCAAGAAATCTGATATAATAAACCTACGATAAAAATTAATAATATTAACATATTAAATATATACAATAATTATATAAAGTACACTGCTGAACCCAATTCATATTTTATATTAAATATAGAGTTTAATTTAAACCCCAAGAAATCTTATAACTAATAACAAAAATGACAAATCAAAAATATTGATATTGTGATCAATGCAATATGAATATTTCTAGCTCTAATTGGGCTAGGCACCAAATGAATTGTAATCCAGACAAATATAGAACTCCCACAAAAATTTGCCCAAAATGTCATAGAAAATATAGTCTGGAATATTTCTTATATAAACATAAAAATAATTGTTCTGCACAGTTTTCTACATCTTCATCTGGTCTAAAAAGAAAACTTGAAACACCTATTAATTAAAAACCAGCAAAGCAGCCACGCTATGCACCTATTCATAGTAGTTTTAATGATCAACTAAGTGATTACCGTTTTATATCAGACCCAAAATGTGATATTAAGAATTTTTTGAAGAATATAAATTCTGATGTGCAGGATATTCTAAATAAACAAAATAGCTCTTATAAATTATCTTTCAAATTATTTACACAATATAAGAAACCGAATGGAACAAAATTTACACCCCCCCACATAACAGAAACTGTAGCTGTTTATTCAAATAGAAATTTAAACAAAATAATACGCAGTTTGATAGAGCAATTAATTATTAAACACACTGAATTTGCTGCAAAAGAATCCGGATGGAGTTTATGTGGAAGTCCACACAAGTTATATATTAATATTTCTAAATTTAACACACTACAAGGTTCGACATATGTGCCATTACCTGCTAATATTAAAAACAAAAGAGCCGTGGTTAACATAGAAAATAATGATCAGAAATGTTTTTTGTGGTGTATTTTAGCTGCTTTGTATCCAGTTTTAAGGCAACCTGAGAGAATAACTTATTATAAACAATATGAACACAATTCTGATGATGCTATGGAGGGCTTAGAATATCCAATGTATGTTCAGAATATTGATAAATTTGAAAAAAAGGCCAGAGATATCAATGGTAAACCATTATCTATTAATGTATTTATTTGTTCTACTGGTGCTGGGAATTGCTTGATAGAACCTCTGAGAATTAGTACACTTGATGATAATTTTGCTGTTCCGATTGATTTGCTTTTAATTGAGGGGGATGGCACATACCATTACACTTTGATACATAATCTTGAAGCTTTAGTAAGAAAACAAATAAATAAATCTAAAACAATATACAAGTTGTGCCGAAGATGTTTAACTGTATTTGATGGTAGAAAAATAATAAATGGTGTTCGTGAAAAAAATGCAGAAATTGCTAAAAACAAATTAGTTGAACATTTAAAATATTGTGGGAACTATAAACCTGTTCATATGGTGATGCCTAATCCAAGTGAAAATGCCAAATTTAAAAAATTTGAAGCTTTGTTGGAACACCCAGCATATATAGTTTGTGATTTTGAATCAAACCTCAAACCCCTTGCATTCTGCAACCCAGATCTTGATGAATCTTCAATTACATCATACCAGTTACATGAACCTCCTAGTTTTTGTTATATAGTTATACGGGATGGTGTTGCTAGTGAACCACAATTATACATGGGACCAAATGCTATCAAAGAATTTGCACATAGAATAGAAAATGAGTGCCATGATATAGCATCTAATATTTTATTAAAATCAAGGCCTATAATGTCTTTAACAGAAGAACAAATTGAAAATTTTAAAAATGTAAAAAAATGTCTGGTATGTAATTGTAAATTTTCAGATACAAATATCAAGGTGAAACACCATTCCCATACAAGTGGTAAATTTTTAATGGCTCTGTGTAATAACTGTAATATTAAGATCCAGAGACCAAAATTTGTCCCGATATTTTGCCATGGTGCATCTAATTATGATTTACATCATCTGATCAGGTACGAGGGGTTTGACAAGCAGAATTTAAATATTTTAGCAGAAAATGATGAGAAATATATAGCTATTAGCAAGATAATTAAAGTTAATGGTGTTCCTATTCACTTAAGATTTCTTGATTCATATAGAATTTTGTCGGCTAGCTTGGTTACTCTGGCCAGTCAATTATCTGATGATCAATTTAAAATTACTTGTGATACGTTTCCAAATCAGGACTTGAAATTAATTAGGCGAAAAGGTGTATACCCATATATGATTATGTTACTGATTTTTCTAAATTTGATGAGTGTGCTTTGCCACCACAAAAAGCATTCTATAGTAAACTCAGGGCATCCGAAATCACTGATGAAGATTATCACCATGCTCAGTTGATGTGGACCAATTTAAAATGCCAGACATTTGGTGATTATCATATGGCATATTTAAAACTTGATGTAACTCTTTTAGCCGATATACTTCAGGCATTTAGAAAATCTTCAATAGAAAATTATAAGCTAGATCCAATTTATTTTTATAGTGCTCCAGGTCTAGCATGGTGTGCAATGTTTTGAAACACTAAAATGGAGTTAAATTTAATCCAAGATCAAGATATGTACTTGTTTATGGAGCAATGTATAAGAGGAGGCATGGTGCAATGTTCTCAGATATATGACAGAGCTAATAATAAATATATTTCTGATTATGATCCAGAATTGCCATCAAATTATATACTTTATGTGGATGCTAACAATTTATATGGGTATGCTATGATGGATAAATTGCCATATGCAGGGCTTGAGTGGGTTGAAAATTTTAGTATTGAAAATCTTCAGGATTTTGATGACAGTTATTATGGCTTGTTCTTAGAGGTTGATCTGATAATTCCTGAAGATTTACACAACAAGTTTTCTGACTTGCCCCCAATTTCTGAGGTTGAGTGTTCACCTAATTCTAAACAAAAAAAGCTAATGATGACTCTGGATCCAAAACAGGATTATGTAATATATTACAAAAACTTGCAGTTTCTGATGCGTCATGGTGTTAAAGTAACTAAGGTTGGCAAAGTTTTGAGGTTCAGGCACTCAAGATGGTTGAAACCATATATTGATACGAATACCGAGCTTCGAACATCTGCAGTAAGCCAATTTGATAAAACTTTGTTTAAATTAATGGTAAATTCAGTATATGGCAAAACAATAGAAAATGTTAGAAAGCATAGTGATGTTAAATTAGTTACCGACCCAAGCCGGAGCAAGAAATTAGTGGCAAAGCCGAATTTTAATTATAGAAGAATTTATGATGACAATATGGCACTTTTTAATATGAAAAAAACAAAAATTAAGTTTGATAAACCTATTTATGTAGGGGCGGTGATATTAGAATTAGCCAAATTACATATGTTAAAACTTTATTATGATGTGTTGAAACCTTTTTATGGTGATCGTGTAAAACTAATGTACATGGACACAGATAGTTTTATTCTTGATATTCAAACAGAAGATGTTTATAAAGATATATCACATCCTGAATTAATTAAATATTTTGATACTAGTGAACATTCAAAAATTCAACCCCACAACAAAAAGGTGCCTGGCAAGTTAACAGATGAGACACTTGGCGATGTTATTGTAGGATTTGCTGGGTTAAGAGCTAAAATGTATAGTTCTAAAACAAGTAGTGGTGCTGTTGCCAAAAAAGCTAAGGGTATTGGTAGAGATACTGTAGATAAAGAGCTTGAATTTGAAGATTAAAAAATTGTCTCATGTCACAGAGGTTAATTAAAACATCAGAAAATAGAATTCAGAGTGTGGATCACTTGTTAACTAGCAATATTGTAAGAAAAGTAGCTCTAGACCCACATGACGATAAGAGATGTATTTTATCATGTGGCATACATACTTTACCGTGGGGACATTGTGACTTGAGAAGTGGTAATCAATGCCCAATTACAGAGCATGATTTGAAATAAATAAACATGCCGATGAATTTATTTGGGTTAAAAAAAAGCTATTATGGACCTGCCGACACCAGCACACTCTCCTGATATAATATCTAAACTAAGTGGTTTGCTAATTATTCATCTGAATAGCATACTTACAGATGTTGATGATAAAACAGGTAAAACATTATACATATTTAACAATAACTTAAACCTGTAGGTGGTCAATTACAATTTATTACAACTCCCGAGGGTGATGTCAAAATTTCAGTAGGGAGAAATATTTATAGAATTAAGCACTCAAGCATGATTTCTGGCACTGTATATACCGTCTCTGCCGGTGACTGTTTATATATTGAGGTCCCGGGATATTATGACAAACTTATACCTTTTTTTATAGAATTAAGAATTAGATATTTTATAATAAATAACCACTAAATCAAAAAATAAAAATGCCTAATGATATATTTGGCCATACAAGACATGAAGATCATAGTGATGAGATTCTGATGCTTGATGTCAGAGTTAAAAAATTAAGAAGTGATTTACAAGCTTTACAAACCACACTCAATGCCAGTCTTCAAATAGAAATTACAAATTTACAATCACAATGCATGGACCCTCATCTTAAAATTGATTCAGAACTTAAATTATTGCTTCAAAAATATACTGATTTGGCAACATTGGATAATTTTCAAAATTTAGAGGAAGCTGTAGCAACTCTTCAAGTTAAATTAAAAACTCAGAATACCAACTCTGAACAATTGAAACAACAACTAGAAGAGCAGATTAGTAGTGTCCAGACACAACTCCAAACAATTGTCAAAAGCATAAAATCACAAGAAGATTTTCATCTAGTAATTTCCATTCTAAAAGAACAAATTCAATCACTACAAATACCTAATCTGGACCCCTTGAACAATGCCATAGCCGAGGTTAAAGAAAAAATTGAGACACTTTAAAATTTTATGAACAACCTACCATCTTCTGATGCTCTGAGTGCTATAACTCGCAGTGTTGCCAACGTCAAGCTGCAACTCGAGACATATGAAGATTTTGGAAAAATTCAGAGTACCATAACCCACCTTGAAGGTACCATAGCAGCAGTACAAAGTGATCTGACAAATGTACAAGAAACTCTAGAATCCCGCTTGCCTGGTATTGTAGACACTCTTGTCAGTGTCCAGCAACAGATCACCAAACTTGAAAACCTCAACACCGAATCTGAGCTATCTCATTTTCATCACTTGATCGATGATATCCAAACAAAACTTGAAATTTTACAACAATCGACACCTACTCAGGCAGACATAACTCTGCTCGAAGATGCTATGCGTAGTGTGGCTGACGCTAGTGAATTAAATAGTGTGAAATTGGCACTTGAATCTTTGCAGAATACTGTAGCAAATCTGCCTATATCTCAGGAACTTAAAAATATTAAGAGATCAGTGAATCGCATATTAAAATCAGAAGATATCAAGAATATCCAGACAGAGATCGAACAGCTTACTCAGACAGTGGCCACTCTACCAACTAATCAACATATTAATGAATTGCATGCCCTGTTTGAGGATATCAGAAGACAAGTTCATGATCTCACAACTCAAAGTTCAAAATTGGCAGTTGTTGAAAATCTACAACAAATTTTAGCCAACATCAAGCAACAGCTAGGGACCATGGAATCCAACCAAGCAAATACTCTGTCTATTTTTGCCACGCAACTTCAAGAAATTGTGCAACAATACAAAAAACTTGCTGTGGACATAAGAATAAAACCAGGTCACGATGAGATTGTTAGGACTATCAACGAGCACCTTGAAACTGTAACAAGTAGATTGCTTACAGCAGAAAAAGAAATAACTGGTCTAATCGAGAATCCTAAGCATACAATAATCCTTGAATTGTATAGTATCCCCAACAAAGAATATGACTCACCATTTACACCAGGTAGTAAAATGTATAAGCTGTCCCCTGCACAATTTTATTACCAGTTTTTTGTTGGGGGCATACTTAGACCAATCAAGATCAAATATTGGCTACAACCACAGGCACATCACTACCCTACCTTATCAATAAATAATGCTGACAACAAACCAAAGGTCACCAGTGTAGAGTTAGAGGATTTTACAGATCCCAATACATTAGAAACATCTTATGTTGAAGATGATGGTTCTCTTGAATTTAAAATACAAATAGGAGACAAATTATATTTAGAAAATCCTGTAGTATCTGCTGCTGAACACCCTATAGTTGCAATATTCTTGGTTACATACTATGTCTAGACAAATTATTGTTGATGAGCTACACAAACCAGCCAGACATAACTATAAGCGACTACCAGTAGTAACAAAAGGCATAGATGATTTATGGCAGTCTGACTTGGTGGAAATGGGCCCTCATGGGGGACAGCTGAGAAACTTACACAAGGTCAACAAAGGATACAAGTATATACTTACTGTCATAGAAACATTTTCAAAATTTGCCTGGGCATTGCCGCTCAAATCTAAGACTGGAAAATGTGTTACAGAAGCTTTCAGGACAATTATTAATCAGAGTGGAAGATCACCACGCTATCTACAAACAGATAATGGCAAAGAATTCTATAATTTGGTGTTCCAACAATTTATTAAAAACCATTCAATAAAACATTACTCGAGTTACAGTGATCTCAAGGCCTCTATTGTAGAAAGATTCAACAGAACTCTAAAAAATCATATGTATAAACAAATTACCCTTCAAGGTAATTATAAATGGCTTACTATACTACCAGAACTTGTAGATAAATATAATAACTCAGTTCACACTACAATCAACATGATACCCTCTGAGGTAACTTCATCTGATGAGCAGAAATTGATCAGTACTGTTTACTATCCTAGATACCAACCAACAACAAAGAAACCTAAATACAAAGTTGGTGATCAAGTAAGAATTAGTAAATATAAGCACTTATTTAAAAGATGTTTTACAAGAAATTGGAGTACTGAATTATCTACAGTGGATCAAGTTAAACCTGGGGCTCGTAATACATATATAATAAAAGATCACCGAAGAGAAATTCTCAAAGGCAGGTTTTATGAAGAAGAACTTAACAAAACTAAACAGCCGGACACCTAGTCCTGTTGCTCCTCGAAGAATTGAAGCTACTCAGGATCCTATTGAATTGGGTCTTCTTGCTCAAAAATATTTAAGCACACCAAAAGACAACAAAGATGAGCTTTTTGGTTTATATGCCGACACAGAGGTTGATGGTAGCATCATACATAGAATTGGCAATTTTAGAGTAACATTTATGGGAGATGATCTAATTGTATATACAGAATCTCATCTTGGAGAAAAAGGTGGTTTTGTTAAGTATCCTGGAATACCTGGATTGTGGGAATTGATGACTAGGAAGAGACCTGGCAACTATACAGATCAAGATTATGAGCACTACAAAGAAATATTAATAAAATCAGATGCTCTATACCAGAACAATGATCCCACACAAAAAAGAGTCAAGTCTAGCAGTGGAGCAAAATACAACAACTTAATCAAGCCCATATGGTCACAAATCAAAACAGGTAGTGGGATCAAACAATACAACACATTGCCTAAAGAATTTGTGTGGGTTGACGATGTCAGGAAACTTGTAGATAGATTGCTAGTAATAGCTGGAGAAGAAAATGCCGGTAACCACAATTTTTACAATGAAAAAGTTGGAATTATGGACATGATAAGCACCAAATTGTCTAATATTATAGTGAATGACACTAAGGGGATTGGATATCTTATAAAAATTATTAATACTCTACCACCTAAATTTTGGAATATCTCTGAGGGTCGGGGGCTGGTTAATGACATTATAAACAAGTTGCCATTTGAGCTACACATACAGGCTATCAGTATTGTGGTCCAGGTACCAAACTAGACCATCGATTAAACAGAGGAGACCCTGGTGTTAATCCTCTAGATGCTGTTTGTAGAGACCATGACATAGCATACAACACACATACCGACCTTGACAAGCGACATGTGGCAGACAAAAAATTAGAAGAAACTGCATTTGGTAGATTTGTAAGCAAAGATGCTTCTTTGGGTGAGAGAATAGCAGCATTGGGGACTACCATAGCTATGAACACCAAACAAAAATTGGGGTGGGGGTTGTAATAAATTAACTAAATTAGGTACAATTTAATTGTGATAGTTAATCCCAAAATATGTATATAATAAACCAAAAATGAAGGCCAAAGGTGTTATGTATCAAATACCTTATGCAGGTCTTAAATCTCTTAAAACTATTGATAGTCTTCTAACCAAAAAGCAGCGCAAGAAAAAAAGCTCTTGTCTTGCCAAGGGACATGGTATGAAATTATTACTTAGTACGCCCAATTAAAAAAAATTCAGCAATCTAGAAAAAAATCACATATAGGTGGATTCATATTTAGTATCCCAGCTATTTTAGCAGCACTCGGCGCAGTTGGCAGCTTGGCTGGGGGATCAGCTGCCATAGCAAAAACAGTAATAGATGCCAAGAAAAATAAGGCAGAATTAGATGAACAAAAGCGCCATAATCTGGCCATAGAAAAACAAGGCAAAGGTGTTAAGAAAGTTATGAATAAGTTAAAAAAAAACAAGAGCCGCTTACCAACCAAGATATTGAAGCTTTAATAAAACCACTAGGCATCAAAAATTTTAGAGGTGTGCACATGTCTGATTCTTTACCAGAACAACCACTCAAAAAAGAGTGTGGCATAGTTAATTTGGATAAGTACAAAAATCAGGGCACTCACTGGATTTGTTATCTTAAATATTTAAACAATGAGGCATTTGTGTTTGATTCATTTGAAAGTGTTCCACCTGAGAATTTAGTAAAATATGTAAAATCAACTAATCTTTATTATAATAATACCCGTATTCAAAATTTCAAAGATATTAATTGTGGACATCTATGTTTATCTATTCTTAGATATCTGTCTCAAATAAATACACCATCAATTGAAAATTTTCAAAAAGCTTTGTGGTATCTAAAACATCATGGGAGTATTCCATCTCACCAGCCAAAATTCAATATTGAAACTTAAACTACATGATGATATAGTATATCCCAAAACAATAGCTCTTAGAGCATTCTATGGCATGTACTTGATACCTAATATTACACACCACAACAACACAATCACAGTTGGTGACCAATAAATTGTCATCACTCCAGGCCAGTATAATTTGTCTACTTTAAATGCTCAGTTACCTAGAGGTATATTGTTAACTCAAAATTCTGTTACTCACAGAGTAGAAATTGTGTCTGCTACAGAAACAGTAGATCTGGGTACTATAGGAGA
Organism: Lepisma saccharinum; assembly: GCF_977018435.1. Classification (NCBI taxonomy): domain Eukaryota; kingdom Metazoa; phylum Arthropoda; class Insecta; order Zygentoma; family Lepismatidae; genus Lepisma; species Lepisma saccharinum. The sequence continues at coordinate 42,824,214 of NC_139254.1, forward strand.
TCTATTAGGATTCGAGAATAACACAAAACTTGAACCAGCCATTAAACACACTGCTATTAATATACCTAAATTCCTAGCCATAGAAACTCTAAATATTCACTGTAATGTGGCCGAGGGTATAATCACCAAATCAAATGGCATAGGCACTCACAAACAAACTGGCATTATTGCAACATTCAAACCTAACTCTGAATTCATGGAACCGATTATCTATACTCCATCACCAACATTATATTTTCCTGTGTGCCATAATAGAATAGATTATATTGAGTTGATGGTCACTAATGAAAAAAGAAGAATTAGTTGATTTTGCTGGAGCCACAACAACTGCTATCATAGAAATTAATATTTAAATAAAAATACATACAAAAAATAAATAAATAAATAAAATGGAAAATATTGAGAGTTATGAGCTACAATCATTCCCCCCAAACCGGAGGACCTTTGCAAATTTAAATCAAGTCAACACAGAGATTGAGGTTGACCTTGATGTAGGAGATGGATTTATACACCCTCACAGAGCAGACCTATATATTAAATTTGATGTTGTAAAAGTCGATGGTACAGATTATCCAGCTAACACAAATATAAGATTGGTAGACAATTTTTTGCCACATCTCTTTTCTGAAATTGAGATTAGAAAACATGGTGTTGTTATAAACAGAGTAGATTACCCTGGTATTACCTCTACAGCTCTCGCCACACTAAAATTATCCAAGTCCGAGGCCTTATACTACAAAATAGGTGGATTTGAAGCTGGTGATAAAATAATATCTAAGAGTCACACAGTATTGTTTCCTATGCGCCTATTGCCAGGATTCTTCTCAGATTACAAAGATATTATGTGGAAGGGTGGTTTAAGAATTACATTTAGAAGAGCTGCCAATGATAATAATGCTTTGATGAGGTACAGTTCATTAAATTCTACTGGGGCAGCTCTGCCTAATACTCTACCTGATGAAGGCAAATGCCTTATTCAGACTATGGAGCTAAGAATTCCAGTAGTTGAATATGAAGCTAGTTATGCTCTTAAATACAAAGCAGATATACTAAAAAATCCACAGGTGCCTTTACAATTTTATACATATCAATGTGTGCAAAAGCCTGCCACTGGTAGCTATTATGAATTTGATGCTACAAACTCATTCTCCAGTATACAATATGATATGCCAGATTTTGTGGTGGTACTGTTCAGACTGGAAGACACAATAACCAAGGAAAAAATTCAAGTAAATTTGATAACTGCAACATCAAAAACATTTATCTTAAAAATGGCAGAAATGAGGTGTTCCCTAGAGAAAATTATAATTTAAACATGTCCAAGGATTATTTTCTTAAATTATGAGGCATTTACAGCATTCAAAAGAGTCACAATTGGGAATACTGACATGTATTACACACCAGATGAATTCAAAACACAGAGACCCATGTTTGTCATCAACACCTCAAAAAGAAAACAAGTTGTGGTTAATGACAGGACAAACATTAAAATTATCTGTGAATTCCATGATACACTTCCTGATGACACCATATGTAGTGTTATTCTTATAGGTGAAAAATCATATGTTTATGATGTAAGAAATGAGAGAGTGACACAGCAATTCTAGAAGAGTTTTGCATATTATATTTTCTTAGTATTAGATAAACAAGTTGTACCTGGTCTTAAATTAAAATATTTAGAATGTTACAAGTCAACATATTAATTCTCTGAACTTAAACCGGAAGTGGGCCGAAAGTGGACCGGAAGTGGACCGGAAGTAGACCGGAAGTGGACCGGAAGTAAATATATGTAGGTATAGGTGTGTGTGTGTGGGTGTGGGTGTGTGTGGGTGTGTGTAGCTCTTAAGAGCATCTTGGCCTAGTTTTAAGTGTAGTTAAAACAATATTGAGAAAAGCCATATTTTTAACAAATTTATAAACAGCAATTTTAGCAAATTTAGGTTTAGCCACATCAATTTGAGGGGGTCATCTTTTCTCGGAAGCTTTTTTTACAAAAATCGTAGGTTTTACACAGTAGAAATGAAATTTTATAGACATTTTGCCTTAGTTTTAAGTATTTCTATTCAGTCGAAGACCTCTTCATTTATCGGGTTTATAGTAGTACCAATTACACTACTCAGAAACACAAGCATTGATATGCAGAGATGACCGCAGTTCACTTCGTCGAAACCTTGCATGCGTTCGTCGTTGTAGTAGAGACTCGAAGCACCGAGCTACTTTGCCAACCCAGCAGGTGGCACACCGCCGAATGAATCGAAAACAAATGCTTTGTTGTTGCTGGTTTTCAAGTAGCAAATCCAATGTGTACCTGGATTTTCGTAACTGTCCAGGTTAACCACACCACACTCTTTTATCTTCAGAACAGAGGGTACAGAATCGGACATGAAAACGCCCCTAAAGTGCTTGATTCTCAACGATTCGATCAAAGATTCAATATCGAATTTGGACAGGGGCTCTTTTTTTTAAAAACTTTTTCAAAGCTTCGAGGTTGTTTTTTCGCTTTTTGGTCATACCTTTCCCCTTCTTCTCCATAGCCAGGTTGTGGCGTTTCTGCTCTTCCAACTCGGCCTTGTTCTTCTTAGCGTCGATGACGGTCTTGGCAACGGTGGCACTGCCTCCTGCCAAGCTTCCAACAGCACCCAATGCTGCCAAGATAGCCGGGATGCTGAATATGAATCCTCCAGTCTTCTGCTGCTGCTTTCGCGAACCTTGTAACCTCCTCAACTGAGGAATGCTAAGCAACAATTTCATTCCATGACCTTTTGCCAGGCAGGAATGTTTCTTCTCGCGCTGCTTTTTGGTGAGCAATCCATCAACAGCTCCGAGAGACTTGAGGTTTGCGTAAGGTATTTGGTAAACGACACCTTTGGGTTTCATGGTGATAGTATGATATTTATATATATCGTAAAAAGGTAAGGCTTTGCCCACTAATAGGTTAGTTATACAAGTTGCTTTTTTTCACAGGGTGTTATTTATTTACAGCCCCCACCCCAATTTTTGTTTTGTGTTCATGGCCATGGTCGTACCCAATACGGCGACCCGTTCACCCAGCGAGGCATCTCTGCTGACGAGTCTCCCGAAAGCTGCATGCTCCAACTTCCTGTCGGCATCATGACGTACGTCGAGATCTGTGTGAGTATTGTAGGCAATGTCGTGGTCCTTGCATGCAGCGTCCAGTGGGTTCACATCCTTGTCTCCTTTTTCCAGTCGCTGTTCGAGTTTGGTACCGGGGCCGCAGTACTGGTAACCCGGCAGGTGCATCTCGAAGGGTAGCTTGTTGATGATGTCGTTCACGAGACCTCGACCCTCGGCCACATTCCAGAATTTGGGAGGCAGGGTGTTGATGATTTTGATGAGGTACCCTATACCTTTGTTTTCGTTGACAATGAAGTTGGCAAGCTTGGAGCTAACCATGTCCACAATTCCTACCTTCTCGTTGCGAAAGTTGCTGTTGCCTGCATTCTCCTCTCCTGCAATAACCAACAACCTGTCTATGAGCTTGCGCACGTCGTCCACCCACACAAACTCTTTGGGTAGGGTGTTGTAGAGTTTGACGCCGCTGCCTGTTTTGACCTGGTTCCATATCGGCTTGATGAGGTTCTTGTATTTTTCGCCGCTGCTGGATTTGACGCGATTCTGCGTAGCGTCGTTGTTTTGGTACAAGGCATCCGTCATGATCAAAATTTCCTTGTAACTTTGGTAATCCTCGTGTGTGTAATCTCTTGGCTGCTTTTTGGTGATGAGTTCCCACAGTCTCACCGTGCCGGGATACCTGTTCCAGCTGCTTTTCTCGCCCAAATTGACTTTCACGTCGTCACCCTCGAACGTGACTTTCGATTTTCCGATCTTCCAAACCACGCCCTCGTTGAGTTCCATGGTCGGGTACAATCCGAAAACCTCGTCTTTCTCGAATTTCCCGGTGCTTAGATAATCCCTCGCCAACGGTCCCAGCACGACTACATTTTCCGAAGAGGTGCTGCCTAGAGCCTGACGTTTCGGTGGCGGCGCAAGTTCGTACGGGGTAGTGTGAATGCTGGATATGGGTGTTGGTATGGTATAATTTCGAGCAGTGAATGGTACGAAGCGTTTTGACAGGTAGTCGCGCAGCTTCAAGTTGTCGTCAGCAAGTTTACGCTTCATTGTTTTTTGGTGTGTAGTTATTTATAATACGTCAAGACGTTTCTTGTAACGTTGCAACGTTTAGTTTTAAGGTTCAAGGGTTGGAAATGTTTAGTTCAAGGGTTGGAAATCCGAGAATCGTGTAATTTACGAACAGAAAAAGCAACAGGACCAGCCTATCATCGATGCCATCAGCGGGCTGGGTAAAGAAATCAAAAATGTCACCGAGCAAAACAAAGAGCTGATCAACGAGCTCGTACCATTCACTGCTCGAAATTATACCATACCAACACACATATCCAGCATTCACACTACCCCGTACGAACTTGCGCCGCCAACGAAACGTCAGGCTCTAGGCAGCACCTCTTCGGAATATGTAGTCGAGCTGGGACCGTTGGCGAGGGATTATCTAAGCACCGGGAAATTCGAGAAAGACAAGGTTTTCGGATTGTACCCGACCATGGAACTCAACGAGGGCGTGGTTTGGAAGATCGGAAAATCGAAAGTCACGTTCGAGGGTGACGACGTGAAAGTCAATTTGGGCGAGAAAAACAGCTGGAACAGGTATCCCGGCACGGTGAGACTGTGGGAACTCATCACCAAAAAGCAGCCAAGAGATTACACACACGAGGATTACCAAAGTTACAAGGAAATTTTGATCATGACGGATGCCTTGTACCAAAACAACGACGCTACGCAGAATCGCGTCAAATCCAGCAGCGGCGAAAAATACAAGAACCTCATCAAGCCGATATGGAACCAGGTCAAAACAGGCAGCGGCGTCAAACTCTACAACACCCTGCCCAAAGAGTTTGTGTGGGTGGACGACGTGCGCAAGCTCATAGACAGGTTGTTGGTTATTGCAGGAGAGGAGAATGCAGGCAACAGCAACTTTCGCAACGAGAAGTTAGGAATTGTGGACATGGTTAGCTCCAAGCTTGCCAACTTCATTGTCAACGAAAACAAAGGTATAGGGTACCTCATCAAAATCATCAACACCCTGCCTCCCAAATTCTGGAATGTGGCCGAGGGTCGAGGTCTCGTGAACGACATCATCAACAAGCTACCCTTCGAGATGCACCTGCCGGGTTACCAGTACTGCGGCCCCGGTACCAAACTCGAACAGCGACTGGAAAAAGGAGACAAGGATGTGAACCCACTGGACGCTGCATGCAAGGACCACGACATTGCCTACAATACTCACACAGATCTCGACGTACGTCATGATGCTGACAGGAAGTTGGAGCATGCAGCTTTCGGGAGACTCGTCAGCAGAGATGCCTCGCTGGGTGAACGGGTCGCCGTATTGGGTACGACCATCGCCATGAACACAAAACAAAAATTGGGGTGGGGGCTGTAAATAAATAACACCCTGTGAAAAAAAGCAACTTGTATAACTAACCTATTAGTGGGCAAAGCCTTACCTTTTTACGATATATATAAATATCATACTATCACCATGAAACCCAAAGGTGTCGTTTACCAAATACCTTACGCAAACCTCAAGTCTCTCGGAGCTGTTGATGGATTGCTCACCAAAAAGCAGCGCGAGAAGAAACATTCCTGCCTGGCAAAAGGTCATGGAATGAAATTGTTGCTTAGCATTCCTCAGTTGAGGAGGTTACAAGGTTCGCGAAAGCAGCAGCAGAAGACTGGAGGATTCATATTCAGCATCCCGGCTATCTTGGCAGCATTGGGTGCTGTTGGCAGCAAGTCAGGAGGCAGTGCCGCCGTTGCCAAGACCGTCATCGACGCTAAGAAGAACAAGGCCGAGTTGGAAGAGCAGAAACGCCACAACCTGGCTATGGAGAAGAAGGGGAAAGGTATGACCAAAAAGCGAAAAAAACAACATCCAAGCTTTGAAAAAGTTTAAAAAAAAAGAGCCCCTGTCCAAATTCGATATTGAATCTTTGATCGAATCGTTGAGAATCAAGCACTTTAGGGGCGTTTTCATGTCCGATTCCTACCCTCTGTTCTGAAGAAAAAAGAGTGTGGTGTGGTTAACCTGGACAGTTACGAAAATCCAGATACACATTGGATTTGCTACTTGAAAACCAGCAACAACAAAGCATTTGTTTTCGATTCATTCGGCGGTGTGCCACCTGCTGGGATGGCAAAGTACCTCGGTGCTTCGAGTCTCTACTACAACGACGAACGCATGCAAGGTTTCGACGAAGTGAACTGCGGTCATCTCTGCATATCAATGCTTGTGTTTCTGTCTCAAATAAATAACCCTACGATCGAGGATTTTCACAAAGCATTGTGGCACCTGAAGCACTATGGGAGTATTCCATCTCACCAGCGAGACTTCGGTCTCGTGTTGCACGACGACATCATCTATCCTAAATCAATTGCTCTTCGTGCATTCTACAGCAAGTACCTGATACCCAATGTGACGGTGCATAACAACACAATCAAAGTCGGCAGCAACAAAATCAGCATCACCCCTAGTCAGTACAACCTGTCTACCTTGCAGGCTCACTTGCCGAGAGGTGTTCCACTTTTTTTTTACACACAAACAAAGCACCACTTAGATCACAAAACATCTAACAGATGGTAGATAGTTACATGGTTCTGGTTAGGATGATGTTGGATAGGGGTTGAAGAAGACTATTTGTTGTAGTGACCACAGTATTGTTTTTTTTTTGTGTTTTCTGTTCTCTTACGAGAATTAATATAGGTTGTCATAGAACCCTCCAATTCATGACTTAGCAAAAAATCTGTTTGCGGATTCATCACGTACACCTATACGTAAGAAAAAGTATGAATAGAACCTATGTTCGGAAATCGAAAATAGCGACCGGAAGTGGGGTTATCTTGGAAACGGTAAGACTTGGGGAAAATCTGTTTGCTGATTCATCACGTACACCTATACGTGAGAAAAAGCATGAATAGAACCTATGTTCGGAAATCGAAAATGGCGACCGGAAGTGGGGTTATCTCGGAAACGATAAGACTTAGAAAAAATCTGTTTGGGGGCCACCGAGATATACGTATTTCGGGCAATAAAATACAACAACTCACCCTAAGACAAGTGTCTAAAACAACAGCATAGCCTTTCACAAGAGAAGCGGGGAAGAGAACATTACAACTCACTTCTAAGGCAAGTGCCTAAAAACTCGTGGACAACTTCGTGCCTCACCTGTTCTCGCAGGTGGAGGTGAGGAAACACAACACCGTCATCGACAGAATCGATTATCCAGGCATCACGTCGACGGCAGTGGGAACATTAAAATTATCCAAAACGGACGCAGCATACTATCAGGCGGGAGGATTCGAAGCGGGAACCAAAATATCGACGAGAAGTCACACGGTGCTCTTTCCCATGCGTCTGCTTCCGGGATTCTTCTCGGACTACAAGGAGATCATGTGGAAGGGAGGACTGAGAATCAGCTTTCGAAGAGCGGCCAACGACAACGACACACTGATGCGATACAGTAACTTGAACGCGGACGGTATCACGCCGCTGCCCAACACATTACCCGAAGCAGCCAAGTGCGTCATCCGGAGCATGGAGTTGAGAATGCCGGTGGTGGAATACGAGACGAACTACGCCCCCAAGTACAAAGCGGAGATCTTGAAACGTCCACAGGTGCCCATTCACTTTCACGGTTACCAGTGCGTGCAGAAGATAGCGTCGGGAAGTCACATGGAATTCGACGTGACGACGCAGTTCAACAACATACAGTTCGACATGCCAGATTTCGTCGTAGTGCTCTTTCAGACCGGGAGGGACAAGAATCAGGAAAAAGATTCCAGCAAATTCGACGACTGCAAGATCAAAAATGTTTATCTCAAGAACGGCAGGAACGAAGTGTTCCCGCGCGAAAATTACAACCTCGACATGACCAAAGACGATTACCTCAAACTTTAAGAAGCTTACACGGCTTACAAGCGCGTGACCGAGGGAAACGTCGACATGTACTACACGCCCAGCGAATTCAAAGCACGCAGACCCATGTTCGTCATCAACACGACGAAGCGGAAGCAGGTGGTGGTCAACGATCGCACCAACATCAAGGTCGTCTGCGAGTTCCACGACGCGCTGCACGAGGACACCGTGTGCAGCGTCATCCTGGTCGCCGAGAAGTCCTTCGCGTACGACGTGAAGAACGAGAGGGTCGGAGCAGTTTTTAAAAAAATTCGTATAAAAAAGTTGCCACATACTAAAAAAAATCAACACATTTTTTTTAGGTTATATAAAATATAATGTAAGTTAGTTCGGTGTGCAAATAAAAAAAAATTGATAGGTTAAGTTATATCACTGAAGATCGTAAAAAAATCGTAAGATAGGTTAAGTTATATCACGTAAGATCGTGATCGAGTAAGGTGTTGGCAACACTGCGAGAAAATGAGGCTTATGCCTTACAAGAGCAAACCATTAAGGCGAGCCTCACCGAGCCTCACTTTCGGTTGTAGAACCGGTCCAATACCACTACTCTAAAGTAGGTCAAAGCACGTAGAGGCTCTCGTGTAGTTTAGCACGTAATAAAATGAATAGGTTAAGTTATATCACGTAAGAACGTGATATACCTACCAAGTATGAGTGGGAAAAAGGGGAAATTTTACTAAAACATCGCTAAACGCTAAAACATCGACAAAAAATTGTCAAAATATGTCAAAAACGGATATTGAATTGGTAAAAAAAAGAGGCTACAAAGTATGGCTTAGAAACAACCAATTTACACTACTTACAAGATTAGCCGGAGCCGAGAATTGAAATAATGGAGCCACATGTTTTTTTTTCTTTCGAACAATTCCAAAATAACGAAATATGAGGAATATATGATATAAATCTGATGAACTAGTATGTAAAAATAAATATGTAAAATTATGTATTGAAGATAGAAATATGTAAAAATATTGACAATAAAATGTGTCTTAAATCACTACAAATACTATTCGTAAGGATATTACAAACTTTCAGTGGTAATTAGTAAAACTAAAAGTGTGTTCATAGCCCTATTAATAATAATAATTTTGGAAAAAATGGTTTATTCTTATTACGAGATTTTAATTATTATTATCATTATATAATAATTATTGTCATTTTTCTATTATTTCTATTAAAATCTCTGGCAACGCCCATGGACTCAATTAGGAGAATCTCCACCCCACCCGATTTTTTTTCCTGCATAAGGCCATGCATATTGAACCATTTCAGTCAGTGTGCAAGATTTCTTTGAAACCTTACTGTTCTATCCAAGTTTATTCAATTTCTTTTCCTGGTAATTTTATGTCGTGGTAAGTGGATCTTTATATGTAAATTTTCCAATTGAATATTATCAGTTATTTGTCGATATGAATATTATCATATATGTTATATTAACGTATATGTGAATATTTCGATATCTTTATTCGCTTATCTGTTTCAAAAAATTACTGATTTCATTGGTGATTTTAATGTACAGAAGTGAAAGCACAAAGAAAAATACGTAGAATAGAATATAGTTGATTTCAGGTATGAGTCTCTGCAACTCTGCATACCATACAATCAATAGCGGCTTCTGATTATTCGCACATCCGCACGTGAAATGCAAATCATTCTTTTTATATACTTATTTATTGAACCCCATCTCCTCCTTCAAAATATCAAGGTGCCTATTTTCACAAATGTATTTTTAAGTTGAGTCTAAGAAATTTGAACAGCCCCTTTTACTATTTTTCCTTTTCCCTTGGCTTATTTTCTCTCATTTTCCAAACATAGTGTGAGACAGTCCCTAGATTGCTTATTTGTGTATCCCCCCCCCCACACACACACATTGTTCTCTACTTCAGAATGGTTTACTTTATCTTTCCTCATCCTAGAGTCGTTTAAATGTCTAATAAATTTCGTCTTGCCTACACTGCTTCTCTGCAGTGGAGAGGGAAGTGAAATGTCGTCTCCTTTGCGCTGCATAACCGACATCAGAACTACCGCCATCTCGTTTGCGACTACCTTGTTCCCATCGCCCAGTTCGAGCCAGGCTTATCCTGATCTTGAATTGATTTGGATTGTTGTTTTAAGTCCACTTTATGCACAGGTAGGCTAATCGGGACTAGATCTACAGTCTAAGGTGGGATCCGAACCACTACGCAATGTGCCTCCTGGATCAGAGCTGTAGCTAGGGGATGAGGCAGAGGGGCGGTCGCCCCTGGCGCTGATGGAAGGTGGCGCCGAACGGCAAGAAGAAAAACCTTGAAAATTACTTGTAATAAAGGATGCATGCCATCCCCTCGAAAGTATTTGAGTAGTATAAAAGTATATATTATAAACCCAAGAAAGTATGAACCCCCCCTCAAGCAGATTTGGCTACACTTAAAACTAGCTCAACATGCCCATATGAGCTTTTTGCTCAAGTGTGGAACCCTGCCTAATCCAAGATTTTTGTAAAAATGCCCTCGGGAATTTCTCGGAAAGTATGAACCCCCTCAGATTGATTTGTCTACACTTACAAAAGGCACTTCTGTGAGATTGCTGTCCATAAACCTGTTAAAAATATGCCCCTCTTGATATTTTTTTAGCCATACTTAAAACTAGGCCAAGCTGCTTATAAGAGCCACCTACACACACACCCATACATATTTACTTCTGGTTTAAGTTCAATTGGATACCAGCTTCAATTTGTTTATTAAAAAAAATGCAATATGCAGAGACCCTCTAGAATTGCTCCGTGACTCTCTCATTTCTTACATCATAAACATATGATTTTTCACCTATGAGAATAACACTACATATAGTGTCATCAGGTAATGCCTCATGGAATTCACAGATAATTTTAATGTTTGTCCTGTCATTAACCACAACTTGTTTTCTTTTTGAAGTGTTGATTACAAACATGGGTCTCTGTGCTTTGAATTCATCTGGTGTGTAATACATGTCAGTATTGCCAGTAGTGACCCTTTTGAATGCCGTAAATGCCTCATATAATTTGAGGAAATCATCCTTGGAAATGTCTAAATTATAATTTTCCCTAGGAAATACCTCATTTCTGCCATTTTTAAGATATATATTCTTGATGTTGCAGTTATCAAATTTACTTGAATTTTTTTCCTGATTATTGTGTCTCCTAGTCTGAAACAGTACCAACACAAAATCCGGCATGTCGTATTGTATACTGGAGAATGAATTTGTAGCATCAAACTCATAATAAGTACCAGATGCGGGCTTCTGTACACATTGATATGTATAAAATTGCAGAGGAATCTGTGGATTTTTTATTATATCAGCTTTGTATTTAAGAGCATAACTGGCCTCATATTCAACAACAGGGATTCTTAGCTCCATAGTCTGAATAATGCATTTGCCTGCATCAGGTAGGGTATTGGGCAAAGCTTCCCCTGTAGAGTTTATTGCACTGTACCTCATCAAAGCATTGTTATCATTGGCAGCTCTTCTAAATGTGATTCTTAAACCACCCTTCCACATAATATCTTTGTAATCTGAGAAGAATCCTGGCAATAGGCGCATAGGAAACAATACAGTACGGTTCTTAGATATAATTTTATCACCAGCCTCAAATCCACCTATTTTGTAGTAAGAAGCCTCGGTTTTGGATAATTTTAGTGTGGCCAAAGCTGTGGAGGTAATGCCGGGATAATCCACTCTGTTTATAACAACACCATGTTTTCTGATCTCAATTTCAGAGAACAGATGGGGCACAAAATTGTCCACCAATCTTATATTTGAATTTGCCGGATAATCTGTACCATCGAGCTTTACAACATCAAATTTGATGTATAGATCTGCTCTGTGAGGGTGTATAAATCCATCCCCTACATCAAGATCAACCTCAATCTCTGTGTTGGGTTGATTTAAATTTGCAAATGTCCTCCTGTTTGGAGGGAATGATTGTAGCTCATAACTCTCAATATTTTCCATTGTATGTATTTTTATTTAAATATTAATCTCTATGATTGCAGTTGTTGTGGCTCCAGCAAAATCAACTAATTCTTCTTTTTCATTAGTGACCATCAATTCAATATTATCTATTCTATTATGGCACACAGGAAAATATAATGTTGGGGATGGAGTGTAGATGATTGGCTCCATAAATTCAGAATTAGGTTTAAATGTTGCAATGATGCCAGTTTGTTTGTGAGTGCCTATGCCATTTGATTTGGTGATCATACCCTCGGCCACATTACAGTGAATATTCAGAGTTTCTATGGCTAAGAATTTAGGTATATTAATAGCAGTGTGTTTGATGGCTGGTTCAAGTTTTGTGTTGTTCTCAAAGCCTAACAGCTCTCCTATAGTACCCAGATCCACTGTTTCTGTAGCAGATACAATCTCTACTCTGTGAGTGACAGAATTTTGAGTTAATACTATACCTCTGGGTAATTGAGCATTTAGAGTGGACAGATTATATTGCCCTGGAGTGATGACAATTTTTTGATCCCCTACTGCAATTTTGTTGTTGTGGTGTGTAATATTAGGGATCAAGTACATGCCATAAAATGCTCTGAGAGCTATTGTTTTGGGATACACTATATCATCATGTAATTTGAGTTTCAATATTGAATTTTGGCTGGTGAGATGGAATACCCCCATGATGTTTTAAATACCACAAGGCCTTTTGAAAATTTTCAATTGATGGTTTATTTATTTGAGACATATATCTAAGAACAGATAAACACAAATGTCCACAATTAAACTCTTTGAAGTTTTGAACACGGGCATTATTGTAATAAAGATTAGCTGATTTTAGATATTTTACTAAATTTTCAGGTGGAACACCTCCAAATGAATCAAACACAAATGCCTCATTGTTTAAATATTTAAGATAACAGATCCAGTGAGTGCCCTGATTTTTGTACTTATCCAAATTAACAATGCCACACTCTTTGTTGAGTGGTTGTTCCGGTAAAGAATCAGACATGTACACACCCCTAAAATGTTTGATGCCCAGTGGTTTGATTAAAGCTTCAATATCTTGGTTTGTAAGCGGCTCTTGTTTTTTTTAAACTTATTCATGGCTCTCTTAACACCTTTGCCTTTTTTCTCCATGGCCAGGTTATGGCGCCTCTGCTCATCTAATTCTGCCTTATTCTTCTTGGCATCTATTACTGTTTTTGCTATGGCAGCTGATCCCCCAGCCAAGCTCCCCACAGCCCCGAGAGCAGCTAAGATGGCAGGGATGGTAAATATAAATCCCCCCACATGTGATTTTTTTTCTAGATTGTTGTAATTTTTTTAATTGGGGGGAACTAAGCAACAATTTCATACCATGTCCCTTTGCAATACAAGATTTTTTTTTCTTGCGCTGCTTTTTGGTTAAAAGGCTATCAATAGTTTTAAGAGATTTGAGACCTGCATAAGGTATTTGATACATAACACCCTTGGCCTTCATTGTAGGTTTATTATATACATATTCACAGCCCCCACCCCAGTTTTTGTTTGGTGCTCATAGCTATGGTGGTTCCCAATGCTGCTATTTTTTCACTTAAAGAAGCATCTTTGCTTACAAATCTACCAAATGCAGCCTCTTCTAATTTTTTGTCTGCCACATGTCTCTTGTCAAGATCAGAATGTGTGTTGTATGCTATGTCATGGTCTCTACAAACAGCATCTAGAGGATTAACACCAGGGTCTCCTCTGTTTAATCGATGGTCTAGTTTGGTACCTGGACCACAATACTGATAGCCTGTATGTGTAGCTCAAATGGCAACTTGTTTATAATGTCATTAACCAGCCCCCGACCCTCAGAGATATTCCAAAATTTAGGTGGTAGAGTATTAATAATTTTTATAAGATATCCAATCCCCTTAGTGTCATTCACTATAATATTAGACAATTTGGTGCTTATCATGTCCATAATTCCAACTTTTTCATTGTAAAAATTGTGGTTACCGGCATTTTCTTCTCCAGCTATTACTAGCAATCTATCTACAAGTTTCCTGACATCGTCAACCCACACAAATTCTTTAGGCAATGTGTTGTATTGTTTGATCCCACTACCTGTTTTGATTTGTGACCATATGGGCTTGATTAAGTTGTTGTATTTTGCTCCACTGCTAGACTTGACTCTTTTTTGTGTGGGATCATTGTTCTGGTATAGAGCATCTGATTTTATTAATATTTCTTTGTAATATTCATAATCTTGATCTGTATAGCTGCCAGGCCTTTTCCTAGTCATCAGTTCCCACAACCCAGGTGTTCCGGGGTACTTAACAAAAGCACCTTTTTCTCCGAGACGAGATTCTGAATATACAATTAGATCATCTCCCATAAATGTTACTCTGAAATTGCCAATTCTATGTATGATGCTGCCATCAAGCTCTGTGTCGGCATATAAGCCAAAGACCTCATCTTTGTTGTCTTTAGGTGTGGTTAAATATTTTTGAGCAAGAAGACCCAATTCAATAGGATCCTGTGTAGCTTCAATTCTTCGAGGAGCAATAGGACTAGGTGTATGAATACTGGAAAGTGGGGTGAATGGATAATCTAATATGTTCCTAGCAGCTACAGGCACAAGCTCTGTGATCAAATTTTGATTTTGCTCTGTAACAGTTTTGATATTCTTACCTAATTCACTAATAGCATCAATTACAGGCTGTTCTGTTTGTTTGTGTTTTTCATAAATTCCCCGGTTCTCTGATTTCCATCCCTTAAATCTTTTTACAAGATAATCTCTTAATTTAAGATCATCAATTATTGGCCTTTTCATGTTTATTTATTTATATTTCAATGTCTAGAAAATTGTTGATTTTATTTCTATATTTGCCACTATTGGGTGTTCTTGTCATATCAATTGTGACAAACCCATAACTGTCTTGATTCCAGCACCTGCTGCAAAACTTGGAAAAATCATTGTAGCTCAAGTCCCCACCTACATATTCATCATGTATGTGTTTGAGGTTGGTATGATCTTGATGAAACACACATATAAAATTGCTGTTGTCTCGGATCAGCTGCTTCGGAATTTTAGAAAAAGTCTGTGCCAGGTAGAAGCAATCAATGTTTTTGTGTCGGCCCTGTGTAAAGAAATTTCTAACCTTGTTTTGATTATCCAGTATAATGTCATCAAACACAACAACAGAATTATCGAGACATTCATCAAGTGGCTTAACATCTGGTTCAAAAGTGGCAATATCCAATCCATCATATAGCTTCATCAGCTGCTGATATTTTAATTGTTCCAAGCTCTTAGAGAAGATATACAAGTGCCTGTTTTTCCAGTCTAACCAGTTGGGTGCCAATAAAAAATTATCAACCATTAGTGTAGTTTTACCACAAGCAGATGGCCCAACAATAAGACACCTAATATTTTCAGGCAGCAACTTGCCATTTCTCTTATTCTGTTGTTCAGGTTCTGGCAGCCTTTTTATAACATCCCAGGTGCTCATATTATCACTTTGTCTGCATCGATCCAGCTGTGTTCTGGAAGTCCTAGCCATTTGACAAGTATCTTGTTGCCTTTTCTGCGGATGATTTTTTCTATGAGATATGTGTCAGGCTGTTTAGTTTTGCTGAGTTCTTCTTCATAGAATCTGCCTTTGACAATTTCTCCTCGATGATCTTTTATTATATATGTGTTAAGGGTCCCGGGTTTAACTTGAACCACTGTAAATAATTCAGTGCTCCAGTTTCTTGTAAAGCCTCTTTTGAATAAGTGCTTATATTTGCTGATTCTTACTTGATCACCCACCCTGTATTTGGCCTTTCTTGTTGTTGGCTGGTATTTAGGATAATAAACAGTGCTGATCAATTTTTGCTCATCAGATGAAGTTACTTCAGAGGGTTTCATGTTGATTGTGGAATGGACCGAGTTGTTATATTTATGTAGAAGTTCTGGAAGAATATTAATCCATTTATAATTACCTTGGAGGGTAAATTTGTTTATACATAAGATTTTTTAGGGTTTTGTTGAATCTCTCTACAATTGAGGCTTTGAGGTCACTGTAACTCGAGTAATGTTTTATTGCCTGGCTTTTAATAAATTGTTGAAACACTGAATTATAAAATTCTTTGCCATTATCTGTTTGCAAATAGCGCGGTGATCTTCCACTCTGATTGATGATTGTCCTGAAGGCTTCTGTAACACATTTTCCAGTCTTGGATTTGAGTGGCACAGCCCAGGCAAATTTTGAAAATGTGTCTATTACAGTGAGTAGATACTTGTAGCCCTTGTTGATTTTGTCTAAGTTTTTCAACTGCCCACTTGCCATTTCAATCAAGTCGCTCTGCCATAAATCATCTATGCCCTTTGTGACTACTGGGAGTCTCTTAAAATTATGTCTGGCTTGTCTGTGTAGTTCATCAACAATAATTTCTCTAGACATAATATGAAAACAAGAATATTGCAACTATGGGGTGTTCAGCAGCTGATACTACAGAATTTTCTAAATATAATTTGTCTCCTATTTGTATTTTAAATTCCAGAGAGCCATCATCTTCAACATATGCTGTTTCCAATGTATTATGATCTGTAAAATCCTCTAATTCTACACTGGTGATTTTTATTTTGTTGTCAGCATTTGTTATTGATAAGGTAGGGTAGTGGTGTGCCTGTGGTTGTAGCCAATATTTGATCTTGATTGGCCTCAATGTGCCCCCAACAAAAAACTGGTAACAAAATTGTGCAGGGGACAGCATATATATTTTGCCACCTGGTGTAAATGGTGAATCATATTCTTTGTTGGGGATGCTGTACAATTCAAGAATTACTGTATGTTTTGGATTTTCGATTATGCCTGTTATTTCTTTTTCTGCTGTAAGCAATCTGCTTGTTACAGATTCAAGGTGCTCATTGATGGTCCTAACAACATCATCATGGCCTGGCTTAATTTTTATGTCCACAATAAGTTTTTTGTATTGTTGCACAATTTCTTGAAGCTGGGTGGCAAAAACAGACAGAGCATTTGCTTGATTGGATTCCATGGTCCCTAGCTGTTGCTTGATATTAGCTACAATTTGTTGCAAATTTTCAATAACTGCCAATTTTGAATTTTGAGCAGTAAGATCATGGACCTGTCTTCTGATATCCTCAAACAGGGCATGCAGTTCATTAATATGTTGATTAGTTGGTAGAGTGGCCACTGTCTGAGTAAGTTGTTTGATCTCTGTCTGGATATTCTTGATATCTTCTGATTTCAATATGCGATTCACAGCTCTCTTAATATTTTTAAGTTCCTGTGATGTAGGCAGATTTGATACAGTATTCTGCAAAGATTCAAGTGCCAATTTCACATTATTTAATTCAGAAGTATCAGCCACATTTTGCATAGCATTTTGGAGCAGGGTTATATCTGCCTGAGTGGGTGTTGATTGCTGTAAAATTTCAAGCTTTGTTTGGATATCATCGATCAAGTGATGAAAATGTGATAGTTCAAATTCAGTGTTGAGGTTTTCAAGCTTTGTGATCTGTTCCTGGACACTGACAAGTGTGTCTACAATACCAGGCAGGCGAGATTCTTGTACATTTGCCAAATCACTTTGCACTGCTGCTATTGTACCCTCAAGATGGGTTATGGTACTTTGAATTTTTCCAAAATCTTCATATGTTTCAAGTTGCAGCTTAATATTTGCTACACTCCGAGTTATTGCACTCAAAGCATCAGAAGATGGCAAATTGTTCATAAAATTTTCAAGTGTCTCAATTTTTTCTTTAACCTCGGCTATGGCATTGTGCAGAGGATCCAGATTAGGTATTTGGAGTGATTGAATCTGTTCTTTTAGAGTGGAAATCACTAGATCAAAATCTTCTTGTGATTTTATGCTTTTGACAATTGTTTGGAGCTGTGTCTGGACATTATTTATCTGCTCTTCCAATTGTTGTTTCAATTGCTCGGAGTTGGTAGCCTGGGTCTTAAATTTGGCTTGAAGAGCTGCTACAGCTTCTTCCAAACTTTGAAAATTATCCAATGTTGCCAGATCAGTATATTTCTGAAGCAATAATTTGAGTTCAGAATCAATTTTAAGAAGAGGGTCCATGCATTGTGATTGTAAATTTGTAATTTCTAATTGAAGACTGGCATTGAGTGTGGTTTGTAAAGCTTGTAAATCACTTCTTAATTTCTTGACTCTGACATCAAGCATCAGAATCTCATCACTGTGATCTTCATGCCTTGTATGGCCAAATATATCATTAGGCATTTTTGTTTTAGTGGTTATTTATTATAGAGTATCTGATTCTTAATTCTATAAAAAAGGGTATAAGCTTGTCATAAGATCCAGGGACCTCAATATATAAGCAGTCACCAGCAGAAACAGTATAAACAGTGCCAGAAATCATGTTTGAGTGCTTAATTCTATAAATATTTCTCCCTACTGAAATCTTGACATCACCCTCAGGGGTTGTAATAAATTGTAATTGCCCACCTACAGGTAATTGGTAATGATTTAAATTATTGTTAAATATGTACAATATTTTGCCTGTTTCATCATCAACATCTGTAAGTATGCTGTTCAGATAAATAATTAAGAAACCACTCAGTTTAGATATCATATCAGAAGAGGGTTGTGGTGTCGGCAGGTCCATAATAGCCTGTTTTTTGAACCCAAATAAGTTCATAGGCATGTTTATTTATTTCAAATCATGCTCTGTAATTGGGCATTGATTTCCATTTTTCAAATCACAATGCCCCCAAGGTAAAGTATGTATGCCACATGATAAAATGCATCTCTTATCATCATGTGGGTCCAGGGCCACTTTTCTTACAATATTTGAAGTCAATAAGTGATCCACATTCTGAATTCTGGATTCTGATGTTTTGATTAAATTCTGGGATTTGAGGCAATTTTTATAATCTTCAAATTGGAGCTCTTTTTCAACAGTTACTTTGCCAATACCCTTGGCCTTTTTGGCAGCAACACCACTACATGTTTTAAAACTGTACATCTTGGCACTTAACCCAGCAAATTCCACAATAACATCACCAAGTGTCTCATCTTTTAACAAGCCAGGCACCTTTTGGTTGTGGAGTTGAATCTTTGTATGTTCACTGGTATCAAAATATTTAAACAATTCAGGCTGTGCTATATCTTTATAAACATCTTCTGTTTTAATATCAAGAATAAAACTATCCGTGTCCATGTACATCAATTTTATATTATCACCATAAAAAGGTTTCAACACATCATAATACAATGTTAACATATGTAATTTGGCCAATTCCAATATCACAGCCCCTACATAAATAGGTTTATCAAACTTAATCTTTGTTTTTTTCATGTTGAAAAGTGCCATATTTTCATCATAAATTCTTCTGTAATTGAAATTAGGCTTTGCAACCAATTTTTTGCTCAGGCTGGGGTCAGTAATTATTTTAACATCGGTATGTTTTCTGACATTTTCAATAGTTTTGCCATATACAGAATTGACCATCAATTTAAACAAGCCCTTATCAAATTGGCTCTTTGCAGATGTTCGAAGCTCTGTATTTGTATCAATGTATGGTTTCAACCATTCTGAGTGCCTGAACCTCAAAACTTTTCCAATTTTGGTCACTTGGACACCATGTTTCATCAGGAACTGGAGGTTTTTGTAATATATGACATAGCCTTGTTTCGGCTCCAGAGTCATCATGAGCTTCTTCTGTTTAGAGCCAGGTGAGCACTGAACCTCGGGAATTGGGGGCAGATCAGAAAATTTATTGTGCAAATCATCAGGAATTGTCAGATCAACCTCTAAGAATAGGCCATAATTACTGTCATCAAAGTCCTGAAGATCTTCAATATTAAAATCTTCAACCCATTCAAGCCCTGCATATGGCAGTTTTTGCATCATGGCATGACCATAGAGGCTGTTTGCATCTACATACACTATATAATTTGATGGCCGTGCTGGATCATAATCAGGCATATATTTGTTATTTGCTCTGGCATATCTCTGGGAACATTGCACCATCCCTCCTCTTATACATTTCTCCATAAACAGATACGTATCTTGATCTTGGATCAGATCCAATGGCTTTTTGGTGTTAAAAAACATTGTGGCCCATGCTAGGCCCGGGGCACTGAAAAAATATATTGGATCTAGTTTATAATTTTGCATAGAAGATTTTCTGAATGCCTGCAATATATCAGCTAAGAGGGTGACATCAAGTTTTAAATATGCCATGTGATAATCACCAAATGTCTGGCAATTTAAATTGTTCCACATCAATTGGGCATGGTGATAATCTTCATCAGTGATTCCAGATCCTCTGATTTTGCTGTAAAACTCTTCTTGTGGTGGCAGGGAACACTCATCAAATTTAGAAAAATCTGTAACATAGTCATATGGATATACACCCTTCCGCCTAATTAATTTCAGGTCCTGATTTGGAAACAAAGCACTTGTGATTTTGAATTGATCATCAGATAATTGAGTGGCCAGTGTAGCCAGGCTAGCCGATAAAATTCTGTAAGAATCAAGAAATCTTATGTGAATAGGAACACTATTAACTTTAATTATTTTGCTAATAGATATATATTTCTCATCATTTTCAGCTAAAATATTTAAATTCTGCTTGTCAAACCCCTCGTACCTGATCAGATGATGAAAATCATAATTGGATGCTCCATGGCAAAATATGGGGACAAATCTTGGTCTCTTGATCTTAATATTACAGCTATTACACAGGGCCATTTTGAATTTACCATTTGTATGAGAATGGTGTTTCACCTTGATATTTGTATCTGAAAATTCAGAATCACATACCGGGCATTTTTCTGCATTGTTGAAATCTTCAATCTGTTTCTCTGTTAAAGGCAACATAGGCTTTGATTTTAATAAAATATTAGATGCTATGTCACGGCACTCATTTTCTATTCTATGTGCAAATATTTTGATGGCATCTGGTCCCATGTATAAGTGTGGCTCACTAGCTACACCATCCCGTATAACTATATAACAAAAACTGGAAGGTTCATGTAGCTGGTATGGTGTAATTGAAGATTCTTCAGGATCTGGATTGCAGAATGCAAGAGGTTTGAGATTTGATTCAAAATCACAGACAATATATGCTGGGTGTTCCAACAAGGCTTCAAACTTTTTGAATTTGCAATTTTCACTTGGATTGGGCATCACCATATGAACAGGTTTATGGTTGCCACAGTATTTCAGATGCTCAATTAACTTGTTTTTGGCAATTTCTGCATTCACTTTACAAACCCCTTTTATTATTTTTTTACCATCAAATACACATAAACATCTTCTGCACAACTTGAATATTGTATTGGATTTGTCTAGTTGTGTTCTCACTAAAGCTTCAAGACTGTGTATCAGAGTGTAATGATATGTGCCATCCCCTTCAATTAAGAGCAGATCAATCGGAACAGCAGAATCATCATCAATTATACTAATTCTGAGAGGTTCTATCGGGCAATTGCCAGTGGAACAAATAAATACATTAATAGATAATTGTTTGCCATTGATATGCTTGGCCCTTTTTTCAAATTTATCAATATTCTGAACAGACATTGGATATTCTAAACCCTCCATTGCCTCATCAAAATTGTGTTCATGTTGTTTGTAATAAGTTATTCTCTCAGGATGGCTTGAAACTGGATACAAAGCAGCTAAAATACACCACAAAAAGCATTTCTGGTCGGTATTTTCTATATTAACCACGGCTCTTTTGTTTTTAATATTTGCAGGTAATGGCACATATGTAGATCCTTGTAATGGGCTGAATTCAGAAATATTAACATATAACTTGTGTGGAGAACCGCATAGGCTCCATCCGGACTCTTTTGCTGCAAATTCAGAGTGTTTAATATTCAATTGATCTATCAAATTGCCCATTATTTTGTCTGAATTTGCATTTGAATATACAGGTACAGTTTCTGTTATGTGGGGCTGCGTAAATTTTGTGCCATTTGGTTTCTTATATTGTGCAAACAATTTGAGGGACAGCTTATAAGACCCATTTTGTGCATTTAGAATTGCCTGCACATCAGGATTTATACTGTTCAAAAAATTCTTAATACCACATCTTGGCTCTGATACAAACCGGTGATCTCTTAATTGGCCATTAAAACTGCTATGGATAGGTTCATAGCGTGGCTGCTTTGCAGGTGAAGCATTAACAGGTGTTTCATGCTTTCTTTTCAGACCAGATGTAGATGGTTGTGTTGATGACTGTGCAGAGCAAGTATCTTTATGTGTATATGTGAAGTATTGCATGTTATATTTTCTATGGCATTTGGGGCATATTTTTGTGGGAGTTCTGCATTTGTCTGGGTTACAAATCTTTTGGTGCTTGGCCCAATTAGGGCTGAATATATTCTTATTGCATTGATTACAATATTTTTGACTTGGCATTTTTGTTGTTGTTTATTATATACAATTTCCTGGGATTCAAATCAAAATTCTATGCTGGATAAAAATATCAGTTGGGTTCAGCACTGTGCTTTGTGTGTGTGTATGTATATATGTGTGTGTGTGTGTGTGTATGTGTGTGAATGTTTTTGGCTTTGGTATTTATATAAAATTTCTTGGGAATCAAATCAAAATTCTATGCTTAATAAAAAATATCAGTTGGGTTCAGTGCAGACAAAAAAAACTGCATAGCTCTATGTCAATTAGTTCTTGAGATTTTGTATTTAGGAACCACTTTGGCCCCCCTGCCAAAAATTGGCTTTTATTGCATCAGTGTATATTGTCTCTATGACCTTACTTGGGTTATTCCGCCAAATTATATGCTTCAAGTCTCCTATACTTTGGTGGAGCCTGTTCAGGTTCTGCCCCCACTTGTGGGTTCCACTGCCGATCCAGCAATGGTGAAGAATCTGCACTGTGCCCTGGCTTATATAGATTTACAGAGCCAATAGAAACACTGCTTATTTAAACCAATCAGAAAACACCACATCATCACATTATGTCATAACCATTTAATCAATTAATATTGCACAACATGATGCAATAGAAGTGGACCGGGAAGTAAATATGTATGGATGTGGGTAGGGGTGGGTGTGGGTGGGTAGGGGTGGGTAGGGGTGGGTGGGGGTGTGTTGGGGGTGGGTAGGGGTGGGTAGGGGTGGGTAGGGGTGGGTGTGGGTGGGTAGGGGTGTGTTGGGGGTGGGTGGGGGTGGGTTGGGGGTGGGTTGGGGGTGCATTCAGAAACATGAGCTCTTCTCTAATATTTTTTGCTGAAGTATTTTCTTCTGGGCGTACATCCCGTTTTTCTGCTGAGCGTACATGCAATCCATACCGCAGCGCCATGCCGCGGGACTCTCTGGAACTAATCGATCAGTCAATAAGACTGCTAATAAAACTGCCGGAGCTTTGCTAATAAGAATTGCTGAAGGCAATAGAACTGCTGCTCCAAATATTGATCCCACCGCCCCATCCTACAGCGCCGCGCTGCGGGAATCTGAGGAACTTGCTCAAGTATTAATCCCACCTCGGTGCTGCCAGCGCCGCGCCGCGGGAATCTGAGGAACTGCTCCAACAAGTATTGATCCAGCAATAAAACTGCTAATAAGAATGCCGGAGTTGCTAATAAGAATTGCTGAAGGTAATAAAACTGTTTGTTTTCCCCCAGCAAGGTGGGAGTTGAGAATCAATATATTGATTTCCTAGGAGCTGTTGAGAACTTGGGTCAGAGGATATTGATTCCCCCCGGCGGGCAGGCAGTTCTCAACTTGCCGCGGGGGGTACCTTGTAGGAATATGAACTCTGGGATATTATATACACGACCTACTGGGTCCCCTGAACAATATACTGAAATTTTGGGATAATTTTATTTCTCTCATATCTTGAGAACCATGAATCCTAGAGACATGGGGTTTGTTGCTTTGGACTCAGCATGGCAAGATGCAACTTTTTGGTCTCTATAAATTTTTCAAAATATCTTGTTGTTCTCTAGATCTTGAATAACTTACCTATTTTTCAAGATAGAGACATGGGAGTTGTTTATTTCAATTCTGGATGAGATTTAGAAGTTTTTTGAAAAAATCGATAATTTCTTTAAATTTGAGATTTTTCAAAAACTATCACTACTGGAAACTTGAAATTTTGTATACATATTCTACTCGAGATTCTCTACATTTTATGTCTCTATAATTTTTCTGATATATGCAATACTTAAGCTGTAAATGCATAATTTTTATAAATAGAATTTTCTGAAAAGTGCAATATTAACAAAATTGTTAATATTTTGAAATCTATACATGCTAGGGCACTATAACAGTTACTATACTTAAGATATCATAAAATATCAAGAGGGGCATATTTTTGACAGGTTTATGGACAACAATCTCACAGAAGTGCCTTTTGTAAGTGTAGACAAATCAATCTGAGGGGGTTCATACTTTCCGAGAAATTCCCGAGGGCATTTTTACAAAAATCTTGGATTAGGCAGGGTTCCACACTTGAGCAAAAAGCTCATATGGGCATGTTGAGCTAGTTTTAAGTGTAGCCAAATCTGCTTGAGGGGGGTTCATACTTTCTTGGGTTTATAATATATACTTTTATACTACTTATTTGGGCCCTATTAAAACAATATCATTGCCATTTTGCAATTTTTTTGTCTTTTTGCTCGCTGCGCTCGCATTACAAGCTTTTCTTTTAAACAAATAAATGAAAATAAATAAAAATCCAATTTATATATATATATTATTTGTTTGTTAGTGAGGATGTGTTTACAACTTCTTAGTCAATAGTTCCAATAATATATGCAGCTCTAAAAATACTATTGGTGTAAACTGCAGTCTGCATGTCGTAAAAACTGTACTAAATTTTCCTGTAAAACAAAAGAATTTTTGCGAAATTTGACGGAAAACAATATCTCTTCAAAAAAGCTATTTCATTTAAAAGAATACGTCGTGATGGTCTTTGGCTCTTTCAATGACCTTTCCAGGCAGCTTTCAAATAAAAGGTGTACAGGACGAAGGTACACGTCACCTGGAACAACATTAATAAATAAAAGTCTATTCTGCTTATTATACCCCGAGGATATCAACGGAAGGTAGTTACTTCATGAACTATTGCATTTTTAAAATACTTTCTCTTGGAATGCTTGTCAGAATTGTCACCACTTACTGCTCTCTCATTCATTCATAAAATATCATGTATTGAGTTGTACCCAAACGTTGTCACTGCATTGAAACCATTTTTAACTCTACCTTCGTCTGTTGCATCTTGTGAAAGGAGTTTTAGTAAGCTAAAGCTTATAAAGAATTACTTAAGTTCTTCCTTGAGTCAAGAAAAGCTGACTAACCTGGCTATTTTCTCTGTTAAGAAGTACAGAGTTCAATCACTTGTGTTCGATGATGTTATTAATGACTTTGCTGCTCGAAAAGCAAGAAGAGTGAAACTGTAGCTACTTATGTTCGCACAGAAGAATTGTCAAATCATACTGTACTGATTGTAGTTCTTAATAAGTTCTTGTTTTTATACTTGTTGATTTCAGAGCTGATCAATATAACATTTTGCAGTGTATATAGGATTTACTTTATAAACATTATACTGAATGATTTTAGCTAGTTTCTACAATGACTTTGAAGGATATTTGAAAGGGTTTCATGTGATAAAAAACATTACATTACATTAATTGATTGATTTGTTCTTTTATGTCCACTTTATGCACAGTAAGGCTAATTGGGACTGGACCTACAGTTAAAAGTGGGATCCGAACCACTGTGTGACTCCACCGGGTATCGAACCCGAAACCTCTGGATTACAAGGCGACGACGATTACATTACATTAATGATTGTGAAAAACTAAATATGCTGACCAAGGCAGTAATTTCTTTTATTAAAAACATAAACTAACGTAACGTTTCAACCTTCTAGCAAGGTCTTCTTCAGACTCTGTATCAAGTACAAAAGTAACCAGATACAACAAAAGGGCATTATATATACACAAACATTACTCCCTCCAGACTATTTAGAAAGTTGTTTGGAACTTTCTACGAGATGACTTTCACTTGCCAACTTTACTTTCACCTAAAAGGCTAAACACAATTACTTCCATATAGAATGTGGTTGGGCTTTTAATCTCACGCTCTTTCCTTCCTTCTCCTCTCCTCTTTCTCTCTTGTCCATTCCACTCTTTCCAACATCTTCTTCCATTATTTGTTTAACTTCAGTCCCCCATTCCAGTTCATTGTATCTTCTTCACCTTTCTTCTCTATTTCCTTGGCTTCCTTCTATTTTCTCACTAGCATTCTCTTCTCCCTTCCTATCTGCTTAGCCTCATCCCACTCTATGTCATGTCCTGTTTCTCTCGTGTGTTTAAATATTGCATTTCTCTCTCTCTTACAGGAAGGGAGGGAGAAGCATGTTAGGAATAGCGAGGAATGCTAACAAGAAAAAGGAGAACAGAGAAGAGGAAGAGGAAGGGATTATCTACGAAGTGAAATGTAAAGAATGTCCGAGTGTGTACATAGGAGAAACGAAAAAAAGGCTGAAAGACAGGTTGAAACAACATAGGGATGATGTACGACTTAAGAGAGAGAGAAATGCAATATTTAAACACACGAGAGAAACAGGACATGACATAGAGTGGGATGAGGCTAAGCAGATAGGAAGGGAGAAGAGAATGCTAGTGAGAAAATGGAAGGAAGCCAAGGAAATAGAGAAGAAAGGTGAAGAAGACACAATGAACTGGAATGGGGGACTGAAGTTAAACAAATAATGGAAGAAGATGTTGGAAAAAGTGGAATGGACAAGAGAGAAAGAGGAGAGGAGAAGGAAGGAAAGAGCGTGAGATTAAAAGCCCAACCACATTCTATATGGAAGTAATTGTGTTTAGCCTTTTAGGTGAAAGTAAAGTTGGCAAGTGAAAGTCATCTCGTAGAAAGTTCCAAACAACTTTCTAAATAGTCTGGAGGGAGTAATGTTTGTGTATATATAATGCCCTTTTGTTGTATCTGGTTACTTTTGTACTTGATACAGAGTCTGAAGAAGACCTTGCTAGAAGGTTGAAACGTTACGTTAGTTTATGTTTTTAATAAAATAAATTACACGCCTTGGTCAGCATATTTAGTTTTCATAATCATGGAAACAAGGCTTAATGGTGTTATACATTAATGATCTTTATTAGAGATTTTTCTGCTGCCTAAGAAATACACTAATGTCCAAAATTAAAGCAACAAACGGAAATTCTTTCCCGTGTGTCCATTTGACCACATAATACGATCAGGTGATATTAATATTTATGATGTCATAGACAACTGCTTTAAGGTAGAAAATAAACTAACCTTAATGTGCCATGATTTATAAACAAAAAAATCACGATAGCAACAGGTTAAACTTGGCAAATTTATCCAAAAAAAATCACGAAGGATTTCTGTTTGTTGCTTTAATTTTAGACACTAGTGTATATAGCCTATGCTATTCATATGGTAAGATAGCCTATTCTTTTTTCTGCATGGATTAGTTTCATTTCTAGATTTTTTTATCATTGCACACAGAGAGGTCAACAATGATTATTGATTCAGACGAATATGTGTAAACTTACAAAAAACTCGATAGTTGTAATTACTACAATTACATATAATTGCTACAATTATTAGCATCAATGAAACTAAATGCTTCTACACCTCCCTTAAAAAAAAAACAATGGTAGAAGTTCGACAAGGCGAGTGTAGGGGGCGCCGAAATTTATTCTCGCCCCGGGCGCAGAAATCTCTAGCTACGGCTCTGACGACGTTACCACCCCACCATCGGGAAAGCACCTATCCTGATCTTTCTTTGTCCCACACCTTGCCATACCTCTTCCTCCTACACTTAGCACATGTTTCAAGAATCTAGATTGTGTAGTTTAGTGTTTTCACTCCCTTCAGACCCAAAGGTGAAAGAAATACAATTATGTTGCTCTGATTATCGACTTATAAATTCCCTTCTCTTCATTGGCATATTTAGGACCTTGAATTTTATAATTATTTCTCAACGTTTCTCTACATTTATTTCTTTGCACATGCCTTGCCCACCTGCCCATCATTGCCATTGCCATGCTTAATTAATCGCCATGGCTGCGTACAAATCAAAAGAAACATTTTCAGTCTCGTGTCATAAGAATCTGAGCGTGTTTCCTCCTTGCACTTTAGCACTGAGAAGATAATTCCAACACAAGCACCATTACACAGTCGAGATCTGCTTTTGGACTCAAATTTAGTGAAACCGCATGTATTGTTCGTTCATCTGTTTCGTGTAATCATCTTCTTCGTCGCGATTAACAAATCCACACTGAGGTCTGAGATAAGTGGGTCCCTATTTGGCAGGCGGAGTGCGGGAGGCATGTATTGGGTGTATCAAAACTGAGTTTTCCTCAATGTTATCTGGGCATTTATTTACTATTTTTTTTACATTTACTATTAATATAGCAAGCACATATAGCACATAATTTCTGTTATGCCGCATATCTTGTTTTGACTGAAACTAAAAAGAAACAAAAGAAACGTTCCAAGTTTCGAAATCTCCACCGTAATGTACTTTAAAATTATTAATATACTATACAAGATTATTGGATATATGTATAAAGAAAGGGCAGATCTAATAAATTTGGCTCTACTACACATACTCTCAGTTTCTCCGGAATGAGAAATATGGCACTGTTCAATATTTTCAACAGATAAACAAAATATTTAATCTAAAGGTTTCCATTCTACATATAGAAGATCAAAATTTCTGATGTTTTTTTTTTCGGACTGCGAAAAGTTATGGACTTGGCAACGAAGATTTAAGTTGAAAAAGGAAAGGAGAAACGTTCTCGTCTATTGATGCTTTGAAAAAGTGTATTTCTTTAAAGGTAGTTTGTGAAATATACGAGATCAAGTGGAAACACCACATCAAATTTCGTGCTGATGACAAAAATGATTATGTAATTTTTCACTTGGAATCATAAACATGAGTAAAATGAGGACAGAAACTTCATTCTACAAGCATAAGAAAAGCAGAATGTGCTAGCCCACCTTATTTGCCATGATAACTATTTCACTAGCGACATTCATTTTTGGGTACTGATCAGTACCTTCATGAGATGGTTGCGTAAGTTTCTCTGTCGTCCGTTCGCGTCGACTATCGGTATCTGGGAAAAAATCAAACCACAAAGACATAATTTGGAGTGCGTACGAATCGAACGAAAAAACTTGCATTTAATTCATTTTTCTTGAATATACATTATTGTGTGTGGAGGAAGCGGACTTGTATCTCCAGTCGCGGTGGCAAACGGGCCACTGAAAGAGCAATAAAATAAAATTTCAGAATGAATTAACATAGCGGAGCCTGTGTAATTATTGGTGTCCTATTAAATTAATATCGTTGTCTGTTGCATGAAAATTAATGTAATTAAACTTCCTTTATTCGCTCCCAATATTGAAATAAATTTTTATTTTCAGTAATATTCAAACCAGGTTTAGTAATTGGAATTACGAGTCTTCTTGTATTCTAATTGTGTATTGTGTATTGGTTTCATTGATGGCGTAAACATGAGGAATATCGGAAGAAAAATGGGAAAGGGAAACCACTAAATCCTGCATGATCGTATAGAAAAATCCAGAATTTTATCACTTGATAGTGGTACTCGAGAACCAAAGTTCGAAAAAAAATCAGTTTCATATTCAAAACCTTCTAAACGGGCTATTTAATTAGTGTAACAGATATTTCGTTCGTATATTCGCACTTATAAAAATAAATAAATTACAAGATGATTTATTTTTCTTAAATTTGTTCAATCGTAGGATATGTATGTCAATAGTGTATGACCGAGGGGCGAATTGAATTCTCAGAGACCATTAACGTACCGAAAGGAGGTTTGCGGATTTAACCCTTTACCCCAAAAATATTCATAATATCGTACTGGCTGTTTTAGTGGGAAGTCCCGCTTTGCAAATAGCTGTTTTTTATTTATATATGCCTCAACATGTCTGCGCTAATATTGTTTATTTCAGCCGTGATATTTGCCTGAAGATCCTGAATAGTTCTTGGTTTGTTGTGATGGTAGGCCACTCTCCCACAGTTTTCCTCTTAACTTGCACACAGTAGCGTTATTGTAATGTTATTTTGTCCAATGCTATAGTTATTTAAAAAGTGGGACTTCCAACTGAAACACCCTGTAGGTCTACAAGGAAAGCATTAGGTTCCTTGTCCGGTTGTTTATGTCGAAATACCTACATATGTTAATTTCTTGACTAAAAATGAAATGAAGTAGAATTTTTATGTAAACATAGAAAACTACACTGTATCGTGGAGAAAACACTTCCGTAAATTTTTAAAACATTCAAGTAATGAGAATGTGGCCGAAAATATCCGCTGTACCCTGTCTCAGCTAATTCTCGAGCGTGAGAGACGATGAGGAATCGAATTGGCAGAATGAAGCAGTACACACCGCTCGAAGGCTGGCAATTGCAGTTGCCCCCCCCCCTCCCCATTCCACTCAGTTCCGTTATCTGTCACGTGTTCATTGGTGGAGCAGCCTCACGTCGCTACTTGCGCAGAGACTTTTTACCGTTCACCTGCTCCAGATATACCTGGGACAGGGTATACGTGTAGATCTCATTAAGTGTAAATTATACTTATTTGTTGCGAGTTTCCTTAAGTCGTTCTCATACCTTAATACTGGATACAGTGGACACACAGAAGAAATCGGCTATCGTGATGGCGTCGCCGGCTACCCACTGCTTGCTTGTGAGGAGGCCATCGAGAATCTGCAAAGCTTCTTTCAGGCACTTCATGCTTTCCAGCGTGAACCTTCCTCCGCCATACATCACCGGATACTAGAAACAAAACATATATATATATATATATATATTTATTTAAGGAAAAGTGGAATAGTTTGTGTACATTCATCAGGCAGGTCCTGCCATGCATCTGGATAACTTCCAACATTTGACCACACACATTGAAGCTACCTCTTCTTGTTCTCTTTTTGTTTCAGAAGTGTATGCACGCTAAACGCAATTAAGTAGCAGCCACGCAGCAAAACGCATGCTTTTGATTATTAAACCACGAGGAAATACAGCATGTTCGAAAAGTCCTGCGGGATTCTGAAAAAACTATACATTTACAGTAATAGGTTTATTACAACGAAATATTGTTCTTTACACAGAGGAAAATTTCAAATTTTGTTCTGATTGATTGAGTGATTTGCTGTTTTAAGTTCACTTTATTCACAGGAAGACTAATTTGGACTGCAACTACAGTTTAAAGTGGAATCCGAACCACTATGTGCCTCCACCGGGTATCGAACTCAGGACCCCTTGATTACAAGGCAACGACGCTACCACTGCGCCATCGCGGATGCCTCAAATATTGTTCTGCTCACACCGCAGAATGACGTGTGTGCAGGTGATCACGCGATCACGTGATTGCAAGATGGCGTCGATGCAGCAAGAGATCATTGCGTGTTATGGTTTCCCGAGTTAAAATCTTGTGTTTTGTTGTGGAGATGGTTCCGAACGACTGAGGCAAGTATCCAGAGATCGTATGAAAAGGTCAAAGCTACGGATAGCGTAGCAGATTTGCCACGTAGTGGGAGGCCAAGAACGAGTGACGATGTGGGGAATGGAGATCGTGCACTGGCGTTCAATGAAATATATTAAACGAAGATCCTTGGAACTGGGAGTGGCGAGGTCTACGTTACACAGTATCTTATGCAAGGAAGTGAAAGCGAGGAAATACGAGTTAAGATTGTGCACGATCTGATAGAAGAGGACTGTGGCATAAAGAAGGAATTTTGTGAATTAATGTTAACCCGATTAAATGGTGATGTTGGTGATGCCCTTCAGTCTCTTGTTCTTTTCTCTGATGAGACCATATTCCATCTTGTGGAAAAAGTAAATAGACGTAATTGCCGAATTTGGGGACACACGAGTGCGAGAAACATAAGCGGGATAGCCGCAAGGTCAAAGTGTGGTGCGCAGTTTCCATGGACTACCTCATTGGTGCATTCTTCTTCGAGAAGGACACGGTGAACGGCGCGCCGGCTAACTGAACATGTTACAAATATTCCTTGTCCCGTAACTTCAGAGGCATCATCAATGAGGTCCACTTCCAGCAAGATGACCCCCCCCCACCCCCAACCAAACACACACTGTCTGCCTTTGAAGTTCGTGAGTTTCTTGATGGTCAAATTTAGGAGAGATAGATTGGCCTCAGAGGACCCACACCTTGGCCAGCAAGGTCACCAGATCTTACGCCTTGTGATTACTGGCTGTGGGAACATGTCAAGTCCCAGGTGTATGCATGCACAGAAACCGACACATCTTGATGACCAGAAGGTCAAGATACGTGATTTAATTCACAACATTCCGGACTAGAATTGTCAGAGTGCAATTCTCGGATTCAAACTAATATTGCAAAAGTGTTTGGACGGGAATGATGCACAGCTGGAAATCTGGCGATGACCCAAACCACATCAAACATTAATTTTAAAGTTTTCTGTGTAAAAAACAATATTTTGTTGTAATTAACCTATTTCTTTAAAAGTTACAACTTTTTAGAATTCTGCAGGAGTTTTAAAATACACTGTATATGACAATGAATTTAGGAATAACACAAATTAAATGAGCTAGCTTGGAAAGAAAAGTGTACATTTCAAGAATTAATTCAGAGCTTACTGTTTTAACACTTTAATTCTTAATTACACAACGGGTGCAGGGTATCGGGATTTTGGCAAATTCCTCAACATTTTGTGTAGTCTATGTGTGGAGCGGAAATTCCTTATGCCTTGCCATGGGCACGGGATATGTAGGAGTGCAATAATTTATCCTAACGCTTTCTCTTACTATCTCCAAGATTGGAGAAGTGGCTAATAAGGAAAAGAAATCATGAAATCCTCTGCCAAGAAAGGGAAAAGGAATAAGGTGCTAGTGAAAATTTTACAAGATTCTCCATCCAGTGTGTGACATTATTAACCAAACTTTATTGGTGTGCGTTGTGAATATCGTGTGTAAATTGTGAACAGGTTTCGTATTTCCTGAGGGTCCAAGTACACAGAGGAATTGCGTATTTTTGAACAATGTATGTGCACCGAAAATGCACTTCAGGTTGAGGTACGAGTTCACTACGTATTATACTTTACGTGTTTCGAAACTCTTGTAAATAGTCCAGTAAACGAAGGATTTCTGTCGGAACAAATTAGGGGAAAGCTGAATCTTGATGTATTTTTAGACCATCATAAGAGGTACATTTTCCAAAAATAACCGTCAATAAAGATTTCATGTTGGGAATAAATCCGTAAAAGCTGAATTTTGGTCAGTTGTTAGAACACTACTAGTAGTGCAAAATCCCAAAAGTCCCCGCCCCTTCTTGCGGTGATTTCCCCAAGCACCCCGCAAAACATCAATTTCGTAGACTCTCAGTTATTGGCCTATATTTCCGTAACCAATCATTTGTAGGCAGGTATTATTTCTTTAGTCTTAATAGCCATTAGATAGTCTACAAAAAAGATTCTGTTTAATTTTTTGATAATGTTGGTGGTTTTGACGTAATTTAAAAAATAATCTTCAGGAAGTGAAATTTTTGTAGTACTTTTTAAAGTTTTTCCCTTCTAGTTCTAACTTTTGAACAAATTCAATCACAAGATATTGTTTAGGATAAAAGTTTTAGCCTATTTTATAAGCTTTAAAACTATATAAGTTTTAATATATTTTAATGAAGGGTACACCATAAAATGTGTCTCCAAATGGAGGATTGTACCAAGAAAAGTGTCTGTTTATCACAGTCCCGCGGGTAAGTCAGGAATCATTGGCTTTTTAAGACTTGGTAAGATTAATTGTTGTATCACTTAATATATGTTCAGTCGAGTAGCCATCTGCGTTCTGACGGCCGCCATCTTGAAAAGAGTACGCCATATTGCATATTTTTTATTTGATATATCTCGGGAACGGTGGCACCTATCAACTTTGATTCTTTTTCAGAAATATTCCAAATAGTGCAAACTTCAATAATATATTAATAAATCTATCTTTTAAAAATAAAAAATAGTAGTTTTGTAGGAAAACTTACTATTTAAAATACTTTATGTGAATAACGGCATAGCTCCACTGGGAGCTAGATGGCCGCGAGTTCTAAAATAATTATGTACAGGAGTGTCCCAAAAATCCGGTATCGTAGGGAAAGTCGGAAAGAAATGAAAAATTCAAATAATGATTATTTCTTCCAGGTAAACGAATGTAGATTAAATGGATGCCAGGGATGGAACGTACACTATGCAAGAGAAAGCTGAATTTCGTTGTGCATGCCACGCTATCACACCAAAAATGTTATGCAATGTGCAAAGAGCTTTCCATTCTCGTATCCATACCTGCAGGTCTCAAGAGGGGCATCAATTTCAACATTTGTTGCCGAAATACTTTTCCTACCTGAAACAAAGGATATGTTATCAATATTCAACATTCATTACTTTAAGACTTCCGACTTTCCCTATGAGGCCGGACTTTTGGGACATCCTGTACATATATATATATATATATATACAGGGTGTTTCCGTGACATTGATTCAAAGATCCAGCTTGTAGATTTAATACGGACATTACTACAGTAGAACTCTACGACCGAAACGTAACAGTAGCTGTTCAAAATGGCGGCCCCCAACGTCGATGCAGGCACGACAGCGTCGCATGAAGCTCTGCTGCATCCGCTCGAACATCCCTGGAGTCGTTCTGACAATATCACAGGATGCAAGGATTTCCCCTCCCCTTGGGAGCTGTCAACAGTCAAGATGGCGGCCCGTATGGTCTACGCGTAGTTGGAGCTCCGCAATTTCTCCCGAATTTAGCCTGGCTCATTGAGATATTTATATCTAGAACTTTATATATTCCACTCGCCGGCAACTTGCAACTATTTGCATAAGCGTCGTGAAGTGTTGTGATACCAGGAATT
This sequence comes from Lepisma saccharinum, assembly GCF_977018435.1. Lineage (NCBI taxonomy): Eukaryota > Metazoa > Arthropoda > Insecta > Zygentoma > Lepismatidae > Lepisma > Lepisma saccharinum. The sequence continues at coordinate 42,859,070 of NC_139254.1, forward strand.
GAATAATCAAAGATTACAATGTCGAAGCCATCTATCAATACAGTTTCAACTCGGGTAGACGGTGTGGAGTCGATGCTACGGGACTTCGAGAGCCGCCTGCAAGAGATCGTCGAGCAGCAGCCAGCCCCTAACAGCGTGGACAGCAGCGCCGTTACACCGTTGCAAGATCTCTGCGCTTCCTTCAAGAAATTCAAGGAGGAGGTTGAAGACACATTCAAAGTTGTGAAGTCCGACCTGCAGATTTTAAGGAAGGAAGCGGCAGAAAATGCCATCAGAATCGACGACCTCGAAATGTACTCTCGGAGAAACTGCCTCCTCCTGCATGGAATTCCTGAAAGATCAAACGAAAATACAGACTCCCTGGTACTTGACGTTCTCCACCGGAATCTAAACCTACAACACATCACCCTGGAGCACATCGAAAGATCTCACCGCCTTGGCCCTCAAAGAAGAACCGCCGCCGATGCCGTCCGTGAAGGAAGGAGGCCTATCATCTTTCGTCTGACCAGCTACCGCACCAGGGACGAAGTTTGGAGGCGGAAGAAATCTCTGAAAGGGACGAAGCTGCTCATTACCGAATCCCTGACGTCCGTGCGACAAGATGTGTTGCGGAGGGCAAAAGACCGCCACGGCCAACGGAACGTGTGGACCCAAGATGGAAGAATTATCATCCTCTTACCGACTGGCCGAAAAGTATCCGTCACAACACTAGCGGCACTTGACAACATGAAATAAATGCGGGATGAAAAGTAAATTTGCAATAAGGATTCATGAGTGTATGTTTAAATAATGCAATTGTGTGTGTGTTGTGTGTTATGTGTTTTTATTGTGTACAAGCGCGTGAAACTATTTTTTCTTTGCGTATCAATTTTTCTTCCTTGTGCATACGTTCCGTCCATTTGAGTGTCTATAAATTTAAATCTAATGGAAGTGTGTTATTTCTGTGTTCACTGCACCTGCCTTTCATCAACGCTACTTTTATGGTAAGTCAAATCTTTTTTAAACTAATTATATATGTAATCTCGTTTAAAATGAGTGCTTTCCATCCATTTGTCAGCACTTTTAAAAACCGTAAGAAATATTATGGCTGATAGAGACGATTTGTGTACTGTAAATTCGGCAACGCCGACGTCAAACTTTTTCAACCAACTTTGCAACATTTGTACCTCTCCAACAAACAGCAACAATGGCCTTTCCTACTCAACTGCAGCGCTACAAACGGAAACGGTTTTTCCATATTCTGGGCCGCAGCTGAATCTTACACCCGGCAGCTTTAACGCAATTCATATCAACGCGCAAAGTATTCTCGCTCATTTCCTAGAAGTAGAAAATATAATTCAAATAAACAAAGACGTACATGCCTTACTGGTCTCGGAAACATGGTTGAAGGAGAGTCTTTCGGACGATCTGTTGCATCTTCCGGGATTTCGTTTATTTAGGAAAGACAGAATCGGAAAGAGGGGAGGGGGAGTGGCAATTTATTTGCGCGAGGACGTCCCTGCCAAAATTCTCTCAAAGTCGCCCGATGCTTATGAAGGTTCATCGGAATATATAATCCTCGAAATCAGTATCTGTCAACAAAAACTCCTCCTGGCGGTAGTCTATCGTCCACCTTGCACTCGCCTTGATAACTTCGAGAACGCCGTTGCAAACTTTCTACCAAAATATTCACACACGATCATTCTGGGAGATATGAATACCGACCTATGTAGCCAAAATGAAAAGGTTATAGAATTCCGTGATACGTTCTCTGCTTCAAATCTTTCCATTTGCCATTTAAATCCAACCCACCACACGGCCACTTCCGACTCGTGGCTTGACGTCATCTTGGTTTCTGACGAAAATCGTGTAACGCGCCATGGCCAAATACCAGTGCCTGGAATTTCCTACCACGATTTAATTTACGTGTCCTATTATCTTCGCATTCCTAAATACAAAGCAAAACAAGTTTCATATAGAGACCTCAAAAACATTAACGAAGCCCGCCTAAATGAAGACGCTGCCCTTGTACCATGGCATTTAATCAGTACGTTACCTACGGTGGATGAGCAAGTCTTATTGTTAAATACCTTTATCCTCCAATTGTACAATAAACATGCTCCAGTCAGGAAGAAGCGTGTTTCGCGTCCCCCTGCTCCCTGGCTGACGGACGAGTTGCACCGGCTTATGGCGATGCGTGACAAAGCGTACACCAAATATAGGAAGGCGATCAAGGTCGGTGATTATAACTAGGGAACGGAAGTTTAGGTAAATAAATGTTTTTTTCTGCGATAAGATAGAGACCCTTGTTTTTACCAAAATTCTGATCATAGCCTTATATGTCAACACAGCAAATTTTATTTTGCATAAAAACACATATTTTCCAGTTTTCCGTATGTAAATACATATTTTGCGAATTTTCATTTTAAATACATAAAATCGCTCATTGACTTCAACTACCTCGAAGTCCTCGAAGGAAAAATGTTTATTCTCCGCACCTCTTTCATATCGAGAGTGCTAGGTTTGGTTTGTCTTTGAACACGCTCGCTGGCAGACTTCTGGCGCCTCGCCTACGATCCTATTGGGGGAAAATATTACCCCCACTGGATCTAGCGCACAAGTGCTAATCTCTAAATGTACAGAATTTTTTTGGGAAAACCAAGGTTTTCAAACTTTGTGCCAAATTGCACGTGTTTTGGAAGGTGAAGTAGAGGAAGATGAAGCTTTCGAAAACTTCAGCGTTAGTGCATTTCGTGCTTCAAATATGCAAGAATTGTTTCTTATGACGTGGAGCGATCTTTCTCACAATATAAGATGTTTTTTTAGAGATAATCATTACTTATTTACAATGGAGAATTTGGAAAAAAACTATGGTGATCCACTGCAAATCTTCCAACAAATAGCTCACTAAGAGGTAAGCATTTAGAAACTGATTTCAGGTGTTTAAAATGCATGTAATATTTTGGTTTTGCTACCAAATGTTTTTTTTTTGTCACATATTTTCCTGTTTATATCACATATTTTCAACATTTATGACACATAAAAAATAAATATTGCTGAGTATTTTAGCACATAAAGTTCCGTTCCCTAATTATAACACATCCATCTTTGAAAATTACAGAATTCTGAGGAACCATTGCACCCAGGAAGTACGAAAATCAAAGCGTCGATTCGCGTCTGAACTACTAACATACGAAAGCAAACCTGACGTCCTCTGGAAAAAATTGAAAATACTGGGAGTTGGGAAACGGAGAAACCACGAATCCGTGAATAAATTTCCACCGGAAGTATTGAACGATCACTTTTGTGATCTTCCGATCGTCGATGATAATGTGAAACACGAAACGATTCGTAACATTGAAACACGCTCCACAACTGCTCCAAAATTTTGTTTTTCTTATTTTTCGCCGGAACAGGTCAGAAAATCGTTACAGAAGATAAAGTCATCGGCCGTAGGAGTAGATGAAATTTCTATCCTCATGATTAAAAAAATTCTCTACCACGTACTTGCTCCTATCACTCATATTTTTAATTTTTCTTTAATTACCGGCGCATTTCCCTCGTCTTGGAAACTCGCCCTGGTACGCCCTATACCTAAAACAAACAACATAATAAACGTCAACGATTACCGACCAATCAGCATCCTCCCAGCCTTGTCTAAAGCCCTAGAGCATCTCGTCAGCGATCAAACCCGGGACTTTCTAACGCGAAATAATTTAATAGATCCTCTTCAGTCTGGCTTTCGAAGTAACCACAGCACTTGCACGGCTCTTGTCAACGTAACCGATGACATGAGGCTAGCCATGGACAATAAACAACTTACGATTCTGGTACTTCTAGACTTTACAAAAGCTTTTCAGACAATTGATCATGAAATTCTACTCGCTAAATTATCATCGATTTTCAATTTTTCCGACTCCGCGGTTAATTGGTTCTGCTCCTATCTACAAGAACGTCGACAATGTGTCGTTGACCTATATGGAAAATCGTCGTGGAAAAACATTCCATGTGGTGTCCCTCAAGGCACCGTACTCGGCCCCCTCTTATTTGCTCTGTATATAAGCGACCTCCCGACGGTGCTTAACGGCTGTAAATACCATATCTATGCCGACGATTTTCAGTTATATTTCTCTTTCCCCCCGCAAGAAATACTGCATGCAATAGAAATTGTGAACAATGACCTTAAACAAATAAGTACTTGGTCTGCACACCATGGCTTACATCTAAACCCGACTAAAACCCAGTGTATTCTTGTAGGTTCCCCTAGAATTTTGAGCAAAATAGATAAATCTAGCCTCCCTAGACTCAACATAAATGACATTCATCTGCCCTTCTCCACTACTGTTAAGAATCTGGGTGTGATACTCAACCAACATCTCACCTGGGCAGAGCAAGTTAACTCTGTATCTAGAAGAGCTTTCGGTGCATTGCATTCACTCTATCGGCTCAAAAACTTCCTCCCTGAACGCATAAAAATTAAACTGGTCCAGTCTCTTGTATTTCCCATTGTTGACTATTGCGACATTGCTTTCTTGGATGTCAATCACGAGCAAGCTAAACGACTGCAGCGAATTCAAAATGCCTGCATTCGTTTCGTTTTCGACCTAAAATATTCAGACCATTTGACATCGTACTTTGCGAAGGTCGAGTGGCTTAAATTAAGCGATAAACGTAATTTTCATAAGTTAATTTTACTGTACAAAATCCTCCAAATAAAAGACCCGCAATATCTCTATAACCGATTTCAACATCTTTCCGACTTTCACAGCCACAACACCAGATCGCGCGAAAGGTCTCTGCTGTCCATTCCACTCCACAAATCCAACTTTTATGCAAATTCTTTTACTGTTACCTCAGCAGGCCTTTGGAACAAGTTGCCACCTGAAATTCATGTCTCTTCCTCAATTGTGACGTTCAAAAAATTGTTAAAGTTACACATATTATACAATGAAAATTAAATGTTTGATTTCCCTATTAATATGGCGGGTGCAGAGAATGATAGAAGGACGTAAGGCACTAAAATGAATTAGAGTAACAGTTAAGATGAATTATCGTCAAAGTATACCGTATTGGACTGTGTTTTAAGTATGTGTAATATTGGACTGTGCTTAAGTAAGTGTAGTGTTATGTATTTGCTTGTACGTGTGTAAGGGCAAAGATATGTATGTGTGTGTGTGAGTGTGTGTGTCCGTATCTATAGGTTAGATTACCTTTCTTATATGTAATTTCTCTTTGTATTTTTTATTTCTCTGTAATTTTTTATATATTTTTTTCTTCCTTTTTTTTCAAAATTTTAATTATTTCATATTCAATTTTTTTGTAAACATGGTCAAGTGGTAGAAAAGGCTCCACAGCCTTAACTTCGCCATGTAAAAGAAGACGAAAGAAATAAATAAATAAATAAATAATGTATGTATGTATGCAACACCCTGTCTATATATGGGGCGGGTGGGACACACGGACTACATTTTTTATATTAAAGTAAATTCTACTGATAGTTAAGGAACATTTTTCTTACAGTTTCTGTGCAATGAAACATGAAACTTAACACTGTTCATTATGCATAACTACCCTTAGAATACTTTCCCAGATTTGTAGCTACAAGTGAACATTTTGTATCACGGTGGGACAGACGAAACATTGCTTCTTCACTTTTATTTATTTATTTATTTATTTATTTACTGCCCTCAACAGAGGTAAACCTCCAATTACAGACGGCAGGATAATTATAATTTCTGCGAATTGTCAAAATATGAAAAATGAATTATTTAAGACGAAGAGAGAAGGTAATTGACCTTTGAATATTCTAGTGGAGTTGAGGGGGAATAGCAGTTAGAGGAGAAATCAATTGTTTTTTGCTGTCATAGGTGAGACACAATATAAAACTCAAGTTAATAAAAAATGTTAAATTAAACGAACAATTTGTAAGATACCTTCTAACTGCAAACATAATAATGTATAATACTTGAATTCTCATGGAAGTGACTTTTTTATATTGTTCATTCAGAAGACAGGATAAAGTTACAGCTATGCATTTAATTTTGAAAATGGAGGTTAAGGGGACTTTCTCATGGAATTCCTCATTTTATATATATATATATATATATATATATATATATATATATATATAGATAGATAGATAGATAGAGAGAGAGAGAGAGAGAGAGAGAGAGAGAGAGAGAGAAGGGGTGTGCATTTCAAAGAAACATCAACTTACAAATACCCTGGAAAAATATCGATAGAGGATTCCTGCATCAAAGTAGAGGGCTTGGTCCACGGCTGCTCTCTTCTTCGGATCTCTGGGATAGAGAGAGTCGTCTGCGCCATATTGGTTCACCAGATAAGCTGCAATGGCTCTCCTGCAATGGGATTATGAAGGTTTCCATCATAATTATGCAATGTACAAAATGTATAAAGAGCTCCATTTTTTTTTTTTTTATTTTTTTTTTTTTTTTTTTTGCAACAGTTCAGAATGTCCATGCAAATATATAAACAACTGTATTCTGCAATGGCACGAGTTAATATCATGAACAAGAAATATGCCGAACCCAACTCTCAAAATCTTAATTTGTTAGTGTGTAAAGTGCACAATCAGAGATGGATATATGGCATGGGAAGGGGTGAGGGACTTTTCTCTCCTTCGCTTTTCAATGTCACCCTGGCCTGCCGTATCTATTCGACACAATAGTTGTGCAACTGTTGGGATGGAACCGCTTTGGAGAGTCTCCGATAGAAGTTGTAACGGTGTCAAGATTTACTTGGTGGTCTCGTGTTCGGTCCCTGGTGGACAGTGACGGCGATTAGAGGGGCGTGGGGGCAGTTGCTCCCTCCCCCGCCCTTATTTTTGGTACTTTTTAACCCAGCACTAAGGTCTCTTAGTGTTAGGCCTTGTCTACCAAGAGAGCAAAAATTGTCCTTGCCCTCCAGTTTTGCCACCCAATCGCCTTACTGCTGGTGGAGACACTTTGCGTAGTGGTTCGAGTCCTACATTACACTTGATTAGGGTTTGATAGAGGTGATCCTTTCTACGGACGCCCAAATGCCAACTTCCCTTCCACGTAGTAAACCTGAAATGCATTTTCCAGACTAGCCAGGCTCTGCTGTCTGGACTTACTAACTAACTCTCTAGCCTTCCTAAACCCGAAGGTTCATAGCTGCAGAAACACAGGCCTTCCATCCGTCCCTATCTTGAGCAAGATATGTATACTCTTTTCCATCCCTACCGATTTCCTTGAGGTCTATCTCAACGTTGTCCCTCCATCTTCGTCTTGGCTTTCCTACAGGTCTCTTATCATCAGGTTTCCCAACAAGACTCCTGTAAACTCCTTTCCTCTGCCATTCGTGCCACATGGCCTGCCCACCTAAGTCTTATTGATTTAATTATTCTAATAATATCTGGACATGAATACAAATTATGTAGTTCTAAATTATGTAACCTTCTCCACTCACCTGCCTCCTCATCCCTTTTAGGTCCAAAGATTTTCCTAAGGATCTTATTTTCAAATACTCTCAATTTATGTTCCTCTTTCAATGTAAGAGACCAAGTTTCACACCCATATAATACTATTTGTGTTTTTCTGATTGTTCCTTCATCCATTTCATCAATTCTACACAATTCATCCTTATCTTTACGATTATCCAAACGTGGCAGAACAGTCAAACAAATCAATCAATCAACCAGTCTAGATTAGCCTGTCTGAATAAGAAACGCACTTTAAAGAAAACCATGACTTTGACTTAGGTTAGACAAAACCAGCTACAAGTAATTAGGGAACCGGTAGTTTTAGACTTAACATATATACTGCCTCAAGATGTTGCGCTCGCCTACTTAACCTTCGGCAACTTTTTGGGTTCTTCAATGCTCCTAATGTCTTTGAAAATGTCAGCATGTATCATTGGAGGAAGGGAAACAAGTGAGTACGTTCGTTTATTTGAAAAATTTAGAACATAACGTTAAATGTGTACAGGCTCCAATTGTACAAATACTCCAAATATGATTTTCTATTGCCCTAATAATAAACTGCGTAAATAATGTCAGTTTCAATACAGCTAGATGTTTTACGTAAACAAATTCAATAGCGACAAAAAATTTGGAAAGCAACATTTATTTCTTTGGTGATTTTTACATTTTTAAACATAATTGAAAAATAATTGATTTCCTTCATGCCTCGCACATTCCTACCTTCCCTCTGTAATAAATTCTGACGGGCATATTTTGAAATACGAAAATTTAAGTGCAACTCACTTACCTTAGTTTTCTGCGTGAAAATAGCCTTTCTTTAAGTTCTCTAGCAACGTCCGTTTCCATGGTCAACAACAAACTGCAAACTCGAAATAATTCTTATACCTGTAAACATTTTATTAAAACAACCACGCGGCCCCGTGGTGGACTGGTTATCACATCGCGCTACGACGCCAGGGGTCCCGGGTTCGAATCCCGGCCTGGGCATGGATGTTTTGGGCGTGTCCATTCATCAATTTCATCATATCATCACTCATCACCATCATCGCAAATTAGCCAAAAGAGGCATAAAAAGTCAAGTAAAATAAAGCAAGTCAATCAAACTAAATAGAGGGCTTCCCGTTGGTGGAGTGTTAGCGTCGTCGCCTTGTAATCAAGGGACCACTGGTTCGATACCCTGTGGAGGCACATAGTGCGTGCAGATCCCACTTTAACCCTGCGTCATCCGCGTCCTCATAGCAGCACAAATGTCCCGCGTGCGGCACTCGGTGCCGCCTCATCAAAACCAACGTTATTTACGTGAATTATTGATGCAAATCGAGGTTGAATTACACTAGCACTTACTGGAAATTAGCAGAAATATACATGAGCGGAAACATGTCCATTTCGAACATTTTTATTAGCTATTAGGAGACAAGTGAACAAAAATGACAGAGTCTCATAATTACAAGCTTAGACTCTTGAAGCAAATGCATCAAAATATCATTCTAAAAGTAATTAAAACTTTTGAATATAATGAAGGCACTAAAAAGTGAACTCACCATTCACAAAAATATCAAAGTATTTTCCAAAACTTTTCAACATATTTTTCAAAAAATTCAACGTATTTTTTCAGTTTTTTTAAAATTTCAAATCGAATTGAAATTATACAACTTATATGGGCTTAGAAATGTTTTTGTCAAAATATCTCTGACTAGCAGAAAAAACAATGGAATGTAGAAAACACACCTCGAAGAAACTTACAAAATATTTTTAAAATGTTCAAATCTCAATTTGTTTCTTGTACTCTTACGAGGTATACGTAAGAAAAGATAGTATACCGACTCAAATATAAGGAACCGAATGTTGTCACTTTTCAATATTCTTATTTTGGTAACTCCGACATTTCGTATGGGTACTGCAATGGTTTCTGCATACAAATAATTTGCATTCCGAACAGCGTACCGTGGTTTTGTTCTTATTTCCACCAAATTCATGACTGCCCTGCTGTGATTTAAGTTAGGAAACGTCCCGCGCGCGGTACTGAGTGCCGCTAAAGGGAGACCGGTCACTTGAGGAGCGTGTAATCAACTGAAAGAACGGCAGAAAAAAGGTGCCAACGCCTCTATGTTTTCGGGAAAATAGTGAAGATAAGTTTACTTGATGCTATCCCGACCATTATTGCCCTGATGAGGAAAATAATTCAAAATTTTAAAAAAGGCGGCAGTCAGTGCCGGCGCGCGGGTTACGGAGGGTTAAACTGTAGGTCCAGTCCCGATTAGCCTTTCTGTGCATAAAGTGGACTTAATTCAACATTAAAACAAAATAGCTAGTTACTGCTATGTACCATTTCTTGTAATAAAATATGAGGCTGTGCATGGATTAAGGGTAAGCACCTGGATTGTCTCTATATTTCTTTCTTAGCCTCTCCCTTCTACTTGCATTCGTACCTGTTTTCACTTTCTAATCTTTCTATACCACTTTCTCTGCCTTTATTCCTCTCTCTCCCTCTCTCTCTCTCTCGTTTTCTTTTATCCCTGTATGTGTGTGCCTCTGTGTGTGAGTTTTTGAGACGTGCGTACAAATGTCCTTCTCTATTTCGGAGGCAATCTCTACCTACAAACCGTGCTATAGAAGGCATCTCGAGAACCATCTCCTTGCAAACTGCCTGGTTGCAGACAGGAATGTCGCACAAACTACAGCTCCACAAGACAATATATATCGCGATTTGAATATAATATAAGATGTGCGATCTATTGATACACTGCTAGACTCACTTCTCCCCTCACTGCACGCCACTTGGTAGAGCCGTCCTTAACCCCCAACCCCAACCCCAACCCCCCCTCCACTCCACCCTGATCCCTTACGACTTTACTCGCCTCGAATTGAAATGAATAATATTATCATCCTTGCTTGACTAAAATTCCCATTCGTAAAGTCCCTATTAATATTCTCTGAATTAAGTAAATACACGTCCCGTGTTTGATACCCAGTGAATACACATTGCATCGAATCCCCCCTTTAAATTGTAGGTACCGTCCCGATTAGCCTTACAGTGCATAAAGTGGACTTAAAACAACAATTTAAAAAATATTAAATATTTTCCACCGCACCCAGCATACGCTGTGACGCAATAACCTTAATTGTGCCCATATTCCCCACATGCCCATTTTCCCGCTACTTCCCTTACATTTTTACGCATTCGTGTTCAATAATTTTACACAGAAATACACATGGCAGTCACATTTTGGGCGTGTTTACATTATAGAGCTCTACACCTTTTGCATGAGCTTGCCTAGGCTGGGGTTGGAGCACGGTAACGTATACTCTGTCCCCGGAATCTGTGGAGGTAAGTCCCTCAAAGAGGCAGAGAAGGATTACTACTTGCGCAGAACGTATTCCCGTTCGTGCTCCAGAGATACCCCAGCCAGATGGAAAGTAGAAATTGCGTAAACGAAAAATATGGTTGGTTGGGAAATGTAACAATTTTGAATGAATATTTTCTGTATTGTACACTCTTTTCGGGAACTCGCCTTTCTTTTTAACACTAAATGAAACAACTGTCGGTACGCCATTGACCTTTTGAAATTTTCTAAACATTTATTACGACCTTTTCCCGTGACAAGTCTTACTAAGCGACGTAACTTATATCAAACCTCTAACTCGCCTTACCCTTCTGATAATGAAAATCCATCATCTTCCAGCAGCGTAGGAACACTATGTTGTGGATTTATCTGTAAATATAAACATTAATCATACCTTCGTGCTAGAATAACATACAGTTTATATTACATTGAAGAGTGATACAGAGGGAAATCTGCAAAAGCTCTAATTTTCCACCTCTCCACACTGACCAAAGACCCGATCATTCAACGACAATGCTGCATACCACAGAGAATAGTATTATTCTTTTAACTGCATACCGCTGAGTATGCACTTCCTCTGGGGACTTTCCATGGAAGGTAGAGGCTTTAACCTCTCGTTGAGAGGTCCGAAACAAAGGATGTTGAGAACAGTATAAAACGTCCGGAAAGGCAAAACTCTCGCTCAGTTGTTAGTAAGAATACATCGAGTATAGTGGGTACGGAAGCGTGGAAGTTCGAGGATGTGACTGTCTTCTACATTCACAAATAACTAAAATTTACTTGATTTATATTGCGTACAAGTTTATAAAATTAACAGGGAACTATTTAGATTAAGAGCGCTGTATCAATGTCGATATTTGATTTACGTTGTTGATTTCGATTCGTTTTTGTTATATGTAAGAAGATTGACTTAAAATGACTTGTGTCAGAAATCGAAAATTAGTTTATATCAAATGTTATAAAGTGAAATAATATTTTGGAAGTTGAGTTGTGTGGTTTAATTCTTGCAATGTAAGTATAATAACATTATGAAAACCAGTTGAGCGCTGAGGGCTTGCAATTTAATTTAAAAATTGTGTTAAAGTCTGCTCATCCTTTGCGTACATTATATATTCAGTAGAAGTATCGTTGCAAGGAGGCGTATAACTTAAGGCGCGTGACGCCTCAGTAAGTTGCACCTCGAACCCAGGACTTTACATCGATCTTGATCACGGTCGGGTCTAGTTAAGTGTGGAGAGAGCTTCGTTCTGGTATTCCTCTTCTATGCTCTTCTTGACAGAATAGGCAAATTACGTTATAAAATGAAAACCTCTTGCACTGCATAATTTGCTAAATCCCTTTTGACTCAACGATCCCCAAGCTAATTAAACCAAGCCACACTTCAATATAGTGTAAAAGACTTGTAAATTACATGTAACATATTGATCTAATCAAGGCCTGGGCAACTAGTCTTAATTGATTGATTGACTTGTTTTATTTTACTTCGCTTTTTGTGCCACTTTTGGCTAATTTTCGAAGATAGGGATGAGTGGTGACTACGAAATTGATGAATGGACACTCACAAGTATCTATGCACAGGCCGGGATTCGAACCCGGGACCACTCCGCCACGGGGGTTGGCAACTCGTCTTAATTGCCGTAACCAGAGACTGACGGAATAAACACGGACTATGCTATGAAATTACACAAACTTATACACGCTCAAATTTAAAGGCACCCCATAATAAAAATTACGAAAATTATGCTGATTTTGAATTGTTTAATGGTCAGTTTAAAATATATTTGTCCCTTAGAAAACAAACATCATTCTACATCCCAAGATGACAACACCATGCAACAATGAGATGATTGAAATTTAAACTATGTATGAATTCTTGTTAATTCCTGGGTTCAAATCCCGGCCTGGGTGTTTGCGATTGTCCATTCATCAATTTCATCGTGTCATCATCACTCATCCCCATCTTCGCAAATTAGCCAAAAGTGGAACAAGAAGCTATCATGTATTGATTCGCCATGCTCTTTTTTTTTTAGCATTTTTAAATTTATATTTCTCAAGCAACTTGTTTGTTTTCGGTTCATAAATATCAACGAGTTCTGTCAGCAAAACCTCGACAGGAAAAATACTTCGATCATTTGGAGCTAATTTAATATACAATGCCTCATACGCATTATTTCCAATCACTGATAACAATAAATGAACCTTTTTATCTTCTTTGACTTCTTGTGCTTTTAGAAATGAATCAAATCTTCGTACATAAGCTTTTATATTACTTCCTACCTCATAGGACTCGAAGAATGGCAACGTATTCATTTTTCGAACTTCTAAGATTTGAATCTTCTATTCAACTACAATAATCGTATTAATTGTTAAACTTGCAAATGTATCCAATCCATCGTCGCCACTTGTCATATGTTGATTCGAAGAACTTATTCAATGAAACACTTAGGTTCGCACATTTTTATATTCACTCCATAACACATGTATAAAAATCAACAACAAGTAACCTTAACAACAATATATATATAATTTGAAATTTATGGCTGTTTCAGCCCATGGCTTCATAATTTAACTTCCACTAATATATAACAAAAGCTAATTAAAATAAAACAAATCAATCAATCAATCAAATGACATCATGTTAAATGTTCAATATTTACTTTTGTATGCAAGATAGCTAATAAATGGTGCGTGATTTTTATACATTTTAAGTTTGATGTGTAAAATAACAGCAATGTATAACAATGCGATGAAATAAAGATGATTGCCTTTTAGCCATGGCCGTCAGGAAGGGGGTCGAACTGGTCTGTGGATCCCCCCTGGAAATTGGCATTGGAGATACGAGAAAGCAGAAAGTTTGTTAATTGTATTGTTAAAAACAGAAATAAAGTTCATGTAGTTAGCATTCGAACAGAATAATCAAAGTAAAAATGCATTGGATCGAAAACATTGAGTGAAAAATACAGAAACAAGGTTATATTCTACCATTTCATCCAAAGAACAAATTGTTTCACAGTTTTAAAAATTGTAATAATTACAGTTGTAGGTGAGAGGCCACACAACACACTTTATAAAAAACATCCCCCTAACAAAATTAGACCTTTTTCTTGAACGAAAAATGCAAAGGTTAATATCAAAATGCATTCAGATACTAACTGCATAAAATGCAAAATAAATAATGGAAAATGGTTGTGCTGGTATTCACTCGTTTGGTGGATCGAGTTTCCCCATTTACATAATAATAATAATAATAATAGTAATAATAATAATTAGTATTATTTCGAATAAAATGTATTATTGTTAGTTTGTAATATTTATTTTTATATAAGAACATTTATAACCGTAGTAATAACACTTATTATTTATCTACTATTCAACTTCTATCATTAGCCGACCGCCCTGCAAAAATTTATGGCGACGCCCATGCTTTTAGCCCATCTAGCATTCCCGATTTTAGAAGTTCAATGTTCACTTCTGTATGGAATGGAGTACGTAGTGTGGAAAACGGCACTGTTCTGGGCTCTCTGACGGGTTTCAATCAGATATGATACCGGTAGAGGCGCTGGTGTCGGTCCCGCTGCATGATATTTGTCTGCTTATAATGGAAGTAAATGAAGTTTTTGCTGCAACGTCTGATTCTTTTACAAGAAGCATTTCCAAGAATGTGAAAATTCCTATGATATTTGGTACAGTGATTGTGAATATATTAACGAACATTTTAGACAGTCGACCACGTCCTGTTATCGTTAGTTTCATTAAAAATACAGAAGAAAATATACGCTCTTGGTAACTAAATTTTTGTGTATGAATTAGGTTCATTATTATTATTATTATTATTATTATCATCATCATCATCATAATTTCTTTTAAAGATATACACACTGAAGAATTTGTATTTATGATATTTACTGTATCTTTTCTTCCGCTTGAAACTAATCGCGGCGATGATGATTGCATGAAACGACAAAGGGAGACCCACAAAATTTCCTTAGTGTCATTGACATGAGTAAGAAAACTTTCAGACCACTGGAACAAGCTATACGGGATGCTCACACTGATGTGACTAGTGACACAGACACTTCCAGACTGTAAAATAGCATTCATTGCGCATGAGGGTCCAAACAGCAAACGACACGTTCATATGGCGTATTCGCGTGCTACTTGTTACTTCGGTCGGAAAGACGACGCGCCACATGGGAAGTTCCAAACTAAGTGACAAGCGACATGGTGCCTTCAGTCTATTAGCAAGTGTTCGCTGCTAATTGTGCGAACAACAGATCTAGGCGACACGATAAACCGCACGTTACTACAACAGATCTAGGCGACACGATAAGCCATGCGTGTTGCTTTGTCGCTTCTGTGTCGCTCAAACTCGGCCATTTCCTCAATACCTTGCAACGTGTTGCCGTGGTTTGATGTTCACGCATGAGCGATGCAATGAGTATCTTGCTTTAGGGAGATTGCGCACCAAAGCGGCACGCGACGCTTATCGCTTGAGGATTTCACCAACCGAACGCTGGCCTGTGCTGCCTGTCATGCTGCTAAGATGTGAAATATTGCTCTTGATTGGCTTGTTTCCAAGCGACATGTGTCGCGTGACATGTGTCGCGTGTTGACTTGGACAGAAGGACCCGTATCGCTTTGGTGTGAAATCCCCGTACGTTTGTGGAATGTCGCTTTGGTCTAAAATCTCCTTGAGGAAACAGTGCAGTCAGAGCGTGTGTCCCTACGGTTCGAAAGGCTGCATTGATTAACGACTGCTCGCTATCAAGCGACACTTGTGGTTTGTCGCCTCGGTATGAAATATCTCTCAGGATACTATTTATATTCTAATAACTCTAGTACACAATACAACACCTCACGTCCGGAATCACATAGCGATGTTTCTTCTCGTGTTACGCATGCTATTTACTTATTAATTTTATTTTACTTTCCTTTCCAAATTAATGCCATTCGTGACTCCAAATCACTCCACAAATAACTCTGTTTCCATCAATTCACGTAACGTCTTTCAAGACAAACAAGTCTACGCAATATATTCCAGAAACTAAGCCGCTTTACTTTCATAAGAAAATTAACAGCGATACTGATCGCACTGCCATCTACGTTGTCATCCGTCTCGGAACTAGTATCTTGGATCGTTTTCCACACTACGTGTTCAAGGCACTATAGTTGAGGTACATTGCGTAGGCCAGATACGCTACTTAGAGATTCGTGATCTCACAATTAACCTTTCTAATAGAAATGCCGAACTTCTCACAAGGCTTAATAACAATAATTTGCTGATTTCCAAAAATTAAATTAGAAAATGTTGTGCAAGTTTCATCAATTATTAACTGTACTGCATTTTTAATACTTGAAATAACAACTTCATAATCAAAATTATCATTCATAACAAACAATTGCAACTGAAATTGAAATAATAAAATGATTTATCTCAAATACCGTCAACATTATTCATTTCTCGATATAATTACTCTAATCTAAACAATAATCTTCGTCAATTAGTATGATTTTTGTTGTCACCTCTTTTTATTAAATGTATGTAATTTAATTAAAAACATATGGCTGTACCATGCGTTTGATTTAACAATGGCAATAACTATTGGAAATCCCTGTTTTTGTGACGTTGGTATCTAACTAACTACAACTACGAAACTTAAATAAAATGAAGTGTACATCTAACTATTCAACATAAATCATACCACCGTAACTGGGTCTACGTGCTAATAGTCAATGTGAACGTGGAAAGATTCCATCTGGTTGGAACGAGCAGTTTACACTCTGGAGAGAGGAAGTCACGTGAGACGATGCAGAAAACACAAGCTCTGTATACTCTGTCCCGGGTATATCTGAAGCAAACAAACGAAAACAAGTCTCTGCGCAAGTAGTGACCCGAGAGGGCTCCACCAATGAACACGTGAGAAGGAACGGGATTGTGTGGAGGGGGTAAAGCGGTAAAGCAACTGCTGTTACCAGCCTTCGCAGCTGCGTGTACTGCTTTGCTCTGTCCACTCGATCCCTCCCGCCCCTTCTCTGCCGCTATGCGTGGCCTTGTTCAACAGATTCCGGGAACAGAGTATAGAAATAGACCTCTAATTTCTTTGCTGTAGGTGCCGAGTGATATTTATCAAAAGTAACACTGTCCAACAATGATTTTGTTAAAAGTAAAATTTCAACCGTTCTTTATGTTTTGCCACCTGCTGATTCCGAAAATGAAGTCAGAAATTGTCAATCACCCACCATTTTTTGTAACAATAAAAATATAATCCTGCATTATTATTGCAGCATGCAGTCCATAATTAACTGATTGGTAGGCAATATTTAAAATATTTTTATGTCTTTGCTCCAACAATACACTAGTAACTTTATGCCATTGATGTCTGCATGAATGATAACAATTAAACTTGTTAAACAATCCGACTGACAAAATTTGACAATGATTAACTTTTCAACACAATGCTGTGATTTAACTGTTATGTCTACTTCTCATTTCAATAGCAAGTTGTCTGGAGGAAAGAAGCTCTCCTGAGTGTTCTTCAGTTCCAGTGAGTGTTTCGAAGCAAAGATAGAATCATGTCAAGAAGTTGCGTAAAACACAGGAACAATTTTTGTTATATCTGTGGTGAGTTGACCTTAAAAGCAAATAGGAGAACATTTACTCCTCGTGTAAGAAAAGCTTATGAGTGTTACTTTGACAATAAGATAGACGAAAACAAGAAATTGGCCCCTGATATCTGTTGTGCGAACTGTGTAACGCTTTTGAGTAGTTGGCTGAAATGATCTCGTCATATGTCTTTTGGAATTCCTATGATATGACGGGAACCTAAGGATCATATAACAGACTGCTATTTTTGCTTCACAAATATATCTGGGATAAATTCGAAATCAAGGCAAACAGTGAAATATCCATCACTAGAATCATCAACTCGACCGATGGACCTGGAGTTACTATACCTGCTCCACCAGATCACATAAGTATAACGGAAGAAAGTGAAAGTGTTCCTAACAAATGTAGCGAATTGCATAATGATCCTGATTTTGTGGGGAGTGTTTCAACAGCTGAACCTCACTTAATAACTCACGAGGGTCTTAACGATTTAGTTCGAAATCTAGAGTTAAGTAATGGTAAAGGAGAACTGCTTGCATCGCGATTAAAAGGATGGCATTTGTTGGAGAGTGACACTAGTTACTTTTTTCCGGCAACGCCAAAAAGACTTCGTAGATATGTATGCTGAAGATAAGGACCTTGTTTTCTGTTGTAACATCTATGGCCTATTAGAGTCACTAGGTGTTGTCCATAAAAGTGAAGACTGGCGTTTGTTTTTAGACTCTTCGAAAACAAGTTTGAAAGGAGTGCTACTGCACAATTGAAATAATTATCCAAGCATTCCCGTAGCATATTCCTGGGGCATGAAGGAAAGTTATGAAAACATGAAACTGTTATTAACAAATATCCAGTACTATAAATACTCTTGGCAGATATGTGGAGATTTTAATGTTATTGCTATCTTCTTAGGATTGCAACTAGGTTACACCAAATTTTGCTGTTTCCTGTGTAAATGGGACAGCAGAGATAGAAAAAATCATTATGTTAAAAAGAACTGGCCGAAGAGAGAGTCACTCATCGCAGGACAGGAGAATTTTGTTCATCCACCACTTATAAGTTCAGACAAAATCTTACTGCCTCCTCTCCACATAAAGCTTGGTCTGATGAAGAATTTTGTAAAAGGAATGGACCGCGAGGGTCAGTGGATTTATGTTCTTCAAAGAGAGGTTTTCGCGAATTTCTGAGGCGAAACTAAAAGAGGGAATATTTGTTGGCCCTCAAATCAGGAAACTAATGAAAGATAATGATTTTGAAAAGAACCTAAATGAGCTGGAATTGGCTGCTTGGCAATCTTTCAAGGAAGTTCGCATAAATTTGCTCAAAAACAACAAGTCAGAAAATTACCCAGAACTTGTCAGTAATTTGATTCAGAACTATCATGCTCTTGGGTGTAATATGTCTCTGAAGATACACTTTTTAGACTCCCACCTCGTTTCTTCCCGCAAAACCTTGGTACAATGAGCGACGAACATGAAGAACATTTTCACCAGGATATTGGTGAAATGGAAAGGCGATACCAAGGAAAATGGACTCCAAATATGTTGACAGATTATTGCTGGACGCTAAAAAGAGATGTTCCTCAGGCAAAGTACAGACGAAAATCAAGGTCGAAGACATTGTAGATATGCCATTGTAAATAATATTGCATCGTATCACTATAAGGCTATAAAAGATTTGTATGTACCTGATATTTTGTATGTACTCTGTTACTCAAATTTCATGGGTGATGGATAAATTCTGTAATTAGATTTGAAATCAGCACATCAAATTCAATTAGAATCACCCCCAACTTCTCTTTTAACAGACAAAAACTTCAATTTTGTTGGACAGTGTAATCAACGTGTGTAACTTAAAATACGAGACAAGGATACATTGAATCTTTTCATACACAAAATGTAACCGCTCATACTGTTTGTTAAATTAAGTCGTCAGAGGTGACAAAATGATTATTTCTTTTTATTGAACGTTTATTGATAGTAAAAGTCAGGCGTCGGGCAAACAGACTTAAAAGTTTTGAATTTGGGAAAGAAAATTAAAGGATGCATCTTATAAAACATGCTTCAATGTCACAGCTCCGTAGCTACATATTTTGGCGCCATGGACAGGATTGTGCTTTGACGCCCCCTTCCCTTACTACCAAGCACCGATATTTTATGTGCGTCCTTTGATAATTTCTTTTCATCCTACAAATTTTGAAATGAGTAAACAAAGAAAACTTGCGACGGGTTCAAACGGGTGAAAAAAAATAATTTGTTCAAACTCTTCAAATTTTATTATTCACCAGCAGTATTCAGTAGCGCATGAGTCTCAGGATCTTATTGAGACGGTTTTTCCGTTGAATACTTCTTTTTAAGAGAAGTTCAAAAAAAAAAGTTTAAGATCTACATTTTTAAAAGAAAAATCCACAACAGTATTAACTGACCACTGAGTCTCAGGCCCTTAATGAGACCATACGACACGGGTGAGGTAGCCCCCAAACCCAGCAACGTCACAAAATACTCCACCACATCATTTATCCAAAAATAGCCAACATTCAAAACTCACTTTTCAACGGTATTTTGTGGGTCCCACTCAGTAACGCTTGGAGCGATGTCTGAAGGGTTACAGAATTACAAAGCACTTTAATAAAGGAATACAACAACAAAATGAGTACAATCAACTGCAGAATACAATGTTCACCTTAACTGATTTATTGCGCATGGAATATGAGGAATTCCTTGAACATCCTGTTCAAATTTGGAAGGATAAAGCTCAGACACTCTTCCCACTTAAGATAAGAGAGGCATTCATGGGTTCCCTTTGAAAATTTCACAAAATACTAACCAAACTTTTATCTTTGAAATTTGCCCCTTAAAGGTTATGCAAACGGATAAACATCTAATTGTTTAGTTAAAATTTGCAAGAGAACATAAGTGACATCCGTTGACTTTGTCTTATGGATAACCAGCAAATTCAACACGCCAGGGAGAAGTTTACAAATATCCCTACTGCACCTATATCACCACTTACCTCCTTGAATAGTATGCAATCAGATATGCATTCAAATAACTACTCAATTATTCATATATCCGCAGTATACACATGAAATTCCTCCCAACTGGACGAGAATCTTACAAATTAGTGCACAAATAATAAGATATAAACACTCTCTGGGTGATGTGAGCTGTTTGGAGGTTAAAACTGAACACGAGTGCATATGTAATATGTATATTTGTTTATTGTGAACAATCAACTTGAAAATTGTCTAACGAAATTCTAATGAATGAATTTTCACAAACCAGAAAAAATACACCATGAAAGAAAACTACATGTTCGTCTTCAAATACTTATGTACTCAAGTGTACAGTTGATATATTAATGTTCTTGAGAATTAACTTTGAAAGTGCCACATACAATTAGGCCAGAATACCATGACTTATGGTAAAGATAATATAAATCCTGTATAAAACTTACAACTACTTCACACTACTATTATAAAATAATATTGTACTTTAGTGTACACATCAATCAACGAACAATGAATTTCAATATGGTCACAGACAACCTGGCCTAGATACCGAATCTAATGATCTGATTTGTTTAATACACAATGTTTATTATTAATGGTTTTCTTGTCACAAATATGTTAAAATTCTTTTGTACTTGACCATACAAATAAATGTCTCAATACATTATTTAAAGTGAATAGATCACACACTTTTGGACCAGGATACAAAGTATCACAGAATTGCATGAAGTCTTTGTCATTCACTAAGTGTGATATTTAGATATCGATTCGTGATGACTAATCTTGCATTTGACGTCTTACCAAATGTAGAGAAACGAAAGTCATACACAACATCCAAAGCCTGTGATTCTCAAAACGAATGACGTCCTTCAAACAAAGCACTTTTAACGTGTAGCCTACAATGATACACGACAGGTACCAGTAGGCAATGCATTATCCAACATTTATGAAAAGCAACATGCTTCATAATCTGATTTATATAATCCTGCACTGGCATTAAATATCATCACGATTCCTTTTCTGATTTTTCTCAATGAAAGCTATTGCAGCTGATCGCGTTCTGGTTTGGATCTCTCATGACCATGCAAATACAGTAAGAATGCTAAAGGCAGCCATTACTCGGTATCCAACTTGCACGTACACATGCAGAAAAGCTCGTTTTTGCTTCACAATACACTTTTCGAATTTCACTTGATAATGGTAAACATTGGTCGACACTAGTACTTAACTTTGGGCTCGTGTTGGCATTATGTTTTCTCGTTGTAATAGAGTAGAAGAAAATTTCGTACCTCATGTATGGAAGTATGGCGAAATCGACGAAACTAAACGGTGAATACATTCTTTTCTCAGAATATGTAGTGCACGACCTACCTCATTGGTTTTTCATGTCCGTTACCATCTCCACAATATACATGTCGGACCGATATGCCGATTTATGTCATAAGTGTCTTTACGTGTCAAAATATTGGTGTTATATGTGGGATAAGATTATATATTTGTCAAAAGGATTGTTCTTAGACATAGAAGCCTATCGATTACTATATTTGCTCACAGGTGGCAGCTGTATATGGTACAGCCCAAAGTTATTAGAAGTACAGCCGGCTGAGATGCTCTTTGGTACAAAGAATACTCAATAGGTGTCATCAGTTCAAGCTTGACATCATAAGAGCATAATTAATGTTTTGTTCGTTCAACTGCTTATAAATGTTATTTTAATTCAAGGAATATTAATGTCTAAATAAGATAACTTATCTTTAAAATATGAACTAAATTAGAATTTCGAGATGCGACTTGACAAGAGCGAAGGTAGACAACGGAGGACGGGAGAACTGAATCGTCTTCAATGAACTGGTAAAAGAACGGATCAAGGAACTCATTGGGGTATAAGGAAAACAATGGAGGATGGGTGAACGGAATCGTTTTCCAGGAATCGGGTGCATGGAACGGATAGAGGAGCTGGTCATGAGGAAGCAGGGAGAATGGACGTTGAAATTTAGCGAGCGGGAAGAATTTATGGAAATTGCAGTTATCCCTGGATTATAAGTCAATCGGATTAGCTCGTTATGTACGCTATAGATTGCGGAGTGTGATATTCAACGAACATTTATGCGAACGTTCGTGTGATGACGGATATTTGAGTAGGTTTGATTGATTGATTGATTTAGTTTATTTTACTTCGCGTTTTGTGCCTCTTGGCTAATTTGCGAAGATGGGGATGAGTGATGAAATGATGAAATTGATGAATGGACATTCACAAACAACCAAGCCCGACCAGGATTCGAACCCGGGACCCTTGGCGTCGCAGGGATATTTGAGTAGGAACACATCCGTTATGGACTTTGGTGGGAAACCGTTGTGATATGTAAGTACGCATTACTATATTCCATTCGAGTGACAATCGTGGGATTGAACTTGAAACTTGGATAAAGCGATGTTTCAGCACTTCCATTGTAATGCTAACATTCGTGTGATGTCAGTCATGGCCATGATTCGCGAGTTCACCTACCCGCAAAAGTGGCGGGAACATAGCGCGTAGCAAAGCCATCTTGGGGGAAATTATTGACTAGTCAAAAATGAAAGTAAAACGGCAGTAATTGTAATCGACTTCAAGTATTTATGCACGGTGCATTTATTTTCAATGTATACTTCTGTAGAAGATGTTCCGTATAAATGGAGCCAAGTTCATGTCGAATATTTTGGTATACAGACGTCGGCTGTGCAAGGGTGACAAAATTCCTCGACTGTTAAAACCAGTTTTATTTGCCTAATATTTGTTTGACGGAAAGTCCTATCAGAGTGTCAGAATTGAATTCCTACTAGGTTATTCCTTTGTGTCATGCTCCATCAATATCAAATACATGTATATTATTGTGTGTTGTAATAAGAATGACACTTTATTAAGAGTTCTATACTCGCACAGCCCAACCTGTGTTGATAAAAATTCTGTGAGCTATTGCTTATCGTGTAGGTGAATTTAAAAGTAATGATTGGCAAATGTCAAAGATGGCATGGATGAATATCATTTAGCGACGGCTGTAGACTTGTAAATAATATAAACACGCTTTCTTGATGTTGAATAAAAATATATAGTTTGGATCTATGATTTTGCGTTTGAGCCCTTAAAGATCATGCAGTGTGTAGTTGGTTAGTTATATGAGTATTAATGTCAATATTCCTTTCCAGAGAGAGGGAATGTTCGTGCTTCAATGGTCACTGCGGTTAATCTTCGTGCTTGTTTAAATATGAACATATAAAAGGGGTAACTGTAAAACTAAGGAATTTGTACGGGTCTGTTTCTTGAGATGAGTTGGAACGCAGGTGACGTCGGAAGGCAGAGGCATGTTGGGTGAATAGTGTAACATATAGTTTGTCCCTATCTCGTAACCTTTTACTAAGCGTGTGAACCTCGAAAGGTTCGGGGATCGAACCTGGAGCCCTTTTGATGAATGTAATTCTTACCA
The DNA here is from genome assembly GCF_977018435.1 of Lepisma saccharinum. Classification (NCBI taxonomy): domain Eukaryota; kingdom Metazoa; phylum Arthropoda; class Insecta; order Zygentoma; family Lepismatidae; genus Lepisma; species Lepisma saccharinum. The sequence goes on from NC_139254.1 coordinate 42,882,930, forward strand.
TTGGGGGTTAGCGGTAGCCCGTAAGCTCTCACTTGGCTGCATCTGCTAACTGCGGGAGGTACCTAAATAAACTTAAATTTAGAGAACCCTTTAAAGAATGGCAACTCTCTTGTATTTGGGCTATAATTACCTAAAGACTGCAAAGGCAAGGATGGCATTAGAAAAGCATGTTACCTGTCTCGCTCTTGAAGCGTGGATCTAAGAGTTTCTAAATTAACTCTCACTCGCTTGATGAAATTCGTCTCTTAAATTCTCTCAGCTTCGCACCACTTCACTCCCAAACAAGTTTCTAAAATTCACGTTCACTGTTCAGAACCCAGCCTGAATCTCCTTCAAAATGAAACTCACTCTCCTCTCTCCAAAACGCAAAACCCCTTTCTTACTATCGAACCACTCTCCTGTTCTCTACCTTTCCTAACCCCAAGACCAACTGTCTCGAGCAAGATGCAACTTGCATCCCCCTGATCCAAACTCCTCCCCTTTTTCTCTCTCATCCCATTTTCCTCTGCAAAATACTGGCGAATGCTTTTCGCTGAGCTGGCCCTGAAGTTAACACATTCCTTATATTTCCTACCAGGCTACCTAGCTAAACGTAACTCAGTAGACCCAAATAGACAGTTCTGCAACCGAAAATGAGGCTCGAAGTGAGGCTCGGTGAGGCTCGCCTTAATGGTTTTCTCTTGTAAGGCATAAGCCTCATTTTCTCGCAGTGTTGCCAACACCTACCTACACCCCTTCTTCTTCTTACTTGGCAAGGGCTACTACCTTTTTTTTTTAGGCTTAGCCAATGTATATACTGGCGTAACATACACACACTGGGCAAGGAGAGCCGGCAACAAACACACACTGCCGTAAAAGAGAGAGAGATGGATGGATGGATGGCAGCACAGTATATGTGTGCGTGTGTGTGCGTGTGTGTGTATAATATGTAGCATTATTAACTAGAGAGTGTTGGCAAACCACCTGCAACTAAAAAAAAAGAGATGTCAACGTTGCTGTAAGATGAAGAGAGAGAGAGATTTAAAAGACCTATAGCTGGCAACAGTGGTGTGCGATGTCCTCCCTCTTCTGTGCAAATATGACATTATGATGTTACTGTAGTTTTTGAAGAGGATTACGAGTTAACTAAAAAAACCTGCAACTATAGAGAGACTCGACCGACGCACTAAACCCGACCTCTCTACGACTATTCGTTCAAAGTTTTGCGAGAGTGGGTTAACTTCTTACCCCTTGACCCCAGGACCACCAAAACTTTGTATACGTATTCTACACCTCCAAAATAGACAAGGGGTATCTAACGATACCGGATGGGGGTGTTTTTCGATATATTTTTTCGATAACTCTTACCATTTTCGAGATATTTGCAATTTAAGATTTTTTAACGCTGTGGACTTAGAAAATTTTCGATTGATGAAAAAAAATTGGTTCCATGACGACCTATGTTTATTTTGGTATGGGAGGACAGAGGACACCGAGACTCGACCGACGCACTAAACCCGACCTTTCTACGCGTACTCTACGTCACCAAAAAAAATCGACAAGGGGAGATTTTTCGATAACTTGCACTGTTTCCAAGGTACTTAGGTTTTTTTTTGATAGACGACAACGACGGAGTCATCAATGAGTAAACATCCGTGAACTCGGTGAACAAGTCAACTTTTTCAGTACGTCAATATTTTTTTTTCTTATTTCTTAGTGAATGGGTTAGGTGACTTGCAACGACGAAGGCCTTCTAGCAACACGTATAAATAACATACCTGAAAATTGTATCGCTATATACTAGACTTTTTTGGTTTGTGTGATCTGAGAAAGCAATGGCATCCACCACCAGTTTCAATCGTAAAAATGATAAAACTGAATGTGTTACTTGTGGGAAGCTAATCTCAAGGAACAATTTATCGGTACACAGGGCAAGATGTAGCGAAACAGGTTCGAGAATTAATCGTTCGTTACCTTCTAAGCCTTGTGCTCGATGTAGAAAAATGATCAGCATTACAAATTTAAGTAAACACCTCAAAATTTGCAAACCATCGACCGGACAAGCATCGAAAAGGAAAATCAATAATTCAGAAACGGAAGCTTCAACTTCCAAACAAGTTAAATTATCCGATGAACGCAAACCAATTAGATCTGCATTTAACCGTCATATTCAGGATTTCTCTTTTACTTCGGAACCAGGCTGCGACATTCTTAGTTTTTTGCGTGAAACGAAAACATCCGTGATAAATATTCTAAAAAATAAATTGGAAAATAATTCCATAAAAGTATACGTTGATCTATTTTCCGAATACGAAAAAGTCGATGGTACAACAAGAGTTTTTTATCATCGAACAAAAAACCAGGCTCTTCATTTGGCGGACGTCGATAATTTGGACGAATTTTATTCTGATCTTTCAAATGAACTGGTTAAGAAACACGACGATTTCGAGGCTATAGGGTCGGGATGGTCTCTGTGTGGAAGTCCTCACACGTTAACTGTTTACGTGAACCAATTCTCGCCTCTTCGCGCTTCCAGCTACGTTCCTCTTCCACCGAACATTCAACACAAGAGGGCTGTGTTAAATATACAGAACAGCGATAACAAGTGTTTCCTTTGGTGTGTGTTGGCGGAACTTCACCCGATTCATTGGTCAAATCATCCAGAACAGGTTTATCATTACAAGCAGCATGAACCTGAACTGGAAAATGCAATGGCTGGCATCGAATACCTGGTGACCATTTCTGATATATCAAAAAAATTCGAAACACGAGCACGAGATGCAGAAGGAAAACGCTTAATCATCAACGTGTATTCCTATACGTTGGATAAACATGTCGTGCATCCCGTCAGGATAAGCGATGTCGACGATGATGATGCTCGTGTGATTAATCTTCTTCTAATTTCCAACGAGGATGTTCACCATTACTGTCTCATTCGTTCACTATCACGCTTGGTCAGAAGTCAAACTACCAAGTATGCAAACAACATCGAAGTTTGCCCGAGATGCCTAACCACATTCAACGATATAAAACAAGTCGATTATCGAAAATACACTGGAGGTCAGATTGCTATCGATAAACTTGCCGAACATAAAATATATTGCGGCAACAACAGACCGGTTCGAATGTTGATGCCCGAAAAGAACGAAGTGGAAGAATTCAAAATGCACAAGGCGTTGTTCCAGCATCCGGCCATCATCGTTGCTGATTTCGAGGCGTTCCTCAAACCACTCTCATACTGCGATCCGGATACCGAAGTTTCTTCCACCACACCTTACCAGCTTCACGAACCAAACAGTTTCGGTTACGTTGTCGTGCGACAGGATAAAATAGATGAACCGTACGTATACCGAGGACCCGATGTAATCGAACGCTTCTGCGAAAAGATGATCGAGGAGGTTGGGAAAATTGGATGCATGCTGCAAACATCGAAACCGATGCTTCCGTTATCTGCTATCGAACTTCAAAATTACTATGACACTGTCAAGTGTCCTGTGTGCGATAACCACTTCACGGACGACAATCGTAAAGTGTTTCACCATTCGCATACGGACGGTCGCTTCATAAGCGGAATATGTAATGCATGCAACCTCAAAATCCAAAAACCGAAATTCGTCCCGATATTCTTTCACAATGGTTCTATTTACGACTTTCATCCCTTAATTAGGAAACTCGGATACGACACACAAAAAGTAGATATTCTTGCTCAAAACGAAGAACGATACATCTCTATAAGTAAGAAAGTTATGATTCCTGAGACTAAAAATACCATCGAGATGAGGTTTCTGGATTCGTACAGATTTCCCTCTGCCAGCCTGGACGCTCTTGCCAGCAAACTTTTAGACGAACAATTCAAAATTACAAAAGCTAGTTTTCCCAACGTAGACATAGAACTCGTTAGACGTAAAGGGATTTATCCTTACGAATACGTTAGTGATAATTCTAAATTTAACGACGACGCTCTCCCACTTCCAAGAGAATTTTACAGCAGACTCAGAGAGAAAGGAATTACGGACGAAGAATACCAACACGCGCAACTCATGTGGGAGAAATTAGAATGTAGGACACTCGGAGACTACCACGATGCCTACTTAAAATTAGACGTAACGATACTCGCGGATGTTTTTCAAGCGTTCAGGAAAACGGCAACGAATATTTATAAATTAGATCCAGCGTATTTCTACAGCCTACCGGGATTAGCGTGGTCGGCAATGTTATTCCAGACAAAGGTCAAGCTGGAACTGATATCGGACGTGGACATGTTACTTTTCATCGAGAGGGGGATTCGGGGCGGGATGGTACAATGTGTACAGAGATATGCAAAAGCCAACAACGTGCACATGAAAGAAGATTATGATTCAAATCGAGCATCGAATTACATCTTCTACGCCGACGTTAATAATCTCTACGGACATGCCATGGTACAGAAACTTCCTTACGGAGGATTCGAATGGGCATAAATAGACATAGAAAAATTCGATGATAGTGAGTATGGCTTCTTCGCAGAGGTGGATATCGAATTCCCCGACCATTTACACGATCTGTTCAGCGATTTACCACCGGCATCCGAGTTCAAATCTTCGCCTCATTCTAATCAATGCAAGCTTTTATTGACTCTAGAGGGGAAAAAGAGATACGTTGTTCATTACTCGAATCTCCGATTCTTGATCGGGAAGGGTGCTAAGGTAGCGAATATTAGAAGAGTCCTCAGGTTTAAACATTCCGAGTGGCTCAAACCGTACATTGAAACAAACACGCAACATAGGACAGTTGCCACTTCCGATTTAGACAAAGATTTTTTTAAATTGATGAATAACGCGGTGTATGGCAAGACGATGGAAAACGTGCGGAATCATGTAGACGTGAAATTGGTTTCAGATAAAAATAAATGCATGAAGTGGGTGGCCGATCCTAGATTCAAGTCGAGAAAAATTTACAATGAGAATTTGGCACTTTTCAATCTAGATATAAAATTGATGAAATTCAGAAAACCAATTTACGTTGGCGCAACTGTTCTCGACTTGTCGAAACTTTACATGTTCGAATTTCATTATGACGTGATGAAACCCTTCTTCAATGATAAGATATCACTTTTGTACACGGACACCGACAGCTTCATTTACAGCATACAAACACCTAATCTCTATGAAGACATAAAAAATCCTTCCATGCTTGAGTATTTCGATACTTCTGCATATCCTCAAACCAACAGATTTGGGATTCCTTCCCTCAACAAAAAAGTCCTAGGTAAACTGAAAGATGAATGTAACGGTGATATTACTGTCGAGTTCGCGGGTTTGCGTTCGAAAATGTATGCCATGAGAACAGAAAGTAGCGTCACGAAGAAAGCAAAAGGTGTGTGTAGAATACGGTGGAGAACAAACTCACCTTCCACGATTACATCTATTGTCTTTACTCACAATCGACGATACTAAGTATAGAACAAAGAATCCAAAGTGTAGACCACGTGATTACAACAAACAAAGTTAGTAAAGTAGCATTAGATCCGCATGACGATAAAAGATGTATTTTGTGTTGTGGAATCCACACGTTGCCTTGGGGACACTATCGTTTACAAATTAGTAAAAATTGTAGGCAATGCAATTGAAAAAAAACAACTTAAATAACTATAACTAAAATTAAAAAAAACTTTAACTGTCTCAAATTATCACATACACAATAAATAACTATCAAGGACAATGCATCTCTTTGGTTTCCGAAAGCAAACAATGGAGACTGTACACCGCACGGCAGATCATGAATTTCTACCTTCCATGTTATCTAAACTCAACGGCCTGTTGATCAATCAATTTTCGGAACGCTGCTCTTCTTGCTGGAACCGTGACGATTTCGGATTCGCGACGATCGACATGACGAGGAAACCCAACGACGGAAAATACAGAAACAAAGTCAACGACTTTCTAAACGTTGCAACGTTGTGTCCTTGCTTGTTATTTATTGTGTATGTGATAATTTGAGACAGTTGAAGTTTTTTTTATTTTAGTTATAGTTATTTAAGTTTATTTTTTTTCAATTGCATTGCCTACAATTTTTACTAATTTCTAAACGATAGTGTCCCCAAGGCAACGTGTGGATTCCACAACACAAAATACATCTTTTATCGTCATGCGGATCTAATGCTACTTTCCTAACTTTGTTTGTTGTAATCACGTGGTCTACACTTTGGATTCTTTGTTCTATACTTAGTATCGTCGATTGTGAGTAAAGGCAATCGATGTAATCGTGGAAGGTGAGTTTGTTCTCCACCGTATTCCCGCACACACCTTTTGCTTTCTTCGTGACGCTACTTTCTGTTCTCATGGCATACATTTTCGAACGCAAACCCGCGAACTCGACAATAATATCACCGTTACATTCATCTTTCAGTTTACCTAGGACTTTTTTGTTGAGGGAAGGAATCCCAAATCTGTTGGTTTGAGGATATGCAGAAGTATCGAAATACTCAAACATGGAAGGATTTTTTATGTCTTCATAGAGATTAGGTGTTTGTATGCTGTAAATGAAGCTGTCGGTGTCCGTGTACAAAAGTGATATCTTATCATTGAAGAAGGGTTTCATCACGTCATAATGAAATTCGAACATGTAAAGTTTCGACAAGTCGAGAACAGTTGCGCCAACGTAAATTGGTTTTCTGAATTTCATCAATTTTATATCTAGATTGAAAAGTGCCAAATTCTCATTGTAAATTTTTCTCGACTTGAATCTAGGATCGGCCACCCACTTCATGCATTTATTTTTATCTGAAACCAATTTCACGTCTACATGATTCCGCACGTTTTCCATCGTCTTGCCATACACCGCGTTATTCATCAATTTAAAAAAATCTTTGTCTAAATCGGAAGTGGCAACTGTCCTATGTTGCGTGTTTGTTTCAATGTACGGTTTGAGCCACTCGGAATGTTTAAACCTGAGGACTCTTCTAATATTCGCTACCTTAGCACCCTTCCCGATCAAGAATCGGAGATTCGAGTAATGAACAACGTATCTCTTTTTCCCCTCTAGAGTCAATAAAAGCTTGCATTGATTAGAATGAGGCGAAGATTTGAACTCGGATGCCGGTGGTAAATCGCTGAACAGATCGTGTAAATGGTCGGGGAATTCGATATCCACCTCTGCGAAGAAGCCATACTCACTATCATCGAATTTTTCTATGTCTATTTATGCCCATTCGAATCCTCCGTAAGGAAGTTTCTGTACCATGGCATGTCCGTAGAGATTATTAACGTCGGCGTAGAAGATGTAATTCGATGCTCGATTTGAATCATAATCTTCTTTCATGTGCACGTTGTTGGCTTTTGCATATCTCTGTACACATTGTACCATCCCGCCCCGAATCCCCCTCTCGATGAAAAGTAACATGTCCACGTCCGATATCAGTTCCAGCTTGACCTTTGTCTGGAATAACATTGCCGACCACGCTAATCCCGGTAGGCTGTAGAAATACGCTGGATCTAATTTATAAATATTCGTTGCCGTTTTCCTGAACGCTTGAAAAACATCCGCGAGTATCGTTACGTCTAATTTTAAGTAGGCATCGTGGTAGTCTCCGAGTGTCCTTCATTCTAATTTCTCCCACATGAGTTGCGCGTGTTGGTATTCTTCGTCCGTAATTCCTTTCTCTCTGAGTCTGCTGTAAAATTCTCTTGGAAGTGGGAGAGCGTCGTCGTTAAATTTAGAATTATCACTAACGTATTCGTAAGGATAAATCCCTTTACGTCTAACGAGTTCTATGTCTACGTTGGGAAAACTAGCTTTTGTAATTTTGAATTGTTCGTCTAAAAGTTTGCTGGCAAGAGCGTCCAGGCTGGCAGAGGGAAATCTGTACGAATCCAGAAACCTCATCTCGATGGTATTTTTAGTCTCAGGAATCATAACTTTCTTACTTATAGAGATGTATCGTTCTTCGTTTTGAGCAAGAATATCTACTTTTTGTGTGTCGTATCCGAGTTTCCTAATTAAGGGATGAAAGTCGTAAATAGAACCATTGTGAAAGAATATCGGGACGAATTTCGGTTTTTGGATTTTGAGGTTGCATGCATTACAGATTCCGCTTATGAAGCGACCGTCCGTATGCGAATGGTGAAACACTTTACGATTGTCGTCCGTGAAGTGGTTATCACACACAGGACACTTGACAGTGTCATAGTAATTTTGAAGTTCGATAGCAGATAACGGAAGCATCGGTTTCGATGTTTGCAGCATGCATCCAATTTTCCCAACCTCCTCGATCATCTTTTCGAAGAAGCGTTCGATTGCATCGGGTCCTCGGTATACGTACGGTTCATCTATTTTATCCTGTCGCACGACAACGTGACCGAAACTGTTTGGTTCGTGAAGCTGGTAAGGTGTGGTGGAAGAAACTTCGGTATCCGGATCGCAGTATGAGAGTGGTTTGAGGAACGCCTCGAAATCAGCAACGATGATGGCCGGATGCTGGAACAACGCCTTGTGCATTTTGAATTCTTCCACTTCGTTCTTTTCGGGCATCAACATTCGAACCGGTCTGTTGTTGCCGCAATATATTTTATGTTCGGCAAGTTTATCGATAGCAATCTGACCTCCAGTGTATTTTCGATAATCGACTTGTTTTATATCGTTGAATGTGGTTAGGCATCTCGGGCAAACTTCGATGTTGTTTGCATACTTGGTAGTTTGACTTCTGACCAAGCGTGATAGTGAACGAATGAGACAGTAATGGTGAACATCCTCGTTGGAAATTAGAAGAAGATTAATCACACGAGCATCATCATCGTCGACATCGCTTATCCTGACGGGATGCACGACATGTTTATCCAACGTATAGGAATACACGTTGATGATTAAGCGTTTTCCTTCTGCATCTCGTGCTCGTGTTTCGAATTTTTTTGATATATCAGAAATGGTCACCGGGTATTCGATGCCAGCCATTGCATTTTCCAGTTCAGGTTCATGCTGCTTGTAATGATAAACCTGTTCTGGATGATTTGACCAATGAATCGGGTGAAGTTCCGCCAACACACACCAAAGGAAACACTTGTTATCGCTGTTCTGTATATTTAGCACAGCCCTCTTGTGTTGAATGTTCGGTGGAAGAGGAACGTAGCTGGAAGCGCGAAGAGGCGAGAATTGGTTCACGTAAACAGTTAACGTGTGAGGACTTCCACACAGAGACCATCCCGACCCTTTAGCCTCGAAATCGTCGTGTTTCTTAACCAGCTCATTTGAAAGATCAGAATAAAATTCGTCCAAATTATCGACGTCCGCCAAATGAAGAGCCTGGTTTTTTGTTCGATGATAAAATACTCTTGTTGTACCATCGACTTTTTCGTATTCGGAAAATAGATCAACGTATACTTTTATGGAATTATTTTCCAATTTATTTTTTAGAATATTTATCACGGATGTTTTCGTTTCACGCAAAAAACTAAGAATGTCGCAGCCTGGTTCCGAAGTAAAAGAGAAATCCTGAATATGACGGTTGAATGCAGATCTAATTGGTTTTCGTTCATTAGATAATTTAATTTGCTTGGAAGTGGAAGCTTCCGTTTCTGAATCATCGATTTTTCTTTTCAATGTTCCTTGTTCGGTCGATGGTTTGCAAATTTTAAGGTGTTTACTTAAATGTGTAATGCTGATCATCTTTCCGCATCGAGCACAAGGCTTAGAAGGTAACGAACGATTAATTCTCGAACCTGTTTCGCTACATCTTGCCCTGTGTACCGATAAATTGTTCCTTGAGATTAGCTTCCCACAAGTAACACATTCAGTTTTATCATTTTTTCGATTGAAACTGATGGTGGATGCCATTATGCTTTCTCCAAAATCACAGAAATCAAAAAGTCTAGTATATATAGCGATACAATTTTTCAGGTATGTTATTTTATATAGAATTTCTTGGGGGTGAATACAAAAAACTCAAGAATTCAATCTACACTGTGAATAGAATTTCAGGTATGTTATTTTATATAGAATTTTCTTTGGTGCGAATACAAAAAACTCAAGAATTCAATCTATACTGTGAATACAATTTTCAGGTATGTTATTTTATATAAAATTTCTTGCGGGTGATTTCAAAACTCAAAAAATTTTAATCTACTGCGAATAGAATTTCAGGTATGTTATTTTATATAGAATTTCTCGGGGTGATACAAAAATCAAAATTCAATCTACTGTGAATATAATTTCCTGGTATGTTATTTTATATAGAATTTTCTCAAGGAAGCCAAAAATTGCAAGAAGACCTTGCCGCCGGGCAAACTGCTCGAAATGGACGCGAAACAGAACACGGCGAAGTTGATGATGAACAGAATGTACGGTCAGATGTACGAACTGAAAGACATTCCCGAAGAAATTCGCGCTCACGTGAACCAACCTTACGTTCGAAGGCCGTACGGAAAAATGTTGGGGGCTCGTTCGTTTCGAAGAACCCCCAGCTTGCTCGTCTCTAGTTACTTTTCTGTCGAGAACCATCCTACTGAAATCGCGCGACGTGGTCGAAAAATTCCCCTCGAACCCCAGCGACCGCGCATGATGTACATGGACACGGATTCACTTTTCATCCTCATGGATAAACGCGATCAGGCTAGCTTGATCGATCACCTGCACGAGCGGTTGGTTCCCGAACTTGCGGGTGAAGGTCGAATTCGTACTGAACGATCGCACCAACATCAAGATCGTGTGCGAGTTCCACGACGCGCTGCCCGAGGATACCGTGTGCAGCGTCATCCTGATCGCCGAGAAGTCCTTCGCGTACGACGTGAAGAACGAGAGGGTCACGGAGCAGTTTTAAATATATCGCCTTCGTCGAGCAAGAATGGCTTTTTCTACATCCTCCATTACAAAATTTTTAATCTAAAAAAAAAAAAAAGGAGAGAGGTCCCGTTAGGTCGTAGCAGGGGAGGGGGGGCACACATTCTAGAAGATCACACATGAGAGTTTTAAAAAACATCGTGGCAGATTACGCTGAGAGCAAGGTCGTAGTAGATTACACTGAGGGGACCTTACAGTAAGAGGAGACAGCAGACTTATAGGAAAATGTCGTAAGTCATTTCAAAAGAAGGCCAAAGGACGAGTTAGCATAAGAGCAAAAATTTGCAGGAGGTAAAAAAAAATAGCTTAAAAAGGGATGCCAGAGCTTCTTCTGTCCACTTTTCTCTCATTGTAGGTTAGTTTAGTCCGTAAAACGTCGTAAAATAAAAAAGTAGTAGGTCAAAGGGCGAGTTAGCATAAGAGCAAAATTTGCAGGAGGTAAAAAATAGCTTAAAAAGTGATGCCAGAGCTTCTTCTGTCCATTTTTTCTCTCATTGTAGGTTAGTTTAGTCCGTAAAACGTCGTAAAATAAAAAGTAGGTCAAAGGGCATGTCCAGAACGTTGGGTTCCACCTACTTAACTCGAATATGGAAATGAGGCATATGTAACGATTGTATTGATGTCTATTTAGCAAATTTGTCATTGTGGTTCTCCTGTCACCGCTACCAGCGCTACTGACATAAAGGGTTGCTTTTGGATTGGTGTTTATGTTGGTGATCTCATCACAAATACAGGTCAGGTTTCGTAACTCCTTTTCGTAATTTTCGAAGCACAGGCACGTTTTAGTAGATCATGAGTTTATTAGCACCCGTTTTACCGAGATGCAAATTTTCAGCCAGACTAACCAACGAAGGCTGCTAACAACGAAAAGATTCCACGCGACGCATTAACTCCATTCGTTACGCGTCCATCTTTTATCCCGAGTTCCTTTCGCACCCGACTAGTAGCGCACCCGACAGCAGCGCCAGAAGCAACGATTTTATGGCACACGTACGGGATTCGCTTCTGATTTCTATTCAAGACAGTCACGGCAATAGTTACAATGCCGAGGCTGTATTTTATGTGTCTTTCATGCCTTATATAATTAAAAAGCTATTTTTTTACAATTAATTCCACATTTTGGTGAAAATAAGTAAATATGTATTTACATATTTAGAACTTTTTTACTACATATAAATGTGTTTTTTAACAAATTTGCAATCATTTACTATAATAGTGTATTTATTCCCTTCATTTATTAACACTCGACATAAACAGGTGATTCCGACATCATCTTATCAAATCTGTTGGGCCTCCCGATGGCGCAGTGGTAGCGTTATTGCCTTGTAATCAAGGGGTCACGGATTCGATACCCGGTGGAGGCACATAGTGGTTCGGATCCCACTTTAAACTGTAGGTCCAGTCCCGATTAGCCTTACTGTGCATAAAGTGGACTTAAGCCACCAATTCAATCATTATCAAATCTGTTAAGTAAGATGATGTAGGAATCACCTGTTTTCCAAGGAGAATGGCCATGATGATTTTCGTAATGGACAAAAGCATAAATAATATTAGCCCCGGGTAGCCGCCAGAAGTGGATGGACGGAACTACGTGTATGTGTATATCTCATTCTGTTCAAAAAGCCACCTGCTGCTTCTGGATACTGTCACAGCAATAGGCCATTACTAGACTCTCGAACTTTCTGGTATACAATCCATTGGAGATGCTATATTCTAAGTCAAGCTTCTAGAATAGGAAATTGACTTAATTTCTAATGCAGATGCACTAGATATCTTGGAAACCCCCTTGTCTGTGTGACAAAGGGCTTCGAATGAGATGAATGGTTCTGATTCAGATTATTGAGCCGAAGTTATTGTTGAGTATCGACATTGTATCTAGTTTTAACAAATGCAAAAAATTGCTTTTAAACTAATTTATAAAATACTAGATAAAATGTCCATATCTGAATTAACTTAAAATACTTAAATGGTTGAATCTCAAAATCCTACAGCCTAATTTTGATGAGACTTGCGGAATTTGAAAGATAAAATATATTCTTACTGTTGCCTGTAATGAATAATATTCATCTTAACTTCAAATACTGTGAACTCAATAATAAACAACCAACACCACTAAGGAAACGAAACCAGACAAAGTGTAACAAATGTAAGAAGCGTACACGATGTGAGAAGATAGGATTGAATATCGAGGGGGGAGTGAGGGTGCAAGGGATTTACCAAGCGAACACTCACCTGCAGAAACTGCGGTGTAATATGTTCCCCAGCAGCTATGTTGACTTCTGTCAGGACTAGATTTAGTTCTAAAACTCGTGCAGTCAGCAACACTGCTCGACATGGAGGAGACTGGAGGTTGAAGAACAGCTCCAATGGCATGAGAGTACCTGAAGAGAACAAGCTCCAAGCATCAGGCACAATTCAGTCTTATAATAATAATAACAATAGTGTTATTTATAAATTGCTACTGGTAGAAGATAATTACACCCCCTCTTCCAGGCGTCCTTTTTAATTTACATGTTTTGAAATTTATCGTTTTACAGAAGCGTCAATAATTTGTATGTAAGTAACAGTCAACTCTGACCTCTAGTAAGGTAAAATTAACAGTATGCAAAAATAACAATATATCGTGTAATTCCCCGATTAGCACATGTAATAATATATCAGTCGTAGATCGGTTAACTTAGTTGCAATGGTTACAGTTACAAACGGAAGAATATATGACGTCGTTTAAGAAAGGTTATGATACATTTTAACCCCGAATATAAATAACAAGTCTATATAAAACTTGCGTCTTCTAATGATTTGTGACATATTTTATTTAATGAGCCCCAAATTAAATTGGTGGAAATTTAAAACATTTAAAACATTACAAATAAACATAAAAACTGTTGTGTAATGATCAAGGAGCAATTGAATTAAATTAGGTTGATTTAAATTACGATTTATAGCATCTCCTGTTGGTAAACCACTGCCGAAATTTTCTGTTTTCAAAGTAGTGGTAGTAAAATAAGGTAGGTGGGCGAAAGGTGGCCATAGTTAAGCTTCTAGGGAAATTTACAAATCTTCAATGAGAGATAAATTTATGAAATTTTAAGAAATAACTCTCATCACTATTTAGCAACACGTACCATATAATATTTTGTAAAATTACTTGTAACTTTAAAAAGAATTACAAAACCGTTACATCTGTTCCCAAGTTAGCCCATGGTACTAAAGGTAGCTGCTTATAGTTTCGTAGAAAATGTTGCTTGTGCTCAATAAAACATATTTATTCATGTTTATTAATTTTATAATTTATTACAGAAATTGTTAGTCTCAAACTTGTGATTGGTGACCAAACAAATTATATTTTGTTGCCATTAGTGCAAAAATTAAATATTTATACTTTCGCTATCTTACCGCGTCCCATTGCGCTGTGAGGAGCTTTCAAATTCACTTGGCGCGCGACAAGCGGCAAACTGGTATATGAAGCCGCTTCCCCCTCGGGGACTGGCAGTACATCTCCATGTTAACTCTAACGTAAGCACTGCTTCCACTTCCCTCCCTGCTAGGCCCTTGTCAATGCTAAAGAGCGGACTGCATTCACTGCAATCCAATGCTGCAGTCTAATGTACGGTGGCGCTGCCAAGTTGTAAAAATCGAAAGCTTTCACATTATGATACGGCGACACCGCGCATAAACATGCGATTACCGAGACAAACAGTGGCCTGCCATGTAACGCGTCCGTCTCGCTTGTCAGTAAGTACGTGATAGTTCAAGTTTCGAATCGATTCAAATAATTATTTATTAAAGAGTAATTTGTTTTCTCGCAGTAAGTTATATAATCTGGTGTTCTGAATGGTAAATCGACAAGGTCGCTACAATGAATGACCGCCGCATGGAGTTCATCTTCAAATAGTTAAGGTAAGGTATTTTTTTTATGAATGCAGCTCTCCTAACAATAAGTAGCATGAGCCGCCACTGTTGGTGACGTGAATTATATACAGTAACGACGCATAACCGACCTCCGTAGCGGAGTAGTTACTTATGGACCGACCCTCGTATATAGAATGATTTCCCCCAAGCTTCCATCTCTTGGCATCTTGGATTTGAGTTGTCCAAAGATTGGGGAACATTCCTGAAAAAAATATTTTCTGTTGTATTAAAATTCCGGGTTGGAGCAAAATTTTAGCTAATTCCACCCTATTAATTAATTGTCTTCGAAATAAATCAAAGAAACACTTCCGCGAATAATTTTATCACTGAAGGGTTTAAGATATAAATCCAACATATTAATAACATTCATGAAAGTTTAACATTATTAGGTAATCTTTAATGATAAAACGTATTTTAATGCGAAAGAAAGTGTAAGACGAGGCGAGTGTAAGCTGTTCCCAAGGTGGTACGCCATGGGCCACCATAGGAACTAGCCTCTGGACTACGTTTTTCAATAAAAATAGGTGTGTATATATAGTTCCTTTGGCACAAAAAACATTTTTACAGTGTAACTATGTAATGAAAAAGATAATTAAACGAGCTTTCAAAATATGTAAAAAAAATATTAACATTCGTTACTTTCAAGGTAGTACACACACTCACATTTCTTACCTTAAAATAACAACGATGACTAATCTGCTCGATCCCTGACACAATAACTTACACATAATGGCATCTGGCAATCCGAGAGAGTTGGTTTTCTGCAGAGTGCACTAGAGGGGCACTGGCTACATTGATGCAGTACCATCTCTTGACTTTGTTAAATACTAATATGATTTTCGTGAAGTGGGCCACCTTGGGAACGATGTTCTTCAAACGCTAAGACATAACTGAAATATTCAAAAATATGCTATTTTTTTAAAAAAAAAAATCAGAGCTGCAAACCTTTATTGTTTTTAAATTAGTGTCTCTTTGTTTCCTAGTTTCAAAATTTGTAGGATGTAAACATCACAAACCATGGCATAAGAAGAAATATCGAAAGATGCACATAAATCGTCGGTAGCTTGGTAGTGCGAGGGAGAGGTGGCGGGCAACCACAATGCTCTCTACGGTGCTGATATTGGCTACTTGCGATGAGTGATGATGAGATTGATGAAGCATCACTCACAAAGAACACACATGCCCAGGCCAGCTGTCCTAACCACTCCTACTCCAAGGTCGGCATCTCTGGCTTTTCAGTAAGTCTTCTCCCAACATGGTTTGCCGAAGCACAAGTCGAGTTAATTATATTTATTATTTTATTTCAAACTATTTGCCAAATGTGCACACGCACACATACACACACATTAACAGAAGCAGTGAAAATAAATACGCAAATTTCTTCTCCCCCTTTGTCTACTTTTCCTGCATCAATCATGCTTGTTGCAAATGGTACTCGTATTGGCCAATGACGCCCAGGGGATTTGTTCTCAGAGGGGGCAGAGTCACAAACGTTTATGAGCATTATTATTATTATTATTAATAATAATAATAATAATAATACTAATAATAATATTAATATTATTATTATTATTAATTTCATTACTGCTATTATTATTGTTTTTACGGTACTTTAGTATTATATGGACTACCTCATTTGTCTATTGAAATATGCTTTTGTAGTTGGGTTAGGGCCTCCCCGATGACGCAGTGGTAGCGTCGTCTCCTTGCAATCAAGGGGTCCCGGGTTCGATACCCAGTGGAGGCATATAGTATTTCGGATTCCACTTTAAAATGTAGGTCCAGTCCCGATTATCCTTACTGTGCATAAAGTGGACTTAAAACATCAAATCAATCAGTCAATCATAGGTTAGGCTGGCCAGGTTCGGTTCCCTTAGCATTTCCTTAATACTCATATTATATTTAAGGAAATGCTAAGGGAGCCAAACCTGACCAGCCTAACCTAACTATGAAAGCATATTTCAATAAACAAATTAAGTATTCCGTTTTATACTTTAGTTATTATTATCTTTGCATTAATATTACTACTACTACTACTACTACTACTACTACTATACAATACTATACAATTTGCATAACTGTACACTTAACATTCATTCATGTAGAACAAAAAGCTGTTTTTTATAGTTAGATAATCATTGTAAAATAGACTGTAAGCTTAAATGTAACCCTATTTCTAATAATAATAATAATAATAGTTGCTGTAACTTACCGGCTGTAAATCACAGAAAACAATACTTTTTTGTTATAAACTATCTCTACAATTTCACCATTTAAATTACATTAACTCTTTCCAGAAATCTGAGAGTGAGCAAGTACCCCTCTGCCCCCCCCCCCCCCATGCGGAAACCAATGGTATTGACATTTATTGAACAATTATTATTCATATCTTATTCATATCATACTGTTAAATAGAAGATTTTTAAAAGATGTAAAATGTTTCTAATTTCCCCTTCACTTTCCACATTAAAACAAATGTCTCGGCACTAAATCACATTTGAGATTGTGTGTTCATCACACGTGCTTCGTGAATGCTGATAACGTACGTGCTTCGAACTTCAAAGGCCTGATTTCATCCTCACTTGTACGTAGTTGAATGGAGAACTACTCACACAGAGTTCCACTTGTCTACTTTTATATTCCCATCCAGTTTCGTTGGCTGATCGTGTTGAGTCAACTACTTATAATGACGTTACCAAGGATTTTGGGTGATCCTTGCCGCATCTTCTTCAATGCTATCTAATTATCGTTCATCTTTGTGAATAGTGAGAAGTGGAAGAAACAGGACGCAAAATAAGAAATATGCAGAATAGAAATTCAAGTATATTTCAGAGCACGGTCTGTTACGTAAGGCTTTGTTCCCTTTAATCCCAAATGCCTGACGTATAGACCCTAAGTATGCACGTCACTCAGTGATGTACCGTAGACTATAAGTTTACGTCTACATGCGTTGTCTACAAGTAATCTACGCGTAGATTACATTGGGTTGTAGTTTACATAGACCACGTAGACAATCTAAAGTACATTAAAATTAATTTTCAAGGGTTTCATGAAAGGAAAGTGAAATTTTCAACTATATTGGTTCCTAACGAAATGAAAAGAATCATGTTTACAACAAAATTTATCTTCTCTTCTATTATCAACTATGGAAGAAGATAAATAGTATGCAAAAAACAACAACAGATGGCAGTCGTGAGGCAAAAGTGGTCTTTTCCCCATAAAACACTAGAATATTTATTATATTAGGTTTCTTCCTAGATGAGAAATTGTTCGAATTTGAAAGACAAAGTATGAAAAGTTCTCCTCACGCATCAGCAACTGATACGCAGTATAATTTTCTTTTAATTCCACGGCGCCCTTTGCTAAGTTATCACCTTTCGCCATGTTGTTTACATAGATTACGTAATCTACGTGTATAAAATAGTCTACGTGTAGAAGGTAGTTGTTTACGCGTAGACACACATCACTGCGTCACTTCAACATCCAATGGACAGCTATGGAGTCGATACTTGATTGCTTCATCTCTTGGTGCGCTTATTACTGCAGTGACACTTAGGCGCGAAGCTAGTTATAACTAACGACCTATGGGAGCTTTTCTCTCTATACTCTGTCCATGGAATATCTGAAGTAATCAAACGAAAAGAAATTACTGAGCAAGCTCGACCGATGAACACGTGAGGGGGGATGGTATTGCATGGAGGGGGAAACGACTATAAGTACCAACTTTCGTAGCAGCGTAACTGCTTCGCTTCGCCCACTCACTTTCCCCCCTTCTCTGCCCCTATGCGCGGCCTTGCTCCAGAGATTCCCGATGTAGAGTATAGGTGCGTTAGCACGGAAGATTGAGGGGGGTTATTACTCCTCTTCTTTTATCTTTTATCAAAAGATGAAAAATGCATGGAAATCTTGCAAAATATAGAACTGGCTGTTTAAAAAAAATTGACAAAATGAGTACACACTACGCCCTAGTTAAAAGGGTCGAAAAGTGACAAGCAGTGATCTACCAGTTGAATTCATCTATCTATTCCAGAGTTTCAAGGGGAAGAATGTCATTGAATGTAAATGGCAGGTCAAAATAAATACTTCGCACGTGTAGCTTCATTTTCAATTACATTTATTATAAGGGATTCATAATTACTGGAATGGTACTTGGTTGTTGCAAGCATGTTCCAATTTCAAATTCAAGCAAATGTTTTTAGCGTAGGGTGCAAAACTATTCTGGAAAAATGCCTATTTGTCTCTTCCGTGTTTGTATGTGGTGTCTCTCCCCGACTCCCTGTAATCAAGAACTGTAAATTGCACCGGATCCCACTTTAAACTGTAGCTTTAGGCCCAATGGACTCGACTACAGGTTCATGATCTCGCTGCCGAAAGTTCTGCATTTCTTCTAGAGATGGATCTTTACTGTGTATTTTCTTTAATCAATTCGTCAACTTATCATCATTGTTCCGATATCGCAAAATGAGTAAAAAACGAGACTATATAACAAAAATACAGTGAATCAATGTGGAAAAAAATCACTATTGTAACCGAGACGGAGCAACAAAACTCTTTTTTTCCCCATCTTCATTTTCCTTTCTAGGTTCTACAAATGTAAATTTGTTCGTAATTGGAGAAATACATTTTCCATCTATGTATTTTGCCAATATAATATATTATGTATTATTGTACTGTTTGTAATGCCCTAAACATTTCATTACTGTTGTATGCTTCTTAATCTTAACTTGGTTTTGTTCATTTTATCTATTGTCATCTGCTTATGGTGTCACAGACAACCAGTATCAGAAGGACAAGTTGATCCGTAACATACCCTATAGATCGTTACGGATGGACTAACTTGTAGATGTCAACCTGGAAACGAAATTTTCAAATAATCAACTTGTCAACAGTCTGGCAATATCCATGGTAACGAGTTAACAGGAGTATGAAGAAGTAAATTTTTAAACACGTTCATTTGAGATTCAAGAAACGTTGTGAGCGATTGTTCGAGAATTAAAACAAGTTTCGTTTATCACCGCTTGAGATTATCAGAGTATTTTACTCACGACATTAGAAGCGAAGGGTTAATTCCTAGCAGAGATGTCGAGGTACTAAGTATGTTTTCATTTTTATTTATCAGTACCTTTTAGTATGATAACTTAAATTTAGGTGTGGAAGGGATAACCGCGCTATTTGCTATTTTCTTTAAAACATTGGATATCCAACAAAAGTTACGTTTATACAAAATTGTAGTTTTCAACATATGCGTGCGGTGGATTTTAATTTAACTTTGGTACACTTTGTCCCTGTAGTTATTTTAATTATAAGTCACAACACTTAAAATACGTATCTAGATATGGAATAATAAATTTCTGAATTTCGCACAGTCTACAATGTGTTCTGTTTGAACACAGTAAATAACTAAAATATAAGAATAAACGTACCTTAGTGGTCGTTCTTAACCACCGTCAGTTGGAATAGTAGTTGGTTGTACGAGAAATGAAGCGGCTGTTGCGCTGTGCAGTGTCCCTATGTCCTTGCGATTAATATGCTCACGTACGTGCGATCTCCATCTGCGGACGGGGTTGGGCTTAGAGGAAAGACGAGCGGAGAATGTCTGTGGCCTCTAATGAGATGGGACATCAGCAGCGATGTTTGAGCAAGGATTTAACGCCCGGCAAGGCCCTTAGAAAATGACCGTGATGCGAATTTGAAGTTATAATCTACTCTAGAGAGCATTGCAGAGAGTTCAGGTTAATTCACATTTAATGTACCCCATAAATCAATTTTAGAAAATTCATATTTGCGCTAAGAAGCATTTATTAATCTAGTTTTCTATATTTGTTTGAGGGGAGATAAAATTTTGTGGACCGGAATGTAATCAAGGGGTTACGGATTCGACTCCCAGTGCACGCAAACAGAGGTTCAGTTCCCACATTAAGCTTCAGGTTCATTTTCATTTAAAACTTTAGCTCAGTAGCATCCCTAACCGTCAATATGGACTGAGTAGAGGAATACCTCTACCATCATTTCACTGTTTTCATAGCATAGTTCAAACGCACAATGTTAATTTAGTCAGTGACATTTTAACTAATAGCTCTCCACATGCAACTCTTACCAGTAGCAATAATTTAAGTTGAACTGAATTTCAAATTTGTTTTTGACTTATGTGAAATCAACTCACGATACTAATCATAACCCAAGTAGGGCTATGCAATTTCAAATACTTACCTGTTATGCTGCTTTATGTCGACCAACTTGACCAACACCTACAAAGCGCTCAAGACAGCAAAACTTGAGGACACGAAGTCGAGCTGCTTCGAATCGTGACAACAGCGTCCCAAAGTGCTCCTGTACCTCGTCACCTGTAGATTGGACTCATCATATCACGCACATGACAGATCGCAGAGCGAAAGTCATAAAATTGTGACGAAAGCAGCAGACAGTCGCTTTGCCTGTTGACCCACAGTCTCACAGTCATACAACTTTCTTCAAATGCCTCATAGTATTTACTGAACACACATTCCCTAATTCCAGGTGTTATACTAATCCACGCGTCCCTTGGGCTTAATCAGTGACATAAATAGAGTTCGGAAGTTGATGACCTAAAAAGTCTCAAACAATGACCTGCAGAATGACATTAAAAATATCAAAATATGACCGAAAAATGATGTTCGTTCTTAAAATGAAAGGTTGATTTTTCGTAAATTACAACAGAGTAGTTGAATAATTATACAAAACCCGTCCTTTGGTGTTTTAAACTACTGAAGCAAAGGAAAAAAAGCAATTAGGGTAGGTAGGGGGAAATAGGATCATGGATGAAATCGGATCGGCCGAAAACGACCCAGTTGTTCAGACACAAGAACTGAAGTTTGTGCGATTTTGCTGTGGGGTCATTCCACGTCAAATGAACCAATTTTTAAATAATTGGTTGCATGACCATTTTAGAAAAAATTCAGTTTTAGTACAAACGTTTGTACATGTTTCTAGATATCAAAACCAATGTTCAAAAAAAAATATTATTGTCTTTAGTTCTCGTGCGGCAGCCATTTTTCCAACATGCCACATGGAATTTTTTGCTCATGTAGCAGTATACGGAAACCTTAATATCTGAAAAACTATTAAAGCTAGAGACCTGAAACAAAATTCATTTTGTAGCTAATTAAGTATACGTTCTATGATATTCAAGTATGTTTTACTCAAAATTGCATCCTAAGTACGAACATTATGGTGGAAATTTGGTAACAATAGTTAAAAATTTGGATTTTAAAGCGCGATTTTTTAAATGAAGGGGTTTAGTCTAAAGCTTGATTTTTTTTTTCATGTTTAGACCTACCTGCAGGGTGTCTGTAAATAAAATGTAAGTGCATAGAAATGCACCCCCTTTTTTACAGCATGGGCTCAAACATGGCCATTCATTGAATTTTGACAGTTTTCGGGGTCAAATATCTCAGATGGATCCTCTTGAAAAATACTGAAAATTTGGCACAAAGGAAGCCCTGCATGAACCCAACTCACAGTAAAAATCTCAACTTTTAGATTCAACTCGTTTTGGTCAATATGACGTAACGTATTATATCTGGATGATCTCACAGACCTCTTTAATTCCCCCATCTCAAGCACAATTCTAACGATTGCCGATGATTGCAAGCTTATGAGAGAAATAAAACAGCCATCAGACATGCAAAATCTCCAAAATGACATTAACATATTCTCTAAATGGTGTAAGCGATGGAAACTGTCCACAAACCCTTCTAAATGCTCTTACATAACAATTTCATTGAAACAAAACATTCTTGAAGGTAATTATACACTCACCGACCTCCCTCTAGCAAAGAAGCACAACACCGAGATCTAGGTATCCTCATAGATTCTAAACTAACTTTCGATAATCACATATCAACCATCACAAAAAAAGCAATGCGTATGCTAGGCTTACTTTACAGATTCACCGAAATCCATAACCCGAAAGCACTTTCCATTTACTTCAAAACTTTTGTGTCCCCCATTCTAGAATACTGTTCACCCATCTGGAACATGGCTTCCCCTTCTCATACCTCCAAGATCGACAATGTTCTCAGCTTTTTCCTCTCCATCTTTCGATACAGAGTGCCTGCCCTGAGACACCTGCCTAAGAGAGATCTGCTTGTAAACCTGCACATTAATACTCCAGAAACTCTTAGATACATTGAAGATATGAAATTGCTATATAAGATTATAAATGGAAACTTAAGATGCAGCATCCCACTCCACGAACTCTCACTCAGAGTGCCTAGACATAAAACACGGAGCAAGGAAACCTTCCACACTACAACTCCCAGGCTCTCACTCAAACAGCGATCACTATTCCATAGGCTACCGGATCAGTTCAATATCATCTCAAACCAAATATATATATTCACTTCATATTCATTTTTTATCAGCAACATAGAAAAAATTGTACATAAGTAATGCTTTTGTGAAACTAATCTATTTACCTTGGTACTGTTTTGGCTTGTTTATTTTTGTTTATTTTATGTTATGCTCTCTTTTGTGTTTTTAATCTTAGTCTATTCTTTTACTTTCTTTCTGGTTTAAAATGGCTTCTGCTCTACTGGAAATTTCAATAAATAAATAAATAAAACCCAATATTAAAGCGATTATAGTGGCCATCAAGGGAATCTCAAAGTAAGCTTCACACAAAGTATTTTAATGCTGGGGAAAAAATAAATGTACCACAATTAATTTATTAATCCATTGCCAAACTTTCAGTTCAAAATAATATTGTGGATTTCCATTGACCGTATTTTTGATTAATGACGAACTTGCTAAAAAGATCATGTCAGGAAATTTAAATAAATAAATTATGCTAGAAAATGGATATAAAATTCACGAAACAATGGGGGAGAAGAAACATAAACCTCAAAATTATGAAAAATGCAAAAAAGACGGTAAAAAGTTCTAAAAAATTACCTAAAAGGCCGAAAATGCAAAAAAAATGCAATATAAAAACCATGGTTTCTGGTTCTAACTCAGTGGCTTCCAACTTCAAAAGGTCCGAGGGCCAAAATTATATCCAGCAGTTGATTGGCGGGCCGCATTTTTTTTTTGGGGGGGGGGGGAGGATTAAAAATTACAAAAATTGTAAGTACTGAACTTAAAATGTAGGACTCTCGCATGACCTAAATTTCTAAAATGAAGCAATAAAAACAATGGAATCACAAATCAAAATTGTATAAATACAATTTATTTCACCAAAACCCAATACTTATGGATGAATTGAGAGAAATGAAAAACACACAATACAAATAAGAATCCTTCATACTAAGTGTTCAACGTGAAAATTGAGGCCGATCTGCTTCTTTTATTAAAGTTGAAATGTCCACTTCAATTTCTGTATTTGAAAGTCTCAGAAGGTAAAGCAGTCGGCTTCTGTAGCGGTTCTTGATGAACTTCATTGAAGAAAAAACACTTTCACAAGTGTATGTGCTGCCGAACATCGACGTCATTCTTTGCCCGAAACTACGAAGGTTTGGAAAGCGTTCTTTTGAAAGGTATTTGAAAACCTCTGGCCCCTTTTCTTGCCTAGTTTGAAGGAACAAACTTGCAAATCACACAATTCAAGTTGGAGAGAAGCTTCTTGTTCTTCGATGTTAACACGAAGAGGATTGCTAAATACCTGGATGCTGCTTTTAAGTTCTTCAAAATATTTAAATCTGGAGTCAAACACATCTATTACTTCTTTAATATTTGCACTGAATTCAAAAAAGTCCAGTGTTTCTTCATCTTCTGCTAGCCGCTGACAGCGTTATTCCTCTCCCAAGTAACGTTGAAAATCTTCAGTTTATTACGAAACCCATTTATGTTTCCCATTAAATCTGACGGGCGAGTTCATTCCGCATAGCGAAGGGGTGGAATCTGTAATGCATAGTGTGTGAAGATAACGTTACGTCACTTTAGATTCTTCTGATGATCATCATTGACTGCAAAATCAATTCTACCTGTGATATTGTCTTTCTTCACAGAGCTTCCGTTCCTTCAGTAAAAATAGACGGATTTTAATAAAAATACATGAAAATAATGTATTTTGCAAACTGGCTTCGCGGGCCGCAAAAAAAGACATCGCGGGATGTTTCCAGTTGGAAACCCCTGTTCTAACTAATGGGAAACGGGCCCATATCAGGTTTAGCATTGTTTTAAGGTTCATAAAGAAAATGGTTTGTCATCAACTTCCGACCCCTATGCCTACAATCAGTAATTTTCCGGAATCCAATCAGGTTCTATGGCGTCTACTAATCACCTTTCTAAAATTGATCCCTTCCTCTCCTTTTCCTAGCTCAAGTACAGGCTTCGACAAATAATGTGCACTTCTTATGACTCGCGATTGCTCCCTGCACTTTGACGTTCCGCTCATACCTTGCACATGGATAGTCCCTGCCTCTGTGCCAGCGCGTGTGTCAAGGGCGTAACATACAGGCCGGCAGTGCCCTCAATGCGTCTGGGCTTCAAGGTTAAGGGAACAACATTTACGCAAATTTGCACAATAATTCCCTTGAACATTTTCACCCATTTATCTTGTCTTGAATAAAGAGCACAATTTCTTGTCTTTTCTCTACACCTTGTATCTCCGTTCTTAATAGGTTAACAAGAGAGAACACACACACTTTCCTCCATAACTCCAGAGAGTAAAAATACAAATATCAGAAATCATCTGAATCGGAACAAGAAATAGTTAAGGCGATAGAAGAAAAATGGCTTTCGTTAAGTAAGTGCCGAGATCACGATTATGATGGTGCAGATCGTGTGTTTCGCGGGAAAAGACAAAAACCGCGAAATAAGTTCACTGTGCAACTCACAATATAAATCTAGTTTTGAATTACGCTCCATGTGAAATCACTCTAGTAAAAATGTTTTACAAAACAATAAAATAATTATACCAGTATAAAGTGTAAATATGTCAACTTTTGGCTTGGAATCAAAACTATTTGAAACAGTACAGTATCAAGTTCTGCAATCACAAAATGAGAACTTCAATAAAACCTTCAAAGTTTAAACTTCCTAAAAAAGTTTTCAATTTCGAATTCGGGGTGTAAAGTAATGACCTTTTCATAAGATACCCAAATATCAACCTCCCTTTCACGTAGCATGCCCCGGTAAGTGCCATCTTGCAGGCCAACGAGGCTCTGGCGTCTGAACTTGAGATCAGTAAAATCCTCTGTGGCGCTCTGCGTTTTGTACATATGTGCTGAGTGTCCATTTACAGCTTCAGCTTTTAACTAACTAAGGAGATTGTAGTCCTCGGAGACACATAATGGCTTTAGCTACGGTAAGAGACTGCACCCCGTACTGGGTGCAACGGGTGTAAATAGCTTAATCGCTGACGCATCCACAATTTTACTTTCAATCAATCAAAATACAGACACAATTCATGTTTCTAACTTTTGCTTTCCGTGCTTATAGAGTATATGTCTTTCCTCTACGTGAGAAGAGTCTATGTGCTTAAGGACGTATTATTGTTCACCGCTGTAATAATTAGACAAACGAGAACACACACACACACATAGGGCCTCCCCTATGGCGCAGTGGTAGCGTAATCATCTTCTAATCAAGAGGCCCCAGGTTCCATACCCAATGGAGGCAAATAGTGGTTCGGATCCCACCTTTAACAGTTGGTCCAGTCCCAATTAGCCTTATTGAGCATAAAGTGGACTTGAAACACAAACTCAATCAATCAATTCGTCTCATGGTGAAATTTTATAATTCAACTACCAAATTTCACAGCAATTCCCTCACCAAAACAAGGTATAGCAGTTCAGAGATCTTGAGATAAAATGAATGATTGTATTAATTAGCCTGTTCTGCTTCAGATATAAGGAATAGAAATATAGTCTACAGAAGGATCGATTATCTGATACAAGGATAATCAACTTTATTCATCTGTAATGCAAGTTCTGAGAAGTTGAAATCAAAAATATTACGAGTCTTACAGCATTTTTTTTTCACGCTAATGCGTGTCAGGCAAGAAATTTTAAAATATACAATTGGAAGGTCACGATATATGCTAACGTTTAATGTATGAATTTTCAACAATATAGAGATCTGTATCAGGATAGAGAAAAATACAAAATACGCGCAGTGACAGGTCGACCTAAACTTTGCATTTCGGCAGTTGCTTCTCTTCCATGTCTTTATCTCTAACCTAATACAGATCTCTATGTTGTTCAAAATTCATATCTTATACGTTAGCATATATCGTGACCTTCCAATTGTATAATTTAAAACTTTCTTGCCTGATCCGCATAATCGTGGGAAAATGGTTGCCATGGCTTTTGCTGTAACCCTCGTAAATTGTTAAGAATCATATGGCTCAAACAATGTTTTCTACATTTTATTTTGTGTTTTATATCTTGCTGTAGAAGATCTATTGGCCTTGATAGAAGAAATGGAAAACAAGCCTAGCATTACGTTTGTGCAGCACGCAAAGCATACTTACTTCAGGAGAGACAGAAAATGAACAAGATTAGCGAGTCATCTAATCCAGGCACAACAGATGTCCATAATCTGCAAGAGGATGCAAAAGGAAACTAGCTCATGTAAGTAAAGAATGGCTTTCCTTCTTTCAACCTTCCTTCATCAGGGTGCACTTCTTCTATATCCGTTATTTCTATTTGGAACCTTGCTTCAGTTTCCTCCTACTATTATACTACGTAGAATATTTGTTTTCGTCTTATTATCTCTCTCTTTTTAGTTGCACATGCATTCTCGTAACTCCCTTTCTTACTTTAAAGGACCTTTTCATCTTGCCTAACTAGCTTCCCATTGGAAGGTTAATATGTTCCTATTCTTCTCTCTTTTTCTCTGACAACTATTCTTTCCCTTGATCACGCAGGAAGTGTTGTCTCTTATGTTATTTGTTCTTTTTGAAAGAACATAATAACCTTTTTTTCTCAAAAAAATCTACATCCATTCCCTTCCCACTTTCCTTGAGGGAACTTTATTATTCTATTTCCACCGCGTTTTCATTTATCTTCAAGTACTTTCACCCTCTATATTTGGAATACATGAACAACCACACTCCCTTTCTGTGTTATTGGATGACTTGTATTCTTCCATCATCTTTGTTCCTCTCAAGAACTTCTGCTATCAGTTTTCTCCTCATTAATGTATTTTCCCACATCTGCTTGTAACCGTTTGTTTTCTCTCTTCTTCATTAAGGATATGTATTTACTGTTTTCCTTGATTCCTGTCGAAGGACTCCTGTTCTCTAATATCCAATTCTTCTTAAACTTACTTCCTTTATGTCCTCACATATTCTTCGATGACCTTACTTCACCTAATCTATCTGTTTTCTGTAGCCATGCGTTTCTATTTCTACGAGCCTTTCGTATTACTTATTGCATCTTTTAGAGAACTGTTTTAATATTATCTTCCTGGTGAATTCCCTTACTCAACACTTTTCGTGTTCTGTTTGGAGCAGTACTGCATCCGTTTTCTCATTTCGCCATCTCTCTCTCCTGTTTACTTGGAAGATTTACGAAAACAACGATATCTATCTATATTACTCCTATTCAATTAGAATATTTATTTTTTTATATCTCCTTTACTTCTCAACGCATGACCCTTCCACTGATCTTCCTCCTTCGAAGAACTTCTGTTCTTCTGTTAAATTTCCTAGAAGGGCTCGTTTTCTCACAGTTTCCTCTCTTTTAATAAGGAGGAAGTGTTTTCTATTTTTACCTTGTATGACTTGTCTTCTGTTATCTCCTTTCCTTCTCAAGAAGAAGAAAGGAGTCTGGTAGCAAGCAAGAACTCGAAGGGAAAAAAAATAAGATATGCAGAACAAAATGTATAGAATAGAATGAGGAAAATATAGTGAAACCTGGAAGGAGAAGGCCACCAAAAGGCATGTCGAACAAGGAAGTTTCTTCCATCAACCTTTCTCTGTTGTTACGCTCCCAATAATGAGATATTTAATTTGTTAATTATAAAGGCAATACTTCAGGAGAAAGTTCCACCTTACAAGGGGGAGAATGAAAATGCTTGGTGCAACCCACCGCCGCCTAAACCTCCCGCCTGTCGTTATCCGGGACTTTCTTAACTAGTAGTTTGAGTGGCGATGGTGCAACCGGCCCTAAGTATATAAATTCTCCTTGGAGGAGAGAGCTCCTCCTAGGACTTCGTATGATTTAGGAGCTACGTAAGTAGTCAACACTGGCTGCAGCTGTCCACGTGGTGAAGAAACGCCTGGAGCAACACGCTGCCGGAGGGGTTTCCTTCCAGCAGGTTTTGCAGGCGCCTGGGTCTTGTTGAATGCCCAGTTATCTTGTAAGCGCAGAGCGCCTTGAAGACAAGGAACCCGGTTAAATCGACTCCTTGCCGTGGCCCGGAGTGCAGGTATATCTGTTCTCGCTAGGCAAGAAGCAGCGGGTAGGAAAAATCCCGACTATGCAGACCTCTGGATAAAATAGACAATGGTACATATGATTTAACTGTAAAAGATTGAAGTATATTTGCAGTCCAAAAATTTACAGAAGGAGGTGCTAATGTTTCTTCTAAATAAAAGGCGTGAGAACTAGAAAGATGACTTGTCTTGTAAAGACAAGACAATAATATAGAGAGATGTACGTCCTCAAGGTAGAAAAGGAGATAGGAAGGAGCATGTAGTCTATCTAGAAAGAAAGTGATAGTGGAAATGACTTCACAAAGAAAAGAGGAAAAATATATGTCAGTTCTCTAAGAGAAGAAACAAAGATAGTATTAGGTTAGTATTTCTGAATAAAGTGGAAGATAGGAACAAGCTGCTCCTGCTAGTTGACAGTAGCGGGGTGGGAAGAAACTAACCATTCTATGGGTTAGTAGGCGGACTGGAAGATAAATGAGAAAGGGTAAATGGAGTAAGAAAAGTGTTCTGCAAAAGGAAATGAAGAAAAATAGGAGGAGACTAGTCCTCGAGTCAAAGGATATTAATAGGAAATGTATACTCCAGTTAGATTCTACGAAGACAGAAGACAGAGAAGTGTTATTGATAGGAGAATACCTAGGTAGTGATTCACCCAGGAGAAGGAGAAGGTAAAGCAGGTCTTCCAAGAAGGAATAAGGGGAAATAGGAAGATGTTATTCATCCGAGCAAAATAGAATCAAAATCTACGAGAAGAAATTATCAAAATAGGAATATAATAACCTTCCAAGAAGAGAGTAGTGATGTTACATAATAGAACTACCTTAATGTGAATGTTGATAATAAGAATGACGTTGAAGGAAGGAAAGAATGAAATAAATTTTCTACTTACCCGAGGAGATTCATAGGAGATCATGCCAGGCTCTTCTCTAAGTTGTCTAATTGGGCCTCTACAAAAATGAATGGACGAATTATCAGAATGCGCAAGTCAATAATTTACGTCACTCGATATTAAATATCACAAATTGTATAAAAGGAGAAAATATAGTTGCTAATATTTCTACCAGAATAAAGGCTAAAACAAATAGCGTGAAAGAAAGCTGTATATTATAACAGTCGTTACACAAATGATAGGGCTTGGATTGTTCCACTTAAAATTTACAATATCTACCAAATTATAAAATGTACACTTGTAGATGAAAGTGTAGAAGGAAACTTTGATATTAATAAATATGATATGTTTCCGAATAATAACTGGCAAAGATGCACGTAAGGGTCCCGGGTTCGAATCCAGCTCGGGCTTGGTTGTTTGTGAATGTCCATTCATCAATTTCATCATTTCATCACTCATCCCCATCTTCGAAAATTAGCCAAGAGGCACAAAACGCGAAGCAAAATAAACTAAATCAATCAATCAATACAACACGTTAAAGTAGCAATTCAGTCAGTCCTTGCATGTCATAGTTGACATGATTTCCACTTTTATAAATATTTATCTTAATACGTATTTCGTTATTTCCGTAAATGTATAAATTCTTGATCAAGATATTTGTACAATAATTTGGAAACTGTTGAACAATCTACTAAACATTAATATTATTATTAATATTAGCAACCAAACACTCTAATATGAAACTTACTATTACGTTATTAGTAACGAAAAGAAGGATTATTTTAAACATATCCTTTTTTTTAAATTTTCAGTCAAATTCAAAATAAGGATAATATTTCACAATGCAATATTACAGTTAATATGAAAGGATAGCAATTTTACTATCCTTATATTTCAGTATATCAACAACATTTACCAAATATTGGCCATCGTATTTTATTATGCTTTGTCTCTGCCATTTTACCCATTCGTGAATTAATTATCTGTTAGAACACATATTCAAAGCCTCCCCGATGGCGTAGTGGTAACATCGCAGCCTAGTAAAGAAGGGGCCTCGGGTACGATAGCGGGTGAATACACATAGTGGTTTTGGATCTTGCATTAAACTCTTGGTTCAGTCTATATGTCTATCAAGTTGGATTGAAACAAAAACTCAACTCAAATACATATTACATTTTTAACAAATTAGTGAAATGAAGGAAAGTAACTTTCGGAAGTTCTCGAATAAACATTTCTAGACAAAATCAATTACGTCCTTTTTTAATGATGTTGCAATTTCTGTTCGTAACATAGCTAAATGATAACCTAACGGATGGATTGAGCAAGAGCTTTAATAGAATGCAGTGTAATGTTTACACTGATTCAAATCTGTATCCCTTCTATAGTAAAAGTGTTCTGTATAGATATACAAAACAAAATAGTACAAACTCAATGTGTAATACACATTCATCACTATTTACCTAACCAAGTTATGTGTAGGAAAGTACTTGCTTCCATTTCAGAAACTACCTACCAGCTAATGTAAATTTGATAGTTTTTTAAAGTCCATGTTCTTCTTGCTATTGACTACTGTGATTCTGTTTGCTCTGTTCTATTAGATGAAATAGCATAACATCGGCAATGAGTTCAAAATGTATTTCAAGATCCTAGATATATTTATGTAATGTTATCATTAAAACGTTGTATTGCATTTGTTCTGCAATATAAAGATCGCCAATCTCAATTCAACGTCTCCAATTAATAGATCCATGAAACTTTTACTCGAAGACCAGCTTGGGTATACAAGAAATATCAATTGCTTAGTATTCAATCCATTGCAAATCCTTCAAACTTGTCATGCAATAATCCCTCCCTGAAATCAGTCTTCAATAGCTGAGTTTAAGGTTCAATTTAGAAACAGAAATGATTAAACGAAGACAAACCTTAGCTTTGCCATGGATATAAAGTCAAAATCTAATTTTGCTTGCTACTTGCTACAAACACTTCACTAACCTTCATTGTGTTGCCTATTGTCTATTCTCCACTTGTCTTTGTCTTGTATTTCTGTGGTGTCTCCATAGCAGCTGTAACATGTACAACAAAGACACTGATTAAGCCAACAATCGTTACCAAGTACCAATTATATGCAACTAACATTTAATCTAAGCTAGTACATAGATATGGAAAAAAACGGCCAAAGGCGGTAATCACAAATAAAAATAAATAAATTATAATAAATGTAAGCTCAACGGAGGAAAAAAGTAGACACCTTGCAATGTAAGACATGAGGAGTTTCAGAGACCATGTATGCCTCTCCAATGGCGTAGTGTTAATGTAGTTTCCTTGCAATCAAGGGGTCCCAAGTTTGATACCCAGTGTAGGTACACAGTAGTCTGGATCTCACTTTAAACTCTAAGTCCAGTCCTGAATAGCTTATCTGTGCATAAAGTGGACTTAAGACGAAAACTGAAAACTCAAAGTAACATGTCACTAGAGGCGAAAACGGAAGAAAGCGATCAAAATCGGAAATGATTACAACACGGGGGATGTTTCAAAATTCGCACAAAATTCTGTACAATAATGTACCAAAAATTCCTCGAAAATCCAGAAAGTTCAGTAAAATTTGAAAAAATTTAGACACTTAGAAATAGTGCATTTTACGTGAGAAATTAAAGAGAGCAAAATTAGAGAGGTGAAAATTTCACTTGATTGATATTTATTTTTAGTCTGTGATTTTCATCCAGATGATCCCAGCGTTCAATTTATAGGGCACTGATAAATTTTGTATATGTTCTTGTGTATGTGCATAAAATTATATCTGTACGATGTCTGGTGTCTCAAATATTCGCAAGAAGGCCTGTTTTATGATTATACAAGTCCCACGTAACTGATTCGTAACGAACAAAGGAACCATTCATTCAAAGTAATAAGCTTGTGATTGTATATTTTATTGTTTACATTATAAGGTCCATTTAATAGAACAACGTATGAAGAAGTGTGTGACATCTAACTGTAGACGATAACTCCTTGTGTTTTTCTCCCAAGACCTGTGTTGTATAAGTTTCCTACAACATATAGGCCACTGGTATGTAATGTGACATTTTAGGTAATATTGGACAACGTAGCCTATTTCGAATGTTTATCAACTTATGAGTTTCTGGAAGTGATAAAGTATAAACAGGAGGATCTCTCATGCATTTCATTTGATGTCAATATTGATTGTGTCCTCTAAGTAACGACTGAGATGTAATGTCATAGTTGAAGAATAGATAATGACTATCAATATGCCTGCGAGTCAGTTGCTAACCGAAAGGAACCAAAGACTTCATAAACGAATGGGTGTTATATATTATTATATAATTTACTGGAAGCGATTCGAACAAAATACTTAAGATTTGGAACACCCTGGTCTTCATTTCGCGCACTAACGAGGCTGGCGTATGGATTCACAGATCCACAGTGGGATATTTGTTGTGTGCTGTTCCTCTGTGTTTTCGATTGTCCATTCATGAATTTCATATTATCTTCTTTCATCTTCATTTTCGTAGTTAGTCAAAAGTGGTAGGATAGCGAAGTAAAATAAATAAGTGTGATCCATGAAGTGATATCACTTGCAAGAAGGAAGGTCATGAAAGTGACATCGCTTTCATTGCATTAGCAGTATTAAAAAGTTACAGTAGAATACTATACTGCAGGAAATTCTTGGAGCCTGAAATACTTTGAAGTGTTTAACTGTAGTGAAACATTTCAATAGAGTTCAAGAACTGTTTTATGGCCTAGCGTCCCATGTATAGGACGTTCATGGCTCAGAGTATAATTGATACATCACAACATATTTTGCCAAAAAAAAATGTTCTTTGGACGCAAAATATCATATTTCAATATACATTTGCCAAAATTTATTTTTAAAAATTCAGGCTCATCTGGGTTCACTGCTTCACGACTTGCACATTTGTATACGACAATTAACCCCTAAAATGTGAGAAAAGCACAAGTTATCAGAAATTTATCAATGATAATAATTTGAAGTCTTAATTTAACCCTTCCAAATGAAGATTGTCTACAGAAATTCAGGAAGAAAGGTCTTTGGTGCAAGACCTATTATTCAACGAGTACCCATTCATTGACAAGTAGGAAGGGTTCATTGTAACCTTAATACCCAGTCTCTTTCAAGAGGCTTATTAGGCATCCTTACTTGCCTATAGTTAACAACTACCACTAATAGTAAAAATAATAATAACTAATAATTATCCAATTGATCGCTATCTTCCATGCTCGTATTTCTGAATTTCGTATAATCCATCCACTGGCATACTAAGCCTTGTGTATCTGGGTTACTTTTTGTATAGGAAGGAGGAGTACTTTACACAAAGCGAATAGTTAATGAAATTCAAACCTCCTAAAGATTTGTCATTCAAGTTTACGTTACTTTTCACTTCTCCAAAGTTATATTTCAACATCTTGAAGATCTCCAAAGATAAGAAAAACAAACTTATTCTTTTACAATGTTCTATAATATTCTAGTGAATACCTATTATGACTTTTCTAAAAGGCAACACAGTAACTCCAGTAACACATTAAAGTGCATAAGCTGCTAATCGTAACGATCTATGAAATAATTAGAATCATCGATATAATAAACCTCCAAATCCCAGTT
Source organism: Lepisma saccharinum (assembly GCF_977018435.1). Taxonomy (NCBI): domain Eukaryota; kingdom Metazoa; phylum Arthropoda; class Insecta; order Zygentoma; family Lepismatidae; genus Lepisma; species Lepisma saccharinum. The sequence goes on from NC_139254.1 coordinate 42,917,514, forward strand.
ATTTATTATGATCGATTTTAATAAGCAAAATGCAGAGTCGGTTAGTTACCTGTATCCTCTTCCTGGTTTCACCTGTTTACATGTTTACGCCGTTGGTGGCCAGGAGGAGCTTAGGTAACGTTTGACACTGCATTCCTGATTGTCAAATTCCTGTCTGGAAAATGATGGCTGAATAACTGGGATTTGAAGGTTCATTATATCGAAGTTTCTAATTATTTCACAGATCGTGACGTAATGGTGCACATGAGAAATTCACAAAAAATGGTACTTTCATCAGGTGCTGTTCAGTGTGATGCACTAAAAGTACATTTGAGAATATCAGACACGGTAATTTGAAACAAAACATAATTACACGTTTAATTGTGTCAATTGATGCACCAAAATGCATCAACCTTGATTTGATGCATTTCGAGTTCTGCGTGTTCATGGAAATGAAATTATGTGCTACTTTAGATTTTATTGTGCTTACAATGGAAAGCTTTGCGACACAATTTGGACAAGTGACTGATTCGGAGATCAGTTTAACCAAGGGAACTACTTTTCACAAATACAGATCGTTTTCTTATCGAGGAAGCTGCCGTTGTGTTTCATATGTTCCCATGGAAATAATGACCAATAGCACATGATCACTTTATGAACATTTCAGCTTGTTATATGGCTGCTAATAGGCCTAAATAGGTAAATGATCCACAGTATATTTGATTACTATGAATTGTTGAATCGGCCCCATTTTCAGTTGATTATAGAGAGCGCAGAGAGTGTTTGCCAAGTTTTTTCCTACTATTTTTGGAAGTGGTTATGTTAAAAATATTTTTTTAAAGTTCTTACTTATGGCATCCTTGAGGTTTCTCCATTCTCCAAAAGATTCTCTGTTCAGGATAGGAAGAACTGGATGTAAAAAATCATGCCATTTGAAATCCTTTCTTACGTAAACCATAGACGAAGGGTCAATCCCAAAGACATATGAACAGAGGATTATACTTGCCATGGATAGAGACGCCAGAGTCTCGTTAGTCAGCAAAATGCAGTCTAGAGTGTACCACGTGGAAGCGAGGTTGAAATGGTCACCCCTTACACCTCACGTGCGGACTGATATAATGTTAAACAGAAAGGGAATCAAATGCAATTCCCTCGTGAAAAATAAAATCTTTGGAATGTTCAACATAAACTTTATTTTTTTTTCAAAAATTACAAAAATAAATGATTATACTTCATAATCACAAAGTCATGTACACAAACACATTTCAAAAGCAATCAGCACAAATATGGACGAAAGAACATAAATTATTTGAAAAAGCAAGTGCATTATAATGCTTTACTTGTAGTTATCACCTGCAAACAGTAACATCTGCAAAACTTTCAACTCAAGAAATACTCTCTCTCACCTCGATTAATATAATATTCTAAATGTATCGTAATTCCTTAAAATAAAATATTGAAATAGTTACTCAAAGTACTACCAAATATGTAAACTTTCCTTTTCACAGCATCGTAGAGTTATTGAATCTTAGGAACATCTAAATTACACGATTACATTATGTGGTTACATTCCTACCCTTTATGGAGACGAGAACAGAACAGTTAAGAAAAAGGTGATTTATCACACGATGGTTACAATATCACTTCTTTCATATACAGAGTCACAAGTGATATTTGTGAAATGAAGGGCTCGGGGTAAAACATGCTAAGTGACATTTTGATTCTTATTGAGTTATAAAGTAGAGGGAGCCATCCTGCAATTTTCAAGTGTAATTGCCATGTCATGCAATTTGCATTGGACTCATTGAATGTTTCTGAAATTGGTAAGCACATCCAAATCAAATTATCTGCAGTACAGCTTCTAATGACCTTTCTGCTCAAGAAAATCAGCAATGACCAAATTGTCACTTAACCATGTTTTACCTTCAAGACCTTGAAATTTCTTCTATCATCGATAATTCATTTCTTCTGCCGTCATTAGTCCCATCTAGTTTGCTGAATTTTTTGACTCTTTACACTCAAGTGTCTAGTTGATTACCCAGTGCAACACCCACTCGTCTACTTCGTTGATTTGGTGTCAAGTGGTGCATTTAGTGTCTCCACTGTTTGCACCACGTTCTGGAGCGTTGTAATATCTGGTGATGTACTTAACTGTATTTACAATACATATCAGTGGCATAGGCGGGCTCACCCGGCTCAAGCCCCACCCCATTTTTGATAAAATTTTTCATTTTAAATTAGAGATACACGATCGAGTACGAGTGCGACACATTATATGCTTTTTCTCTTTATATCCCGTTACTTGTCCGAGGACAAAGTCTCATAGTTAAACTGAAATTTGGGCATCGATACATTGCAAGTTGACACTTGGATGCTTGGTTACAGCATCCCTGTTTATGGAATGGGTGAAGTGGTCGCAGTGCATGGAAGGAAGGTGGGTAGAATGAAGCTGTACTCTTGGAATTCCACGGTCAGCTGGCCTCGGTATTTACTGTACTACATTAACAGGAAATCTTACTGCCCTAGGTTACTTCTGGGGTTGGAAAGTTGGGGGAACGGGGATTTGAAAACAAAAGAATGCGGTTAGTGTCTGGTCGGTGAACGTTCTCAACAGATTCACTTTGCAAAGACGGAGACTGGATTTTGTTTTATAATCTTTGGTTTAACACAAAATATATTTCTACATTTAATTGTTAGATACGTTTGAAGGCCGTAGTTTGGGGATCGTGGTACGCACAAAATTTTGCAGACAAGTTTCAAGCCAGACGACGCCATTCTGCACCCAGCTCTACAGGCGGATGCAAAATGATGACGTCATGGTTTGACCTGGTGCAAGTTTTGATGGACGCCGCAGGGTCCACCCGTGGATTCTGGAAAACATCCTGAGAAGAGAAATGCTGGACACGTTCTGAAAGGCGCTCATTGTTGCGATGTATGTTTTAAAATACAGAAAAGAGTGCATTTATTTTACAAATAAAGTTGTTCCCATTGCTGAGAATTTCTAATGTTTCTTGCAGTAGACAAAATCTACTGTTATTAATTGTACTGTACTCATGGACGGAAGGGGGGAGACACCTGAAAATTATGTATTTCACACATAATTTCATTTTAGCAATAGTACATTAATTTATGTTAATTATTATAAATAGGTTGAAGGAACATGATAATTTCAGACTGAAATAGTATTTTCTGAGGGGGCATCACTATTTTGGGGGAAAATATGCCTCCTTTGCCCCCCTGGAAAGAAACACCTTGCTTGACCCTCCCTGGAAAACATCCTGTGGACGCCCGTGGTGGTGTAAGTTCACGTTAACTAATCAGATGATCGTTTAAAGTAGCAGACAGGCATTTGTCGGATTTTTTTAACTTGAACACAGCTATTCGTCTACTTGGTTGAACGTCATTTTCTTGCACCAACCTGACACCGGATATACATGCACTACAACTTGTGTCAAAAAGTGCAGCGAACTACGAACTTACGTAAACTTCTCAGTTCAGAGGTTTCTGTAATTTACGTGTCAATAAGCTTAGATTTACATGACTCGTTATTATTGATTACAGAAAGAAAATTACAATTGCCGCTGAAAGATTCGTTCATGGGAGAACAACAATTCATGACGGAGTTACAAAGTCTTTAGTGTAGACATTATGGGCTATGGACTGGAGACAACATCTTATTTTCACCACGAAGAAAGACAACTTATCTCAGGTCAGAAATGGTAACTTAAATGAGCCACATTCACCATAAATGTATAACACCCACCTCACGTTTCCTAACTTCTGACATCACATTTCGCATGTTCTACGACGAAGAGTGCAATTGCTATAAACTGTTATCGAAATGTTACGTCACATGAATATTTAGTTTTGAGTGCTACATGATGTAGGAAACGCCGAAAATTTGAATCAAGAAGCAGATCTTCCACTTAATCGTTAACTGTCTCTTAGGATTTTCCTAATCAGCATCCTTCTTAGTGATAAACCCTGAAGCTACCGTCGCTGCAAAGAAAAAAAAGAATACAAATAGGTAAATGTTATGTTACCACATAGATGTATTTTCAAGTATCAAATGTAAGATTTGAATTTTGAAAATACATCTATTCACAAACTAATTCAATTAAAATAAATACATTGTTAGCAATTTGCCCACCAGGAATATTGGTATCCAATAAAACATTCTGAAAAATAAAGCCTCAAAATGTAAGGATCTCTGCAAACAGAAACGGACATTTCTTAAATTTCATATTTGGCACAAAAATACTACAGGTTATACAGAGTGCCCCAAAATATTGTTTGCACTCTTTGAATGTTAATAACAGAGAAACTATTAATGATAACTTCACTGAACTTTTTGTATTTGAAGCTGGAATAACTACATTGAGCGTGTGTGTAAGCGTATGTAGGCATTCTGTTATTTTTAGTTCCATCACCACAGCCAACCAGGCGGTAGGCATTAGTGAACCCAAACTGGCAGAGGTGATCAATTTTTCTTTTGAGCAATGTTAGAAGTGTCAAATAACCACCCAGATCTCCCAACTGAACTCTGTTAGATTGTCTATTTCTGGGAAACTGAAGAACGATGTGTACCTCACAAAGCCATGGTCACTGGATGACGTGAAACATGCGATTGACACTACCTGTGCTCCCCTTCCTGTGGAAACCATATCTGCTGTTTGTTGATTTGTCAATCTGTTCTAGAGCATTGCAGGCAAAGTATTGCTACCAATGTACAGTGGGATCCATGAGTATTACCGTGCAAATTGTTCATCACCATGTTCGTGCACCTTATTTGATCCAATAAGAGCTTCAATAATTAAAAGAACCCTCAAAACAAGCTGTAGACAACTTCTGAACCAGCATACATAAAAATACATAGCTTAAAAACACACAGGATGTAAGAGAAAAATTAATGAAAATAGTCATGGACAATTTTTAGGGTAATACTCATGGATCCCACTGTACATCTATAACGATAAGTTATGTGACACGCAAACGATCATACTTGCTGTTATTAGTGTTCCCATTATTAACGTCAAAGACTATAAGCACCATTCTGGAACACTCTGCATGCTCATTATGAAGAAATTAAGCCCTGAAATTTAACTCTTGTTCCTATAACGATTTTCTAAAATCTGATTATTTAACAGATACTATATGTATATGAAATATATCGTTTAGCGACGAAAATATGTATATAAAGTAACATGAAAGCTTGAATTCTAGTTCAAAAGGTGCTGATGGGAATCATTCTTGTTCTATGCCTTTTATATTTTAAGACATATTCATGGTTACATAAAGTTCTGCAATCACCATTTTTTTTAAACCAGAGATCATGGAATTATTGCTTCACCAGTTTATGAACCAAAGGGGTATGTTAAAAAAATAATTTACCAAAAAAAAAATCGAGTACCACATATGGATTGGTCCACGTGGCACTTTCATTCGTTCTTATAATTTTCGGATTTTCCTTAGAAATTAGTAAACTATAATTTGAATGTAATATTCTTACACAATTATTAAATTTATAATAATAAACTTTATAATATATAAATTTATCTTAAACATATTGGATTATTTCAAGAAGTTTACTTTTTTTATTTCAGGAAGAAGTTAGGTATAAGTGAAAGGATATCAGATATGGAATTGTGACATCGTTTGCAATGTTCCCTTCAGTACTGTGCAAGCATTTGGGATTAGCATTATCTAAATCAACGAGATATATTTCAGAACCAAGAGTAACTTTTGGTGTTTCTCCCACCTTTGAATGCATCTATCCTGCTGAAAAGGACTTCTTCCCATTCGCTGTCTCCAAACGTCGGCTGCTGTCCTCCGTAAGCCTTTGGCAAGATAGCTGGGTCGAAGTACTTGTGCAGTGACGCTCGATTGTACCCATGGACGTGGACCTGAGAAAAAAATATTTATCTTTCCAAGCGTATATATGCACTAAAGGTATATCAATGCTTATCAACTTGGAAGACATATGGTGTAAAAAATGCATCATGTGAAAACACTTCACACAAAAATTGAGCGTTCTGAGCATAGGCGTAACTAGTGGGGGGTCTGGGGGTCCTACCCCCCTCCTCCGACTCTCCACCGACCCTCCGGGTATCGTCCGGAACTCCCCGTACATTCAGGGGGGTCCCAGCAATGATTTCGAGTCAAACCCGTCGCTACTTCGAAAGACGAATTCAAAGAATTAAAAATCTTGAAAATTGATGTCTTACTAAAACCTATGTGAAATTATCCAATCGCAAGACCAAGTGCATTGCTTCAAGGCCTGAGACCGCATTCGACATTCTTCCACATGGGCCACAGCATCCAACGAGTGGCCTCTGCCTATTCAAGGAATGGACACTTTTCGTTACGAGGAAGCTTTGGCAAATTTGCCAAATTTCAGTCTTTGTGGACTAATCCCTCTCTAGGGACCCTCGCAGACAAAATGATCATTGACCATTCGGAAAGGTGCGTGCACGTGGGCCAGACTTCAAGTTCCTGGCATTCGAGCAGGTATATTTCGACGTCAGAGAACGTGATCAGAAAACCATTTTTTTTTTTCATTCATTGTGAATAGAAACGACTGAAGTCGGTCGCCTCATAGAGAATCATCACAATTGTAAGTTTTACTTCTCTCCATTCTATTTGTTTTTTCTGTTTTAACGGACATAGGTGTCTTCAGGCTAGTGACGGAGTAACCTACTTCTCTCGAGGGAAGGAGAAGGAAGTGATCGTTTCTTTAGTTCGTTAGTTTTTATACGTCAGAGGGAGTTGTCGGTATTTATTCTTATGCTCATGGATTATTTATTGTTAGTTGGGAAAGAGTGATCGACAGATCATTTAAAGATATGTAAAGTTGCGAATGCTGAACAACACCACCATACGGCTTCTGGTGCAACATATTTTTTTCGCACCAAACGTTGTTTTCCATCAACCAAAATATTGTTAAAGGATCATCCCATATCAAATCAAGCGGGGTCTGAACCTTGACATTTCAGAAATAGATATTTTTTGGTGCAGTGGTGGTACCAATAAAGTTGAAAACTGCCAAATTTCAGAATTTTTCGACTCTTAGTTTTTGAGTTATTGACTTTCAAAAAAGCAAAAATCACAAAATTTGAAGACATTTGGAAATGTTGAAACAGCTGTACATCAAAAACTTTTTGACCTAGAGAGCTCAAATTAGTGTCATTCTCCTTTGCTTGTAATGAACTTTAATTTGAAATGCAACTTGACTGTGGTATTTGAATTTTGTAATTTTTAAAAAACTTTATTATTATTTTTTTTTTTTTGAAAATATCAAGAACACCATTTCTAAATTTTTTGGAAGAATTGTATGTTTTGAAGACATCAATTGACTATTTGTGTGCAAAATTTCATAATGGGATGGTAATGGGTCCCTATGGAAATTCATATTTTGTAGTGTAATGTGTGCGAAATTTGCTAAATTTGTTAACTTCCATGTTAAAATCATAACTATAAGCTGAGTGGTTGATGTTGAAGTCTTCATATTAGTCTATTTTGTAATTTTTGGAGTACAAATAACATGAAAATACCTAAAACGTATTAATTTTAATATCACGTAAGCAAATTGAAAAATGTACTAGGGGAAGTCATGAACAAACAGCAATTTTATTCTAAACTTCATGGAGATGTATGCACAAATAACCTTTTTGAGTGCCGGAACACAAATTTTCGTTGTGCATAAATCTCCATGAAGTTTATAATAAAGTTCCTTTTATAAAATTATACTTCCCCTAGTACATTTTTCAATTTGCTTACTTGATATTAAAAGTGAAAGTGATACATTTTATGTATTTTCATGTTATTTGTAGTCCACAAATTACAAAATAGACTAATATGAAGATTTCAACATCAATCACTCAGCTTATAGTTATGATTTTAACATGGAAGTCAACAAATTGTACAAATTTCGCACACATTACACTACAAAATATGAATTTTCATAGGGACCCATTGCCGTCTCATTATGGAATTTTGCACACAAATAGTCAATTGATGTCTTCAAAACATACATTTCTTTAAAAAAAAAATTAGAAATGCTGTTCTTGAGATTTTCAAAAAAACTTTATAAAAGTTTTTTAAACATTACAAAATTCAAATATCACAATCATGTTGCATTTCAGAATTAAGCTCTTTAAAAGCAGAAGAGCATGACACCAATTTGAGCTCTCTAGGTCAAATGGTTTGTGATGTACAACTGTTTATATATTTCAAAATGTCTTCAAATTTTGTGATTTTTGCTTTTTTGAGTCAATAACTAAAAAACTAAGTACCTAAAAAATTTGAAATTTGGCAGTTTTTGTCCTCTTGATAGGTACAATGTATAAACAAAAAATCTAAAAAATCTGAATCCTAAAGGCTCAAAATTATTTTGTATCGGTTGATTTGACATGGAATGACCCTAAAACAATATTCTATTATATTTTGCAATCGGTAGAAATTTAGGACTTTTTGTAAATACTTGCCCTATATCTAGGAAAGCGAAATGACGCATAACTGTCGCAAGTGTCTACAAGAAAAAATATCCGTAGCTTGATGATAACACAATTATCATCTGTAATTTTCATGGCGACGACATGTATATCCTTCAACAATGTCCGCTCACATTATTAACACGTCATATACTCTGTATTTCAATATGTACAAAACTAACATTTACATTCCTGTGATTTTACATTTTAAGTTACATATTTTGCGGAAATTAGGCTATAGATCAAGTTTCGTTAAGCAGTTGTATTTAAAGCACGCGCTAGATTTAAAAGTGAAGACCAGGGTTCGATTCCCGGCTGAGTGATCTAAGGTCGGAATTTTCCCAGCCTTTCCCCTGCATAAAGCCGGACCCCGTGGCCTAGTGGTTAGCACATCGCGCTGTGACGCTAAGGGTCCCGGGTTCGAATCCAGCTCGGGCTGTTTGTAAATGTTCATTCATCAAATCCATCATTTCATCCCTCATCCCCATCTTCGCAAATTAGCCAAGAGGCACAAAACGCGAAGTAGAATAAAACAAATCAATCAATCAATCAATGAATTTCCCCTGCATAAAGCGGCTCTGTGGCTCAACCAGCCTCAAATCAATGGGTACCTGGGGCCAACCTTGGAGAATAATGGCGGTCGGAGCGTGTTGCTGATCACATCACCTCCAATATTCACGCGTTCGAACATGTGTGAGGCCCTACCATCTAATCCCCTAAATGTGCCTTCTTGGGACGGTGGTACATGCACGATTAACTTTGCCTTTACCTTCGTTTCTTAATCTCAATCTCTAAATGGTGGTACCCGGTGGAGGGACATGGCAAAGTGGTTCGGATCCCACTTTAAACCGTAGATCCAGTCCCGATTAGCCTTACTGTGCATAAAGTGGACTTAAACACCAACTCAAACCAAAACCAAACTCTAAATGGTGGTTTAGACATGCATTGATTGATTGAATTAAAAATGTTGGGTGCGTCGGTACATAGAGCCGTTTTGCACACTTCCATGTATGCGGCAAAATATCCCCTTATATAAAATTCTGACTTGAAAATTTAAAACAAGGGGTGAAAAAAGTCCCTTGGGAGAATTTAAAAGTGCAAGGTTGTAAAGGGTCCTGCACGAGACAAACACAACACATTGAAAAGAGTAAGGATTTTCTAAAAGCTTTCTCACAGACTGTGGAAGAGACCAACTCTTCTCAAAAAACAAAAAACGTTGGATAAAACACTGCTGTCATCGCCCAAGAGGGATGACAACAGCTGGGACGATATAGATTTGAAAATAACAGCAGAGTATGGAATGCTCTCCCGCAACACAACTTTTAGAATGACACGCACATACACACGAGAGAGAGAGAAACATATAGAGATTAATTGAAGGGCTCGAGTGTAAAACATGGAAAGTGACATATTGATCATTTCCGAGTTCATTAAGAAAAAAGGTTATTAAAAGCTATACTGTATATAAATTGTTTTCGTGTTGTGTTTACCAATTTCAGAAGATTTCACTGATTCCAATGCAAATTGTATGACATGGCAATTTCTCTCAAAAAATTGAAGGATGGTACATTTTACTTTGTAACCCAAAAATAACCAAAATGTTACTTACCATGTTTTATGCACGACCCCTTCCATTTATAATAGGCCTATGTATTACCAGTTTGCAAAGAAATAGGTCTAAAAATATCTTATTACCTTCACATGCAGTGCAAACATTTGTTTGAAAGTCACATAATCTGAAATCATTATTCCTTCAAAACACTTCTTATTAAGTGCTGTGTTATCACCTGTCTGGAGAGAGAGAGAAAGAGCTGTAACTTGGCCAGGAGGGGGGGCTAGAGTCCCTGGATGTATGACTGCAACACAATATACGTGTATGAAAAAAAATTTCTAAAGCGTGAACGTCGCAAGAAACTTGAAATGAAAGTATTGGCGCTCTGTTTAAATAATAATATGTACTACCAGTTTTGCAAAGAAATAGTTCTAAAATTTTCTTATCATTTACTTAAGAATCATGTCAAATCTGTTATCATTATTACTTCAAATCAGCCGGCTCCCATGGCAGAGTGGTTAGCACATCGAGCTACGAATCCCGGTTCGAATCCTGGCTTCGGCATGGATGTTTGTGAGTGTCTATTCATCAATTTCATCATATCATCACTCATCCCCATCTTCGCAAATTAGCGAAAAGTGGCACAAAGAGCAAAGTAAAATATGGGAAATCAATCAATCAATCAATACTTCAAATCAGTTCTTATTAAGTGCTGTCTTATCAACTGTCGCGAAATTGAAGACTAAATCATAACGCACATTCTAACTTACTAAAAAGATAATCAAGAATACCAAATAGATACACGTTGGGAACATTTTATGAAATAATGATTTTACGTTACTAGTAATAAGTCTTCTTTGCTGCAGTTAAGACTCAAATAGATTTTTATTGTAGAGGAACGCGAGGCACTTGAGACCAGAATTAATATTTTTTTCCATTGGATTCCTTATAGGGTCAGAGTTCTATCCACGCAAATTTTAAAGTGAAGTGTGGGTAATGAAAATGACACTTTACACAAACATGCGTGCAGGACATGCCAAAATCTATTCTCGCCCAGGGTTCAGAAATACCTGGCTAGGAATCTTAAAGGACATCAATACAACTTACCTCCCAGATAAAGACTTTTTTCTAAACTTGAAAATATATTTGACGTATATGTATATATACTGTATATTGTAGTATGAAATAGCGTTCACTTCAATTACATTATTAGGGGACACGATTGACATTAACAATATTACATACATTCATACATGCACACACATACTTTATATAGATATGTATATATGCTCATGCAATGCATTCTCATTGACATTTCAATTTCAATTTCATCGATATACTTTGGACCCACGCCGAAGATGAACTCCGAGTTATGCCTATGGTTCTAAGTTAGTTTCATCCGGGGTTGCAATTGGCTCCAAAATAAAGGGTGTCCGAAAAGTATTTCCCTGATTACAAGCTTTATTCATATCCGCTATATGTAAGATAGAGATGTGAAAGTGGTGCCAAAATGTTGGAAAACTAACCAATTTTTTGGTTACTGGTTTCCAGTAACGTGGCTGTTGTGTAGCAGTGGCAGTGCCCAGGAAACCAGAAATGTTCACAAATCGGGAAAAAGCTCAGTGTGCCCTCTGGTATTACGAGACCCGGTCACCAATAACAGTGCAGGGGAACTTTCAAACAACGTATGGAAAGATGCTACCCGATGTCAAGAGCATTAAGTCTTGGTATGACAAGTTCAAGACCACAGGATTTGTTACCAAGAAATGACCGACCATCAACCTCAGCTGAAAGGGTGGAATGTACTACGTGCTACCAAGGATGCTCACGTGTAGATATATTGATGTGTTTCCTGTTGCCCATTAAACTTGGTTAGTGTTCCAACATTTTGGCACCACTTTCACATCTCTACCTTACATATAGTGGATATGAATAAAGTTTGTAATCAGGGAAAGACTTTTCGGACACCAAAGAAAAACAACATTTTCACTTCATTAGTTATATATAATACTTTGAATCATGTCGAAAAAAGAAGGATAGAATATTTACAAAGGTGATCCACAATGCATGAATGTAGAACCCCTTCTGTGGCGATACATAAAATTGAAATTTGAAACTTCAGTATCAAGTGGTCTTCGTGACGAGACTCCATTTCCATTATTTCATGTGTTTAAAAACATCGTTTAAAATAAGTCCTGTACTTTACGTTGTACACTTTTCAAATCTATGCAAGGAACCAAAATGCAGCTATATTTTTTACAATTTCACGGTGTATAACAAGTTGCTCTGCATGCATAGCAATTAGTCCCTTCGTGGGTTCAGGTACGTTGCGGTAGTGTCCCTCCAAAAATTGTACTTTCCCAAAATATTCACAGTAATGCCAATATAATTGATAATTTGCTAATGTGCTAATTTGTAATAAATATTCTGTGGATATTACAACGTTCACTTAATTGTACAAATTACTGTACAAGTAAATAACAACAAGGGCAACTGTATTTTTTAAACGAATATATTGTATTTTATTGCTTAAAGTGTCTATATAACTACAGAGTAATGCTAATTCATTTAGTGAGTGCATAATTGCTCCTATAATGACTTTGTTCCTCATATAAACTTATCTATATTATGAAAATATAAAAATTGCTCACCCTTTTTATAATTTTATCAGGTAGAAATGGCTTTAGGATGGCATACAGGAAGCTGAATATCCACGAATTGTTCACTACATGGAAGGCGTGAGTTTCCAATGGATAGCATTCCTAAAAAGGGAACATGATCAGTAAAATTTCACTGTTACTATAGGTATATAAATAGGCCGCTACATATTTATTTTGCTAAGATAATCCAATAAACTTCTTCAATTACAACTTTGGTTAATTCGTTTAGAATATTTTAACAAAAACATTACAATCAAAGCATTTGAAAAAGTAGTTTCCTGCCTTACATGTAGTTTTCTTTGCTTCATTGTTTAGGTCAATGGCAAAGATTAACTTAAACTGCGTTGCATTATAATAGTTTATACGTTTGCATTCTATCCATGCAAAATTTTCTTCATTTTTTACAACCATACTTGCGATGTCATCAATAGATGTGTCACAAACTGCTGCATTGTGGCTTCGAGCAGCCATGATTGAGGCCAGTTCTTGCAAGCGTACGGAATTGAAGCGGGTGGGCGGGAGATTTTAACATCGTTTACAATGGCAGGCACATTGTGCAGTATCAAACATAAACTCACTTTATTTCACGATATTTCCTTGCAAAGGACAAACAAAATTGGCTGCACATCCTAACGTCACATGAAACTCACCTATAAGACACTGTGCATGAAAATCAACGAGCTTAGAAAAAGTAAAAAGAAATATTTCAGACAAGGGAATTTTTCGTTGACAATATTTCAGTACCTTTCGTTGTCAGAAAGTTCTTGTATTTACTGTGAAATGTTGTTTTTCTAATACGCGTATTTTTGGAACTAAAATGCATTTGTTAGAGTTTTTTGTTTTAAGTCCACGAATTAAAATACTTAATGATGTTCTAACTATTCCTGATCATACTCCAAAATGCACATGTAGGCTAATCACGACTGGACCTAGAGTTTAAAGTGGAATCCGAACCACTATGTTCCTCCACGGGGTATCAAACCCGTGATCCCTTAGGGCCTCCCCGATGGCGCAGTGGTAGCGTCGTCGCCTTGTAATCAAGGGGTCCCGGGTTCGATATATTCGGTGGAGGTACAAGTGGTTCGGATCCCACTTTAAACTGTAGGTCCAGTCCCGATTAGCCTTACGGTTCATAAAGTGGACTTAAAACACCAAATCAATCAATCAACCGTGGTCCCTTCATTACAAGTTGACGACGTTACCACTACGCCATCGTGGAGGCCAAACAATGAAATTTGTAAATAGTTTGATTGATTGGTTGCCACTTGACTAACATGCAAAAATGAGGATGAGTGTTGATATGATGAAATTGATGAATGAGCACTCACAAACATGCACATCCAGGCCAGGATTTGACCCCTGGCGCAATGTAAATAGTTTGAAGGAGCACGTTTGCTTTATGCTAACCCTGTTGTTACTACAGACGTTCTGGACGATAAACCCCAAGTATGCAGGTCTGCTAGTTTCCATTTAATCTGATATTTGACGGAAAGCAACATTAAGCTGTAGAACGATCAAAAATCAGCAACTTTGTAAAAGTATGTGAAGTGCATAGGTGTGTAAATGTGGTTCTGGAGGATGATAAAAAAATGTAAGGCACGAAAACCTCCTGTATGGAGACTTCGCATGAATTTGAAATTTCATTTCTAGCATCCAAAAAAATCCAAGTTTGTTTTATGTGCACTTTACGCTCAGCTAAGCTTATCAAGACTTCTCTGTCTCCACCGGCAATCGGACTCCCAAAGCACTGATTGCAAAGTGACTACATTTTTGGCGTGCAGTTAGGCAGCCAATTCGATTGTACTAGCCCGAATGAAACGGATTATGACCCCACATGAAGATTGGAGTAAATATTGATGGTGTTGTTTCTGTTTGACTTTAAAGTGGTCGCGCATTCTCTGCGAATATTCACTCTCAGTTTCCGTGTTTTATTATTGATGTAGATAGATGAGAAAATACAGTAAAACCTCGTTAAGCCGGACTCCGATAAGCCGGACTTCGCTTAATCTGAACAGACAAAAGGCAAAAGAAAGAAAAAAAGGAAAAGAAAAATGCAAGGTTTTAAATGTGGCTAGAAGTCAACAATCGCATTCGTCATATTTCTCCGTAACGGTTAAGAATACGTACCGGGTGTTTCAACAGAAACGCCGTGATTTCAAATTACCCTAAAAAAATATTTAGTATAGTCACAGTAAAAATTTGTATATGTTATGATTGACAAAAGTCTAAAATTTAATTTAATTTAATTCCTATCTGTGTTTGTCAGGTGTTTGTAGTACAGTAATGGAGGGCAGGAGACTTTCACTGCAGAAGACGATTCAGTTGGTGACTTTGTTTATTGAGTCACGCTCTCTGTTGTTTCTGTTTAACGACGGTTCCGGCTGGAGAATACGTGTCCTGGTCTTCGTCGGAAACGTTGTCCAATTCGTCAGCAATGGTTCAGCAAGACGGAGCTAGACCGCATACAACTGAACCTGTCCTGACCTTCCTCCACTCAAAATTCAACAATCGTGTGATTTCAAATCGCTACATACATTTCTTTCAAAATGGTTTAGAGTGGCCTCCAACTAACCCTGTTATTAACCCATATGACTATATCACGGCGTTTCTGTTGAAACACCCGGTACATCCAATTTCCATGGGAGAATTCCCCAAAGAAAAGGCAGTCAACCACTGATGAAATTCTGTTTATGTACTGCATTGTCGCATTGCTTTACATTTTACTGTACGTACTGTTTAGTATATTTAGGCCTATGCCCTTTAAATAAACCATAATAAACGTGTTTTGTTGCTATAAACGGAGTTTTAATGCACTTTCTACTGTTCTTTTAGGTTATTTCAGTTAATCAGGACTTTCGTTAAACCGGTCAACCTATCTTCCACATTAGTCCGGATTCACGAGATTTTACTGTACCTAAGAAGAAACGCTGATCATTTTTTTTTTGTTTCTTTTACGCATCTCTTCCTTCTGTACTTTAAATGAACTTGTGCATCAAGACTTATAAGAGATTGGTTAGAATATATCACCGCGTCAGACCACCAGAAAATGTGCCTATTATTTTCGGAGACTTTTTTGTAAAGCAACTGTTAATGTTGTACCCTTAGTACATTAGCAATTTCGAATATAGAAAAAATATTTTCTTTTCAATTGTTTATTTGTTTAGGTGTATAATACCTCTATAATCTCCAGGGACTTCTTGATGTTGTAAGGAGTGAGCCACCAAGAGAGAGTCCACCTGCAGATGGAGGCATCCGTGATTGTCACCATCCCAGCGAGCTGAGTGTCCGATTCCTCGAGGATGGCCTCCGCGTTGTAGTTCATCGTCTGCGCCGCCTGCTCGAACGTCACTTCCGTTGGGTCAGCTACGGCTGAGACAGAAATAAGCACTGAAGCAGAACCATTCCAAGAGTGGTATATTTGAATAGTTATTGGTTTTTTAAAAACAAAATATTTTCTTATAGCTAAAGTATTTTTAAGTCTAAACAAACATTTCGATTTTTAATGTAATATTCCTCATATTCTTTGTACCCGAAAATCTTCTCATAGAAATTACAACCAATAGATATTTTTGCATAATGTAAAATCAGGAAAATAATAATCAATGAAGTAATTTATTTTTGTCGAGCAATTTCCACAAAAAAGCTAACTTTATAATTTATTTGTATCTAATCAAAACGTAGCTTGAAACCTTGCACGATTCATGGCTCTAAATTTACTCAGTCGCACATGAACAGAACAAGAGTAACGTCGTATAGACGTATAGACTATTTAGTACTATCATCAGCAGGTGGTCTGTATTTGTCGAGATAAACAACGCCAATGTGATCTTTAAATACATATACATGCCCACAGTTCTTTATTTGATTTGATTTTCTTTTTCATTTAGCTTCGTTTTCCTGGCACTTTCGCTACGGACATCGGTCCGCAATTTTCGAATCGATGAATGTCAGGGAATGTCCACTTTGCAGTTATGTCTTGCAAAGCTATATTTTCTAACGTTCATTCTCAACCTATGTAAGAAAGTTGGAGATCTGGAAGTAGTAGTATCACCGTAAGGGGAATCAGAGGCACCAAATGAGAAGTTTACATCTCCCTGGGTAAAATACTTTGCTTAATTTACATTTCTTTAGTACGACGCTAAGTTTTTAATATTTTCTGCATTGCGTCCCAGAGATCTGTTCCAAATAAGGGAGGTCAACGCAAGTAATTACAGAAGTTCGCATAGAATCGGAAGAAAAAATTGTTTCCCGCCATTACAGGTAAGGTTGCCATGTTCGCTTAGTAAGTTACCTTACAAATTACAATGTAAAAAACCCCTGAAGTGCGTTGCGTTATATGCCAATACAGCTCGCGAAGTCGACGACTCTGTTCTGTTGCACGACGTTATGTGTGCTGTTCTTTGATACCGTCCCAGTCTTCTTGTTCTCCCACTTTGTATTGTGTAATGCGGTCTTTCGAGATCAAAAATAATGTTAGCCCAAATACCTAGGAAAGATGACTGAATGAGAGAGAACCAGACACAGGAACGATCTCAACTCCCTTCAGCAGGCCCGTAATGGGCCCGGAAAGCATCGCGTGGGTTGGATGGCAGTCGGACGAGATCATGGACTGTCCAGGGACGCCAAGGAGATGAGACAGAAGAGCACGACGCACACAGACTTTAAGGGCAGACACGACGACCAGTATTCACTTCGGAGAAAGGAAACATATGCCTCTTCGTGAAACAACTGACGGAATATCTTCTTGGGTGGTGTTATTGACAAGGGCCTTGGAATGACCCTCGGGATACCGGAACGGAACAATGCCTTCCCCTACAGCAAAAGGTATTTTATACTATTACGGCGGCCGACCCTAATGTTGGCAAGGGAAGTGGGGAGCGGGGAAGCGACCAATCCAGCATGATAAGAAACACATCAGCCAATAAAACTAGGTTCACGTAGTACTTTGTCCCGCCGCGTTGTGTCTCTCGGCGCCACTGCTGTTGTCTGGTTGGTCTGCGGTGTGATCCCCGCTCCTCACTTCCCTTGCTGGAACTAGGACCGGCCGCCGTAAGAGTGGGAAAGTCCTTTAGAAGAGAAGAAGGGTCGGATAAGTCACGGAGAAGGTCGGAAGGAAAATGGATCATGTTAGTGGTGACGTCACAATAGGCAATTGAACAAGATTGAGTCTAATCAAAATTGTCACTTAGTGTTTCCGTATCTCATAGAATTGCATTTCCCATTGTAAGAAGTAACCTTTAAAATTGTGGCAGCAATTATGAAACAAAATTGTGATCTGTATCGTACATACATGTAAAGATGATATTTCGGAGAATTACACATGCCATAGCGTAAGGTAAAGAAAAACTTGAATAACTTGCTCGGACACCGGTAACATGGCGATCGTTAAGGGGCGCCCCAGTCACGTTCCTGGTGGGAAGCGTTGATGGTCCTTAGAAGGGTATAAAAGGCCCAACTGAGGGTCGCACGGGGGGGGGGGGGATCGGCCGAGGTAGTTGCTTTACTCGAACCTCATTGGTCCTCTAGGGCCTCTAACTGGTCAAGCTTGGTCATTCTGGGTCTGGTGTTTCAGTACTGGATTTCTGAGGAACACAAGTGGATCAGGCCGTGATGAAGGTCACTCTTTATACCTTTTCTCGCACGGATACAAAAACAAATGCTGTACTGACGGATTTGGATAAAGTTCTCAGCATCGGATTTGGTGACAAATACGAAACTGATAACCCTTCTAAAGTCAATCCACGGTCTTTTGATATCACAGGAAAAACCTAGTTGCAAAGTGTCGCCCGTTCAGTTCGCACCGAATACGGGAAAAACGGTCATTGAATTGGCAAATTTGGTCCTTTTTATAGTAAAAGTGTCACACAAAACTAAGACAACGTAACTGATGTTTACATGCTTCCAAATTACATCACGCAATCTTATAGTTTACAATATTTTACATGAAACATATAATTTTGCAAATAACATATCTTTACCAAATATATTTTATTAGTTTTATTGATGTTGCAAATATTTGAAGGACTCGGGTGTAAAACATGGTAAGTGACATTTTGGTCATTTCTGAGTTCATTAAGAAAAAAAAGTTATTAGATTCTATAGCGTAGATAAATTGTTTTCGTGTTGTGTTTACCAATTTCAGAAGGCTTCACTGGGTCGAATGCAAATTGTATGACATAGCAATTTCACTCAAAAATTTAAGGATGGCACATTTATTTTGTAATTAAAAAATGACCAAAATGTAACTTACGATGTTTTACACCCGAACCCTTCATTTAACTTAGTTTGGAAATTGTAGATGAATATTTTTACTATACCATTTCTTTTCGTAGATTATACTTGTACAGATAATACGATTCTTCATTACAATGTGATCCGTGTCAAATTGACTGTGGTGACACATGCTTCTGCGAATCGGGAAGGGATGCCAATCCATCAGCGGAAACCGCCTCCTCGACCATGCGGAAGAGTCCCATGATCCTGAAAAGGGCTCCGATCGTGAAGACGCTCTCTACCCTGCGTCGAGCCACGACCTGACTCCGAAACAAAAATGTTAATCGGCTGGGACCGTGATCTTTCTCATTAGCCTTCATTCGCAATATTAAATTCCACAATAACTGAGTATCTAAAGAAACAACATGAACATTGAACACGGCAACATCGTTTTTAGCAACATTTGCCACCGAAAATTGCAAGATATAGCTCATGTATTTCGCAAGGAATTTCTTACAATTAGTTTTACTTACCCATTCGTCCGATCATGACTCTTCTGCCCAAATGATCTCTGTCCTTCAGAACAACAAATGGTTTGTATTGACACATCAGCTGCACGTCTGGTAATGGGTCCTGCATGTACCAATTGGGGCACGCAGCACGTGCTTTATAATACCGCAACATCTGGGGAAACGAAAAGGATTCTCCATCGATATTTCTTTGGAAGACGGGAGATAGGAATAAGACAGGATGAATAAAGACAAGAGTGAAGACGTTGTTTTAGCCAAATAATCTCAGATTTACTGTCGAATTTAAAATTATATATACTCAAGTTTGTATTCCAATTAAAAATTAACCAGTAGACCTACGTAAAACGAGTTACATAAAAATTTACCTTATTGAATCCTACGTTAATCTATGCTCACCAATTTTTTTCTAGAATGCCTTCTATTTTTTATCGTCGTGGTAACAAAAAAGGTGCCGTTTTTAGGTTTTGTAAACGATCGCTCTCATTGAAATTCTCTAAATAAAAAACGGGTGGTACGATCATGATGAAATTTCAGTACTGTGCAGGCAGAAACGTTTTGAACACAATTCTTAATTTTCAGAATTTAAAAAGTTGTCAAATAAAACGTACTTATCAATTTTGTGAAAAAAAAATTTCTTTGAATTGGATAGTCCTACAAATACAATATTTGTCTTGTTTTGAAGCTCTTTGCATCTGTTTTTGAAATGCATTATCATTGTCGATTCACACTGCGATACCGATTTTATACAGATTTTTATTCAACTGAGTAAAGATGTACATGGAACGTGGCAACACCGGCACACAGAAGCTCACAGTGATAGCCTGTAGTTTCCACGGTTCAACGGACATTGCTGTGTGCGGTGTTGCCACGTTTCACGTACATCTTTACGGTGTCCTTCGCCCCTCAATGTTTGCCCTCCTCTAGAATTGACTTCCGTCCAATTGACTTCCTTCCCCCTTGGGGTTGCGCCACTGGAATAACCACAATGAAACCAGATAGCTGCATACGGCCATAAATAAAATGACATAAGGTTATCCCAGGATGTAGATTAATAGAAGATGATAAACAGAGAAAATGAAGTGATATCATGATATGAAATTATAAATGATATGATCAAATGTAAAGTCACCCCTGGGTCTCTTGTATAAGAATATTGGTTCAAGGGTAGCTGAGTCGTCGTCGACCTCCGTGGCGGAGTGGTTAGCAGAGCGCGCTCCGGGTTGGAGTCCCAGGTAAGACATGGGTATTTGTGTTTGTCCAGATGATAAGAAACTAAGAAACTGTAACAATTGAAAAGTGTAAAAATATAAAAGTGAGAACAGCGTGAATGGTGGGGGATACCTCCGTGTAGGGGGTATTTCCTTTTTTTTAAAAAAAAGTCGTTAAGCCGTCTGACTATCATGCGAGAGACCAGGGTTCGATCCCCGGTGGGAGATCCACCTGTTCAAGCGGCTCCGGCGCCCACCCAGCGTCTTATAAAATGGGTACATGGAGGAGACTCTGGGTGGTAAAGGCGGCCATGGGCGTGGTACTGATCACATAACCCCCAGATTCGGGGGTTTAAGAAAGTGTGGGGCTCTAACTCCACACCCCCTATACGCCTTCATGGCGTGGTGCGAAGCACAGGGGAGAACTTTACTTTACTTTATGGTGATTGAGTATTATATACATAATCAATGCTATAACTATGATAATGTTTGACATGAAGCCTTTCAATTTTTGTTATTTTAAGTAGCTTTTCATTTGCGTTAATGAGGATACTGGTGATTTTCTAGATTGAATGAGAAGGAAATACAACAAAATTTTCATATTCGAAATTCGAATCACTAACTCTGGCTCCTTGGTCTAACCCTTCCACTATAAATTCAAAAAAAGTGTCCTAAGAATTGTGTAATAACGATCCACATATATTTTTTGACTGCACCAACACCTCCCTACTTCCCAGGGAAGCACATAATTCCAAAAATTAGAAATAATTCACGCCTATAGGCCGATATTTCCAGCATAGGTGGCTAATATAATTGCTCAACGTGGATAGTGTTGCATTTCTGTAATTTGGATTTCTGTGTTATGGCTTTATTAACAATTAGCATAAATCTATTTTTACGGATAAAGACTGTTTACAAAACCGAAACTGATGACTAGTTGCTGGGACCTATTTTAGGTTTTTGTCCCAAATAAAAGAATCACCATGCACTAGTTATTAACAGCCAAACATGTAGACAGTAAAAGAACATCCAATAAATGCTAAATTAGTAAAATATGTTACACAGATACCCACAACAACTGGTCTTACGCAGTCAAAATATTTCGTTGAACTACACTGCTGCACAGGGCATACATAGCCCTGAACTCCTGCCCCTGTTATATTCTCATATACATGTATAGGTAATATTTAATCAAATAATTCAGAAAAAAATTAAGCCTATTTTTTTCAATGTTGCCTGTGGATACCATTGTAGATGAATGGTTGTGTTCTATATTTTTTTTTTATTTTCTTAAAAAAATCCAGAAATTCGAAGAATAAACCTTGCTGCGACAGAAAAGGACTCAGAACTTTGAAAACGCTATGCTGAGCCTTTACTGAATGGAAGGATTAATTCAATATGTTCACGGCGATGTAATGGCCATGACGGATGGTGAAAAGTTGATGTGTGTGTGACAATAGTAATGTAGGTAAATTTCCATGTGAACTACAAGAAATTATTCTAGATATCTAAGATATTAAATTTAATACTTAAAATGCTCAGAGTAGACTTGATAGGTACATAATGGTTAGGATCCGATTTTAGAACTGTAGGACCACTCCAAAATTAACCTATCTGTATTGAAATATAAACAAAACTCAATCTAAAATGTTGTTACTAAGCAGGGTGGATAAAAATTATGATATTTATAAACACAATATTTTTGATTATTTTTTAATTTAAATCTGATTTTTTAAAATTTAAATCGATTTTTTTTGTTTTTAAAAAACACGCTTAAACTTGCTTGTATGGTTTTTGACACCGTAGATAGGTTATATATGTTTTTTTTTTATTTAGAAAGGCTTTTTCTAATAAACGGTCCTGTAAAATATTTGATCACTTTGATTGAAGCAAATAAAAAATTGTATGTAAATATACATTTTTCTGTTTCTGATACTGTATACATGAACCTACCATGGAAATGTTTGTTCCGTGTGTTAAACATTCAAGATGTACTGTAGAATCATAATTTTAAATATTTTTTATAGTCAATGTAGTTGAATTTTTGCGATTTTTTCATGATAGTTAGCAAAATATCAGCTGTCACATTTATTTACAGTTTAATGATAATTACACTATTTAAGATTTAACAAGATTAGTATTTCGTGTTATTTTCTACGTAAAATGTTTGCTATTTTTGCCTATAAAAAATATTGAATTTTATAAGTGTGTTTACAGTTTTCATATTACATTTCCTTTCGTATGAGCTTCACTTCATCAGTACAAATATTTTCTTTAATTTTCTTTCCTTTCTCAGATCCTATTAAACACTATTAAATGATTACAAGTATAGTGTACTTTCACCAAAAGTGATTCTGATATCTACAAATTAATGTTGTACATTATTCTATAAATTATTTATTTAAAGTGATTTTAATCAGTATTTTTTTAAATATCATCTGATTTAAATCAACCTGATTTAAATCGATCCACCTTGTTACTAAGGAATACAGTGGGTAAAATCTTGTCATAGCATACAGATAGCTTATAACATAATAAACAGTGTTTCTAAGCGAACAATGCTCAGAAGTAGTGCGCATCTGCTTTAAAGAGTATAGAATAATAGAACATAGGAACTAAGCATTATTTTATAACTGATATTAATAAATACTGAGCATATTTTGTAATATATACATATATGTACCTTCATAATCGCTTCATGTGAAGGCCATGCAGAACATTTGTATATCATGAGCAAGTCGATATATGAAACCCCTGTGGGTACTCTTTTGCTATATTTTATAATCATTCATTTGATGTAATATTGATAGAAAGGGAGAGTTCTGTTAGCTCCCCTTTGGACCAGCTTTGCATAAAAGTAATACATGAAAATGGCAATGATAACATGATGGTCAGTGCCGGATCTATAAATTCTGGGCCTCCCGCAAGATTTTATCAAACGCCCAATCTATTTATCTACCTCTAGATAAGAGTGTGTGTGTTGAACATAAAATACACGTACTTGCGAAAATAAATGTCTGAGTTGTTAGAATTGAATTGTTAAGTCTGGCTTGTATTCATCCCAGTGAAAGTCAGATCTAGGTAAGAAAAATTCGTGCTTAGAAAGAAATTGATGTTTAGTTTGTTGTGTGGAGTGTTAAACATAATTTACAAACCGAAAAAAGATTCCATTTTAGCCAAATTTAAAATTAGTAACAAATGAAGGGTACAATGGAAAAACAAAGTCCACTTTTGTTGAAAATTGATGTTTTGGTACCATGCTGTTGTAGGGGTGGTGTACTATATTCCCGCAGGCTTAATTTAAGAAAAACACTCAGCATAAACAAAAATGTTTTTGTGCTTCACTCTGTAACATTTTCAAACTTTAAGTTGCATTTCTGGTGGTTTGAATCCCACTTTAAAATATAGGCCCACCCCCATATTACCGTTTCTGTGCTTAAAGTGGACTTAAAAGAAACTCAGCTAACAAGATGGTCCTTTCATTTTTTTATTTTTTTTTTACTCTGCAGTGCTACACAAATTACTACAATTATTGTTTTATGTACATATGTTTCCGAACCCTATAATGGTAACGGGCCCATGTTACCTCTGCCCCCGCACTGCGGGGTGTTGCGGCTCATTGATCCGGCACTGACGATGGTATAGTGTTGACTATTAAAACATCGTATGCTGTATCATCCTCCTTGTGACTTGGAACTTAAAGTGGCTAATCAAAAACTACAAATATATTTTTAATTACATATGTTTGAGAGATCTATCCCAACAATCTGTAATTACTGTCAGAGTTGATGATTTTTTTGTAATTACAATCTTCTGTTTATCTTCAATTTAGTTTGACAATAAAGTGTTTGTTTGTTATACCTGTATAAACGACAAATATACGGCAGGATCAATTCCAAGGTTATCAGAAATTTGAAAATTTTGATTTTGTGCAATCATGTTGCAAAGATATTGGCCGAACAGTATTCTTAAAATAAAAATAATAAAACATTGGTATCTTATTACTGTAGTTTAATTTTTCCAATTTCGTCCGTAGGTTTAGTGGCAAATGGGAAACGATTCCTGATTTAACCAGCAGAGAAAAGTGCGGTAATTAATTGCAGCAAATACATGGTTAAACTTACCAAATCGAAGGCTTTATCACAGTCAAACTTGCAGTATCTGAGAAACCTCAAGAGAAACAAATCGTCTGTTCTGGAATACAGGTCTTTACGAGCTGAAATCAATATCCAGAGATAATTTAAATTGTCCATCTTAATATAATCCCTAACTTTATGTGTGTGTGTGTGTGTGTATATATATATATATATATATATATATGTGTGTGTGTGTGTGTGTGTGTGTGTGTGTGTGTGTGTGTGTATGTATATATATATATATATATATATATACATATATATATATATATATATATTGATACGCACCCACTTAATGTATCAATTTCAGTGTTTTATATGTTAAATGTCTATGACGTCATAATTTGTTTTGTTCAATTTGGTAGTCTGTGACAATGGTTATGGACTAACCTTAAGACATTTGAGTGTGGGTTGCTAGATGAGAGATATTATGAATGAAAAAGGTTGATGTAAGTAATTTTGAAGAGTAAATGTGTTAGTATGTGTACTGAAAGAACAATTTTGATCCTAATACAGTTTTTTTTGTAACAAGAGGTTTCATTTCGAATTCAAGTGTGGGATATTAACATAAAATGACATTCACAGGTATTTTAGTGTGTGAAAGTTAGTAAATTTTACGTAAACATACCCGTGCTTGTTTCCCACAACCTGAGGGCTTCATAGCAGGCTGATAAGTCTTAATTTCGCCGTAGTGGATTAATAGTAAGTAGATCCACTGAGTATAAAACGGGAACATAACAATATATATAGTATTATATGGTATTATTTATTAAATACTATATATAGTATTAATGTGAAATAATTATTCTATTTGAATTTATTGCAAAATACCATAAAATACTTTTTTATTCTCTTTCTTTGAATTTACGTAAAGTATAGTATTTTTTTGAAGTGTACTTTAAAAATTTATAAGCAGGGTATTTAGCACAAAAGCACTAGGAACAGTTTAAAGCAGCATTAAAAAATTATCACTCTATGTGCTTACCTAGAATCCTGTTTCTTAGAGTCTCGACGCCATTTTTAAGTGTCTCTGGAGTTTCTCCAATGGCTTGCTTAGCCCTCGTCCTCCAATCGTGCTCAATGTACTGCAGTTCTTTCACTTCACGAAAGCGGAAAACAGGCATACACTCCAATTCGGCAGCCATGTTTCTGAAGAAAGAATATGTACTCATGTGAAATTAGTTCTTGGGACTACAATTATAAGTATTATATATATTATATATAATATGTATGCATAGTGTGTGTGTCAAATATCACAATACGTAAAAATACTTTGAAATACGAAATAATATGATGTGAAATTTCCGATATCTTCCACGCTTAGGGATTGTAGCCCTAGAAAGCCTGGCCTGTAAATAAACATGTTGCTGGTTGATATGTGACAAACGTATCGAATCCCTTAGGAATTTCAATATCGTAATCTGAAACCTTAATGTAAAACAAATTGGGCATATCGCAATTCTTTCTCAATTCATGCTCTTTTTTATTCTTTCTTATGAATGTGTTTTCCAAGTAATTTTGAATATTTCCCACTGGCAGTGTTCTTGTGAATTGTATAATTGGTCTCATTTTTGTAAGTTCTCAACTACATCCTCATTACATTTTTTATTGCCCTAACTAAATTAAACTGCCTTCTCTTCTGTGCAATTTGAGAAGATTTTCGCTTATCTCAGTCACTGTCTTCATTGCGGTTATTAACTTACAGAGGAATAAAAATATATTAAAATAACTTGAATGCATAACTATATGTATGTTACAATTGAGCTCATAAAATTATATTTTTCACTTTTATGTATTTAAATTATTTCGTTTCATATTTTCTTATGAAGTACTAGAGTTAACTAATTAGTATCGAAATGGTTGTGATAAAATCAACATTGTCAGCGTTGACAACAATTTCCCTCACTTGAATCACCGTCGTTATTGTGGTAACATTAGATTGATATAAATCGTGTCGGAAAGAAAGAGTGAAATACAGGAGTTCTAGGTGTCGCTTGGCAACTAGATGCCAAAATGACGTTACATGTGTATATTACTTCTTGAGAAAAATGTAAAATTGTCAGTTCATCAAAAGTTACAGAAGACTGGGAAAAAAATAATTTTTGAAGAACTCTGCGACCTTGAGAGATGGAGTCGTCTTACTGTAAATAGTATACGACACCGCGCAAACAATGGATAGTTATTAGCTATCTTTTATTCATGAAGAACAATGGCAGCGATTAAGACGGGCGAGGGGACAGTTTCCCCTTCCCCAACTTTTCGCCACTTTTGCCCCCGCACTATGCTAAACCTTATATACAAAGGGAAACAGTGGCGTACGCAAGGGGGGGTTACCGGGTTTAAACCCCCCCCCCTTGAGCTCTTGAAATATTATGGAAAATGCTGTAGAAAAAATTAAAAATGGCTAATTTATCACAGTCAAAGATCTGCGACAGTAATAATAATAATAATAATAATAATAATAATAATAATAATAATAATAATAATAATAATAATAATAATAATAATAATTTGGATTATTATTCCCATGCAGCATGAAGAAAAACACAACATTCCAAACACAATCTAAGCGGCCGCAAAGTTCAATTTTGCAATTTTCTTTTGCAAAAAGTCGCGCAGTGACTCTTGCGAGAATTGTGAAAATTCCTTGCTTCGTCCTTATTGCAAACGTTCTTCCCGGTACTGATTTCACATCCCCTTGTGAACTCTCAAGTGATGCTGAGTCTACATCCACATCATTAAATAATGTCGAAGAAGTATTTTGTGAATCACCTAGAAGGGATAAATGTGTTGGAATGTCTATAAACTTACTTTACAACGAAAACATAGACTCAGTGGAATTTAGCAACATGTATTCTCGCGCTTCATCATCACCCTGGGTGAGTTCCATAGGTAAAGGTAATGTAAATTCCCCCGTGTATATAGCACCGTGCCATGAAGTCACACATAGTGGTGTGGTGGGCCCCAAAGATTCTTGAT
Organism: Lepisma saccharinum; assembly: GCF_977018435.1. Classification (NCBI taxonomy): domain Eukaryota; kingdom Metazoa; phylum Arthropoda; class Insecta; order Zygentoma; family Lepismatidae; genus Lepisma; species Lepisma saccharinum. The sequence continues at coordinate 42,945,260 of NC_139254.1, forward strand.
CTCGAACTATTTTGCAGGTGATGTGATCAGCACCATGCTCCGGCAGCCTTCATCCCCCAAGGTTGCTCTCAGATACCCATAGGCTGGGTGCGGAGACAAGGCTGGATAAATTCCAACCAATTCCGGGAATCGAACCCGGATATCCCACGAAGTTGTCAGACTAGACCAGCGCGGCTCCTTGAATGAGTTTCATATTTCGATTATTTCAATAAATTTAATATATTTGCTTGTTTTTATGGATTTTCTTCACACTTAAAATGTCTCACTTATCATATACAAATAATCGTTGACTAGACAATTATTTTGAAACAAAAGAATTGTAATTTTGTTCTATTTCTTTCATAAATAGCAGCTGCATTAGTAGTAATTAAACTAATTAATTAATTATAAGAATTATTAATTAATTTATTATTATTAATTAATTAAAGTATAATAAAACAATGGTAATGTGAATTTGTAGAAAGTTTTCGAGATAACACCCCCTTGATGAAATCCTGCATACGCTACTGAAGGGAAATATACTGTCCTTGGCCCCCTTCCCCCTAGTTTTGGCACCTTGGAAGCCAAGGTATGGAACCCAATCACCGCCACTGAGCGTCATTATCATTTGTGAAAATTTTGGATTACTATGTGGTACCTCTAGTGGTCAGTAACACTATGTCGAGTGGTTCCCGCCAACAGTGAGTATTTGTTTAGCGGCTAATTCCCAAATTGTGAAGTTGTTTACATGCTGTTCAATTCCTGCGCTTTGTTTTAAGAATACGTTAATAACATTGTCTCGTTGTATAATTATTTCTGAAATATGTATGCTACCTAATGCATTGGTCTATGTATTCTGATTACCATACTTAGTGGAGTTGTGCATTACAGCGTGAAGTTCGTAATCCCAACCTGCATGTAGTTTGAGGGATCAATTATTGGAATCAACTATGGGTCTGTACTAATCATTGGCAGGATTCCATTTGTTTTAACTTCAGGAAAATAGATGAAGCGCATGACAAACAATGGAAAAAGAAGCTAACAGGTAAAAAGAAAAAGTAAGGATGAAAGAGAAAAGAAACATTATGTAAACAGAACATAAAAATGACTCCAAAAATTTTAAGTTATAATTCTCATGCAAACGCAACGATGGATCCTGTACGGAGAACAAGGTTATGTTTGTAATTTTTTATAACTATTTAGAGAATTCTTACTGCGGAGTTCAGTTTATCCTGTTTCTCACATCAGGAGGACTTTTGTGACGTGTAAGCTGCTTATTATAAGGGTCAAGGTTAGGAAGAATAAAGGCTGAGAGAATGATACGAAAAGCTCGGACTGAATAAAGGAACTGTTTCGAATAACGTAGGTGAACCAAAGGTGGCCATAGTTCACGAAAATCATATTAGTATTTAACAAAGTTAATAAATGGCACTACATCAAAGTAGCCAGTCCTCCTCTGGTGCACTCTGCAGAAAACTAACTATCTCGGGCTGCCAGCAACCATTTTATGTAAGTTATTGTGACAGTGATCTAGCAGATAAGTTGTTGTTATTTTAAGGTAAGTAAGAAATGTTTGTGTGTACGTCCTTGAAATTAACGAATGTTAATACATATATTATACATATTTTGAAAGCTCGTTTAATTATCTTTTGGATCACATTGTTACATTGTAAAAATGTTTCTTTTGTGTCCAAGGAACGATACCTATTCTTGTTCCAAAACGTAGTCCAGAGGCGAGTTCCTAAGGTGATTCATGGCGGGCCACCTTGGGAACAGGTTATACTCGTTTCTGGAATTCTCTTTTTTTTCACATTAAAATACGTTTTATTATTAAAGAATACCTAATAATAGTGACGGCGATTAGAGGGCGAGGGGGAACTGTTGCCCCCTCCCTTTTGCCCCCTCATTATGCTAAACTTTACCTATAGTGGAACCACAAGGAAAGAAACCTGCGCAGACCCCATCGCGCTGGTGGGTGGGGGAAAAAGACAGGAGGAAGGAGCCTTCCGAGCGGCCAACGTCAGTGTTGCCAGACCTACAGATTTCTCGGTAGGATTCCATAATAAACTATTGCTATGGCACCTCTGACGGCCTGCTCAAAAACAAGTTTCCTGGTCACCTTACTTGAATATGGAGGGGAGAGTGGAACTCCACTCAGCCATGAAAAGTGCTGTTTGAACTGTGAAATTAAGCCAAACGATGTGCTAGGACATTATTATTATTTTTTTAGTACATTACCATGGGCGTCCGGAAGGGGAGCGTGCCCCCCCTGGGAAATTAAATTCAACCAAAAATTATATATTTTCACATATAATTTCATTTCAGCTGCAATAATGTGTGTTAATTATTGCATGAATATGATACATTGAAATTTAAGCAATGTTTTTTGAGGGAACAACACTATTATTGGAGAAAATGTGCCTTCTTTGCCCCCCCTGGAAAAAAATACCTTCCTTGCCCCTGCCTGGAAAAAATCCTGCGGACGTCCATGTACATTACTATTTTTAGATGGTTGTATTTTATCCCACCCGACAATCTATTTCTATTTGAGTTATTTTACGTCGCTTTTGTGCCTCTACGGGTAAGTACGACAACAAGGATGAATGAAAAACTGATGAAATGAATGAAGTGACACAAACACAGTGAAACGTCCTTGCCTTACTAAGTAGAAATACTGACTTCATAGCGTGGGCAAATTATTTTATATATGTATGTGTGTGTGTGTGTGTGTCTATTATATATTAAATGCAGCAACATACAGGCAGCATAAGTGACGAATAAAGCTTGTGAGTGTTAATAACAAGAAATTTGCTACAGAACGAAGCGGCATAGTTCAATTACAAAGGAAATAATGCACCCCTCCTCCGTAGTTGCTTGGAACTTTCATCGGCTTGAAAATACTTAATTTTCTATTCTTAATATACTATTCTATACTTAATACTTAATTTTCTACAAAATTATAAAGCGGTATGGACGTCCAGAAGGAAGTGCAAGGATGGTCGCCACCCCCCTCCCCTTCTGGAAAATGAATGTTGACATAAAAGTACTTATTATTTCAGACGTATGAGTTGATTTCAGTTACAGTAATTTACATCCATTTCTATAATAGGGATGTAGGAACGTGATAATTTCAAACTCAAGTGGTGTTTTCTGAGAGGGCAACGTTATTATGGGGTAATATGCCTCGTTTACCCGCCTGATAAAAATACATTGTTTCCCCCTCGCTGGAAAAAATCTGCAGACATCCTCTTGCCCCCCATTGCGCACGCCTATGCCGCCCCCGAGAAGGTCGTTCATCCGCTGCTATTAGATCATCGGATTTTGTAGCAGATCTTCTGGTTTCCGAAGGAACAATCTCCCGATTTTTTCAAGTCTGACCTGGCAACACTGCCCCGAGCACCGATAACGGCAGGGAAGATGCGCGAACGCTTTTGAGGGAAGGTTTTTTTCCTTGTGGTCGAGCTATACCAAGAAAAAGTAAACTGTAATTGCCCCCCCCCAATTTTGCCATTTCGCCCCCCACCCTAGTTCTGGAACCCAATCGCCGCCACTACCTAATAATGTTAAATTTGCACAGACTTTCATGAATCACTAAATGTTATTAATACGTTGTGTTTATATGTTAAATACTTCAGTGATAACATTTTTGGCGAAGTGTTTCTTTTATTTAATTCGAGGGTGGAATTAGCTAAAACTTTTGCTCCAACCTGGAATTAAATACTACAAGAAAAATTTTCCCAGGAATGTTCCCCAATGTTAGGACAACTCAAATCCAAAATGCCAAGAGATGGAAGATTGGATAAATCATTCTACATACGAGGATCGGTCAATAAGTACCTGCACTTTTGTTGTAATTTTCTTTCGGTTGGCCGGCATGTCAATGGAGTGTGCATTTATCATTGATTAAGTGTATATCACTCCGAAGATAAGTTGAAGAATTTCACTTTTGACTAATCGCGAAGATGAAGATGAGTGATATGATAAAATTGATGAAGAGACACTCACAAAGAACACCCATGCAGGATTCGAACATGGGACCACTGCCATCCCATGGGGTGTGCTAACCACTCCTCCACGAAGGTCAGTTATGCGTCTTTACTGTACATAATGCTTGTGCTCAAGAAAACATATTTATTCATGTTTATTCATTGTTTTATAATTTATTAGAGAAATTGTTAGTCTCGAACTTTTGATTGGTGACATGCATTATATACAATAACGAAGCATAACAAAGTAAATAAAAAAACACTTCGACAAAAAAAATATGACTGAAGTATTTAACATATAAACCCAACATAATAATAACTTTTAGTGATTCATGAAAGTGTGTGCAAATTTAACATTATTAGATAATCTTCATTAATAATGAAACGTATTTTAATGTGAAAAAAATGTAAATTCCAGAGGCGAGTGTAACCTGTTCCCAAGGTGGCCCGCAATGAATCACCTTAGGAACTCGCCTCTGGACTACGTTTTTCAACAGAAATAGGTATCGTTCCTTTGACACAAAGAAACATATTTACAATGTAAGTATGTAATCAAAAATATAATTAAACGAGCTTTCAAAATATGTATAAAATATTAACAAACATTTCTTACTTACCTTAAAGGTAAGGCCGTTATTGTTGTATGCAACAGGCAAGCACTGAAAGAGGTGCCTATACTTTTCTGTACTGGCGGCATTATCTGTAAAGATCAGCGGTGTTTTTTTCTTTCGTCAGCATTGTTGTTATTAATTTTTTCGTCTTTTGTTTCTTCAAGTGGCCTGTTCATGTTTTTATGATAATTTCCCATAGGTTAATGTGAGTTATGTTTTTTTTTTCTTTTTTGCATTGTTATTTTCCGCCTACTTGTTCTTCATCACACACTAGCAAAAATTTCAGCTGGTTTTAAGGTATCACCGGGTCGTGCTCGAGAAATTATTTAATGCGTGTTGTAACATGAAGGGTAGTTTTCTTCTTAATACGTTCTATGTATTTGTTCCATCCCAGGTAACATGTCTAGCAAACGTACCATTTCAAGTTTTTTTTTCAAAAACTGTTAGGAAGAGGCCCAATGTTCACGAAGACATTTTACAGTTCGTTGTTGGTGATAGTGTGGCAGAAGGGATTTTAAAGATGACACAGTTGCTGCGCTCTTCGCGTTTTGTCTTGTGGCAGACGGAAGGTTATAATGTACGAGGGCCATCCGGAAAGTAGTACTCGTTTTTGAATTGTAAAAAAACTAAGACATATTTTTTGACAAAACTTTGTAATTGTTAACAACAAACTTTAAACTACTTCTCTACATAGTCACCATGTACATCTAAGCATTTGTCATAACGATGTGACGAGTTTCAGTAACCCAGCTTCATATCCATCTGCGGCCAGTCCATTGATAAAAGTAGTCACCCCTTCTTTCAGTTCCTCATCACTGTGAAATTTCTTTCCTCCCGAAAAGTTCTTTAGTTTTGTGAAGAGATGAAAATCTGAAGTAGCCAGGTCTGGGATGTAGGTGGATGGTTGAAAATTTCCCACTTGAATTGGAGAAATTGATGTGTTCTCCCAGCAGTATGAGACCTGGCATTGTCGTGGAGGAGAATGACGCCGGTACACAACAGACCTCGCCGGCGATTTTGAATTGCCCACCGTAATTTCTTAAATGTGTCACAATTTGAATCAGCATTGATAGTGGTTCTGCGGGGCAGAAAATTAATGAGCAGTACACCTCGTCGATCCCAGAAAACTGTTACCGTGAGTTTCCGGGCAGACTCTGCCGTCTTGGACTTTCTTGGTTTGCTTGGTGAATGAGCATTATGCCATTCCTTTGATTGTCGTTTACTCTCAGGTGTTGCATACGAAACCCATGATTCGTCTCCATTGACGATGTGGGTGAAGAAAGTTTCTCCTTCATCGGAATAACGCCCCACATATTCAATGGCCATACGTTTCTCTTTGTGCTCATCAGTAAGGAAGCGAGGGACCCATCTTGCACAAATTTTCCCATACTTCAGGTGATCTTTGACAATTCCATGAAGAATTTTTCGTGAAACATCAGGGAACTGTTCACTGATTTCATCCAGTGTGACGCACCGATCGTTGTTGATGAATTCGTCAACAGCACTCAGCAGTTCGTCCGTAATGACAGACGGGCGCCCGGAACTTTCGTCATCATGGACGTTCTCCCTCCCCGAATTAAAGTTTCGACACCAGTGCCGAACAGACAACTCATCAATAACAATGTCTCCATAAACCTCCTTTAAGTGACGCTGAATATGACATGGTCGCACATTCCTAGCGTTGAGAAATCTGATCACAGCACTAACTTCACAAGTGGCGGCGTTTCCAATTTTTTTGAACATTGTAAACACTCACAGAAACAATGACTACAATGACAGCGCCATGAAACTTCGCACACACTGAGCAGACAGTCAACTGAAGTCGTTTGACCTTGAGCGGCGGCTACTAGCGTCACTAGCTCTCTACACGGCGCGAACGGGTACTACTTTCCGGATGGCCCTCGTACTATGTATCTTGTACCTCCATTGGTTACATTGAAAAGGTTCAAATATTGTGTCTGAATGCTCACATTGTACGACCACTTTCTTAAAGTAGAAGACTTAATACATATCATAATGAACGTCCAGGGGGAGGCCAAGGGGGCCAGCATTCTTAGAAAATGAATGTTAATCTAAAGTTATATATTTCACACATATATTTCAATTTCAGTCAGTAGTTTATGTTAATTAGTTGAGGCGATTAGGGATGCAGTTGCCCACCGCTTCTTGCTATTTTTGCCCCCGCAGTATATTTCCCTTTGTATATAAGGTTTAGCATAGTGGGGGGCAAACGTGCTCCCCCCCCCAATCGCCGCCGAAAACCTTAAAAGTCCAATAAAAATTGTACGGCAGACTGTGTACAGCTCAAATTTACATGAGCTATCAACAAAGCTACCTCAACGTTACGTATTGTTTATGTTTTACAATAAAATAAATTTTGCCTTGGTCAGCATATTGACTTTTTTTACCTCAAGGCTGAAACACTAATCAAGTGAGCTTCAAAACACCATTTTTGTTATTTTAAAGATAGCGCCTCCTCTACACACTTGCACCAGTGAAGAGGAGTAATTTCATGCCCTCTGTCATCCTAAAACTTACAGAAATTTCTCTGCAAATGAATCTTCAATATCTCTGTGCATGCTTACCCCACCAGCAAGTTTACTGATGGAGAAAAAAAGTTCGACAATGGCCTCAGTTCGCAGGTGGATGGGTGGAAAGGCCTTCGCAGTGGCTCATAAGTGACTGCACGTGGACCCCAAGGACTTATTTTTCTTAAGGTATACAGGCACTAACTCAATGTTGAAAATAGGTCTGTGCTAACTTGCAGCAAACTTGTGCAACCCTACATACGGAAATCTACTAGATAAGAAACGAAAACTAATGAAGGTTTTCATTTGACTATCCCTTGTACAATCAAATAATTTAATAGGTTCACGTTGCCACGTAACTATTTAGAATATCTAGGCACCATGGAAAGCAAACCATACGAACCTTCACGTTAAAACTCCCACGAATTCCTAGCATATGTGTCTTTTCGGATATTGGAAGGGAGTGGATAATTGGACAACAGATGCCCTGGCATCGACCAAAGGTCGAGCAGAGTTTTAATCATTTTTTGGAGAATGATCGATCGAATAGGATGTAAATATGTGCAATTATTTATTGGCGAGAAAGTAATTAGGTCTTCGGAATAATTACGGCCACACAATAGCGTTACCGGCTATACCCGGAAAACCTATCCTAAGCATTTCCCAACTCTCGAGAGCACTATAAATGGGGTTAACAACCTGCCTCAGGAGGAGAAGCCAACGAGAACGCCCGAGATCCGGTCGCGAGACCACGAGAGTGCCGGACGAGGAGAATCGTCTACAGGACCGCCCAGAAGCCGTGGGGCCCAAGCCGGGGCCTGTCCAGAGGCGAGACGCCTCGGCCAACCAGCGGAACCAGCGCCCAGTCGACCGTTCCAGCGTCCAGGCGAGCCGGAGATAAGTATCTGCCCCTTTATGGTGCTATTCTCCCCTAACTTCTCCCTCTTAATAATCTATTAGAGTGCTTGCCAAATAAACTATTCAATTGGTGTTTCTTTAAGTTAACTGCTCTACCTCTGACTCGTCGCCCGTTGCTCAACGGGTCCTACCCTGTGATGCATAGGGTGAAATCCGGTATGACTAAGCTTTAACGCCCCCAATTGTGTCTCCAGGGACGAGCCCTGGGACAAGAACGTGAGTTCGTAACGGTAAGATCACCATCAAGATATAAGCGTGGGCGGGGAGGGGAGGGGGAGAAAGAATTTTTTCTGGAGGTTCAGAATCTTAGCAAGCACTATAATACTATAGCACTTCCAAACCCGGAGGCATATTGCTACAACAATAAGTTTTCCATCTGTTTCTAGCATGGAGAATCAATCGTATCCTGATATTATTTATCAAAGCCCTTTACTTTATTTCTGGATGGTCCTTCACATTATAAATTCATATTTGGGGTACAGATTTATTTAATTAACAATGTTCCTTGTGTGTTAGGGGTACAGAAAACTGACTAGATTGAGATTGTCAACTTCCTTTGCCATTGTTACTGTTTGATAAGTTGACTTTTTCGCGTGTAAGTTCCACATATTGTCCCACATATAAAGTACAACATTATACCACAGACTCTCCCAAAATAAATTAGGATCGATCTTTCATTGATTTATTAATTTAGTATTTCTATTCTGCCACTTTTACCTAATCACAAAGATGGAAATTGTTTGATTGATTGATTGATTGACTTGCTTTATTTTACTTGGCTTTTGTGTCACTTTTGGCTAATTTACGAAGATGGGAGTGATACGAGGAAATTGATGAATGGACACCCTCAAACATCCATGCCCAGGCCGGGATTCGAGCCCTGGCGTCGTAGCGCGATGTGCTAACCACTCCGCCACGGGGGCCGGCTCTCGGTGGAAATAAATAGCCATCATTGGCCGATACCGGCAGTCACACAAAAGACAGAAGTGAAAAGAAAAGTATAAAATGCTGATTCCCGTTCGCGCTTGAACGTAGATAAAACAAAGCTAAAAAAGCAAAGTTAAAACACCCACTTATCTCAGTACCACGAGCTTCAAGGAAGAATTGGCAATGAATGGTTTATTTCCCACAGCGTTAACTAAGCAGTTACATGCCTTCATAGCCACGTTTGGGTTCAGCTTTCATTTACCCATGCCTTTGATCTTGCCATCACCGGGGGGGAGGGGGAAGGTGAGACCTAAACACCGATAACCTCAGAGGCAAAAAACGGAAGATTGGAAAAATATAACGCCCCGAACTTAAGGAGAAAGTTTATTCTAATATATAAAATATAATTATACATGAACTGTGTATCAAGCTCAAACGTTGGAACTGTGTTCATTGATTGATTGATTTGGTTTATTTTACTTATGCCACTTTTGGCTAATCACGAAGATAAGAATGACATACCATACGGTAAAACTGATGAAAGTACACTCATGAAGAACACCCATTCAAACCCTGGACAGTTACAGTAAAACCTCGTTAATCCAGACTAATGGGGGGATAAGTTGACCTGTTTAACGAAATTCTGCATTAACTGAAATAACCTAAAGAACTGTAGAAAGGTCATTAAAACTCCGTTTATATCAACAAAACACGTTTATTATGGTGTATTTAAAGGGCATAAGCCTAAATACACTATACAGTAAAGTACAAAGTCTGCGGGAAACAGAATTTCATCTGTGGTTGGCTGCCTCTTCTTTGGGAAGTTCTCTTGTTGACTTTTAGCCACATTTAAGACCTTCCATTCTGCTTTTTTTTTCTTTTACCTTTTGCCTGTCCGGATTAAGCTAAGTCCGGCTTATCTGGTTTTTTTTAACGAGGTTTTGCTGTATATTCAGATATTCGGAGTGATTAACTTTGGATACAGATAAAAAAAACATAAGACGATCGTGAATAATTGTTAATGAATTGATATTATGCAGGACACTGATATTTCAATAAACAACATACTTGATATGTTCCTCATTGTCCAATAAAAAATTATTTCAACCAAAAATCAAATCAAATCTTACTCACCTAGTGTATTTCGCAAGCAGTCTTTGGAATTAAGGTTGCTGTTGAAAACAACGACAGATGCCTCATGCACTTTTACGTAACACGATCAACGCGGAACTGATCTAGAAGTTGACAAAGCCATGCGTTATGAAGCGCAAGGAAAGGGGAGGGAGATATCAAAATATGGTTGAAAGCATGACCGGGCATTCAACTTTACCGTGCTGTACAGCTAATGTGCTTGGGTCGCGACTTTCTGAACTTCCTGGAAAGATAGTGCTAAATAAATCACAAACAAGGAAGTTACCATTCATTGGCTTTCCAAATTTAATATCAAGTCTATTGGCTGTGACGTCCGAAACTCTTGTTTACTTCTTTTATTCATGCCAAAGCACACTTTCTTGATATTTATTTTGTGCAGTAGGTGCTTGTTTGTATGTCAGAATTATACAACCATCCTAAATTTTCCCAGCTACAATCGGTCTTTGCATTAAGCTTTATGTTCCGAAAACTATCACAGTGTAGTGTGTAGTACAAGAAAAACTAACCTTCGATTTGACATATTACTGTTCATACGAGGGGCGTTCAAAAAGTTTTCATATTCACCTAGTTCAAAATGTCGGAGAAAGTTGAAACTGGGCAAAAATATTATGTCTTTTCTACATAGTAACGACCCAATGTTACACATTTTCCCCACCTTTACAAACACTTGCGAATACCATCCTTGTAAAAGTCTGGAGATTGGGCATTTAACCTCTGTCGTGGATATGACGTCATTGTCATCTTGAAAATGCTTGCCCCGCAAAAACTTCTTCATATTAGGGAAGAGGAGTAAATCCGAATGAAATATGGAGGATGAGGCAAAAATATTATAGCCACACTCACGTGCTTTGACGAGAGCACGATAGAATGCATGGGCAGGTGCGTTGACATGCAGGATGAGCACACCTTTGGACAGCATTTCTCGCCTGCAAATTTTAAATTTCTCACGGAATTTGGAAAGAAGGTCTGCGAAATAGTCCCCAGTAATTGTGTGGCCTTTAAGAAAGTAATCCTTGATGATAACACCACGTTCATCCCCCCCCCCAAAAAAAAAGAGATAACATCACCTTCTTGGCAGACACTTTGGCCTTTGTCATTTTAGGAGGGGGGAATCACAATGCCTCCACTGTTTTGAACTTTATTTGCTTTCAGGATCAAAGTGATAAACCCACGTCACATCCATTGTCACAAGTCGGGAGAGAAACAAATCAGTGTCCTGATAAGCGAGGTCCAACAATTGTCTTGAGCACTGTACTTTTTGTTGCCTCTGAAAAGGTGTTAGCAGACGTGGTATCCACCGTGCAGACACCTTTGACATATGTAGGTGATCATATATGACCGTTTCCATGGAACCTACACTTAAATGAACCTCCTCGCATATTTCTTATATGGATATCCGGCGATCTTCATTGATGAGTGTTTCAACTTTTTGGATCACCTCATCATTCACTGTTGTTGACGGTCTGCTAGACAGTTTTCTTCCTTCATGCTCGTACTAACACATTTGAAATGTTTATACCACTCGGCAACAACACTATAGGATGGCCACTCTTCCATATGTAGCAAACATTTCCTCATGGATTTGTTTGGGAGCTTTGCCTTGAAGAAAGAGGAATCGGATCACGACTCTGTGATCTAATTTGTCCATTGTTGCGCCTTCATTCATTGAAACACCTTGCAAGGAAACAGTAATTATTCAACTGCAGGCATATTTGGTACATAACATACGCAAGATTGTACCTATTCAACTTACACAAGTCTGTGTTCTTACGTGAAATATTCCTATACGGATATGGAAACTTTTTGAACCCCCTCGTATTTCCATCGAGGTATTTTTTTACTAAGATACATAAATATATGTAATAAGTAAAATATTTATTGTATTTGATGTAAAATAAATGAATACAACAGTCTTTGAAGTGTACAATTGTCAAGTTTGGGTGTTTGCCGAGTCTTGTGGCTACGGTGGGTGGGATCCTATGATTAACACGGTGACAACATGTTCTCATCTCGAGAGATAAAACCCCACCCCAAACCCTCCCTTCGAGCACTGATGTGACATTAATTTGAAGATTGAAAGAAACTAACGTACAGAACTCAATGAATCTTGTGTCTACAATGATGCACATTATTGTGCTATTCATGTAGAGAATTTAGTGTTATTAAACACTGATACAAAACTAACAAATATAAATATAGTGATAGTTAATATGAAATGAAATATGTGAACAAACTAATAGAGCCTTAGTGTATTAAACAGTTCAAAATTAATATATTATTAATACAAAAGGCTCGTCAGGGTTAATCCATTCTAAAGGCATCCAAACATCAACGTAGTAGAGCGTGAACTGCATTTTGCAGACTAACTAAGCTCTAGCGTCTGGATTCATAGACACATTTTCACAATTCTCAGCTGCATTTCCTTGTATGCTGTCCATTTATGGTTATCCTTTCATCAACTACATCTTATCACCACTCATCCTCAACTTAGACAAGAGAGGCAGAAAAGAAAGTAAAATATATCAAATGAATCAAAACCAAAATCCCAAACAGGAGGGGCATCAGGAATTTTCTACCAGGTGAGAAGCTGTGTATTGAAACATTTGGGTGGGCAGGTATTTCCTCTTACCTCTTTCACTTTTCCCTTGTAATGATCATGCAATATCATCGCTATTATTTACTTTCTCTGTAATTTTTATTCAATGTTCGTGGCTGTTACTGCCTGCGATATTTGTGTTAACTATTCGATTTTAATTGTGTTAGTAATTCGGTGACAACTGCGTCATGTGATCTGTTTTCTGCTTAACGTATTTTGCTCTGTTTTAACATTAATGTTGTTCTGCTTGGTCGCAATGAAATTGTAATATTTATCTTATAATTGTGTGTATTAAGATTTCAGCCTGAGAATGGGACCCGTGGCCACCCACCATCGTGAGGAAATTTGGAAGCTACGAATGAATAACGTAACCTGGTCATAGAAAACCTACAGCAACGATTTAAGGTTAGTCATGGTGAACACACGTCACATCGTTATTGGTTACACCTCTGGTGTAAGTGAGGTAGGCAATCGGTAGGTAGGCACTTGCCCTCACGGTCTGTTACCCCACGTAACACACAATTAGCCTATGTGCCAGTCAAGAATTCGACATAATTTGGAACACTAATTTTCCTTTACGACACAGTTATATACGTAGGTGTGTAAGGAGGCCAACAAACCATTATTACCATTTCAAAGTGATAACTAATAGAAATCGCAGCCAATCTAAGATGGCGGATGTTGTCATTTAAATAAATGAATATATATCTGAAACCAATGGTCAGATTTCAAATATCTTTTTTCAAATAAAAGTTTAAAATGTGTTCTATATTTAACGTTATTTCAGGTTTTTCTATAGGAGCAACCGTAAATAGTCAATCGCGAATTAGTAAAAAAATTTCGTATTTCTACTTATAATTTTATGTTTATCATTAAATTGCAAATAATCTAGACATCTGAGAAGAAAGTGTTCCAAACAAAAATTGTAATGTAAATACTTATCTTTAATTTGGCACATTGCACTTGTTGGTTTTGACCTCAGAAATCATTTAAAACGAATGAATTTTGTAGTGTGTGCAGCGAATTCTTCTAGCAGGATGTGTGCTTACACCTACAGAAACATGTACTAACATTTAATAATAATAATAATAATAATAATGACCGTTATTATTATTATTATTAGTTGTTGTAGTATTAACTAGCCATGAATTTTGTTTAAATGTTACCGGTGTTCATGGAAGAATGTTATTGATTGATTGAAATTAAAATTTTTGAAGCGTCAAATTTGAGCTATTTGCACCGTCACATAATACGGGGCCAAGCCCTTTACAATAGATAAAAAATCACCATTCGTGTCTCTAAAATTTCCTTACCCAGGGTAAAAACCGAAGTTGTGTTGGGACAGTCAGCTCATAATATGTTACATGGGGAAAACACAGGACAACACACAAACCATACAAAGGTAACCTCTCCGATGGCTTAGTGGTAAGACGTTAATCTTGTAATGAAGGGTACCCGGCTGACATACCATGTGGCAGTGGCGGCTGGTGGTCTGGCTCTGTGGATGTGCACTTCAGCCTTGCACCCGTTTTTACGTACATTACTGATGCTAAATATATTGACAACCCAAGTTATGACCAAACCGAGACATCCTCCTAGATTAGAGCCAAATCACAAGCGTGGACTTTTATTTGTTTGAGTTTATTTTTTAGGTCCACTTTATGCATAGGAAAGCAGACACGACCTTCAGTTTAAAGTGTGATCCCAACCACTATGTGCCTCCACCGGCTGCGTGGCTATTTGTTTTTAAAAAGAGTTGGATTTATTGTTGTCAAGAATTAATAGAATTTACTATTGAATAACTAATAAGCATATTGAAAAATCATGTAGGAATTTAAGCTAAGAGATTACTGTTATTGTTATGTCATTATGTAGGTATTAAGGTGGAATACCAAAGCGGAAAAGAGGGGGCAACATCTCGCCCGGGTGAAAATTTTATCTGAAGTCGCTCCTGCAAACAAAGACCACGTGCAGAAGAGCAGTTGTAATCTATCTAGCAGTTGTTTATTTCTAATGAATGACTGACCAAACACACAAAATCTAGCGAAATCAAGAGAATAATAAAGATTAAAGAAAATATCAGTACTCGCTCTATCCACACTGCCCTATTTCGTATTTCAGATTATTTCCCCTTCCGCCGTATCCGTATTATTACTGCAGTCGCTTTGTAGCTAACTTCCCTCCAAATATTCAACAACGTTTTTCCCTTTATCATGATATCAATCTCTTCGCACTGAAACAAAAAAGAACTTTTGACAGTGTAACAATTGTTGCAACGCATGAACAGGCACACAGTGAAAACAGCTTACTGATCAACGATATCCCCGCGCGCCTTGCTTGACTACAGCGCACTAAGCAAACGCAATGCACAAAACACGTATTTTGTTTTCACTTGCCCCCGTTCCACTCCTTCTTTCTTTCCGGAACAGGGTGGGCAAAGATACATGCCATAGAAATGTCCCTTTAAAAAAGAATCCCTCGATTTGCCATGATGTGTGTGTGGGATGTCTCTACTCCGCCACACGATCTCGAATGGAATGGGATTGCAGCACTGCGTGAACACAGCACTAGCAGTGCTCGTCAAGCCCATAATACTGTAAGCTATGGGCGCTAACCCCCTCTCTCTCCTTGCATGATGTAAGCAGCTGCAGTTGAGTGCACGCACCTTAGCCTGCAGGCGCTCGTAAATCGAAGATATGGTTCCAGATGAGCCATGGAAACGTTTGATTTTTTAAGGATATAGTGTTCAGTGAATAAGTATAATAAAAATTAATTGCATTACAGATTTATTTGGGTGTGCACGTGCGAATGTTCGAATAGGCAGAAGCCGCTACTGTCCTGTAGAGGCACATAGTGTTTCGGATCCCACTTTAAACTGTAGGTCCACTCCCGATTAGCCTATTTGTGCATAAAGTGGATTTAAAACAAAAACTCAAATCAAACAACCCAGTGCAATTAGTGATCTGCGATCGCAATTATTCTCCTAGTTTCAATTTTTTAATATGTTTTATAAATTATTCCCCTGTTGTAAGATCCAAGTTTTCGATCTTGTGCGCGCGCCCCCATCTTGAAAACACCAGCCGAAATCACGGCAAAATCTAGTTTTTCCCATATATCTCCTATCCAATGCAAATTTCGGTTAAAGTAGCCTTAACAATTTTTTTAGAGCATAAAGTTACCTACAACCTTTTGTATTTACAATTTTCTTCTATCCCTAATGGGTACCGAGATATAAAGTCGTAAAAAAGCGTAAAAGTTTGCAAGAACAAGTAAAATGCACGACTAGCTTCGGTTTTTCGTGAGTATCTCGTTTCCAGTGCAATTTCGAGAAAAATATACTAACACCAATTTTGTAGAGCATAAAATTTCATAAAACAGGTGCATGTTTTATGTTTTTTATCTCTATTAGGTATCGAGGTTCTAATCCATCAAAATCAGGTCAAAGATTGAAACAGCGGTATAATGTTTTGAACTTGGCATTCTTGTTTCTTTTTATTTAAAAAAAAATATTTGAAATTCTTATTAGTGCTATTAAAACATACGAGGGTCACTATTTATATTTTGAGCCTTGGCAACACTGATTGAAGTTAGGCGCGATTTGACGTTTGCACGGAATCGTCTGACATTATTGACCATAACGTACTTCAAATGTTTTGTCAATAGCTTCATTTGTGTTGTTTATGTTGCCTTGGAGATTGCGCGACAACAATAAAATGGAATTAACTCGTAAACATTTTCGTGCGATGATTTCTTACGATTTTCGACGTGGATTATCAAGACAAGAGTGCATCGATCAACTAACTTCCACATTTGGCGATGAAGCCCCATCCTTTGCCACTGTGAAACGCTGGTATAACGAATTTAATCGTGGCCGCCATTCGCTCACCGACGAGATTCGCGAAGGTCGTCCAAAATCAGTTGTTGTTCAAGAAAACATTGATGTTGTGCAAAACCTAATACTGCAAGATCATCATGTGACATACTGTGAGATTGAGGCAACCATGGGCATTAGTTCCACCAGCATATATAAAATATTACATGATCATTTAGCTGTGAGAAAGGTATGTTCTCGTTGAATCCCACACAATTTGACAAAAACTCAAAAAGACGCTCGCGTCAATTGGTGCAAACAAATGCTCAATAAATACAATCGTGGTGCTTCAAAAGACGTATATAAGATTGTAACAGGTGAGGAATCATGGATATATGCATATGAGCCGGAACGTAAACAACAGTCGACTGTATGGGTGTTTCAAGATGAACCCAATCCAACAAAAGTTGTTCGCGCTAGAAGCACATCGAAACAAATGGTTGCCTGTTTTTTCGGGAAAACTGGTCATGTGGCAACTGTGCCTTTAGAGGAACGTAAAACGGTCAACTCTGAATGGTACACAACAATTTGTTTGCCAGAGGTCTTCGGTCAAATACGGAAAACAAACAAACGCCGTCGGATCATTCTTCATCAAGACAATGCCAGCTGTCACACATCTCGTCTAACAACCGACTTTATGAACAGTCAAAAAATCGAATTGATGAGTCATCAGCCGTACAGTCCTGATTTGGCACCCAATGACTTCTTGTTCCCGAATGTCAAGAATAAATTGCGTGGACAACGATTTTCGTCGGCTGAAGATGCTCTTTGACAAATGGTTCGAACGAATGCAAAAGTGTATTGACCATAAAGGAGAATACTTCGAAAAACAATAAAACAGTTTTCAATGCCAAATTCCTGTTTTTTCATTGTTAGGCTCAAAATATAAATAGTGACCCTCGTATACGTAAACAACATCAATCATCAACGTCATTGCAACACAAAATTAAGATTATTAACTAAGATACATAGGTATGGTAAAAAATTGAAAAATTGATATTTTAGTAAAATTAACATTTATTGACAATCTTATTTACTTAGGTCTTGATTATAACAACAACAATTAACTTTATTAATTCTTAGGGCTATTAAAGTTTATATTTAACTCATTCACGCTTTTCAAAATACAATAATCAATTTAGGTATGTGATTCGTCATTCCCTTGACTCACGTTTCTGTCTCTTACTCGGGCCCTAAACAGCTTCAATATAGTCTTCCTCTCTCTCATCAGCCGAATCTCTCTCGCCATCAATAACGGCATCCTCGCATGAGTTGCCGTTGCAGTGGATGCAGAGTAGGGAGCATTTCAAACCCGACCTTCTGCAGGTGTACTTTCCAGCGCAACCTTTCTTTGCTTTGGCAGGATATAAAGTTCAACAAGGCCTGAAGTGCAGCTTCCTTCAACATTGGTACTGGAGTTACTACCCAACAGCATCCTTCTTCCACCCCCATTCAGTTGAATCTTTATTGTGGCCAAGCCAAGTCTGCGCTTGCAAGTATGTTCTCCATACATGATGCTGGACTGCATCTTTCGTGGGTGGTAGCCTGGATAATTTCAATATGTTCTTTTTCACTCCTTTGACAAAAATAGTGTAACTTAAATTTTCCATTTGGATTTATCATTGCCGCCATACAAAAGTGCAAATAATTGTTCGGCTGCCAAAGTGATTGTTTCTCATTTTGCCTTTGGATCTTGAAACACACGAACAAGTTCATTCACTGAGGAGTTCTTGAGAAGAATATTACAAAATTTGTATTTGCCTTGACCGAATGGAGCACCAGTTGTGTCGCAGCCACTTATGGTATGAATGAATAAAATGTTTTCAACTATTTCAATGTGTTTCAAACATTTGTTGGAGTACAACGCGTTAGGTGATTTGCCTTTACCAACTTTTTGGTAATATGCGTTGGGAGGAGAAAGAGCTGTGAGGAGCAGGTCGACATCCTCACCAATGATTATGACAGCATCATGTTGAGAAGACAACGAGTTTGCTGTGTTTACTATGAGAACGTCAGCATCCTCTTCAGCTTGTATTGTCGTCATGTGTGATCGTTCAAATACGGTTCTGAGTAGGGAAATAAAACGAGACTTGTTCTTCTAATTTCCCAAGAACTTTTCCTGTGGCACCTTTGGGTGCATGCTTTCGAAAAACAAAACCTCAGCAGAAATTGCAACTCTGGCACGCCGTGCTCTTTCAACCCTCTTAGTGCTTTTCTTTTCTACCGAATCTGGGTATCCATCGAAAACCGCTACTGCATTGGCACCATAATGATTAAAGCTGACGTATTGCTGGAAAATGACAGAAAAAAGTTGAGCACGTCCCCATACTACTTTGTGCAGTAGATATCCCCCATCAGCTACATGTATTTTGCTGCTTCCCAGTTCTGTGCCATTTGGTAGAGGGTTGAAAGATGAATAGAAGATGGACTTCATTCCTTTGTGCATGCCTTTCTCTTTGAAAAGAGACAATGGGACAGGAGAGAGTTCATACTGGAAATAATCTTCAAGTTCACTTTCAGACTTTTTGACAATACACACGATGGGAGAGCATCAATGGATATATTGCCACAGTCATACCCTGATTTTTTACATTGCTGGTCACTACCGCAAGAGAAACCACTGCATCTTTATGTTTTAAGTGTAGCTCTCCAAAGTTCTGGTTGATAACTTTAGACATAGCGATTTTCCCCATCTTTTCAGCTATGTGACAAGTGGCTTTGCTATCCCCGATCGTGCGACTGCTTATAGACATAATCACGTTTGTTTAAGAAATGGTTCATGGCAAGCAAACCAATCAATGAGAGTTTGGGCGTCTTTATCATCCCTCTTAATTCGTGTAGGCCTCATCTGTACATGTGGTTCTGACGTTCTTGATGCAATGACACACAATGACTCGATACCCTCACAAATGTTATGCAGATAAACAAATCCAGCAGTCCAACTAAGGATAGAACTGTTATTTCACGTCCTCGGGTCAAACCTCCAGATGTTTTCATCGATCTCATCAGAGTTTGTTCGATGGTCACCTCAGACCAAATCCCTGACCAAAATTTATGAGACCGTCGAATCGTAAAGTAGCCCTCTTTTTTAAATCCTTCATATTCTATTAGATTTATGTTTTAAGTGAGGGTCATATTACATCCCCTGCAGCAATAAACAGAACCCTTCAGCTCGCATGTAGTGGCATGCAAAGTGATAACTTCTCATTTTATATGGATGATTTATTTACTTGTGTAAAAATATCAGGATTCGGGAAAATTTGAAAATCTCGATTCGGAAATTGTACTGCCAGAATTTCGGAGAGAGAGAGGTTTAACAATTTTTTTTCATTTTCGTGTAGAATTTATTATAATATCTTCCTTATTTTACGATCATATACTCCTAGAAAAAAAATCCGGATTTGGCCATTCCTACATCACACATCATTGCGAACACTGTTATCATCATTATCACTGTAGGAATGGCGCCTTTCTTCGGTCTCTTTTTCGGTGTAATTCCTAATAATTCGGATATTAAATCATGTTCATCATAATTATATAGTAAAAAATATAAGCAACCTGACATTTTCTATTTTCGATAGGATGTGCTCTCTAATTTTTTTGGAACTTCTCATCGGACGGATATATATGGTAAACAAACTCAGAATATTTCATTGTCTTGAGATAGCGTGAAAATGCGATTACAGCACCGTGAGATATTATCACTCAAATACTAGAATGATACACTCAGATACACATAACTTCGGCGTTTACCGTGTAGAAATACCCTCCCCGGTGAAAGATTGACCCTGACGTTTGGCAAGTCCTGCGATGACTACGTAAAAATGTCACGCTTCGCCATTGGCCTATCTCATCTCGTCTCGTAGATGTAGTGCAGGACATCATACTAGCAATAGATAAAATGGAGACACCACAATATGTTATTCCCGAAAGTGAGTTAAACATTCAAACATTTTGCTCACTGTGTAGTGAGAACAAGTAAAGATTACTTGTCATAAGGACAATAATATTGAAAATACAGTTTGTTTGTAATTTATGAAACCTGCCTTGTGGTTTTCTTGGCTTATTCTACTATTTATCTATTGTACACTTAAGCAGTTTTCAGACCGAAGCGACACGCGACACATGTCTTTGGGAAAGAACCTACATTTTACACAGCAGTGGCATGACAAGCCACGAGCCTGTTTTCGATTGGTAAAATTCTCGAGCGACAAGCAACATATGAAGCTTGGGAACGAACCAATGAATACAAATCTTTCACACCGAAGGGACAGGACAGGCTGCACAAACCTACGTTTGATTGGTGAAATCCTCAAGTGACACGCGATAGATGACTAGCGGCAGGCGACAGATCACACCAAAGTGTGCTAGCAAGACCCAACACTAGCCTCCTCACTACATTCGCTATTAAAATTACCACCTGAGCGCTAGTGTCGCTTCCAATATGGCTGCTCTATGTAGGATAAATCTTTGTTTACATTCAGTAGAAGTACGTAATAGCAGCGTGTTGTCATGGCTGGTATCGAAGAAACGTTTAAATTACGCGATATTTTTAAATATTGCAAATGCGATGTGAATTACAGGAACTATGACGAAGATTAAGCTGTGCTATGAACGAAGCATTAAATTATGACAGACAAAAGTAACACGGAAAACGCAGACGAAACTAATGTATACGCACTGGTTCTTCAAAGCAGTGCTGTTTCATCTGCACCTCAGGTTGTAACTGGGGCTCTCAGAAATGATTCTAAAATAAAGCAATTCACCTGTATTTGCACAGCTTGAGTAGGAGTAAAGTGTAAACACACTGTTGCAGTTCTTCCCCCAAAGAGGCAGGCTGGTTTAATAATAACGCAAGATAATGATAATAGAATTCACAATTTCATCGAGGCTATCTTCATTGATAAAAGACTTATGAATGAAACAGCAACGTCAGCATGTCGATTTTCTTTTTCTGGTTACCTTTATGATTACAGATATTTATTCATTCTTAAACTATTTTCATCTTTGCATTTAATCGATTTGCACCTGCTCCAAATTTCATACATTAGTACCACAGACAAGGTCTGTGATAATACTTTTTTCGTAAAAGAAAGTTTTATTCATAAAGAACAATTTAAAATTTTACTTTCGTCGTAATAGAATCATCTTTCGGAAAATGAAGTGAACAGACTCGTGAATTCTTCGTAATTTTCTTGCTCAATTTCAATGTTATCCCTCATGCCAATCCTTTGTCAATCAATTATGTTTTCTGATTTATTTACAATTTCATTTTGTTGATTCCACAGGGTGGAAACGCATGTAAACTTTTCACTTGTCATGACCCACAAAACGATTTAGAGCCAAAAACTGTAGACGTTACTCTTTCGAACATTTCCCATGCTTTGAATTACTTCAACACAACATAGTATGCTACATAGAGCAGTTCCCGAAAATCCCACCAGATGGTATATCGGATAATTTTATTCGCGAGTAAGCATGCATTCACCAAGGACAAGGAGCCTTTCATTCTAAAAATAAGCACTCACTGCGCATGCGTGAACAACAGCGTGTGACAAAGAGTATGGATATGCGAACTGGACGGAGATAGAAGTGGAGTCTGAAGCTTGTCAGTAGTATGATTTGTGGTATTATAAACTCAACAAATGATGAACCCCCCTCAGGCAGATTTGGCTACACTTAAACCTTGCTCAAAATGAGCATATGAGCTTTTGCTCAAGTGTAGCACCCTGTCTAATCCAAGATTTTTGTAAAAATGCCCTCGGGAATTTCCCGAAACTACAGTGTACAAATGATGAGCCCCCTCAGATTGATTTGCCCATACTTACAAAAGTTGCATCAGCCAGATTGTTGTCCATAAGCTTGTTAAAAATATGCCCCTTCTTGATATTGTTTTGGATACACTTGAAATTAAGCCAAAATCCTCATAAAACACACACCCACACACACATATTTACTTCCGGTTTAAGTTCAATTGGGCACCAGGCTCAACTTGCATATCTAGTACTAAAACAAAGTAATTCTTCTAGAATTGTTCTGTGACTCTCTCATTTCTTACATCATAAACATATGATTTTTCACCTATGAGAGTAACACTACATATAGTGTCATCAGGGAGTGTATCGTGGAATTCACAGATAATTTTAATGTTTGTCCTGTCATTAACCACAACTTGTTTCCTTTTTGAAGTGTAGATGACAAACATGGGTCTCTGTGCTTTGAATTCATCTGGTGTGTAATACATGTCAGTATTGCAGTTGTGACCCTTTTGTATGCTGTAAATGCTTCATATAATTTAAGGAAATCATCCTTGGACATGTCTAAATTATAATTTTCTCTAGGGAATACCTCATTTCTGCCATTTTTAAGATATATGTTCTTGATGTTGCATTTATCAAATCTACTTGAATTTTTTTCCTGATTATTGTGTCTTCCAGTCTGAAACAGTACCACCACAAAATCCGGCATGTCATATTGTATACTGGAGAATGAATTTGTAGCATCAAACTCATAATAAGTACCAGCGGCAGGCTTCTGTACACATTGATATGTATAAAATTGTAAAGGTACTTGTGGATTTTTTATTATATCTGCTTTGTATTTGAGAGCATAACTGGCCTCATATTCAACAACTGGGATTCTTAGCTCCATAGTCTGAATAATGCATTTGCCTTCATCAGGTAGGGTATTAGGCAAAGCTTCCCCTGTAGAATTCAATGTGCTGTACCTCATCAAAGCATTATTATCATTGGCAGCTCTTCTAAATGTGATTCTTAAACCACCCTTCCACATAATATCTTTGTAATCTGAAAAGAATCCTGGCAACAGGCGCATAGGACACAGCACTGTGTGGCTCTTAGATATAATTTTATCACCAGCCTCAAATCCACCTATTTTGTAGTAAGAAGCCTCGGTTTTGGATAATTTTAGTGTGGCCAAAGCGGTGGAGGTAATGCCGGGATAATCTACTCTGTTTATAACAACACCATGCTTTCTGATCTCAATTTCTGAGAACAGATGCGGCACAAAATTATCTACCAATCTTATATTTGAATTTGCCGGATAATCTGTTTCATCGAGCTTTACAACATCAAATTTGATGTATAGATCTGCTCTGTGGGGGTGTATAAAGCCATCCCCTACATCAAGATCAACCTCAATCTCTGTGTTGGGTTGATTTAAATTTGCAAATGTCCTCCTGTTTGGGGGGAATGATTGTAGCTCATAACTCTCAATATTTTCCATTTTTTTTGTATGTATTTTTATTTAAATATTAATCTCTATGATTGCAGTTGTTGTGGCTCCAGCAAAATCAACTAATTCTTCTTTTTCATTAGTGACCATCAACTCAATGTTATCTATTCTATTATGGCACACAGGAAAATATAATGTTGGGGATGGAGTGTAGATAATGGGCTCCATAAATTCAGAATTAGGTTTGAATGTTGCAATGATGCCAGTTTGTTTGTGAGTGCCTATGCCATTTGATTTGGTGATCATACCCTCGGCCACATTACAGTGAATATTCAGAGTCTCTATGGCTAAGAATTTAGGTATATTAATAGCAGTGTGTTTGTTGGCCGGTTCAAGTTTTGTGTTGTTCTCAAAGCCTAACAGCTCTCCTATAGTACCCAGATCCACTGTTTCTGTAGCAGATACAATCTCTACTCTGTGAGTGACAGAATTTTGAGTTAATACTATACCTCTGGGTAATTGAGCATTTAAAGTGGACAGATTATACTGCCCTGGAGTGATGACAATTTTTTGATCCCCTACTGCAATTGTGTTGTTGTGGTGTGTAATATTAGGGATCAAGTACATGCCATAAAATGCTCTGAGAGCTATTGTTTTGGGATACACTATATCATCATGTAATTTGAGTTTCAATATTCAATTTTGGCTGGTGAGATGGAATACCCCCATGATGTTTTAAATACCACAAGGCTTTTTGAAAATTTTCAATTGATGGTTTATTTATTTGAGACATATATCTAAGAACAGATAAACACAGATGTCCACAATTAACATCTTTGAAATTTTGAACACGGGCATTATTGTAATAAAGATTAGCTGATTTTAGATATTTTATTAAATTTTCAGGTGGAACACCTCC
Source organism: Lepisma saccharinum (assembly GCF_977018435.1). Lineage (NCBI taxonomy): Eukaryota > Metazoa > Arthropoda > Insecta > Zygentoma > Lepismatidae > Lepisma > Lepisma saccharinum. The sequence continues at coordinate 42,969,941 of NC_139254.1, forward strand.
AAATCAATCAAACACAAATGCCTCATTGTTTAAATATTTAAGATAACAGATCCAGTGAGTGCCCTGATTTTTGTACTTATCCAAATTAACAATGCCACACTCTTTGTTGAGTGGTTGTTCTGGTAAAGAATCAGACATGTACACACCTCTAAAATTTTTGATGACCAGTGGCTTGATTAAAGCTTCAATATCTTGGTTTGTAAGCGGCTCTTGTTTTTTTAAACTTATTCATGGCTCTCTTAACACCTTTGCCTTGTTTCTCCATGGCCAGGTTATGGCGCTTTATTTCATCTAATTCTGCCTTATTTTTCTTGGCATCTATTACTGTTTTTGCTATGGCAGCTGATCCCCAGCCAAGCTCCCAACAGCCCCAAGTGCTGCTAAGATGGCCGGGATAGTAAATATGAAACCCCCCACATGTGATTTTTTTCTAGATTGTTGTAATTTTTTTAATTGGGGGTTACTAAGCAACAATTTCATACCATGGCCCTTGGCAAGACAAGAGCTTTTTTTCTTGCGTTGCTTTTTGGTTAAAAGGCTATCAATAGTTTTAAGAGATTTAAGACCTGCATAAGGTATTTGATACATAACACCCTTGGCCTTCATTGTAGGTTTATTATATACATATTCACAGCCCCCACCCCAGTTTTTGTTTGGTGTTCATAGCTATGGTGGTTCCCAATGCTGCTATTCTTTCACTCAAAGAAGCATCTTTGCTTACAAATCTACCAAATGCAGCCTCTTCTAATTTTTTGTCTGCAACATGTCGCCTATCAAGATCAGAATGTGTGTTGTATGCTATGTCATGGTCTCTACAAGCAGCATCTAGGGGATTAACACCAGGATCACCTCTGTTTAATCTATGGTCCAATTTTGTACCGGGACCACAATACTGATAGCCTGGAATATGTAGTTCAAATGGCAGCTTGTTTATAATGTCATTAACCAACCCCCGACCCTCAGAAATATTCCAAAATTTAGGTGGTAGAATATTAATAATTTTTATAAGATATCCAATCCCCTTAGTGTCATTCACTATAAAATTAGACAATTTGGTGCTTATCATGTCCATAATTCCAACCTTTTCATTTTAAAAATTGTGGTTGCCAGCATTTTCCTCCCCAGCTATCTCCAGCAACCTATCTACAAGTTTCCTGACATCATCAACCCACACAAATTCTTTAGGCAGGGTGTTGTATTGTTTGATTCCACTGCCAGTCTTGATCTGTGACCATATGGGCTTGATTAAATTGTTGTATTTTGCTCCACTGCTAGACTTGACTCTTTTTTGTGTGGGATCATTGTTCTGGTATAGAGCATCTGATTTTATTAATATTTTTTGTAATGCTCATAATCTTGATCTGTATAGCTGCCAGGCCTTTTCCTAGTCATCAGTTCCCACAATCCAGGTGTGCCGGGATATTTAACAAAAGCACCTCTTTCTCCAAGATGAGATTCTGAATATACAATTATATCATCTCCCATAAATGTTAGTCTGAAATTGCCAATTCTATGTATGATGCTACCATCACGCTCTGTGTCGGCATATAAGCCAAAGACCTCATCTTTGTTGTCTTTAGGTGTGCTTAAATATTTTTGAGCAAGAAGGCCCAATTCAATAGGATCCAGAGTAGCTTCAATTCTTCGAGGAGCAACAGGACTAGGTGTATGAATACTGGAAAGTGGGGTGATTGGATAATCTAATATGTTCCTTGCAGCTACAGGTACAAGCTCTGTGATCAAATTTTGATTTTGCTCTGTAACAGTTTTGATATTTTTACCTAATTCACTAATAGCTTCAATAATAGGCTGTTCTGTTTGTTTGTGTTGTTCATAAATTCCTCGGTTCTGTGATTTCCATCCCTTAAATCTTTTTACAAGATAATCTCTTAATTTAAGATCATCAATGATTGGCCTTTTCATGGTTATTTATATATGTTTCAATGTCTAGAAAATTGTTGATTTTATTTCTGTATTTGCCACTATTGGGTTTTCTTGTCATATCAATTGTGACAAACCCATAACTATCCTGGTTCCAGCACCTACTGCAAAACTTGGAAAAATCATTGTAGCTCAAGTCCCCACCTACATATTCATCATGTATGTGTTTGAGGTTGGTATGATCTTGATGAAACACACATATAAAATTGCTGTTGTCTCGGATCAGCTGCTTCGGTATTTTAGAAAAAGTCTGTGCCAGGTAGAAGCAATCAATGTTTTTGTGTCGGCCCTGTGTAAAGAAATTTCTAACCTTGTTTTGATTATCCAGTATAATGTCATCAAACACAACAACAGAATTATCGAGACATTCATGGAGTGGCTTAACATCTGATTCAAAAGTGGCAATATCCAATCCATCATAGAGCTTCATCAGCTGCTGATATTTTAATTGTTCCAAGCTCTTAGAGAAGACATACAAGTGCCTATTTTTCCATTCTAACCAGTTGGGTGCCAATAAAAAATTATCAATCATTAGTGTAGTTTTACCACAAGCCGATGGCCCAACAATAAGACATCTAATATTTTCAGGCAGCAACTTGCCATTTCTCTTAATCTGCTGTTCAGGTTCTGGCAGCCTTTTTATAACATCCCAGGTGCTCATATTATCACTTTGTCTGCATCGATCCAGCTGTGTTCTGGAAGTCCTAGCCATTTGACAAATAACTTGTTGCCTTTTCTGCGGATGATTTTTTCTATGAGATATGTGTCAGGCTGTTTAGTTTTGTTGAGTTCTTCTTCATAGAACCGGCCTTTGAGAATTTCTCCTCGGTGGTCTTTTATTATATATGTGTTAAGGGTCCCAGGTTTAACTTGAACCACTGTAAATAATTCAGTGCTCCAGTTTCTTGTAAAGCCTCTTTTGAATAAGTGCTTATATTTGCTGATTCTTACTTGATCACCCACCTTGTATTTGGCCTTTCTTGTTGTTGGCTGGTATCTAGGATAATAAACAGTTCTGATCAATTTTTGCTCATCAGATGAAGTTACTTCAGAGGGTTTCATGTTGATTGTGAAATGGACCGAGTTGTTATATTTATGTAGAATTTCTGGAAGAATATTAAGCCATTTATAATTACCTTGAAGTGTAAATTGTTTATACATAAGATTTTTTAGAGTTTTGTTGAATCTCTCTACAATTGAGGCCTTGAGATCACTGTAACTCGAATAATGTTGTATTGACTGGCATTTAATAAATTGTTGGAACACAGAATTATAAAATTCTTTGCCATTATCTGTTTGCAAATAGCGCGGTGATCTTCCACTCTGATTGATGATTGTCCTGAAGGCTTCTGTAACATATTTTCCAGTCTTGGATTTGAGTGGCACAGCCCAGGCAAATTTTGAAAATGTGTCTATTACAGTGAGTAGATACTTGTAGCCCTTGTTGATTTTGTCTAAGTTTTTCAGCTGTCCACTTGCCATCTCAATCAAGTCGCACTGCCATAAATCATCTATGCCTTTTGTGACTACTGGCAGTCTCTTATAATTATGTCTGGCTTGTCTGTGTAATTCATCAACAATAATTTGTCTAGACATAATATGAAAACAAGAATATTGCAACTATGGGGTGTTCAGCAGCTGATACTACAGGATTTTCTAAATATAATTTGTCTCCTATTTGTATATGAAATTCCAGAGAGCCATCATCTTCAGCAAAAGATGTTTCTAATGTATTGGGATCTGTAAAATCCTCTAACTCTACACTGGTGATTTTTGGTTTGTTGTCAGCATTTGTTATTGATAAGGTGGGGTAGTGGTGTGCCTGTGGTTGAAGCCAATATTTGATCTTGATTGGTCTCAGTGTGCCCCCAACAAAAAACTGGTAATAAAATTGTGCAGGGGACAGCATATATATTTTGCCACCTGGTGTAAATGGTGAATCATATTCTTTGTTGGGGATGCTGTACAATTCAAGAATTACTGTATGTTTTGGATTCTCAATTATGCCGGTTATTTCTTTTTCTGATGTAAGCAATCTGCTTGTTACAGATTCAAGGTGCTCATTGATGGTCCTAACAACATCATCATGGCCTGGCTTGATTTTTATGTCCACAACAAGTTTCTTGTATTGCTGCACAATTTCTTGTAGCTGGGTGGCAAAAACAGACAGAGCATTTGCTTGATTGGATTCTATGGTCCCTAGCTGTTGCTTGATATTAGCTACAATTTGTTGCAAATTTTCAATAACTGCCAATTTTGAATTTTGAGCAGTAAGATCATGGACCTGTCTTCTGATATCCTCAAACAGGGCATGCAGTTCATTAATATGTTGATTAGTTGGTAGAGTGGCCACTGTCTGAGTAAGTTGTTTGATCTCTGTCTGGATATTCTTGATATCTTCTGATTTCAATATGCGATTCACTGCTCTCTTAATATTTTTAAGTTCCTGTGATGTAGGCAGATTTGTTACAGTATTTTGCAAAGATTCAAGTGCCAATTTCACATTATTTAAATCAGATGCATCAGCCACATTTTGCATAGCATTTTGGAGCAGGGCTATATCTGCCTGAGTGGGTGTTGATTGTTGTAAAATTTCAAGTTTTGTTTGGATATCATCGATCAAGTGATGAAAATGAGATAGCTCAGATTCAGTGTTGAGGTTTTCAAGCTTTGTGATCTGTTGCTGGACACTGACAAGTGTGTCTACAATACCAGGCAGGCGGGATTCTTTTACATTTGTCAAATCACTTTGCACTGCTGCTATTGTACCCTCAACATGGGTTATGGTACTTTGAATTTTTCCAAAATCTTCATATGTTTCAAGTTGCAGCTTAATATTGGCAACACTCCGAGTTATTGCACTCAAAGCATCAGAAGATGGCAAGTTGTTCATAAAATTTTCAAGTGTCTCAATTTTTTCTTTAACCTCGGCTATGACATTGTTCAAGGGGTCCAGATTAGGTATCTGGAGTGATTGAATCTGTTCTTTTAGAGTGGAAATCACTAGATCAAAATGCTTTTGACAATTGTTTGGAGCTGTGTCTGGACATTATTTATCTGCTCTTCCAATTGCTGTTTCAATTGCTCAGAGTTGGTGGCCTGGGTCTTAAATTTGGCTTGAAGAGCTGCTACAGCTTCTTCTAAACTTTGAAAATTATCCAATGTGGCCAAGTCAGTATATTTCTGAAGCAGCAATTTGAGTTCTGAGTCAATTTTAAGAAGAGGGTCCATGCATTGTGTTTGTAAATTTGTAATTTCTAGTTGAAGACTGGCATTCAGTGTGGTTTGTAAAGCTTGCAAATCACTTCTTAATTTCTTGACTCTGACATCAAGCATCAGAATCTCATCACTGTGATCTTCATGCCTTGTATGGCCAAATATATCATTAGGCATTTTTGTTTTAGTTGTTATTTATTATTGAATATCTAATTCTTAATTCTATAAAAAAAGGTATAAGCTTGTCATAGGATCCCGGGACCTCAATATATAAGCAGTCACCAGCAGAAACAGTATATACAGTGCCAGAAATCATGTTTGAGTGCTTAATTCTATAAATATTTCTCCCTACTGAAATCTTGACATTACCCTCAGGGGTTGTAATAAATTGCAATTGACCACCTACAGGTAATTGGTAATGATTTAAATTATTGTTAAATATGTACAATGTTTTACCTGTTTCATCATCAACATCTGTAAGTATGCTGTTCAGATGAATAATTAACAAAGCACTTAGTTTAGATATTATATCAGAAGAGGGTTGTGGTGTTGGCAGGTCCATAATAGCCTGTTTTTTGAACCCAAATAAGTTCATAGGCATGTTTATTTATTTCAAATCATGCTCTGTAATTGGGCATTGATTACCACTTTTCAAATCACAATGACCCCATGGTAGAGTATGTATGCCACATGACAAAATGCATCTCTTATCATCATGTGGGTCCAGAGCCACTTTTCTTACAATATTGCTAGTCAACAAGTGATCCACACTCTGAATTCTGGATTCTAATGTTCTGATTGTGCTACATAATTTGAGGCAATTTTTGTAATCTTCAAATTCAAGCTCTTTGTCTACAGTCACTCTGCCAATGCCCTTGGCCTTTTTGGCAACAGCGCCACTACATGTTTCAAAACTGTACATCGTGGCCCTTAACCCAGCAAATGCCACAATAACATCACCAAGTGTCTCATCTTTTAACTTGCCAGGCACCTTTTTGTTGTGGTGTTGAATCTCTGTATGTTCACTGGTATCAAAATATTTAAACAATTCAGGCTGTGTTATATCTTGATAAACATCTTCTGTTTGAATATCAAGAACAAAACTATCTGTGTCCATGTACATCAGTTTTACACGATCCTTATAAAAAGGCTTCAACACATCATAATACAATTTTAACATGTGTAATTTGGTCAATTCAAATATCACAGACCCTACATAAATAGGCTTATCAAACTTAATCTTTGTTTTTTTCATGTTGAAAAGTGCCATATTCTCATCATAAATTCTTCTGTAATTGAAGTTGGGCTTTGCAATCAATTTTTTGCTCCGGCTGGGGTCAGTAATTATTTTAACATCAATATGTTTTCTGACATTTTCAATTGTTTTGCCATACACTGAATTGACCATCAATTTAAACAAGGTCTTATCAAATTGGCTCTTTGCAGATGTTCGAAGCTCTGTGTTTGTATCAATATATGGCTTCAACCATCTTGAGTGCCTGAACCTCAAAACTTTTCCATCTTTGGTCACTTGAACACCATGATAAATCAGGAACTGGAGGTTTTTGTAATATATGACATAATCCTGTTTCGGCTCTAGAGTCATCATCAATTTCTTCTGTTTAGAGCCAGGTGAACACTTAACCTCAGGAATTGGGGGCAGATCAGAAAATGTGTTGTGTAAATCATCAGGAATTGTCAGATCAACATCTAAGAACAGGCAATAGTTACTGTCATCAAAATCATGAAGATCTTCAATATTGAAATCTTCAACCCACTCAAGCCCTGCATATGGCAGTTTTTTCATCATAGCATAACCATAGAGGCTATTGGCATCTACATACAGTATATATTTTGATGGCAGTGCTGGATCATAATGAGGAATATATTTGTTATTTGCTCTGTCATATCTCTGAGAACATTGCACCATGCCTCCTCTTATACATTGTTCCATAAACAGATACATATCTTGATCCTGGATCACATCCAACTGCATTTTAGTGTTCAAAAACATTGCAGACCATGCTAGGCCCGGAGCACTGTAAAAATACATTGGATCCAGCTTATAATTTTCCATGGAAGATTTTCTAAATGCCTGAAGTATATCAGCTAAGAGGGTCACATCAAGTTTTACATATGCCTTGTGATAATCACCAAATGTCTGGCATTTTAAATTGTTCCAAATCAACTGGGCATGGTGATAATCTTCATCAGTGATTCCAGATCCTCTGATTTTGATGTAAAACTCTTGTTGTGGTGGCCGAGAACACTCATCAAATTTAGAAAAATCTGTAACATAATCATATGGATATACACCCTTCCGCCTAATTAATTTCAGGTCCTGATTTGGAAACAAAGCACATGTGATTTTGAATTGATCATCAGATAATTGAGTGGCCAGTGTAGCCAGGCTAGCAGACAGAATTCTGTATGAATCAAGAAATCTTAAGTGAATAGGAACAATATTAACTTTAATTATTTTGCTAATGGCAATATATTTTTCATTATTTTCAGCTAACATATTTAAATTCTGCTTGTCAAACCCCTCGTACCTGATCAAATTATGGAAATCATAATTGGATGCTCCATGGCAAAATATAGGGACAAATTTTGGTCTCTGGATCTTAATATTACAGCTATTACACAGGGGCATTAAGAATTTACCATCTGTATGGGAATGGTGATGAACCTTGATATTTGCATCTGAAAATTCAGAATCACATACCGGGCATTTTTCTGCATTGTTGAAATCTTCAATCTGATCCTCTGTTAAAGGCAATATGGGTTTTGATTTTCATAAGACATTAGATGCTATGCAACGGCACTCATTTTCTATTCTATCTGCAAATTCTTTGATGGCATCTGCTCCCATGTATAAATCTTCTTTACTAACAACCCCATCCTGTACAACCACATAATAAAAACTAGAAGGTTCATGTAGCTGGTATGATGTAATTGAAAGTTCATCAGGATCTGGGCTACAGAATGCAAGAGGTTTGAGGTTTGATTCAAAATCACAGACTATATATGCTGGGTGTTCCAACAAGGCTTCAAATTTTTTGAATTTGGCATTTTCATTTGGGTTAGGCATAAGCATATGAACATGTTTATGGTTGCCACAGTATTTCAGATGCTCAATTAACTTGTTTTTAGCAATTTCTGCATTCTCTTCACAAACACCATTCACCATTTTTCTACCATCAAATACAATTAAACATCTTCTGCACAACTTGAATATTGTATTGGATTTGTCTAGTTGTTTTCTGACTAAAGCTTCAAGATTATGTATCAGAGTGTAATGATATGTGCCATCCTCTTCAATTAAGAGCAGATTAATCGGAACAGCAGAATCATCATCAAGTGTACTGATTCTGAGAGGATCTATCAAGCAATTGCCACGGCCAGTAGAACAAATAAATACATTAATAGATAATTGTTTACCATTAATATCCCTGGCTTTTTTTCAAATTTATCAATATTCTGAACAGTCATTGGATATTCTAAGCCCTTCATTGCTTCATCAAAATTGTGTTCATGCTGTTTATAATAACTTATTCTCTCAGGATTCCTTAAAACTGGAAACAAAGCAGCTAAAATACACCACAAAAAGCATTTCTCATCATTATTTTCTATGTTAACCACGGCTCTTTTGTTTTAATATTGGCAGGTAATGGCAGATATGTAGATCCTTGTAATGGGTTGAATTCAGAAATATTAACATAGAGCTTGTGTGGAGAACCGCATAGGCTCCATCCTGATCCTTTTGCTGCAAATTCAGAGTGTTTAATATTCAATTGATCTATCAAACTGCCTATTATTTTGTCTGAATTTGCATTTGAATATACCGGTACAGTTTCTGTTATGTGGGGCTGTGTAAATTTTGTGCCATTTGGCTTCTTATATTGTGTAAACAATTTGAGGGACAGCTTATAAGAGCCATTTTGTGCATTTAGAATTGCCTGCACATCAGAATTTATACTGTTCAAAAAATTCTTAATATCACATTTTGGCTCTGATACAAACCGGTAATCCCTAAGTTGGCCATTAAAACTGCTATGGATGGGTTCATAGCGTGGCTGCTTTGCTGCTCTAGCATTAACAGGTGCTTCATGCTTCCTTTTCAGACCAGATGTAGATGGTTGAGGGGGCAATGTTGATGACTGTGCAGAACAAGAGCCTACATGTCTATTGAAATATGCCTTGCTAAATATTTTATGGCATTTGGGGCATATTTTTGTGGGAGTTCTATATTTGCCTGGGTCACAATTTTTTTGGTGCCTAGCAAAATTGGGGCTGGATATATTTTTATTACACTGATTGCAATATTTTTGATTTGGCATTTTTTGTTGTTGGTTTATTATATAAGATTTTCTGGGGTTCAATTCAAAATTTTGTACTTAATATATATATATATATTTTGTTCAGCTGTGTGCTTTGTATATTTCTTGTGTATATTTAATATGTTAATATTATTAATTTTTATTCTCAGTTTATTATACAAATTTTTTTGGGTTTTAGATCAAAACTCTATGCTTATTATGACAGGTTGTAAAGCTAATAGCCTACAAGTGGAAAAAGAGAATAAATATTGATCTACACTGACCTTCCGCAAATGCCTGCACAGACATGCATGTCCTAGAAAGGCAATGACCTAGCACTGTGTTATGTATTGATTTTTGTATAACAGGCTGGGACAGATATAAGCCTGACTCTAAATAAGAGTGGATTACAACAAACAAGCTGGATGCAACAAATATCAGATTTTTTATACAAAATATAAGCCCTTTTTGTTCAATATACCAGAAATATATTTAATATGAATAATAAGAAATATTATATATTAAACCAAACAGGTCTGTAAGTATGAGAAGCACTGTAACAACACATCTGTACTCCTCAGCCACTCTCACAATACTGGCTGATATGTAATGCAAAATCTCTTTATATACCCTTAGCATGGATTAAAACATCTGAAACAACAAAGCAAGCAGAATATAACACATCATCACATTATGTCATAATTAACCAATCAGAAAACAACACATGCATAATATTGGATAATAATTTGTTGCACAGCATGATGCAATAGAAATAAACCAGAAGTAAGCATGTGTGTGTGTGGGTGGGTGTGTGTGTGTATGTGTGTGTGTGTGGGTGTGTGTTTTATGAGGATTTTGGCTTAATTTCAAGTGTATCCAAAACAATATCAAGAAGGGGCATATTTTTAACAAGCTTATGGACAACAATCTGGCTGATGCAACTTTTGTAAGTATGGGCAAATCAATCTGAGGGGCTCATCATTTGTACACTGTAGTTTCGGGAAATTCCCGAGGGCATTTTTACAAAAATCTTGGATTAGACAGGGTGCTACACTTGAGCAAAAAGCTCATATGCTCATCTTGAGCAAGGTTTAAGTGTAGCCAAATCTGCCTGAGGGGGGTTCATCATTTGTTGAGTTTATAATACCACAAATCATACTACTCTTGTCGCGTGCGTTTCGTTCCGACTCGGCCATTTAATAAATGACGTGCATCGTGTTGCCACGGACCGTTTTCACCTGGTGACTAATAAACTGATTAGTGCAATTATATCGGTATCATCGTCCCATGATCACGGTCTCACGCGAAACGAGAGTTTCACACTGAAGCGACAATCAATAGGCACCAAGCGAGAAGTGTCGATTTAGAACAAACTCTCGGTAATACGTGCAATATGTGAGCAGAAGCGATACATCAAACTGCACCGACAATCAATAGGCACCAAGCGAGAAGTGTCGATTTAGAACAAACTCTCGGTAATACGTGCAATATTTGAGCAGAAGCGATACATCAAACTGCACGTGTCGCTTGTAGTCGTCATGTCACTCTGACTACAACGCTTTCTCAATTATGTATGTCGTTGCTGCCTGTAGTTTGCGTTTGTGCGTGAATGCTTGCTTATAGACTGAAGAGGCCCGTGTCACTTAACACTTCGGTGTGAAAACCTCATGTCATGTGTCTCTTCAATCTGAAAGCATTTCTCACATATGAGCAAAACAACAGACCCAGCAACACGCAAGCGATATAGACACCAGGGACGTAGCTAGGTTGATCAGTTCGGCGGGGGAAGGGGACTTAATTTTTTTCCTATCAAACTGCTAAAAACTAACAAACTATTAATATACCATATAGGCCTACATATATGTACAGTGTGTGTGTGTGTTCTTTATATATAATCTTGTTGGAAGAGAACATTATTTTCTCCTGTAGCCCCCAAAAATAATGGTTCGGATTCTACTTTAAACTGTAGGTCCAGTTCCAATTAGCCTTACTGTGCATAAAGTGGACTTAAAACACCAAATCAACAAACCAACCAATCAACAAAGATGACACATGTCCAGGCCGGGATTCGAACCCGAGACATTCTGCTTCGTAGCGTAACTTGCTACCCACTCCACCACGAAGTTGTCGGCCGAAATAGAAATGAAAATTAGAAAATGCAGTCTTGAATTTTCAGGAACCGAGTTCACCACCAAAGGAAATGGATTTTCACTCCCACTAAGATAGGCACAAAACAGAAAATGATTGATAAGTAATTTGGCTCTCTATATTTCATGATATTATTATGTAAGTAACTATTATTCGCTATATAACTTCGGATTAATTTTATTTGTTTAGTCAGCTTTCCCGCCTAAGCAGCAGCCACAGCGTCTGCATTTGCGGGTGGAGGCCAGGGTCGTTTAAGGTCCACGAATTTTAAATAAATTTAATTCACGTTCAGGAGAGAAAATCAGATAGCGTAAATGGGTTCTGGACCGTAAGGAACCTCTTCATCTGTAAAGTTTTCAATTCGGTCCAGGAATTTGTTTATTCCAAATGAATTTCAATTTGGACGGTCAACGAACATTTTTCTGGGGATCAGTTTCAATAGGGTCGAAGTTCCGTATTGAAATGACACAATTCGCAACTTGGTACAAATTTTAATTGTGCGAGAAGAAACGTTCCAGTCCTGTTACGGAATCCTATAGAACAAATCAGAATGTATGCATTCCTTGATCTTTAAAAATCCCAGGGTTGTTAATGGTCCAGGAATTGTAAATAAATTCATTTCCCAACATGGTGCCAATCAGAGTTTATTTCTGATTCTCCCAAGGTCGTTTCACCTATGAAATGAATCTGCTCTTCAGCCTGCGTGGTAAAAGACAATATTGTACGGAGGAAAGTTGCACCAGAAAAATACCTTCTTAAATACAATGAAACCTGTAAAACATCCACAGATATTTATTCGGGGCTGGTCCCTTTGACAAAACATCAATATTCTCAAAATTCTTCGAACGGACTTGTAAAACATTGCAATACTCCAAAAACTGAACCTGCTCTGCAACACACGGAAAATGTCTCATTAAGCAATCAATGTCCCTTTGTTAAGTTGGTAAGTTCAGTATGGCATTATATTTTAAATAATACTCATGAAATAAATCAATAAAGTTTGTTAAATGACAACGACTCCTTACCACAAGAATATAATTATTCTTTACGGATATCCCCTATAACGGTTGGGGGTTCAAGGTGCTGACCCCACGTCACCCCATTATTGGTTAAAGATCTCCACACCTCTGTGTAGGATTGTCGGGGGGGGGGGAGACTGGCAGTCGGGAGATAGACGAAGGCCCTTCCAGGGCTGTCGAACCAAGGGTTATTATTTATTTACAGATGCTAAAATATATGTGCAACCACACATGTCTTTCCAGTGACTTATTGTTAGTTATTGTACTTGACTCAATAAAATAAACTTACTGTGTGAGGCAGATTCATACGAACCAAAAATAGCCAAAATAATAACAATAATAATAATAATTTACTTCAAAATTACAAAAATGTATTCACTTGTTCTTGTTTAAATTTTCGATTCTTCGAAACGTTTGTTAAGGAGTTGAGTTGGTGTTTTAAGTCCACACAACTGGACCTAAGTTGAAAGTGCCTCCACCCATGTATCGAACCCCGGTACCCCTCGATTACAAGGCAACAACGCTGTCACTGCGCCGTCAGGGAGGCATCGTATGTTAAGGAGGATTCTCAAAATCGGTCTTCACGAAATCGAGAAAAATATGCGACTCAAGACATCGTACAGTTTGTGAAGATAAGTACTTTTAACACGTTGCGTGTTTTAGGCTGATTCAATAGTACGTACAATAGTTATTTGGTGCGAATAATACTACTTACCCGGAGATATGATAATCTGCATAGGCATCCTGCCAGCATTATACTTATTTAGCGTGTATTGCGCTCTGATTCGGGACCACTTGTAACTCTTTGCATATATGTGGTTTACAGCTGCACAAGCATTCGTTCTTCAATCTGGTCACAAACTACTCAAGCTCGAAATATTGTTTGGACGCAACGGCAACACCCAACGCCCCACCCTGTCTGTTGTTGACCTGCGACTGCTAGGGGTGGAAAGACCGCTCTCTCAACATTCCGACAAACTTTGAAGTGCTAGGTTCCAACACTGACATCCACTATAGCTAGAACCAGGAAAACGAGAAAGAAATGTATTGTTTGGGGTTCGTGCCACTCAAATTCAAGAACAGTGTTTCAAACTGAAAGAAAAATTTACTGAAAAACTATTTTGCAATATTTATCATGAAAGTAAAATTTTCAGCAAATGTAGAACAGTTTGCCCGGCCAATGTGAACGTTTCGGGAATCGGTTCGCCCCCCCCCTTGCCCCCTAAAGACGTCCCTGATAGACACGTGCAGCTTCGGTTGAAAAGGTTGCATTTTTTTTCTGAAACTTGGTTTCGAAGAGGCACGTGCCCCTTGTGGCTTCGATCTGAAATCATCATGTACAGAGTGTCCCAAAATAGTGTTTACACCCTTTGAATGTTAATAACAGAGAAACTATTAAAGATAACTTGACTGGACGTTTTGTATGTAAAGCTGCAGTATCTACATTGAGTGTGTGTGTGAGATTGTGTGGGCATTATGATGTTTAAGTTCCATCACAGCCCACCAGATGGTAGGCATTTGTGTACCCAAAGTGGCAGAGGTGAGAAATGTAAGAAGTGTCAATTAACCATCCAGATCTCCCAATTTAACACCGTTGGATTTCTACCTCTGGAAACTGAAGATCGAAGTGTACCCCACAAAGCCATGGTCACTGGATGACATGAAACATGCGATTGACACTACCTGTGCTTCCCTTCCTGTGGAAATCATATCTGCTCTTTGTTGATTTGTCGATTAGTTCTAGAGCATTGCAGACTAAGTATTGCTACCAATAAACATCTTTACCTTTAAAGTATGTGACACGCAAAAAGTACATACTTGCTGTTATTAGTGTTCCCATTAGTAACGATCAAAGAGTGTAAACACTATTTTGGGACACTCTGTATACCGTCTTTGAAAATACATTCCCTTGAACCTTATTTTTTTTTACATGTCGAACTTCTGTGCGCCATAAAAATTGATTGTTTTCTTAAATTATAATTAATATAAGCTTGCCTGCCACTGAGGAGCAACTTCTTTTAATATGTCGTGCGAACAATTAAGCCTGACAAAACACATTTTTTGCGCAGTCCAAACTTATCCAATGCAACTTGCAAAAATATTTGAATCTCTCCCCTTTATGAAAGGCCATGAGTCGGTCTCAGAATTGCCCTTGCTCTACATTGGTATCTTAGCCAGGGCAAGTCCCAGTTCAGAGACGCACTCTCTGATGACGTCCTTTCATTAAAAAGGTAAAAAATGATTAGTTGAGTGCCTGAGATGTAGCCGATTTTCTGTCAGTCTTTCTGGAGTGGACTTGTATGATTGGTGAATAGCTTCAAATGTAAAAGAAGCTTTTACAATAACCAGTGGCGTAGCATGAGCATTTCGGATGGGAACGCCAAGTTAGAAGGAAGGGTAGGCCTTTTTTTGCTTAAGAGTTTACTTATGGAATTAGCCGACATATGTATTTTCTATTTAAAATCACAATCGCATTGTGTTTATTACATTAAGTCAGCCGGGTTCCGATAAAACATGATCCATGCTTGTTTTATCTAGAAAATAAGATGCCTCAGTGTGCAATTAATACTTGAAGCACTGGTGTTTTATACCATTTTTAATTAGATTGCTCAAGTCAGAAACACCGTACACCATTCGGAGTAGTTTTCTCCACACGTAACACATGTGTAGCAAAACAGTATCTTATAATCAAGGAAACCTTTCGGCATGACGCAAGTAATTAAAAAAACCTACCTGAATCACAAGCGCCTCTAGAACAACAGTCGACTTCATTCTTGTGGATGATACAACTATTGATTGATTTGGTTTATTTTACTTCGCCTTCTACCACTTTTGGCTAATCGAAAATATGAATATGAGTGATGATATTGATGAAGTTGATGAAGAGACACTCACAAAGAACAAACATGCGTAGGCCGGGTTTCGAACCGGAAACCTCTGGCGTCTTAGCGCACTGTGCAAAACACTCTGACACGAAGGTGGGTGGATGATCCAACAATCGTACACTCTACTGACGTAACAGTGGCTATTAGTAGTAATTCAGAGTTTCAGACCACTGTTTATTGCATCTTGAGAATGCTGATAAACATTTTACAATAATTTTGTCAAGAGATCATACGATGTTAAGAGTTTTGAAACGAATGCTAAACATTTCCACTGGCACAATATTAGGCAGTTAGATACTAACGAAAAAATATTTTTTTAAATAAATAGTTTTGTGGGTTAAGTGGTAGAGCAGCCACAGGCTGAACTTCTACCACGAGGACTTTATCAACTTTTTTGACAAAAACTTTTTTGTTCTTTTAGTTTTTAATGCACTTCACTGTTCTTGCGATAAATTACACAATGCAGTGGTCATTAAAGATACGTCAGTCAATATTGCTTATTGTAGCATCACACAGCACGAGCAGAGGCACGAGCGCGAAAAACCGGGTGGGAATTCTACTTCTGTCGTCTGCATCGGAAGTACAGCGCCTTGAATCGGAAGGCAGGAAAGGTCACATGGCCCCTAGAACCAATCAGGTGCTCCGTACGCCCGCGTATGGCGAGAGCATTTCGCCCGTGCTGTAGAGATCCAAGCCACAAGCTTTCCCTCCTTCTCTCTGCCTACAGGCAGGCATGGTCCTGTACGCCAAATCTAGCCAGCGTCCGGCAAGCAAAGACATTAGAGAAATGCTACAAGGAGAGCTGTTAGTGGAGCGTTGTAGACGGATCGCGAAAAATAGCTTTTATAATGCCATTATGCTCAAACATGTATATAATTAGTCACGTTTTACTTTATATTTACAGCAATTACGCATTTTTAAAATGTTAAATCAGGGAACGCCGGGCGTATGGGCGTATTAGGACGCTACGCTACTGACAATAACATGTTCAGCCAAATTATTAATCCATTGCCTCAGCAGAACCCTTTCCTTACTTATTTCTTTAACGTGTGCGAAAAAGGAGAAACAGTAGATTACCTTGTCGTGTTATTATATTAAACTCAAAATTACTGTCGTGCATCATGTTTGAATTACTATTTCACAAACACTTTAAGGTTAGTAAACCTGTACATTTCTTTTTTGTCTTTCCTAACATACGTAATTTCAGAAGTACAAGAACCCAGTACAAGCGCTTAATGGTTCCTTTGCCCCATAACCTCCTCAGTTAGCTGAAAATAATTTCCTTTGCTCTTTTTTCAAAAAGCTACAATCATTTTTTCGGTTGCTTTGGCAAAATAAGTACAGATTAATTTATCTAGTATTACGGACTTCATTGTAAAATCAATAAATAATCAATAATGTGACTGACTTCATTCAACTTCATAACATGCCTGAATTACATAGGGTATGTTTATTTTGTTGTCAAAGCAAGATGACGGACTGCAGTACCATGTAATGGTGTTTGACATTTTCTTGTAATGTCTGCATTCACTTTCAGTCATACTTCATTTCCGGGGGAGGGGGGGGTAAGTTTTTTAGGTATGCGAATTGGTCCTTAGATAGGAATATCAAAATCAAGCTTCCATTGAATTTTGAATTTTGCTCTCAGTGTAGATGATGTGGAGCGGAGTGATACTTGGCAAGATATGCCACATGGCTGAATTGGACGAAGAGCTTCAAAAGAATTCTACTGGAAGCGCGAAGAAATTGAATCAAATTAAATCAATTATCTGGTCCTCAAACTGCTTTATATAATTAACTAGTTGATTACCAGCCGTTGCCCGGGTATTTATTTATGCCAATCTTGTATTAGACAGGAAAATAATAAATTCTAACTATAGTGTAAAATGTAACTAATTTTAAATGTGATCGTGAATGTCACCCATTAGCTTAGCGACTACGAAATTATGGATTCGACACTAATCTAGGTTATTCGTGGCATTTTATTTTTAACCCTTCTCTCACCCCCCATGCCGATAGGTGATGAACTTGGAGTTGATCCGCATTGGATTCCTCTCGCAACCCAGCCTGAATGTTAGACAACCTGAGAAACACTATCGTTGTGCGGATTGCATAGAGTCACGGATGTCTGTTTGTGCGGAATTTAATATCGGTGGTTCTCGATTATGTTTACACCCTTCCCACCCCCACCCCTAGGGGTGCCAGGGGTGTCTTACCCCCACAGTATTTCTTTGCAGGTTGCAAGTGATACGTGTATCAAGTTTGGTTGAAATCGCTCCAGGCGTTCGAGAGTTATTGCTGAACAAACAAACACACACATATACACACATACATCCATTTTTTTATATATGAATGGCTTATTGCAGAAAGGGACCTGAGTCACTTTTGCACAATTCTGAGAAAAACAAGAAAAATCGTATAATAGTGAGAGTGTAAGAAAGAAATGTGCTGTTGTTGGCTCAAATTTTTAGCATAATGAATAGTTAATTTCGCAACCCTAAATGCGCCCTCCTGCAGTATGCTGCTAGAGACAGAGGAGATGAAAAAGTTGTGACTCCGATACCTCAAAAATGTGACTCAGGTCCCTTTCTGCAATAAGCCATTCATATAGAGATGTATGCTACACTTATCGTTTTCTTGAACTGGGCACGTAGCTGAAGGAATTTTTCCAATGATATTCTTTGTAATACTTTTCTTCGATTTTAACCTGTGGTAAGCTTTAGCAAGCATTTGATTTGTCATTATTGATGGGTGATGTGTATCGTCCCGTAAGAAAGGGTGAAGGAGGTACCAAAAAAATGTATACACACTTTGAATGATTATTAAGACATAGTTCATTTTCAAAATTTAAAATAATCCACACACATCAACTATAATTTTTCCATGTTAACGCCTGTGTTCAAACTGATGACCGTCCCTGTCCAGGAACTGCAATGCATCCTACTTTATGTCTGAAGTTCTAATATTTAATAGCTCAATTTATTTATTGCCGTCGGGAGCGGAGGTTTTACAAAAAACTCCCAGAGTAAAGTCGTTGCTCTGTCCCTTGTCAAATAAACTACAAAAGCCTACCGCCATGGCAAGAAGAGCTGATTTCATCAACTTTATTCGTTGGAGATACATAGAGAACATTTCTTGCCATCATTGCTTTGAACGCGCAATGGATAAATTAGCCAAGTTTTCTCGGTGCTACTAGTTCAATAGCTCTTTCTGTGTAATGGTTTTCTTAGAGTGTAAACAAACTGTTTCTAAATGACGTTTAAATGTTATCATAAAATTTAATATCCTGGGTACCAGCGGCGTAGCATGGGCAATTCGGGTAGGAACGCCAAGTCCGAAGGAAGGGTCCGTCCTTTTTGCTTAATAATTTACTTATGGAATTAGGTATTGTTTATTTGCCTGAAGTCAGCTTGGTTTTCAATAAAACATCATGCATGCATGTTTTAGCTAGAAAATATGCCTCACTATGCAACAAATGTTTTAAACTCTGGTGTTTTATACCTTTAGGCATGACGCAAATCATTATATAACCTACCTGAATAACAAGCGCCTCTGCACAACAGTAGACGTCATTGTTGTGGATGATCCAATTACTGATTGATTTGGTATATTTTACTTCGCTTTTCTACCACTTTTGGATAATCGCGGATATGAATATGAGTGATGATATTGATGAAGGGACACTCACAATGGACACCCGTGCTCACGCCGGGATTCGAATCAGGGGCCTCTGTCGTCTTGGCGCGCTGTACAAAACACTGACACTGAGGTGGGCGGATGATCCAACTATCGTACACTCTACTAACGTGACAGTGCCGATTCAAACCACTGTTTATTACATTTTGAGAATGCTGATAAACATTTTAAAATAATTTTGTCCAGAGACCATTCGATGTTAAGAGTTTTCAAATGAATGCTAAACATTTCCATTGACACAATATTAAGCAGTTAGATAATAACGAAAAAATAATAATAAAAAAATAATCGCTTTGCGGGTTAAGTGGTAGAGCAGCCACAGGCTGAACTTCTACCACGAGGACTTCACCAACTTATTTGACAAAAACTGTTTTGATCTTTTAGTTTTTCATGCACATGGCTGTTCGTGCGATAAATGATACAATGCAGTGGCCATTAAGAAGTGGTATATTTGTGTTTAGTAAAGTTACGTCAGTCAGTATTGCGTTTTGTATCATCACATAGCACGAGTGACATGAGTGCGAAGAACCGGGTAGGAATTCTACTGCTGTCGTCTGCTTCAGAAGGCAGGACGGGTCACATGAACCAATCACGTAGCCCTCTGCTCCGTACGCTGGCTTACGAGAGAGCATTTGCGCGCGTACTGTAGAGATCCAAGCTTTTCCTCCAGAAAGGCAGCAAGGAATATAGAGTCCTTTACGCCGAACCTGTCCGGCCAGAAATGGTATTGAAATAAATGCTAGAACGAGTTTTGTTATTGGAGTGTTAGTAGTGGTATTTACGGTACGGACAGGACGAGAAAGTACGAGCTCCCCTCCAGCAGATTTGCTACACTTAAAACTTGCTCAACATGCCCATATGAGCTTTTTGCTCAAGTGTGAAGCTCTTATAATTCAAGATTTTTGTAAAAAATGCCCTCGGGAATTTTTCAGAAAGTACGAGCTCTTCAGATTGATTTGCACATACTTACAAAAGTTGCATCAGCCAGATTTTTGTTCATAAATTTGTCAATTTTTTGCTCACACCAGAAATTAAGCTTATAGTATGTTTTTCTGTCAAAATCCCAGGAATCTTGAATTGATATCTATTGGGTTCTGAGACCGAGTGGAGTGTGGCGCATTGCCTTGTAATCAAAAGGTTCGGGTTTGAGTCCTCATAAAATCTGATGGCAAAATGTTAATATTGTTGTTTTGTAAACAAGGGGCTTTGGGTTCGAGTCCTGATAGATGTGGCACTCTATATGTGAGATTTTGCTCATAAAATTATTCTCTTTTAAGAATCACCAGAGTTTTGTTATCTGGGTAACAACAATACGGCCGAAACTGCATAATCAATACAATAGAATGGAGGTCAAGTAAACATTGCATGTTCTTTCCAATCTTTTTGATCAGTTCCATGTTTCGGCCAACAATAAATTATTGCATGCCCGTGAGTTGTATGCCAACAGATATAATCTATACTGCGTCTTTTCAGAGAGTTATTTATTATTAAAGAGTAATTGCCTTCTTTCTGTATGCCTGAGTGATTATATCTGTTGATATTACCTGTACAGTGCCTTTTCCGAGGGAAATTACATGTCATTTGTCATGGAACTCAAAGAGAAATTCTTATCTATACTGTGCCCCCCCCTTTCAGGGACCATTTATCATATTGAGGAAATTCCTTCTCGGATATTGTCATGCAAAGGTCTCGTCTTGTTGCACACAAGTCTGTAACTTACAGAATTACAATATTTTTGTATTTCAACTTTTGGCAAATGTATTGTATTTTGGGTAGGTATCTGCTACGAGCAGAGGTGGTATAAAATGGGTAGGTAACTGACGGTAAAGTATTGTTTTATATCCAAAGGGCTTCTGTGTTTGAATTGTGCTTCTAGAACTGCTCTGTGACCCGCTCATTTCTTACATCATAAACATATGATTTTTCACCTATAAGAATAACGCTACATATGGTGTCATCTGGTAAAGCCTCGTGGAATTCACAGATAATTTTAATGTTTGTTCTATCATTCACCACAACCTGTTTTCTTTTTGAGGTGTTAATTACAAACATGGGTCTCTGTGTCTTGAATTCATCTGGTGAATAGTACATATCAGTACTGCCAGTAGTAACCCTTTTGAATGCCGAAAAAGCCTCATATAATTTAAGAAAATCATCCTTGGACATGTCTAAATTATAATTTTCTCTAGGAAAAACCTCATTTCTGCCATTTTTAAGATATATATTCTTGATGTTGCAGTTATCAAATCTACTTGAATTTTTTTCCTGATTATTGTGTCTTCCAGTCTGAAACAATACCACTACAAAATCGGGCATGTCAAATTGAATACTAGAGAATGAATTTGTAGCATCAAATTCATAATAAGAACCAGTGGCGACCTTCTGTACGCATTGATATGTGTAAAATTGCAGAGGAATTTGTGGATTTTTTACTATATCTGCTTTGTGTTTAAGAGCGTAACTGGCCTCATATTCAACAACAGGGATTCTTAGCTCCATAGTCTGAATAAGGCACTTGCCTGCATCAGGTAAGGTATTAGGCAGAGCTTCCCCTGTAGAATTTAATGTGCTGTACCTCATCAAGGCATTATTATCATTTGCAGCTCTTCTAAATGTAATTCTTAAACCACCCTTCCACATAATATCTTTGTAATCCGAGAAGAATCCTGGCAACAGGCGCATGGGGAACAGCACTGTGTGGCTCTTGGTTAATATTTTATCACCAGCCTCAAATCCACCGATTCTGTAGTATGATGCTTCGGTCTTGGATAATTTTAGAGTGGCCAAAGCTGTGGAGGTAATGCCGGGATAATCTACTCTGTTTATAACAACACCATGTTTTCTGATCTCAATTTCAGAGAACAGATGCGGCACAAAATTATCAACCAATCTTATATTTGAATTTGCCGGATAATCTGTTCCATCGAGCTTTACAACATCAAATTTGATGTATAGATCTGCTCTGTGGGGGTGTATAAAGCCATCCCCTACATCAAGATCAACCTCAATCTCTGTGTTGGGTTGATTTAAATTTGCAAATGTCCTCCTGTTTGGAGGGAATGATTGTAGCTCATAACTCTCAATATTTTCCATTGTATGTATTTTTATTTAAATATTAATCTCTATGATAGCAGTTGTTGTGGCTCCAGCAAAATCAACTAATTCTTCTTTTTCATTAGTGACCATCAATTCAATATAATCTATTCTGTTATGGCACACAGGAAAATATAATGTTGGGGATGGATTGTAGATGATTGGCTCCATAAATTCGGAATTAGGTTTGAATGTTGCAATGATGCCGGTTTGTTTGTGAGTGCCTATGCCATTTGATTTGGTGATCATACCCTCGGCCACATTACAGTGAATATTCAGAGTCTCTATGGCTAAGAATTTGGGTATATTCATAGCAGTGTGTTTGATGGCCGGTTCGAGTTTTGTGTTGTTCTCAAAGCCTAACAGCTCTCCTATAGTACCCAGATCCACTGTTTCTGTAGCAGATACAATCTCTACTCTGTGAGTGACAGAATTTTGAGTTAATATTATACCTCTTGGTAATTGAGCATTTAGAGTGGACAGATTATATTGCCCTGGAGTGATGACAATTTTTTGATCCCCTACTGCAATTTTGTTGTTGTGCTGTGTAATATTAGGGATCAAGTACATGCCATAAAATGCTCTGAGAGCTATTGTTTTGGGATACACTATGTCATCATGTAATTTGAGTTTCAATATTGAATTTTGGCTGGTGAGATGGAATACCCCCATGATGTTTCAGATACCACAAGGCCTTTTGAAAATTTTCAATTGATGGTTTATTTATTTGAGACATATATCTAAGAACAGATAAACACAAATGTCCACAATTAACATCTTTGAAGTTTTGAACACGGGCATTATTGTAATAAAGATTGGGTGATTTTAAATATTTTATTAAATTTTCAGGTGGAACACCTCCAAAGGAATCAAACACAAATGCCTCATTTTTTAAATATTTAAGATAACAGATCCAGTGAGTGCCCTGATTTTTGTACTTATCCAAATTAACAATGCCACACTCTTTGTTGAGTGGTTGTTCTGGCAAAGAATCAGACATGTACACACCTCTAAAATGTTTGATGCCCAGTGGCTTGATTAAAGCTTCAATATCTTGGTTTGTAAGCGGCTCTTGTTTTTTTTAAACTTACTCATGGCTCTCTTAACACCTTTGCCTTTTTTCTCCATTGCCAGGTTATGGCGCTTCTGCTCATCTAATTCTGCCCTATTCTTCTTGGCATCTATCACTGTTTTTGCTATGGCAGCTGATCCCCCAGCCAAGCTCCCAACAGCCCCGAGAGCAGCTAAGATGGCAGGGATGGTAAATATAAATCCCCCTGTATGCAATTTTTTTCTTGATTGCTGTAATTTTTTTAATTGGGGGGTACTAAGTAACAATTTCATACCATGTCCCTTTGCAATACAAGAGCTTTTTTTCTTCCGCTGCTTTTTGGTTAAAAGACTATCAATAGTTTTAAGAGATTTGAGACCTGCATAAGGTATTTGATACATAACACCCTTGGCCTTCATTGTAGGTTTATTATTTACAACCCCCACCCCAGTTTTTGTTTGGTGCTCATAGCTATGGTGGTTCCCAATGCTGATATTCTCTCACTTAAAGAAGCATCTTTGCTTACAAATCTACCAAATGCAGCCTCTTCTAATTTCTTGTCTGCAACATGTCTCTTGTCAAGATCAGAATGTGTGTTGTATGCTATGTCATGGTCTTTACAAGCAGCATCTAGGGGATTAACACCAGGATCACCTCTGCTTAATCTATGGTCCAATTTTGTGCCTGGACCACAATACTGATAGCCTGGAATGTGTAGTTCAAATGGCAGCTTGTTTATAATGTCATTAACAAGCCCCCGGCCCTCAGAAATATTCCAAAATTTAGGTGGTAGAGTATTAATAATTTTTATGAGATATCCAATCCCTTTAGGGTCATTCACTATAAAATTAGACAATTTTGTGCTTATCATGTCCATAATTCCAACCTTTTCATTGTAAAAATTGTGGTTGCCAGCATTTTCCTCCCCAGCTATCACCAATAACCTATCTACAAGTTTCCTGACATCATCAACCCACACAAATTCTTTAGGCAGGGTGTTGTATTGTTTGATTCCACTACCTGTCTTGATTTGTGACCATATGGGCTTGATTAAATTATTGTATTTTGCTCCACTGCTCGACTTGACTCTTTTTTGTGTGGGATCATTGTTCTGGTATAGAGCATCTGATTTTATTAATATTTCTTTGTAATGTTCATAATCTTGATCTGTATAGCTGCCAGGCCTTTTCCTAGTCATCAGTTCCCACAATCCAGGTGTTCCGGGGTACTTAACAAAACCACCTTTTTCTCCGAGACGAGATTCTGAATAAACAATCAGATCATCTCCCTTAAATGTTACTCTGAAATTGCCAATTCTATGAATGATGCTCCCATCAAGCTCTGTGTCAGCATATAAGCCAAAAACCTCATCTTTGTTGTCTTTAGGTGTGGTTAAATATTTTTGAGCAAGAAGACCCAATTCAATTGGATCCTGACTAGCTTCAATTCTTCTAGGAGCAACAGGACTAGGTGTATGAATACTGGAAAGTGGGGTGAATGGATAATCTAATATGTTCCTTGCAGCTACAGGCACAAGCTCTGTGATCAAATCTTGATTTTGCTCTGTAACAGTTTTGATATTCTTACCTAAATTATTAATAGCATCAATTACAGGCTGTTCTGTTTGTTTGTGTTTTTCATAAATTCCTCGGTTCTCTGATTTCCATCCCTTAAATCTTTTTACAAGATAATCTCTTAACTTAAGATCATCAATGACTGGTCGTTTCATGGTTATTTATATACGTCTCTACGTCTAGAAAATCGTTGATTTTATTTCTGTATTTGCCACTATTGGGTGTTCTTGTCATATCAATTGTGACAAACCCATAACTGTCCTGGCTCCAGCACCTGCTGCAAAACTTAGAAAAATCATTGTAGCTCAAGTCCCCACCTACATATTCATCATGTATGTGTTTGAGGTTGGTATGGTCTTGATGAAACACACATATAAAATTGCTGTTGTCTCGGATCAGCTGCTTCGGAATTTTAGAAAAAGTCTGTGCCAGGTAGAAGCAATCAATGTTTTTGTGCCGCCCCTGTGTAAAGAAATTTCTAACCTTGTTTTGATTATCCAGTATAATGTCATCAAATACAACAACAGAATTATCGAGACATTCATGGAGTGGCTTAACATCTGGTTCAAAAGTGGCAATATCCAATCCATTATATAGCTTCATCAGCTGCTGATATTTTAATTGTTCCAAGCTCTTAGAGAAAACATACAAGTGCCTGTTTTTCCAGTCTAACCAGTTGGGTGCCAATAAAAAATTATCAACCATTAGTGTAGTTTTACCACAAGCAGATGGCCCAACAATAAGACACCTAATATTATCAGGCAGCAAGTTGCCATTTCTCTTATTCTGTTGTTCAGGTTCTGGCAGCCTTTTTATAACATCCCAGGTGTTCATATTATCACTTTGTCTGCATCGATCCAGCTGTTTTCCGGATGACCCAGCCATTTGACAAGTAACTTGTTGCCTTTTCTGCGGATGATTTTTTCTATGAGATATGTGTCAGGCTGTTTAATTTTGCTGAGCTCTTGTTCATAGAACCTGCCTTTGAGAATTTCTCCTCGGTGATCTTTTATTATATATGTGTTAAGGGTCCCAGGTTTAACTTGAACTACTGTAAATAATTCTGTGCTCCAGTTTCTTGTAAAGCCTCTTTTGAATAAGTGCTTATATTTGCTGATTCTTACTTGATCACCCACCCTGTATTTGGCCCTTCTTGTTGTTGGCTGGTATCTAGGATAATAAACAGTCCTGATCAATTTTTGCTCATCAGATGAAGTTACTTCAGAGGGTTTCATGTTGATTGTGGAATGGACCGAGTTGTTATATTTATGTAGAAGTTCTGGAAGGATTGTAAGCCATTTATAATTACCTTGAAGTGTAAATTGTTTATACATAAGATTTTTTAAGGTTCTGTTGAATCTCTCTACAATTGAGGCTTTGAGATCACTGTAACTCGAGTAATGTTTTATTGACTGGCTTTTAATAAATTGTTGGAACACAGAATTATAAAATTCTTTGCCATTATCTGTTTGCAAATAGCGCGGTGATCTTCCTGAATGATTGATGATTGTCCTGAAGGCTTCTGTAACACATGTTCCAGTCTTGGATTTGAGTGGCACAGCCCAGGCAAATTTTGAAAATGTGTCTATTACAGTGAGTAGATACTTGTAGCCCTTGTTGATTTTGTCTAGGTTTTTCAACTGCCCAGTTGCCATTTCAATCAAGTCGCTCTGCCATAAATCATCTATGCCTTTTGTGACTACTGGGAGTCTCTTATAATTATGTCGGGCTTGTCTGTGTAATTCATCAACTATAATTTGTCTAGACATAATATGTAAACAAGAATATTGCAACTATGGGGTATTCAGCAGCTGATACTGCAGGATTTTCTAAATATAATTTGTCCCCTATTTGTATTTTAAATTCCAGAGATCCATCATCTTCAGCATAGGCTGTTTCTAATGTATTGGGGTCTGTAAAATCCTCTAACTCTACACTGGTGATTTTCGGTTTGTTGTCAGCATTTGTTATTGATAAGGTAGGGTAGTGGTGTGCCTGTGGCTGATGCCAATATTTGATCTTGATTGGTCTCAGTGTGCCCCCAACAAAAAACTGGTAATAAAATTGTGCAGGGGACAGCATATATATTTTGCCACCTGGTGTAAATGGTGAATCATATTCTTTGTTGGGGATGCTGTACAATTCAAGAATTACTGTATGTTTTGGATTCTCGATTATGCCAGTTATTTCTTTTTCTGCTGTAAGCAATCTGCTTGTTACAGATTCAAGGTGCTCATTGATGGTCCTAACAACATCATCGTGGCCAGGCTTAATTTTTATGTCCACAATAAGTTTCTTGTATTGTTGCACAATCTCTTGAAGCTGGGTGGCAAAAACAGACAGAGCATTTGCTTGATTGGATTCCATGGTCCCTAGCTGTTGCTTGATATTAGCTACAATTTGTTGCAAATTTTCAACAACTGCCAATTTTGAATTTTGAGCAGTAAGATCATGGACCTGTCTTCTGATATCCTCAAATAGGGCATGCAATTCATTAATATGTTGATTGGTTGGAAGAGTGGCCACTGTCTGAGTGAGATGTTTGATCTCTGCTTGGATATTCTTGATATCTTCTGATTTCAATATCCTATTCACTGCCCTCTTAATATTTTTAAGTTCCTGTGATGTGGGAAGATTTGATACTGTATTTTGCAAAGATTCAAGTGCCAATTTCACATTGTTTAATTCAGAAGCATCAGCCACATTTTGCATAGCATTTTGGAGCAGGGCTATATCTGCCTGAGTGGGTGTTGATTGTTGTAAAATTTCAAGCTTTGTTTGGATATCATCGATCAAGTGATGAAAATGAGATAGTTCAGATTCAGTGTTGAGGTTTTCAAGCTTTGTGATTTGGTGCTGGACACTGACAAGTGTATCTACAATCCCAGGCAGGCGAGTTTCTTGTACATTTGCCAAATCATTTTGCACTGCTGCTATTGTACCTTCAAGATGGGTTATGGTACTTTGAATTTTTCCAAAATCTTCATATGTTTCGAGTTGCAGCTTAATGTTTGCTACACTCCGAGTTATTGCATTCAAAGCATCAGAAGATGGCAAGTTGTTCATAAAATTTTCAAGTGTCTCAATTTTTTCTTTAACCTCGGCTATGGCATTGTGTAGAGGATCCAGGTTAGGTATCTGGAGTGACTGAATCTGTTCTTTCAGAGTGGAAATGACTAGATCAAAATCTTCCTGTGATTTTATGCTTTTGACAATTGTTTGGAGCTGTGCCTGGACATTATTTATCTGCTCTTCCAATTGTTGCTTCAATTGCTCAGAGTTGTTAGCCTGGGTCTTAAATTTGGCTTGAAGAGCTGCTACAGCTTCTTCTAAACTTTGAAAATTATCTAATGTTGCCAAATCAGTATATTTCTGAAGCAATAACTTGAGTTCGGAATCAATTTTGAGAAGAGGGTCCATGCATTGTGATTGCAAATTTGTAATTTCTAATTGAAGACTGGCATTCAGTGTGGTTTGCAAAGCTTGTAAATCACTTCTTAATTTCTTGACTCTGACATCAAGCATAAGAATCTCATCACTGTGATCTTCATGTCTTGTATGGCCAAATATATCATTAGGCATTTTCTTTTAATGGTTATTTATTATAGAGTATCTGATTCTTAATTCTATAAAAAAGGGTATAAGCTTGTCATAAGATCCAGGGACCTCAATATATAAGCAGTCACCAGCAGAAACAGTATATACAGTGCCAGAAATCATGTTTGAGTGCTTAATTCTATAAATATTTCTCCCTACTGAAATTTTAACATCACCCTCAGGGGTTGTAATAAATTGCAATTGCCCACCTACAGGTAATTGGTAATGATTTAAATTATTGTTAAATATGTACAATGTTTTACCTGTTTCTTCATCAACATCTGTAAGTATGCTGTTCAGATGAATAATTAACAAGCCACTCAGTTTAGACAGCATATCAGGAGAGGGTTGTGGTGTCGGCAGGTCCATAATAGCCTGTTTTTTGAACCCAAATAAGTTCATAGGCATGTTTATTTATTTCAAATCATGCTCTGTAATTGGGCATTGTTTGCCACTTTTCAAATCACAATGCCCCCAAGGTAAAGTATGCATGCCGCATGATAAAATGCATCTCTTGTCATCATGTGGGTCCAGAGCCACTTTTGTTACAATATTTGAAGTCAGCAAGTGATTCTCACTCTGAATTCTATTTTCTGATGTTCTGATTGAACTCTGTGATTTGATGCAATTTTTATAATCTTCAAATTGGAGATCTTTTTCAACAGTCACTCTGCCAATACCCTTGGCCTTTTTGGCAACAGCACCACTACATGTTTCAAAACTGTACATCTTGGCACTTAACCCAGCAAATTCCACAATAACATCACCAAGTGTCTCATCTTTTAACTTGCCAGGTACCTTTTTGTTGTGGGGTTGAATTCTTGTATGTTCACTGGTATCAAAGTATTGAAACAATTCAGGCTGTGACATATCTTGATAAACATCTTCTGTTTGAATATCAAGAATAAAACTATCCGTGTCCATGTACAATAATTTTACACGATCACCATAAAAAGGTTTCAACACATCATAATACAATGTTAACATATGTAATTTGGACAATTCCAATATCACAGCCCCTACATAAATAGGTTTATCAAACTTGATCTTTGTTTTCATCATGTTGAAAAGTGCCATGTGCTCATCATAAATTCTTCTGTAATTGAAATTAGGCTTTGCAACCAATTTTTTGCTCCGGCTGGGGTCAGTAATTATTTTAACATCGGTATGTTTTCTGACATTTTCAATTGTTTTGCCATAGACAGAATTCACCATCAATTTAAACAAGCTCTTATCAAATTGGCTCTTTGCAGATGTTCGAAGCTCCGTGTTTGTGTCAATGTATGGTTTCAACCATTCTGAGTGCCTGAACCTCAAAACTTTTCCAACTTTGGTCACTTGAACACCATGTTTCATCAGGAACTGGAGGTTTTTGTAATATGTGACATATCCCTGTTTCGGCTCCAGAGTCATCATGAGCTTCTTCTGTTTAGAGCCAGGTGAGCACTGAACCTCGGGAATTGGGGGCAGATCAGAAAATTTGTTGTGCAAATGATCTGGAATTGTCAGATAAGCCTCTAAGAAGAGGCCATATTCACTGTCATCAAAGTCCTGAAGATCTTCAATATTAAAATCTTCAACCCATTCAAGCCCTGCATATGGCAATTTATCCATCATAGCATGACCATAGAGGTTGTTTGCATCTACATAAAGTATATAATTTGATGGCCGTGCTGGATCATAATCAGGCATATGCTTGTTATTTGCTCTGGCATATCTCTGGGAACATTGCACCATCCCTCCTCTTATACATTGTTCCATAAACAGATACTTATCTTGATCGTGGATCAGATCCAATTGCATTTTGGTATTCAAAAACATTGCGGACCATGCTAGGCCCGGGGCACTGTAAAAATACACTGGGTCCAGTCCATAATTTTGCATTGAAGATTTTCTGAATGTCTGTATTATATCAGCTGAGAGGGTCGTATCAAGTTTTAAATATGCCATGTGATAATCACCAAATGTCTTGCATTTTAAACTGTTCCACATCAATTTGGCATGGTGATAATCTTCATCAGTGATTCCAGATCCTCTGATTTTGCTGTAAAATGCTTCTTGTGGTGGCAGGGAACACTCATCAAATTTAGAAAAATCTGTAACATGGTCATATGGATATACACCCTTCCGCCTAATTAATTTCAGGTCCTGATTTGGAAACAATGCACGTGTGATTTTGAATTGATCATCAGATAATTGATTTGCCAGTGTAGCCAGGCTAGCAGGTAAAAATCTGTAAGAATCAAGAAATCTTATGTGAATAGGAACACCATCAACTTTAATTATCTTGCTAATAGATATATATTTCTCATCATTTTCAGCTAAAATGTTTAAATTCTGCTTGTCAAACCCCTCGTATCTGATCAGATGATGGAAATCATAATTGGATGCTCCATGGCAAAATATGGGGATAAATCTTGGTCTCTTGATCTGAATATTACAGCTATTACACAGGGCCATTAAGAATTTACCATCTGTATGAGAATGGTGATGTACCTTGATATTTGTATCTGAAAATTCAGAATCACATACCGGGCATTTTTCTGCATTGTTGAAATCCTCAATCTGTTCCTCTGTTAAAGGCAACATGGGTTTTGATTTCAACAAAATATTAGATGCTATGTCACGGCACACATTTTCTATTCTATGTGCAAATTCTTTGATGGCATTTGGTCCCTTGTATGAATATTCTTTAATAACAACACCATCCCGTATAACCACATAACAAAAGCTGGAAGGCTCATGTTGCTGGTATGGTGTACTTGAAGATTCTTCTGGATCTGGGCTACAGAAAGCAATAGGTTTGAGGTTCGATTCGAAATCACAGACAATATATGCTGGGTGTTCCAACAAGGCTTCAAACTTTTTGAATTTGCAATTTTCACTTGGATTAGGCATCACCATAT
Source organism: Lepisma saccharinum (assembly GCF_977018435.1). Classification (NCBI taxonomy): domain Eukaryota; kingdom Metazoa; phylum Arthropoda; class Insecta; order Zygentoma; family Lepismatidae; genus Lepisma; species Lepisma saccharinum. The sequence continues at coordinate 43,001,386 of NC_139254.1, forward strand.
GAACAGGTTTATGGTTCCCACAGTATTTCAGATGCTCAATTAACTTGTTTTTGGCAATTTCTGCACTCTCTTCACGAACCCCTTTCACCATTTTCTGACCATCAAATACAGTTAAACATCTTCTACACAACTTGAATATTGTATGAGTTTTGTCTAGTTGTGTTCTCACTAAAGCTTCAAGATTATGTATCAGAGTATAATGATATGTATCATCTCCTTCAATTAAGAGCAGATCAATCGGAATAGCAGATTCATCATCAAATGTACTGATTCTGAGAGGTGCTATCGGGCAATTGCCAGTGGAACAAATAAATACATTAATAGATAATTGTTTGCCATTGATGTGCCTGGCCCTTTTTTCAAATTTATCAATATTCTGAACTGACATTGGATATTCTAAACCCTCCATTGCATCGTCAAAAAGATGTTCATGCTGTTTGTAATAACTTATTCTCTCAGGATGCCTTGAAACTAGAAACAAAGCAGCTAATATACACCACAGAAAACATTTCTGGTCGGTGTTTTTTATATTGACCACGGCTCTTTTGTTTTTGATATTAGCAGGCAATGGCACATAAGTGGATCCTTGTAATGGAGTGAATTCAGAAATATTAACATAGAGCTTGTGTGATGAACCGCATAGGCTCCATCCTGACTCTTTTGCCGCAAATTCAGAGTGTTTGATATTTAATTGATCTATCAAATTGCCTATTATTGTGTCTGAATTTGAATTTGAATATACAGGTACAGTTTCTGTTATGTGGGGCTGTGTAAATTTTGTGCCGTTTGGTTTCTTATATTGTACAAACAATTTGAGGGATAGCTTATAAGAGCCATTTTGTGCATTAAGAATTGCCTGCAGATCAGAATTTATACTGTTCAAGAAATTCTCAATGCCACATCTTGGCTCTGATACAAACCGGTGATCTCTTAATTGGCCGTTAAAACTGCTACGGATGGGTTCATAGCGTGGCTGTTTTGCTGCTCTGGCATTAACAGGTGCTTCGTGCTTTCTTTTCAGACCAGAAGTAGATGGCTGTGCAGAGCAAGTATCTTTATGTGTATATGTGAAGTATTGCATGCTGTATTTTCTATTGCATTTGGGGCAAATTTTTGTGGGAGTTCTGTATTTGTCCGGGTTACAAATCTTTTGGTGCTTGGCCCAATTGGGGCTGGATATATTTTTATTGCATTGGTCACAATATTTTTGATTCGGCATTTTTGCTGTTGTTTATTATATACAATTTCCTGGGTTTCAATTCAAAACTTTATACTGAATAAAAAATATCAGTTGGGTTCAGCACTGTACTTTGTGTGTGTGTATGTATATATGTGTGTATACACTTAATATTTTTGGCTTTGGTATTTATATACAATTTCTTGGGGTTCAAATCTAATCTCTATGCTGGATCAGTTGGGTTCAGCACTGTGCTTTGTATGTGTGTATATGTGACCTTTACTTGGATTATTCCGCCAAATTATATGCTTCAAGTCTCCTATACTTTGGCGGAGCCCCCCACTTGATGCACAACATGATGCAATAGAAGTGGACCGGGAAGTAAATATATATGGATATGGGTGGGTAGGTATGGGGTTGGGTTGGGGGTATATTCAGAAACATGAGCTATTCTCTAACATTTTTGCCGAAGTACTTTCTTCTGAGCGCACATCCCGTTTTTCTGCTGAGCGTACATGCAATCCATACCGCAGCGCCATTGCCTCCCAGCGCGGCGGTGTGTGCATCTGGAACTAATCGATGTCAATAGGGAGAACTTCGCCGCGGCGATCATTTCATAGGGAGAAATAACAGGCAATAGAACTCCCGTGCCAAGTATCGATCCCACCGCTTTGGGGCCGTCATGCGCACATATTGTTCAAGTATTGATCCGTGCAGGCTTCTTTTTCAGCGGCCTTCAGAGGCACTGACCCTCCGCAAATACCTGCACGGACATGCATGTCCCAGAAGGCACTAACCTTGTTATGTATTGATATTTGTATAACAGGCTGAGACAGATATAACCATGACCCTAAATAAGAATAGATTACAACAAACAAGCTGGATGTAACAAATATCAGATTTTGTATAACAAAATGCAAAATATCCCAGTTTCTATTCAATCCATTTATCTGAATTGAAGAAACCAACAATTCACATATCCCCATATCATTGTATGCTTGCCTATTAGCCTCTTTTGCTGTTGTGCTCAATTAATTTTCACTAATTGGCAATTTTCTTGAAGAGGCCTAATAGAACAAGATACGGCGGTATGAGAAATATGTGAATTAAAGATATTTTAGCAATATACGACGTCTTAAGAAAGGCATATTCAGCTCCAAAGTACTTTGTCTAACACTTACTACCATTCCCTATTACTGGCAAAAGAAGTTAAAAATATTGACATAATGAAAAAAATTGACTTGTTCCCAAGTGTTCACCGAGTTCAAACATTTGCACATAGATGGCTCTGTTGTCACAGAGCAATTCTAGAAGAATTACATTGTTTTAATATTAGATAAACAAATTGAAGCTGGTATCCAATTGAACTTAAACCAGAAATAAATATGTGTGTGTGTATGTGTGTGTGTGTGTGTGGATAGCCTAGTTTTAAGTATGGCCACAAGAGGGGCATATTTTTAACAAATTTATGGACAACAATCTCACAGAAGTACCTTTTATAAGTGTAGCCTCATCAATCTGAGGGGTTCGTACTTTCTGAAAAATTCCCAAGGGCATTTTTTACAAAAATCTTGAATTATAAGAGCTTCACACTTGAGCAAAAAGCTCATATGGGCATGTTGAGCAAGTTTTAAGTGTAGCAAATCTGCTGGAGGGGAGCTCGTACTTTCTCGTCCTGTCCGTACCGTAAATACCACTACTAGTGTTGCAAGCAGATCGCCAAAAATAGCTATTATAATGCCATGAAGGTCAAACATATATGAAATTAGTCACGTTTTACATTATATTTACAGCATTTACGCATTTTTGACATTTTAAATCGGGGAACGCCGGGCGTACGGACGTACTATAACGCTACGCCACTGCTGGGTACTTAGAACTGGAAGCCAGGGTGTCCCACGAACGGCGCAACTGGGAATTAAGAGTGGCGTTACTTTGTAACTGAAACCTATACATACATAAGTCATACACCAAATGTTAGCCCTGTCCAAGTAGATATTTTTAAACATAGAAACAACAAACGGGGTGCAGTGTTGTTCATCCAGTGTTGCCAAATGGAAGTGAAAGTGTAAATTTATTTTTCCACAAAGCATGGAAAATTGCATGTCAAACATTCGTACGGAAATTTGGACGTCAATTTCCACCTTGGGTAGGTGGACTATTTCGCCATCTATAGTTCAGAGAAGAAAACCGATCGTTTTCGTGTATAGCCAATCCTGAAATGCCTCGTAAAGGCGTACCGGTCCAAATGGGTGTTTTAAAAAAATTATGAGGTACAGTGGCAACACTGTTGATGTTTGAAGGCAACAAAAGGTGTGTTTAGTGATGGTCTATGACATGGAAATACTGGAAACAGGAAAAAAAGAAAATGAAAATTATGGTGAAAAAAGTGTTATAAACCACTGTTTATTACATTTTGAGAATGCTGATAAACATTTTAAAATAATTTTGTCCAGAGACCATTCGATGTTAAGAGTTTTCAAATGAATGCTAAACATTTCCATTGACACAATATTAAGCAGTTAGATAATAACGAAAAAATAATAATAAAAAAATAATCGCTTTGCGGGTTAAGTGGTAGAGCAGCCACAGGCTGAACTTCTACCACGAGGACTTCACCAACTTATTTGACAAAAACTGTTTTGATCTTTTAGTTTTTCATGCACATGGCTGTTCGTGCGATAAATGATACAATGCAGTGGCCATTAAGAAGTGGTATATTTGTGTTTAGTAAAGTTACGTCAGTCAGTATTGCGTTTTGTATCATCACATAGCACGAGTGACATGAGCGCGAAGAACCGGGTAGGAATTCTACTGCTGTCGTCTGCTTCAGAAGGCAGGAAGGGTCACATGAACCAATCACGTAGCCCTCTGCTCCGTACGCTGGCTTACGAGAGAGCATTTGCGCGCGTACTGTAGAGATCCAAGCTTTTCCTCCAGAAAGGCAGCAAGGAATATAGAGTCCTTTACGCCGAACCTGTCCGGCCAGAAATGGTATTGAAATAAATGCTAGAACGAGTTTTGTTATTGGAGTGTTGCAAGCAGATCGCCAAAAATAGCTATTATAATGCCATGAAGGTCAAACATATATGAAATTAGTCACGTTTTACATTATATTTACAGCATTTACGCATTTTTGACATTTTAAATCGGGGAACGCCGGGCGTACGGGCGTACTATAACGCTACGCCACTGCTGGGTACTTAGAACTGGAAGCCAGGGTGTCCCACGAACGGCGCAACTGGGAATTAAGAGTGGCGTTACTTTGTAACCGAAACCTATACATACATAAGTCATACATCAAATGTTAGCCCTGTCCAAGTAGATATTTTTAAACATAGAAACAACAAACGGGGTGCAGTGTTGTTCATCCAGTGTTGCCAAATGGAAGTGAAAGTGTAAATTTATTTTTCCACAAAGCATGGAAAATTGCATGTCAAACATTCGTACGGAAATTTGGACGTCAATTTCCACCTTGGGTAGGTGGACTATTTCGACATCTATAGTTCAGAGAAGAAAACCGATCGTTTTCGTGTATAGCCAATCCTGAAATGCCTCGTAAAGGCGTACCGGTCCAAATGGGTGTTTTAAAAAAATTATGAGGTACAGTGGCAACACTGTTGGTATGTTTGAAGGCAACAAAAGGTGTGTTTAGTGATGGTCTATGACATGGAAATACTGGAAACAGGAAAAAAAGAAAATGAAAATTATGGTGAGAAAAGTGTTACTTACCTACTCCTGGCAACCATGCAATGCGCGTAACAGGCAGTGTAGCTTTACAAAAGATGTTGAAAATTACAACCATTTTCCATGAGGCATTCATCAACACGTTTTATCATGTTGGAAGCAACTTTATGCAAGGTTGATTGGTTTATATTGTTAATGGCTGTGCAAATGTTTATTTTTAGATCATCAAGTGTTCTTGGGTTATTAATGTAAACTGTTTGTTTCAAATAACCCCACAGAAAAAAATCTGGAGACGTCAGATCCGGGGAGCGACTGGGCCATAAGTTTTTGCTTGTAATGTGATCGCCAAAAAACTCTGCCAACATGTCTAAAGTTTCATTAGACGTGTGACATGTTGCGGAGTCTTGTTGAAACCAACAATCACGTTCATCACGTTCCAACAGAGAAATAAACTGTGTGATAAGGTCACGATAAACTATTCCGTCAACTGTAGTGTTGAAAAAGAATGGACCGATTATTTTTCTCCGCGAAATCGCGCACCACACACCAATCTTTTGTGGATGAAGTGATTGTTCATGTAACAAATGGGGATTGTTACTTGACCAGTGTCGAGAATTTTGACTGTTGACATATCCATTTAAGTGGAACCATGCTTCATCCGTGAAAAAAACCTTATCCAAAATATTCACACCATTGTCTCTAATAAAATTTCTAAACCACTGGCAGTATCTTACACGTGCACCTTTGTCTGCTTCCTTCAGTTCTTGCACAGTCTGTACCTTATATGCACGTAGGTGCAATTGTTTTAACGCTCGGTGAGTTGTTGTTTTGATACACCTGACTGTGCAGCAAGTTTACGAACAGATTTCCTGGGAGATTGTGATATTCTCTGCTCCACATCCTGCAGCACACCTTGTGTCAAAACTGGTGGTTGTCTGTGGTAGGGTTTATCATTAACTGATCCTGTTTCACGAAATCTGGAAACAAGTCGATAGATCGTCGAATTTTCTGGAACACTGTTATTCGGATATTTCTCGCGAAACACAGTTTTTACACTAGCGTACGATTTTGAACAAAAATAATGTTCCACAATGAACACCCTCTCTTCCAAAGAGTACTTCATTTCACAGAACAATTCTAATCTTCCCCTACGAACAATGCGAAATGCACGGCTCAAACAGTTCTGAGTCCACAACTAACTGATTCTTTTGTTCTCGTTCGGTGGGTGTTCTTATCGCATTGCATGGTTGCCAGGAGTAGGTAAGTAACACTTTTTTCACCATAATTTTCATTTTCTTTTTTTCCTGTTTCCAGTATTTCCATATCATAGACCATCACTAAACACACCTTTTGTTGCCTTCAAACATCAACAGTGTTGCCACTGTACCTCATAATTTTTTTAAAACACCCATTTGGACCGGTACGCCTTTACGAGGCATTTCAGGATTGGCTATACGCGAAAACGATCGGTTTTCTTCTCTGAACTATAGATGGCGAAATAGTCCACCTACCCAAGGTGGAAATTGACGTCCAAATTTTCCATGCTTTGTGGAAAAATAAATTTACACTTTCACTTCCATTTGGCAACACTGGATGAACAACACTGCACCCCGTTTGTTGTTTCTATGTTTAAAAATATCTACTTGGACAGGGCTAACATTTGGTGTATGACTTATGTATGTATAGGTTTCGGTTACAAAGTAACGCCACTCTTAATTCCCAGTTGCGCCGTTCATGGGACACCCTGTAGTACATACCAATTCGCATACCTAAAAACTACCCCCGAAATGAAATCACAAATGCGGCACTGAACATCCTCCCCCCCCCCCCACATAGCAAAAATCTTAATTCGCACAGTTCCTAACCATCCCTAAATTCAGACCTGATAATTTATAAAATCTAGAGTTACAAGATCATCTCTTGCTGAACGTATTTTCGTTATTGATTTGGTTCATATATACTAGAATTGTTATTATAATTGTAATAATGTAATTGTTAAAATAATAAACAGAGTAAGGTAAATTGAAAAAATGTATTTTAATAACTATGTTATTTTCATGTTTTATTTCAATATAAATATTTATATAAATATTTATAACACACAGATAATGTACAAGAAATAATACATTTTTACACAGTATAAATATCCTATGCTGTAATACTTCATTTTTATAATTGATGAAATGGTATCCGGTATAACTGGACAACAGAATCTATGACATATTTATTAATTTACTTCCAACACACATCACACCAAAGGTGCCCAAAAATTAATTTTCGTAATTAATTTTAGTTCTTACTTGCTTTCCCTTGTCATTCAGTTTCGAAACTTTAACACTGAGTACCATTTTTTCCATTTTGAGTTTCACAATAGCATGAAGACTAAAAATATTTCTCAAGACGATTCATTTCGAAACAATCTCACCTCACTGGCTATCGCATTGGTACACTTCCTCTACGAGTTTCTAAATCCGTAGCTTGCTGATTCTGAAAGTAAATAGAAATTATCGTGACAAAAATATAAAACTACAGATGGCTTTATTGGAATATAACCAATTCGAAAATAATATTAGCTCTGTGTACTCTCCACTAAATTCCCAGTTATTTTTAATTGATTGGAAGTTTCAACAGCAACGAACTAAATTATAAATTGATAAAAATTTACAAATAAAATTATAATCTTCACATGTTACACATTTGTTACGAGCAAATATTTTACGTGACGTAATTTTTAAAGTATATAAAAGTTTACTTTAAATTTTCTCGCTTGTGTATTTTAATGTTCAATCCAATAATTTTAAAAAGTTATCATGAAAACTAATGTTAATTCTAGATAATCCTCAGGAAAGAAGATTCTTAGACAATCTAGATTAAAGTAACTTACAGTTTCGTTTTAAAGTATACGTACTTATAATTGAGTTATATTTCAAGAATTGTAACTGTAACCGCGGCTGATTTACTTTACGAAGAAAGTAAGTAGGCCTGTAGTCGAGGCTATACGGCAGTATAACTTCTATCAGTGGGGGCGATTAAAAGGGAAGATGGACACAGTTGCCCCTCCCCCCTCACTTTTTGCCACTTTTGCTCCCGCACTATGCTAAACCTTATCTGCCAGGAGAAAGCAAACTGTCCTTGCCCCACAGTTTTGAAACCCAATCACCGCCACTGCATCCCACTTTTGTTTTGTTTATATGTATTTCGTATCACGCCGAAGGTGTGACTCGACCTCGGGACCTCTGGCGTCATAACTCGATAAACTAATCTCTTCGCCAAGGGGTCCGGCTGAAGCGTTGGAAGCAGCTTCTTGCAAGCATAGAACATCGGCGACCTTCAGTGGGTCTGAAAACACCGTTCACACGGGATTCTACCTGAAATCGTACAAATAGAAGTAAACTCAGCTTTATGCAAAAAGCACAGTTAACGGTAGGACGCGGACTCGCCAACGGCTTTAACGATCGGAAATTTGAATCCCCCTTGATTAGATCGCGAGACCAGATCTCATCCCCAGTCGTGATCAGAAAGCTATCGAGCGTAAGGGAAAGGACCCGATTATCGTCCCCTCTCCCAATACCGTCCTTATTTGTATAAACGTACCTCTCGCTTAGCGAGTAGCACTAGGCTGACATAGCCTAACTTCCATTCCCAACAACCCGTCAGAGGTTTAACACGATTTATGTAATTTGTCCATATTACTCCAGTGAGCTTATACTGTTCAAGCGATACATGTCATGTGTTGCTTCGGTGTTAAATCTTCCCAAATAATGTTATTCCTTATTTTTTCCAGGGACGATTGACGGCGGACTATGAAGGCTCTTATCATTAAATGCAAAAGTTGAGGTGAGGTCTGTTGTATTTCAGATTTAAACACTGAGAGAACGAAAGAATATAGAATTGTTGCTTTTTCTGACCATTTTTTTTACATATTTCCCATGTTTTTCACTTTTACTGTAATTAAAGCGATGCACAAAAGCAATATGAACAATAAAATAAAATACAATAACATGCTGTACTGGAGCCCATAAAACACTACTATAGCCTTTATGTTTAAATGCAATCATTAAAATACGTGTTCATATTTTTTTATTACTTTTAAAAATGCTTTCACTACTGCAATATGCTTCATTTATGCCAATTATGGGTATATTATGTTATAGAATAGAATAGAATCGAATAGAATAGAATAGAATAGAATAGAATAGTATTTTCATTTTCTAGTAAGCGAGGTTCAGCCTGTCGCTGCTCTACAAACTAACTCAGGACAAGTTATTACAAAGAAGGATTACTTGTGAAAAGCATTAAACAAAAATAAATGAAATACATGGGGAAAAAATTAAAAAATAGGAGCACACATACATACATAATTGCAAGATTTTATCAAAAAAGATGTAAAGAAATGTGTACACAATACGCATTATTCGTGATATCAGGCGGGTGTATGGATGTTTGGGGGGTTTAGCCATATGAGGGGTGACATAATTGTTATTTTTCAGTAAATATGACATAATTGTCATTAGTATTATACCATGAATGACATTCTTGTTGACGTTAATTACATCATCCATGTATTTAATGGAAAGACAATCCAAAGTTCAGGTTTTACTAAACTTAGTGTATACTCTCTGACACTGGCGGCGATTAGGGGGAGCGAGGAGGGACGTTGCCCTCCCACTTTTCTCCCCACACTATGCTAGATCTTATCTACAAATGGAAATATACTGTCTTTGCCCCCAATTTTGGCATCTTGTCCCCCTCCCCGGTTTTGGAACCCAATTGCCGCCACTGCTGTCTGATAGTTTTGCGACAACAGCACTGAAATCAAGTGTAATTGTAAGTTACTTCAATTTTTTTCGTGTCTACGTCTATTTGATAGATTACTTTCTTACGAATTAAACGATATCTTACCAGTGTGTATTTCGAAAATTCGTATTCTACGGAAACTAATACCATTAGCATTTTTTAAATACAAAATTGCTTTACTCACCTTTCAATTCTTCAAAGTTTGAATACAAAGTATTGATCCACTCCTCCTCGTCGTTCTTGCCCCTCGAGCCGCCAAATATTTCTGGCAGAATGCTGGGACTGAAGTGTTGGTGGAGGGACTTCAAATTGCTACCATGGAAATGAACCTGAGGAGAAAACAACTCATTATACGAGTATTTTCAGTCATACCAATTAATACACCTAAATTATTGTGAAAAGAAAGATGTGTCTATACGATGGATTAAATGTGGCTCATAGTTTAATATTATCTTTTGCATGAATATGGGAATGAAGTAATAAATAAATAAAAGGTGATCCAAAAAGGACGCCCGATTGGCTACTGCAAAACCAACACAGGACGGCGCGCGCTGGCGGCAGTGTAGAGTGTGCACGAATAGTTAGAGAATCAGTTGCAATGGAGAAGTGGAATGTGCAAGACCGTGTACGCACGATGGAGCTCTTTATTGAAAGTAAGTCCATTGCAGCAACCCAACGAGCTTTCCGCCGACTAGGCCAACGCAGAGACGCACCGGACAGTCACACCATTCGGCGCTGGGTAGCGAAGTGGCACGAGGAGGGTTCAGTACGAAACAGCACTTCTCCTGTTCGACCCCGAGCCGTAAGAACACAGGAAAACATCGACCGTGTACGGGCCGATATCCAGAGAAGTTCACGAAGATCAGTGCGCCGCAGATCGCAAGCACTGCATGTGACGTATGGCAGTTTGCATCGCATTTTACACTTGGATTTGCATACGCGAGCGTATAAGGTGCAAGTAGTGCAAGCAATAACCCCAGCCGACAAAGTGGCAGGTGTTCAGTTTTGTGACACGTTTCTCAACATGTGGGCACAAGATCCATGCATTGTCGACAACCTCCTGATGTCTGACGAGGCGCAATTTTTGCTGTCCGGGTTGGTCAACAAACAAAATTGTGTGACACGTTTCCCAACATGTGGGCACAATATCCACGCATTGTTGACAATCTCCTGATGTTTGACGAGGCGCACTTTTTGCTGTCCGGGTCGGTCAACAAACAAAATTGCCATTTCTGGTGTACAGAAAACCCGCGACGATTGTATCAGCGTGAGTTTGACAGTCCAAAGTTAACTGTGTGGTGTGGAATCAGTACATCAGGAATCATTGGACTATACTTCTTTCGAGATGCCACTGGTGCAATATGTACTGTCAATTCAGAGCGCTATGTGACCATGCTCCAATACTTTCTCGTGCCGGCACACACAGCCTGGGTTTCCATGGCCAATTTGGGAGACCTCTTTCCGGGCCGCCTCATCTTCCGACGTGGTGACGTGGCTTGGCCAGCACTATCACCGGATCTGACGCCAGCCGCTTTTTTCTTGTGGATATACTTGAAGTCCCGTGTCTACGAAATCCGTCCAGGAACGATCCAGGAACTGGAGGTTAACATCCGCCATGAAATCGCCGCTATTCCTGTTGGTATGCTGGAGAATACATTGCGGCGTAGCTTCGTGGCTCGGCTGCATGAGTGCTCCGACAACGATGGTGCCCACCTGAGTGATGTGATATTCAAAACCTAAGTGATGAGAGATGTGACATTCAATACCTGATCTGATTGGCATGTCTTGCGTCAAACTCCCATACCTGTGTCACACCTCTGTCTTTGTAGCTTGCAATTAATCGCATAAATAAAGTGATGATCACCAATTAATATCAAATCGGGCGTCCTTTCTGGATCACCCTGTATAAGTATACGATAAATACTTAGAGCCAGTATGTATATCCTTAGAGCAGGGATCGCCAAACCGCCGATCGCGAGCTACACAAACTGACACAATGTCTTAGTCGTAATATATTTCCAAGATTTTAATTGCGTGTTCATCGTATTATAATATGGGCCAATCCATGCCAAAGTAATCCTGCCACTTCAAAAAGTACAATTAGTTAAAATATACCGTGTCCATAAATATACTGTCATACTTTAAAGTGGTATTACGTTGCTTTGGATAATCGTATTTAAATTAAATTGGTGACATTTGAAAGAAAAACTCAAATATTTTTGTGCATGTCAACAATGAACACCAATATCAGCAATGGACAACAATGAACGAGATCAAACATAGAAACTGAAATAAATTCACTCCTGACAACAATGGACGATGCGGGTTCATTGTTGGATATTTAGCAGGCAGGCAGGTTACATGTGAATGTTTTCCTTTAAAATTGTGTTGTTATTACAGAAGATTTAAGAACGTAGTTGGTGTGTTTTAGAATATCATTACACGCAGAGTTTGGTGAACGTGTTGGTGTGTTTTATCATTCCACGCAGAGTTTGGTGAGGGTCTTCTACAATTGGCCGCTGAGGTCACCTGACTTGCCGGTCTGTGACTTTTTTTATGGAGTTACATAAAAGATTGTATCTATGTACCCCCATTGCCTCAAAACCTGCAAGAACTGCAAATTCGACTCACTTCTGCAATCCAGTCCATCCCTGTGGATATGTTGGAGCGTGTGTGGCATGAATGGGAATATCGCCTTGATGTCTGCAGGGCCACTCGTGGGGGCCACATTCAATGTCTATGAGTTGTAAAATAAAATATTTGAGTTTTTCTTTCAAATGTCACCAATTTCATTTAAATACGATTATCCAAAGCGACGTAATACCACTTTAAAGTATGACAGTATATTTATGGACACGCTGTACTATTTTGATAGCATTAAATTTAAGCTTTAGCTTAGTGAGGGACACTAAATAGTTACTAATTTGATATTTATATGTCCTTGGATGACTTTAAGAATACAGATTAACAAAGAGAAGTGGAAAGTGTGATAAAGGTTGTCTCTTTACGTTAAGACTTGAGTGTATAAGCAATGCTCAATAAATTTGTTATTTTCACAAATAAATTTGGTTATTATTAAACTTTATGAGTTGATGTGGTTCTTTCCCTCTTTGATATTGTTCAGTTAAAGTATTATGTGAGTAATATGGTATTAACTGGAGTTAATTAATGAGGTATTCACATAGGTCACACCCGGAGCTTTTTAAACAAAATTAATAACAGTAAAAATAAAAATGTTTTGCCTGAAATAAAAAAAAACATGACATGAATGAATGGTTACAATGTACATCTCCCCCAAAAAACATGATGAATTAAAACGTTGTAAAAATTCACAGTTCTTTCAAGTTGTGTGGTGGTAGGTGAATCTTTTACCGCCATGTGAGTCCCACTCGGAACTCACGTTATTCTTGAATTGCCCAAAAATAACGTTGTACACAGAGTTCTCTCTACAGGACAGTAACAATGTCATCAATCTGAAACGAATGATGATATGGATGAGATCAATGTCTTCGTTCACAAAATATTTAGATTTGAAGGATGTGATTGTCACACCCGGAACTCACGGATTAGCCCATATACTTTACCGTTGACAGCTTTCTTCTTTTAGAATATTTTTATAAAACACTTCTACTGACGTGCGGTTTGCTAAAGGTGCTATATATTTCTCGTCAATGTTTTTGGATCGTAGTTTCAATACTACATTTTCCAACGACAATTAAAAAGGTCAATTTCTTTGTTTGTTTGTTTTGATGGATACCGAGTTCAAACAACCGCCAAAAACATTTCCACTGAGTGGGAACTAGAAGGTAAATTGTCCTTGCCTTAAAGGTTAACGTGTCCTAGATACGTGAAGAAACAAAACAGAAAACAAAGAACATCCATCTACTATCCGATTAAAAATTATGAATTCTCGAGTTTAAACTCCAATTAAAAATTTACCAGTACATAAAATTTAACTTAGTCAATTCTGCTTTAATGTATGGTAACAAAATTTTTTCGAGTATGCGTAGGGCCAGCATCCACCTAGAGCCTTCCTTGAACAGTGAGTGTATGCCATTGCATGGATACACATATGAATTAAACCATTTGTCAGTCCCATTGGTCAGAAGCAGTGGCGTGCATACAAGGTAAGCTACCGAAGTGGCGAGAGGCATTTTTGCGGAGCCCGTGAAAGACCCAACTGCCACAAAGCAATGGCGGGCAGTGTTTTTATCAAGGCAAGCCTGCCCCTTGATGTACAATTGTTTATCTCAAAATTATATATTTAGTGCTTCGGTTATCTAAATGGTCACCTTACGTGAGAAGAGATTAGATTAGCGAGCTAGCAAGCTGGAGGTCCTAGATTCGAATTCTGGGATTGCATGACGTTTCACGTGTCTATTTACTATCGCCTTGATATCACCTTCCGATTCCTTTAAAAGCAATATCGAGCCTCTAGATTGGAAATTCGGAATAAATCAACCCCCCACCCTCGCCTTCTACACATGACCCCACTTGTAACTGTGAAACCTTACCTTTTACATTGCTATCTGTAATCTTGAATGTCTCTGATCTATATGCACGTAAATCCTTTGGCAGGATTGACAACAAAAAATCATCTGACATTGTAATAATACTAACTACAACTAAATAGACCTAAAAGTGCCTACAGGTCATTAGTGTCTTACGTATAAACAGAGAAATGATGTTGCTTGGTTGTAAAATATACACTTCTACACTTACATTCAATATATCTACACTCTCCCTGTTACAAGTGTTAGAATATACCCCTCAGAATAAAAAATATATAAATTAAAATACAAATGAGGAAGAAAGAGTAAATAAAAAGAGTCATCACTTTTGACATCCTATCAGTGGCGTGCCTTGGATTTCGGTAAAGGGGATAGTTATACATGTAGTTTTCTTAGTAGCCAGCCCTTATTTTTCCATCTTTTCCACCTTTTGACGTTTCTTTTAATACTAGACCAAAAGCAGAGGGGTTTATGACCCCCGACAACAGCTCCTTGGACACGCCACTGTCTTACATTCATCGCTATTATCCTCCAATGGCGTATCTATATCCGAGAGATTTTCTACCCGTCACCCATCAATATGGATCTTTGTGCCTTATCCCTACAACACCAAAAATAACTGTCTAGAACATTGGAGTGTGCAAGGAGGGTGGTTGGTGGGGGTCATAGCCCCCATTTGGCTCAGTATTCGTAAAGAAACTAACGTTAAAATTAGGAAACATGGCAAAATGAGGGCTGTCTGCTAAGAAAAAGTGTATGTACCACCAGTTTAGACAATCCTAAGCACGCCACTAGTTTAGAAGTGAGAAAAATATATTAAGATTTTTCGGAGCGACGTGTACAGTGGGATCCATGAGTATTACCGTGCAAATTGTCCATGACTATTTTCATTAATTTTTCTCTCACATCCTGTGTGTTTTTAACCGATGGATTTTTATGTATGCTGGTCCAGAAGTTGTCAACAGCTTGTTTTGACTTTTCTTTTAATTCTTGAAGCTATTTTTGGGTCAAATAAAATGCACGAACATGGTGATGGACAATTTGCACGTTAATACTCATGAATCCCACTGTACACCAAAAGCCTGCCGGGACTGCAAAGTCCCAGGTGATGTTTTGCTCATAAAACAACTTTCGATCACATTTGGCGAAAATTATTTTATAATCAGATTTATATGATCTAAGTATAAGATATAATAAGTTCTAGGGTACTTACAGTTATTCTAACACCTAATTTTTATAAATCTAAGACCACTGCACTTTTTTGTGGTGAACATGGCTGCATTACTGACGCATAAGTCTAAGAAACTTCTCCCTTGCATATACTTCCAGCAGCGCCTGCCGTTTGTTGTTCATAGTAGACACTACAATTAACAGGGACGCACAAGTCCCGTTGAGTCAGAAACCAACTGTGTCATGGAACAAGCGTGTTTAGGATGTGGGACTCCCCTTCCCTGTGTTGGGCGTAATATTACGCCCGCGAACATCTCTGACTGAAGTAACCTGTGTTCAATGGAATAATACGTTTTTGTTGGTGAAACATATGTTTTGCTATTGAGGAACCAACGACCTTTTATTTAGTCACGATTTTCAGTGCCGACAAAGAAGAAGAAGAAGTTCAGAGGAAAGTAAACTGTGTTTGTGTTATGCTGACAGAGTGCAAACGTGAGTTCGTTTGTGTGCCGCGTTTAGTTAGTTGCTTTATGTACATTTTTTTTTTTTTTTTTGGTGTTGCGTTATTTGAACTGGTGGTGAGATATTTTTGGTTTCTGAGTTTGTGAGTTTCTAATAGTATTGTCAAACAGGATTGCGAAATATTTTTTTCGCCCATCCCTCATACCTATTGAAGATAGTGCAATGAAACTTGGCGGACACATTACGTATAGACCATAGTATTTTTGAAGGTATATTATAATCGGTTACCAATATCCAGGGCCGGTCCAGAGGGCCCCAAAGTTACCAAAAGGGATTTTTGGGAGGGAAATTTCCCGAATTATCCACGATTTCCCTTTCCCCATACTTGATGTACACATGTGCGTGGTACAGTCATGTTAGAAATATCTGTCGCATGGAAGTTTTCTAAGTCCAACGTCTTACGAAATTATGTTGGTAGCTCTGAAACAAGGAAGTGTTGTGAAATATACGATCCTCCATTCACAGTGAAGTTCGATTTGGAGGAGCAGGAGGCGTGACCACAGGACGTTCAACCAATGCAGCATTTTCAAACATGAGATAACGTCCCCAATGGTTAAATATTGTTTCAATAACGCGAATCAGCAGAAAGATTCCGCAAAAGTTTACTTTGTCGCTTTAATTGCCTTTAATCTTTTCAAATTAATATTAAATTCTCCCAATTATAATTCACGAACTTAATATACGTATGTATTCATGTATGTGTTTGACAATCATATATCACTCATTAGAACAATTTTCACATTGTTTTCACTACGTGAGATGACATTTCATTTACATTTACGATAAAATAGTGGTTTGGGTGTAATAACAGTTTTCATTAATTAATTTAGAGATGCATTTTTGTTTGTTGAGTTAATGATAAGGTTACTTCGTTATTTCTCGCGGAAAGAGGGAACCACAGCTGAAAGAAAATACACAACTTGTATTATTGAGTTCAAGAGTTTGTTTTAACATCACTTTTTGCACACATAGGCTAATCACGACTCGGGATACATTTAAATTCGAATCTGAAACCTTATGCGATCTGACTGGAACTCGGAAAAGGACACACCGATTACAAGACGTCGATACATTTCCACTATGGTCCGGCGAACGCCAATAATAATGAGGGGTTGTGGGAGTGGGAGAGGGGTGACGGAAAGTAGAAAATAAATAGTATTTTTTTTAATGTTATGTTTATGCACATACAAACCTAAGAAAATATTTATTTTGATACATCTGTGTGGGGTGGGGAAGGGGGAAAAGATAGGAACAGAAAGATATTGGGAGAGATGGGACGAATAGGTGATTGTAGAAAATGTTTTATTTGACGTTCAGTAATAAAAGCAATCAAATCAATAAGGATAATCCTATAAATAACATATTTAATGTAAATTTGTTTTAAAAATGTGGGCGGGGAGCTGTTTGTTTAAGTTCAGTGCAGGATAACAAGTGGAGACACATAGTGGTTCGTATCTCACTAAAATTTCCAATTTTTATAATAAGGAACCTGTCCTCATATTACCATTTTGAAAGGGAGAGAGTTAATTGTATAATCTTTCGTTTTTAATTTCAAAGAAGACTAATTCAAATAGTAACAATGGGAACGATTAAAGATTTGACGATTAACGATTTGACACCGTGGGGATTTTAAACCTATGACCATTAGTGTGACAACCCAGTGCGATAACCACTACCCAACGAGTTCGTTCCTTCATACGGCATGATCATAAGTTATGACCAATTCGTTCAATGTGCATTAGAAATATAATCCCCACCTGCCTCTTTACACACAACACACCCAGACGCTCCTTTGTAGCAATGAAATAAAGATGGTATGAATGTCACAAAACATTTAAGCAAAATCTACTATATTTACGACGCAATCGTTTTACATGGAGAGGTTACAGATTTTTCTAACATGATTGTACCATTTGAAAGCCTGTTCTATCATTACCTTCTCAATATGAAAGCCTCATGGCTTGCTTCGGTCACGTGACTAAACGTCATCAACTGGAGGCGAGGTAGCCGTCATGTTCGATTTGCTTCTTCAGAATCAATGTTGGACCTTTTTAGTGAATATGGAATTGTAATGCAAATTTAGGAACTGTAATCGAGTTTACATGACGTGTAAATATGCTTAAATGTTGAAGAGGTATGGTGTAAGTGCTCAATTGCAGAGGAAATTATGATGAAAAAGGTGAGAGTAACGTTCACATTTCTTCAACATGTTGCTGAAAATGAGAAATGTTTAGGGCAATTCCAAGTGATTCGGTCCCTACGAAAAGATACAAGTTAAGTAACAAAGGTTTTATACTCATAAATAAATAAGAGTAATAGTTCATGATGTAAACATTTCATGTGTACAGAATAGGCATCTAATATACTCTCAAATGTGGTCATGTTTTATCTCTTGTCAACATTTTTTTTTTTTTTTAGAAATATCAAATAATTTACCCTGAATTATTACAAACGTTGGTTAACGTTAAGATTATTGTTTATGACTGCAAATTAATTTGTTTCAAGATTTAGCCAACGTTTAAAATATTACGTTCGTGTCTACTAAAGCAATTTAATGTAAATTTTATGTAAGCATTCGATAAAATTTTCATATTAATTAGCCTACACAAATTTTCAGTTTCAAAATGTTATTAATGAAAGAAAGCTATACAACGGAGCAAAGTTGATACATGTGTACATTTACATTCTTATTTTATCTCGCTTTATGCTTCTTTATGCTACTCGGAGGCTAATGGAAGATATGTTGTGCATTCAAATACAAGGGTAACAAGAACTTCGATGAAATATTCGTGTGTAATACTATCCAAGAATATATTACTTACGTTTCAAATACAAATGTTTTCACATACAAAGCATTTTGTTACCTAGCTATGTTAATATGAACTACAAATGTGTTAAATTTTATAAAACTGTTTCATATGAACTGCTTTTTATTTTTTGTCTTTGTGAAGCTTCAATTTTCGTAACTTTGATTATTACATCAGCGATTTATATCATAATTTATTAACATTCTTCACGATGTTATTAACAGAATGTAAAAACAGTGTAAGGAAATATTCCAAATGTTTATATCCCAAGTGAACGCTAAAATCGAAATATTAGTCTGCTTTTTTTCAATGAAACTCTTAAGTTATTGTCACAGATCTTACTAACGACAATGAAAAGATTCAATTTGTTTATTATCTTTCGTTCAATACAGTCAATAGGATCGAAATTATAATATGACAAATGATTTAGGTTTAGTCTTTATTTACATAAATGTTACATTGCCCTTGTACCAATTGTTTCGCTTTTGCTGCAAGGATATGGAAATTAAGCTTTTGTATTGCGATTATATAGCTAAGTAGAATATCTGCATTATCTGGTTGATTAATTTTGGGTAAAGGTAAAGACAATTTAATTGATTAGGTAACTTGGAAAGTTTACGGTAAACCTAAGCCGCGCGTCAGGCTAAGTTTGCAGCAGGTTTTATGTATCAATCCGCGCGAGAACTGAGCTCAGAATCTTCCGTGCCAGTCTTTCCTCAACCGCCGAGCTGCCTACATCGCAGACACTGAGAAAATCCACAGTGTTGCCAACCGCACAACACATCAAAACCCGCATCCATGTCAAGCGGAATATATTTTTGTTTCTTTTTGTCTCCTGAAACATAACATTTTAGAAGTACTTTCGGCGCATAAATTATTTAAAAAATGTGTCATTACTTAATATAAATGCGAAATATCTTCGAAACATGAGAGCATGTGCATGGACGTCCGCAGGATTTTTTCCAGGGAGGGGCAAGGAAGGTATTTTTTCCCAGGGGGGCAAACAAATCACATTTCCCCCCCCAAAAGAGTGTAGTTCCCTAAAAAACATTGCTTAAATTTGAATGTATGGTGTTAATACAATAATTAATACATATTATTGTGGCTAAAATGAAATTATATGTGTGAAATACATAATTTTTGGCTGACTTTCATTTTCCATGGGGGGGCACGGCCCCCTTGCCCCCCCTTCCGGACGCCCATTAGCACATGTGTATATTTCGAGCACGCAAAAATAAAAATAAACAAAGATATAAGTATACAACGACAGGCCCTCTTGACTTTAACGAAAAAATATTGTTTTTGGTTTATAAAAAAATACATTTATGAAAACCTTTGTTACTGTAAGACACACGCACTTCTAGTTATACCATAAAAAAAAGCATGATTTGTTATTGGGGATATATACAATCAGGTGCATTGTCTGCTGCTATTACTCTGGTTTCAATTTATGAATCACTTCACTAAACCAGGATTCAAATCTTGGTCTGTCCATTTCTTGCTAATCATCCATCCCTTTCTTGCACGGAACAGTAAATATATGCGCCTTCAACAAAGACGTCATTGCCGCCAGTTGGTGAAACAATAAGCCTCCCCCTTCCCCTCTCCCTTTCTCGTCGGTTTCTTCAGCCCTGGCTGTGGTTTTGAACGGTGGTGTATATATAAAAAAATCAATATAACGCCCACGCCCCTCCCAGAGTTAAAGCAAGTCTGGTCCAAATAATAAACATGTTTCTTCTCACGGGGATATCTTTTAATACCGGGGACATTCTTTTGTCGTCAAACAACAAACAATCGTTTCCCCTTCCTAAACTCAAACCACAAATCATTCAACACCCGGGATACACTTCGTGTGCATTGACGGCAAATCTCCTCACGCCCTGTTTTACTTTGATCTTGTTTCCGTAAGGAGGATTATGCATTTTAAACAAGTTGCTTGATTTGAAGAGCTTTCCCCTTCGGATGAAGCCCACAATAACACTCGCTGAACGGGAGACCTTGATCCAGTCATTCTCGCCGCTGTAGGCTATAGCACGATTATTAATCACAATAAACATAGGGTTAAATTAGTGGGATGTGCAACACTGGTATCACGGATTCCACGCGCTCTGCAACGTATTCAGTCTTGCTCGACTCGAACTTGGGCTTCATCGATTCCTCAGCTCAATATAAACTCCAGTTGGCGAATCTGCGGATCCAAGTTCGTCTGCACAGTGATTGCATCCGATCAAGTCCACACCTGCTAATGGATGTATTATTTTGTCTGTATTTTACAAATTAAATAACTGTTTTCTTGCAAGTATGCAGTTGTGTCCGAATAGAACCCGTCTCAGCGGAACTATATTCTGCGCGCACGTTTGGATCTACATATGCTAAAACCTGCTGCAAGGTTAACCTGACGCTTGGCTTAACATGTTTTTTTTATTTAATCAATTGATTTTACATACAAAAGTTCGTATAAAAGCGGTTATGAGTTTTACTGTAGCTGACAAATATTCCCGATAATATTTTTCAAAGATATACAATGTTCAATTTTTTCCGACAGGAAGTTTCTAACTGTTTTCAACTCTTTCATTGCGCTATGGTAGGAATTTTTGTGGTGGCTTGAATGAAGATTTTGGTGCAAATATTCAATATTATACATTTTTCTTCTATATTCGTCCGGAGGGTAAATGTCAAAATTTAACTTCATAAAAGAAATAAATATACCTTAATTATCTACGGCAAAATTACGACAAGGGATTTTACAGCGTTAAGACGATCGCCTCCAGATGATGACGTCTTGACTGAGCGCTGTGGCCTGAACCTCAAGATGGTCTTGGTTCTATTCTGAAGAGAAAGACGTATGGACCATGATACTCGGATGAATTGTGCTGAAGCAGTAGCTACTTAAAAATATTATTACGCAAACTCAGAAAAGAAAATACAGAGAACGGAAAACCATTTTTTTCAGAAACTTTCACACGGAAGGGGTTAAAGTCCCGTCAGGCAATAAAGGGTTAAGCAATAAATGCAAGCAGTGCTCACCAAGGATCGCAGTCTTGAGCTGAGAAGTGGAAACGTGACGTTGACCAGGGCCCCGAAGAGGAATGGCTCAAATACAACGTGCAGGGCCTCCAATCGAAGAGGATAACATTTCTGAAAAATAGAATAAAATAAGTGTAACATAATTTATAGTACTGCCTTCAAACTTATTTTGCATGGTGCTTGAATATATATCTCGCAATTGTTTTGCATTCCTTTTACAAGAAAAAATATATCGTTAAGACAGAGCTAAAGCAGCGAACAGAAAAAATAGGGGTAAACTCTAGCTGGGTGGTTCAGGAGTCGATCTACTTGGCAAAATCGTCAGCGCACGTACGACGACAGGTATGCCGGGTTCGAATCCTTGGTAAGACGTGTATATTTGTGGTGGCCTGTCCTGAATGAAATGTACGGAATGAAGTGATGCTGATGTGAAAAGATTTGAAAGATAATGACAGGGAAACTGCTTGTTAGGGATTTTGGTCTTTAATTAAACTAAAACAAATGATAGAGCGATGGCACGGTATACAAGAGGCCCAGGTTTCAGACCTGGTCAAGTCTTTTCGCTGAAATGTCTACCATCAGTTAAATATTGCATTAGGTTGTTATCTAAAAATGTTACATTAAAAATCGAATATGACCTTTTTACAAATAAATATTAGGAATTTTAATTAATTTATTTACAACTGATAATTTATATGCTTGTAGCTTACATATTTATAAAAATAATATTATTGAATTTAGAAAAGAAGTAAAGGATTGTATTTTTATGATATTAACTTCCTTAAAGCATTAAGTTAATTAAAAACTAATGACTTTCAAATATTATATAAATGTTATATTACTAAATTCATTTTAAATATTTCCATGTAGGGGAAATCAAATCCCACACCCATATTTCTATTTCTCTATGTGCAACAAAGCACCACAGAATATTTGTATATTGGTTTCTACTTCCCTATTTTAATTTCAAGCATGAGGACAAACGATGAATTAACGAAATGTACAAGTAAAAGAGAAATAGAAACGATTATGCTTTACCTAACATTCAAATTCTAGAGCATTAGTTTAGTGGTAGGCCACACCAACTAATCCCCACAGAGCCTGGCAGCTGTTGACAGGAACAACGTTAAATTTTGATGGTTCAAATATGGATTCCTATAACATGAAATAGACAGGTGAAATTTCTTTTAAATATTTATCTTCTTGTATTTGTTTTTCTTAGGCTAATCACGAAGACGATGGTCAATAATGATTAGATTAAATATAGTATGGCACAGTCAGTCACAAAGGGGAAAATCAACCAGGCCGCTTTCGAGCATGGAACCTGTATTCTCTGTAAGGCATAACTTCTTCCGCTTCCCGCGCATCGCTTCCACTAGACTTGAGCGGTGTTGTCAGTGTTAGCGTCGTCTGCTGCGAAAAAAGCAGAACAGCTACACACACGTTTTACAATGCAAGTGCAAGTTCCCATTGTTGTCTTTTTAATAATATTATAATTTCTAATCGCATGGAAAGTTATTCAATAAATGCGACCAATTTGTACAAGTAAAGAAAGGAAATAAAGAAAATACTTACGGAATCTCAAGCGAGCTGGACTCACATAAAGAAATATCATTTATCCTGATCAACATAAATAACGAAACTGCCTTTGGAACTGAAAGAGGGGGGGGGCGTTTGTCACGGAGGTAAGAGGATTTCAACACGTTGTTGGCAAAGATAACGAAAAAGAAGAAATACCTCAACACGCTTTTTATCCAAACGCTAGAATTGAACCGTTCGCAAAGTCCAGGACACTTCTTTTATTTAACGATAGAATAGCGGAATTAAGTAACACACATCAGTACCACTGCTAAGAAGAAACGGCAACAAACAAAACAGAATCATAAATAACTTAACATCATATTTGATTACTTCACATACCTCATGTTTCTTCCAAACGCTGGATTCCTTCCATATCATCTCCTTTGCCATCTGAGAAAGTTGATACGTCAGGAAACTCCGGTTCGGACTCACTGTCAGACGTTAGGGTAATAACAAAGTTTTCGATGACTTCATCCAGGACAATGTCCTTCTCGTGGTAAAAGGTTTCCCATTCAAGTCTATGAACACAAGCCTTTCTCCAGTTTTCTTCACTTACATTACCCACTGCTTCTCGGAATAAATTTTCGACGTCAGAAATCCGAAAAATATTGCGTTTAGCAACATAACCTTTGACTTGTCCCCAAATAATTTTGATGGGATTGAGGTCGCACATGTACGGAGGAAGCCTAACCACACTATGAACTGCTCTCTCTGCCAACGTATCAATATCGTACTGTCGAAGTCTTTCGTTATGGGCCTTTATAATC
Organism: Lepisma saccharinum; assembly: GCF_977018435.1. Lineage (NCBI taxonomy): Eukaryota > Metazoa > Arthropoda > Insecta > Zygentoma > Lepismatidae > Lepisma > Lepisma saccharinum. The sequence continues at coordinate 43,025,432 of NC_139254.1, forward strand.
TCGTAGAATTTTGGCTTCACCATGTCCACTTCGAAATAAATGCCGTGCTCTCTTAACCAATTCTGCATTTCGCATTTCTTTTGTATCTGATGTTGGTGCTTTGTTCACAAGTCGGGAATGGTATGGAGCATTGTCCATCACTATGTCAGAATTTGGAGGAATGTTTGGCAACAGCTGAGTGTCAAACCAGAGCTTGAATCTGTCTGCGTTCATTTCCTGGTGATAGTCCTTGGTTGACTTCTATTTAAATATGAGCAGCGCGTTTGGAACGAATCCTTCAGAATTACCCGCATGGACTATGATTCATCGTTGACCTTTGCGTAACGGCATCTTTAGAGGTGCACACTTCCCTGTTTCAATCCACATTTTCCCCTTTGTGTGATTGGCGTTTACCCACGTTTAATCAAGAAAAAGGATAGTTCGTCCTTCCCCCCTAATTGTTCTAATTTTACGTAAATATCATTGCGCCTAGATACTATGTCAGTTCGTTCTATTAAGTACTGTCTACCCATACCATTTTTTTGTACACAAAACCAAGCGTCTTAATTACTTTACGAAATGCCCAGGTAGAACTTTGGAAAGCAATGACTTCCCTTGTCTTTTTGAACATATCTTGCAGGCTAGGGATACACTGGTCCTTATACAACCCCAAAATGGTTCTTCGTAGAAGATCTCTATCGAAATTGTCCAAGTTTGTCTTAGTGGTTGTTTTTTTTTTTTTCAGCGGAGATCCTCGTGCATCTGCAGCTTCCTTTTGCTTTAAAATTTTTCGAATGGAAACACTTGATAGGCCTCTAGCCTTACAAGGTCTGTCCATCACTAAACTCACTCAAGTGAATGGTTCATTTCTTCGACACGCGTCAAATTCCTGTCGAAAAAAATTGTAAACGTTTATAACTATCTCCCTTGCATCTGAATGTAGCGTTCTTCCTTGCCACAAACCACCGAGAATTAGAACACAGATCAAAAGCAAAACACATGCAGCGGCACTTAATGCTCCCATATCGCACAAACACATTCAATTCACCGTCTTCCACCCAAGCGAGCGGTTACTTCAAGAGTTACTGCCCTACTTAAATTCGCGGCAACGTCGCTCACGAATCATGGTTGGCTCTCGCTAACACTCCTACGAATTTCGACCTTATTGACTGGCGCGAAGCCGAAGAAGTTACGCCTTTAGCAAGATGAAATAAGAAGTTGTGGCACCTTCCATGTGAAGCTGAGGGATTAGGAACTACAGGCTGTCCCAAAAGGTACTTTACAATTTCAATTTCAATGTCATATAACGAGACTTGTAATTCAGTTAGAGAAACAAACTAAGTTTTATGAGATGCACCAACTCAAAAGTTTTGTTGAGTTAGGTAATGAATAACTTCCTTGTCTTTCCAGGTGGCAGGAGCAACATAATTTGAGAAATGGAGCCTGCACAGGAAAAGGTACAGTGTTTGGCTTGGTTTATTGAAACCAAGTCAGACACCCAAGTCCAGAGGAATTTCAGAACGAGATACGGGAAACCACTACCCCCTCGGCCATCCCATAAGAAAATGGTACAGCGACTTCATGCAGACAGACACGAACGTCGGTGCGGTTAAACAGCGGGCGAGTTGTTTTCGTCTAATCACACTCAACCTTCAGCCAATGGGCGCAGCTGTCATTCTGCTCGTCTACTCCACGTGGAGTCTCAGTCACATGACTGCGTATACGCTGTTGCCGTACTGTGCAACTTCAATGTGGAGACCGTGGGAAGGTGCTAGTGCGGGGAGGGACAAGGTGGCATAGAGATGTGAAGAATAGATGTGTGGCAACACTGTGCGTTGAATGTGATTGTTACAGCTGGTGGGCGAGCTCCGTGGACTCCAAAGTCAGCCGATCGTTAACGAAGCTAGCGCGTCTACTATAACGTAAATGAGGATTTAAGTTCGGCAAAACCAATACATTTGCCAAATGCTCTTTCACAGACGTATCGCATACAGCTTCACCCATTGAGACTGGTGTTAAATTATCAGAACATTATCTGTGTAGTATCTGCGACGAGCTACATGACATTCGTTCAATTTATTAATTTAGACCAGACAACAACGACTCAATAACTGAGTCTCAATGATCCTGAAACGTTCAAAAAGTCATTAGTTCGAATTATTTGTATTGATAAACTTTGCCTGGTAACGCTGGTGACGCTTGCAGATCGCTGGAGATTGAAATTTTATACCTTCAGATTTCAAATAGGATTTCAAATCATTTACAACTAACAATAACCACTTTCCATAGCAACGGCATTAACCCAATTTACACATGCGAAATTCCCCCCTTCTGTAAGAGAAGAATTATTCATTTAAACATTTACATTAACGACCAAATACAAATGGAAGAAAATGCTGTAGTACGTAAAAATGAACACAAGAAACAGTAAACTTGTTTATTGAATTGAATTTAGCACATATTTCCTGCGTATGAAAGCATCAACAATCTGTCCTCATTAAGTTAAGAGACGTGAAAAAACTGTCGATATGTGATCGAAAAATTACCATGCATTTAGCATGCACCTTTAATGCTATATAAGGAATTACAAAAGTCCTAATTACTTCCTAATTTGACATAGAACCAATCTTGGACCATGCTTCTCGTTTATTTTGGCAAGTGCTATGCGTTTCTTGCACGAAAATAGATCGTTTTACATGTGCACAGAGCCCTTTTCAGACATGGCGTCGATGGCCATTTTGTAAATAACGCATGGTCTGTGGCGTGTACTAGTACCGTTTCCCGTAAGATCCAACACACGCAAGATAGCTATCTCTTAAACACACTTTGCTTAAACGTAGTAAACACGATTTTCGAGAATTTTCTTCCTCTCAAAGTCACTTAAGATAATTTAATTTCCTCACCTGGTGTGTCGGGAACGAAGAATCCAGCACGCACGAGTCCACACTTTAACTCTCTCGTAACCGAGAGCTCGATTCCTTTTCAACGCTTTTTTCTGCGTTGTGCTTTTCACTTCATGCTATTATCTGCCGTTTTATCCTAACTGCAGACGTCAGATTCCTCCCGAAAGCACTGAAACCATTCTCCTTTCCTGCACTGTCGTGACATAACTCTGTTCACTCCATTTTTTTCTCCCGGAAGTCCCTTTCGATCACCACGCACCCCTATCGATATCTACCATTCTTTTTCGCAGAGCACGATTGTCTATACCAAACAACAATTTACATGATTTAGAACTCACACGTTATCAAATATGTGTGTGCGTTAAAGAACCCATTGTAATGCTTATTAAGATAAACTTTTTGCTGTTAATTAACCAATGGCATCTAGACCAAAACGCTGTATATTTTATTATTTTGCGCCATAACTGCGAATTGCCCATGCGTGCAGTGACCGACACATCAAAATGTCCTTGTGCATAAGGAAACCGCGAGAAAATCGGATCTCAAACAAAGGAATTTACAATTCAAATGCGCACAACGGTCAGAGCCATCTAGCGATTCTTCGCGTAAGTATTAAAGCAACAAAGTTTTCATATTGCATAGGCATTCCACCTATCGTGAGTTCTCTGCACTAGACGAGTTCATCGTCTTAGGACCTGAGTTGGGCTACTTTACCCCAGCAACACACACACGAAACTCAAGTTTCCAGAATACCTTATGACAGTTCGTCATATATCTGTGGCACATATTCTACGTATTGTCAAGATATGCACTTTCTGTGGGTAGAGTATGAATTCATTTACTAAATTGTGGGGATCGTTATGCGAGCAGGTTTATATCCTGCAGTTTTCAGCTGAGTTTCAATGATGTGTATTTCTTCCATTTGACTTTCAAAATTTGTGGGATGAAGATGGTTATGCCGAATGATTCAATGGGTCTTATAAATGAAACCCAGCGAAAATAGCTGCCAACTCGTGCCAATGAGCAGTTACTAAATGTAAAAAGAATGTCAGGTGCATACGGCTTCACACTGGCAAATAAACCTGCATTGATATACCGTGCGTCCATTTCGATCTGCAGCCGAGAGATCGGGAGAAACGTGGCGGGCGGCGCTGACGGAGGTGCCGACATTTGCGGCCTGTAATGCCCGCATATTTTTATGGACATATGCAGACATTTATATAAATATTGCAAAACTAGCACTAACCTGTGTTATAAGAGTTGTTCAAAGTGATGTCCACTTACATTCACACATTCCTGGCATCGTTTGATGAAATTTTGATTCACACGCAAAAGTTCTTCTTCCGTAATTCTTCCTAGTTCTCCCCTTATATTGTCTTTTAGTTCGTCGATGCTATGAGGGTTATTTCGGTAGACTCTATTTTTCAAGGTTCCCCACAAATAATAGTCACATACGGTAAGATCTGGCGAACGTGAAGGCCATAAACCTCTTGAAATTATTCTGTCATCAAACACCTCCCTTATAGCGTCCAAAGAATCAGCGGCGGTATGGGCTGTGGCCGAATCTTGTTGAAAATACCCATATTGTCTCTCATTATCTGATAACAACTGAAAAAACGGCGCGAGTATTTGTGTGCGGTACCTCTCTGAATTTATTGTGTCTTCAAAAAATATAGGCCCTATTATTCTTTTGGCACTTACAGCACACCACACACCAATTTTTGCATCGTGTAACGGAACTTCGTGTATTATTCGTGGATTTTCAGTGCTCCAGTATCTATTGTTCTGTGAACAAACATGACCACGCAAGTGAAACCATGCCTCATCCAAAAAAATTATTAACTGTGGATCAACAATACCATCTACAATATTCTGCAAAACCCAATTACAGAAATTTACTCTACTTACGTTGTCAGGGGGCCGTAATTCTTGCACTATAGAAACTCTGTACGGTTTTAATTTTAGTAGCTTAGTGGCTGTATGTGCTGATGATTTTGACATGCCCATCTCCTGTGAAACACGGCGTAGAGGTTTGTTTGGAGAACGTTCTAACGCTGCACCAATTTCATCGAGTTTTGCTTCGGTTAGAATCCGTCGTTTTTGCTTAGGTGTTTTAAAATTTAACGATCCAGTTTCTCGTAATTTAAGGACAAGACGTCTAACCGTATCTCTATGTGGAGGTGAAACGCCTGGGAATTTCTGTACAAATTGCCTACACACGTCTCGACACGAGTCTGTTTTCACGTAAGTGTCATACATAAAAATTCTTTGTTCTAACGTGAACCTTGCGGCTGGCATTCCAATCGTCTGACTGACACAACACACATACACACTGCAATAACACAAACAAGTAACGGCAAGTAACCAAGAATAACACTCTTACGCACAGTACGAAATTAACACGCTCTTGGTTTACATCTGCCTGCCACTATATTCACAGCTCTGTAGTCGCGAAGGAACAAAAAACTTGAGCTAGGAGATTTCGGATTGCAAGGAAGCTCACGAACACCATTAGCTTTTAACGGTTCGTCTGCAGCGTAATCTTGATACAGTGTTGCACATTCGAAACCTCCAAACGATCCCCATCGACACAAAACTCTTTCAAGGATATAAACTTAAGCAGGACGTTACTGGTCAAAACTATGATTAAAATGTTTTACAGAGTATTATCTGTGGCTCTTAATATAATTTCTAAAGCGTATTTATTTGTGTATATAAGGGTGGAACTTGGAAGAATTACAGAAGAACTTTTGCGTGTTATAACACAGGTTAGTGCTCGTTTTGCTAGATGTCCACAAAAATAAGCGGGCATTACAGGCCTCAAATGTCGGCATCTCCGTCAGCGCCGCCCGCCACGTTTCTCCCGATCTCTCGGCTGCAGATCGAAATGGACGCACTGTAGAATTTCATCAGAATGTAATATTTAACTTAAACCGAGCAGAATCGGAATACATTGGAGACCAGATACAGCATCTCAGTCCTAAATACCCCTCAGCTGGCATTCGGGAATAGCTGACAGTTTTTCACACATTATACGGCGCACGCTTTTAGAAGGAACATGAGTTCGGCCAATACCCATCCAGTGCTACTGCGCTGTTGCCAAACTAACTGCTAGCGCAAGGGAAGGACAGCAGATTCGCGATGTGTCCATTATTTTGATAATGCATGCACAGTATATATGAGTACAGAGAAATAATATAGTGAATATTTCTACACAGGATTATAATATCATATCACTGTAGCATATACGAGAAACCCATACCTAAAAGAAGCTTGAAGGTATTTATTCATCACCGCTCTCGTCGTCTTCATCGGTCTCCGTGTCACTGATTTCACTCATTCCCGAGTCACTCTCCTAGAGGTTAATGATTAGATTTTGCACCCTTGGTGCCTGTACTACTGGTGCTAGGTTTTGAGAGTGACATTATTTAAAATAAAAATAACACACGGAACACACACTACGCAAGAAAGGGCTGTATTTAATCTTTTCACAAACTGTTCTTTGTGGCGCAAGAGTGAACGATAAGCGAATAATTTTACACCGGCCTTGCAACGAAAACGATGAACTCACACTGACCCAGACTTTCAATGTTCGAGAACGCCCAGAACAATGAAGGGTCATTGTTTATATCGAGGCGAATTCAACACCCACAGTTTTCCCTAGATACAACAACTCAGCTGCGTCAACAGGGTGGCAACGAAAAAAAACAGGCTGAAGGAAATGAAAGGTGTTGTTTCCCTTGTTTCTTCAAGGAACGATAACTCCTGCTGTAGGCGACGGAAATTCATGGGATTTGTACAGTCAGGTTCAAAATGTCTTTCCCCATCTTATGACGAACCTTAAAGTGACGTGTTTTATGAAAACTTCTTGCGCGCAAGAAAAATCCAGAACACGGCTTTTAACTTCCGCGCCGCAGTCTCCTAACTGTACAACGTTGCACTCCGGCCATTGGTTCACCGCCACGCACACCCTCTGCGTGGCCCCACCCGATATCGCTTCTAAAAGCGTGCGTCGTATAGTTTGCAACAAAGTGAGTGGAACATCATCTCCTCAGGTGTGTTGCGTTTGTGGCGCTTGGCGGACAGAAATAAAAACAATTTTCACAAGATCATTCAAAGAGCGACAAGTACTCAGTTCTCTCTGTCAATCCTGCGTGCATGGATTTGATTCTTAAGTTCTTCCTTCACATGTCGTATCGAATCGAATTCAATAGGGAGCAGACTTGTAGAGAAGACAAAACAAAAACGAAGCCCGGAAACAGAACGTCCAGGATAAATTCAAACGCTTCGCGGACATTGTCATTGACTAGCATAAGAAGGTGGCAGTGGCACCTTCAATCATGGCAAGGCAACACGCCAATTCTTTCAGATCCTAAAAAAGTCAGTCGAAATCAAGGCATCAACGAGGTGTTAATCAAATGAAGCAATTATTTTGTAAACTCAATTGTCAAGTCATCGTACTAACTTCCACAGTTTTCGTGAATATGCGTTGGAAACTACGAAACTTCTAGTAATAGAATGTGTCTGGTATTATTTGCCCGATAGCGTACACAATATCTTGGTGCACGGTCCGGATGCCACAGTAGCAGTTTTTCTTGAAAATTAAGAGCGGTATGACACGTTCTTTTCCCTTGGGTCGATATTTATTGTTATTAATTACCTTTCCTCTTGTACAAATATTTTTTGTTTATAATTACATTTCTCGTTGTACAAATGTTTATTATTATTATCTTAATCTCTGTTATTCAGTTTGAAATTCTTATGGTATTTAATATTTGAACCTATCACTGATAATGTTAGGGTAGTGACTCTCCTTTATGTACATATCTTGTATGAGATGTTGCCATGGTAATTACGATTGTGTTTTGTCTTTACTTTTAGTTCGGGCTTTTAGTTTTAAAGAGTGATAAAGCTGAATTGTAAAATGCTGTTTTTCTTTGAAATTTCGATGGAAGTTCGCACATAAGTATTTTCATTTTGCAAAGAATGTTCTTTGTAAAATATACTTTCTTTTCTTAGTGAAAACTTGATTTTGATTTGGCTTGAAGAACGAACGAAGAGAGATATTACCCAATGCCCTGAGAGGCATCACGTGAATGCTACCAGTCTTCATGTGATCATTTTTATTGTGTCGTACTTAAATAATCAAGCTCTCTCGTCTGAAAGAACGTGTCAGGCATTTACCTGATAAGAAATCATGAACGCTATCAGAAGACGTCACTCGCTTGCTCGATATCACTGAGTATCAGATGAACCCCAACAAACTGCCTGACCACTACTAACAGTGAAGTGAAGGTTAAGTCTGTATATGAACACAGTGCATAGAGGAATGTAGAGGATATTCATGATCTCGGTTTTTGTGGAGGTAATACCATGATAACCCCTCCCTCCCGGGGTGCTTCCAGGTACCAATTTATCACATGTTCTGTAAACCCTAGAACGAGGCTGGAAACAATTCCGACCGTACATCACCGACCCCCAGAATCGAACCCGAGTCGCCGCTTAGCAGACGCTCTGCCGACTGGACCGTGATCCATCATTTAGTAGTGTTTCCTTGTCTTTGAGTTTCTTTGAGTTTCTGTTTTAAGTTCACTTTATGCACAGTAAGGCTAATCGGGACTGAGCCTACGGTTTAAAGTGGGATCCGAACCACTTGTGCCTCCAACGGGTATCGAACCCGGGACACCTGGATTACAAGCCAATGACGCTACCACGATTTAACTGATTTTATGTGATGCTGCTAACTGTAGTTTTTTGTCAATACATGAGCACAAGGTATTCTTTGTACACAACACGTTACTTTATTATTTTGCGGTATCATTATGTAAATAACTACTGAATTTTTATAATTTTATGTTTTTTATGCGTTATATTGTGTTATTAGAAACACTGACAGCTTAAAGTAACTATTCACCAATTCAAATTTTTGTCCAAATTTTCAGAATTCTGGCCCACTGTTCGCTGTTTTGATTTTGAACTGTGAAGTAGCTGTCATTTTGTTGATATTGTTTTTTTTTTATCACTTTCTGACGAATTTCACGTAACTTAATATGGTTGGAGAAGAATATTGTAAGGCATTGAAAAAGGTCCACTTGTAGTGGGAGCGGTGCGTAAAATAAAGTGAAAGATAAATTCACAGAGATGGTTCATAGTAGTTAATGGTTAAGGAAGCCGAACCAGCATTTTGATGTAAAAAAAAAAAACTTTGGTAGTTATAGAATATGCTACTCACCTCGCTCATTTCACAGACAGCTAGCACTCTCTGTGGCATCGCCCACTTTAAGTATTGCCATCTGTAGTTCTGGGCATTGACTATAAGCACTAGACCGCATCGTTGGCTGTCCGGTTCCAAGGAAATCGCGTGCCCATTTATGTTTGTTAATGTAGCTACCTCGTCAAATGATATCTTACTTGGATCAAGATTTGCTGCAAAATAAAATGAGAAAAATGTTACAAAAACCACTGGAACAATTTACTCATTTATCGCCATAATTTTTTTCCTTGGATGAAATTACTTAACATTACATGCAAAACCAATGTAATTTTGTTTTGATGTACAGTGGAATGCATAAGCATTACGAAGCTAATTCTCCACCACCATATATATTCTCTTTGTTCTATGCTCTGAGAGTTTTGGGAATTGAAATAAAATGCCAGATAAACGCTCTCTGCATCAGCATATATAAATATCAAATCCTTGAAAACATGATGCAAATTAAAAACTAATGAGAATAGTCGTGGACAATTTGCAGAGCATTACTTGTACATCCCACTGTACAGTGTGATTATGAAATTGGTGTAACATATGTTCAACGTTAGCGAAATATGGTTTAAAAATTATAAAATGGGAGAAATTTTATCTCACTACAAATGCGCAGGAATGAATTTATTCTCACTTAAACATTCAAACATATTATTTGCTTGATTGATCAATTGAAATATTTTTTGGGTGCGTTAACACTTATGCTATTTCCACCCATCACGTGCTAACCTGGTCTATCAAGAGTAAGTAAAATGTGCCCCCTCGTTTTGAGTTCATACCCCCCTCCCCAGTTTTGAGATTTTGCCCATCCAGTTTTCACACCAGAATATTATGTTCCACAGTTACATCGGTTTAGTACTTTTGGTTATTGAGTGAGTAAGATTAACTTGTCTCGTATTTAATGAATTATGACATAGCACTAGGTATTACATATTTGTCGACCATTTTAAGAGGCACATGTCTGTAAATTTTCAGAGTTGGAAATTTGGAGGTAAGTGTCTTTATTTTCGTGGGAAAACTCAGCACTACATGAAAACTTACTAGTCTAAGTCAGCCACGTCAAACTCACGGTCCGCGGGTCGCATGCGGGCCCAGCATCCATTAATGCAGCCCGTCTTGGCCCTGCGTCCAATTCATGCATGTAATACTATTTATACCTTTGTAGTTATCCCGCATTTTCTTATCTCGGAGAACAAGCCCCGACTCAACGGAACCTCCCAAGATTCACCTATTTTTTCTGTGCAGATACATTCTTGCGTTCCATTAATGTGTAGGTGTGGTATCGACTAAGCAAGTTGATTGACTGTTTAGTTCTGAAGTGCAAGAATATCTTGCTGGTTGGGGGAGTGAAGCGTACACAATTTCGGTTGCCAATGAGTCAGTTCCTCCATTGTGAAGGGTTTGCCTTGAAGGAACGCAGAGGCGTCGCCTGAAGTAAATCGTCAAAACGGAAAAACTTCAATTAGTTTTCTTCTCTGCTTTATAAAACACTACATTTCAAGATATTTATTTTACAAAGCAGCTTTTTCCGTTCCTAAAGTCTTCACAATGCTTCAAATTTACCAATTTCTTCCAACTGTTGACAAGAAAATCTCACCAGACCAGGCAGCGAGAACCCGGCGTATATGAACTCCCTCTGCTGTATTCTCCCTGTGTTCTAGCTCCACCGAAGAAACCCAGAGAAGCCAAGGGCGAAAACTGGAAATCAGAGCACGTGCGCTTTCCGAAGAAATTGTCAACAGATGGCAGCAATTGTTAAATGTACAGATAGCAGCGGAGGAACGATTGTTTTTTGCTATTCCAAAATATTTTATTTTTCGTTTCCTTTAGATTTTGTATTGGAGAAAAGTATTTAAGATACAATGCAAGCACTGTTTGCATTGTTATAGTAATTCCTAAGATCTTCGTGCTTTTGCCTAATATCTTTCCTTTCCAATTCATTTCGCCAAAAATGAAGGTCGCAAACTTCCTCAACAACTCCATTGCAAATAGTTGTCGCGCATCCAAAGACATGCAGTTGCATGACGAAGGTTTATTTTGCAGATTTACACTTATATCGACATATTATATGTGTTCCTTAAACCTTTCGATAATGTAGATGAGTCAAAAAGAAAGAAGACGAAGACACTGCTAGTAGAGAATAATATTTACTTGGTACACATGTAAACGAGTATGGATAAATATCCATTATATTTTTATTGATAAGAAATTGTAATTGTTATAAACTACTACAGGTAAACTATAAAACAATAATTTTAAGTAACGCAAATTGCAATTCGCATCATGAAGTTTGAGCATTGCCAGAGACTTACCAATGAAATATAGGAAAGCTGCTGTGAAATTACAAATAAAAAAGGTAAAGTATTCCCCTGTGCTTAGCACCACGCCATGAAGGCGTATAGGGGGTGCGGGGGTAACGCCCCACACTTTCTCGATCCGGTCGTGAGTGGGGGTGATGTGATCAGCACCACGCCCCTGACCGCCTTTACCCCCCAGGGTTTCCCCCAGGTACCCATGTTATTCGACGCTGGGTGGGCGCCGGGGCCGCTTCCAACGTTAGAAAAGTTTACAAATAGCTATTGAAATTGAAAAAAAAAATCGTTCGTATCATGGTTAGTGGTTATTGGAAATTATGGCAGGGTTAATTCTTAGGAATAGGTCAAATAATTTCCAACACTAAATAAGGAGAGAAGAAGGCATTTTAATTATTCAAACTGGAAAAAATGCATTGCTTACCTTAGTAATTTTTTCTTGTTTTTGAGGGTATTGACGGGAGAGGGAGGGTGTTAAGCGGAAACAATAAATCGAAATAGTGGCGGCGATTATGGAGGGCGAGGAGGGCAGTTGGCTCCCTCCCACTTTTCCCCTGCACTATGCTAAACTTTATATACAGAGGGAAATATACTGTCTTTGCACCACCCAGTTTTGGCACCTTGTCCACAACCCCCCGGTTTTGAAACTCAATCGCCGCCACTGAATCGAAATAAATGAAAATTGACTTGTGTTTCGTAAATGAATTTTTGCTGGGTGCTCTGCCGCTTCGCTGGGCGCTCGCATTCTTCATAAAACATTATTATATTCATATTTCTTGTTTTACTTTATTTTTTTTTCCTTGTAGTCTACAATATGTTATCGTTTTGGTATGCTCAATTATTCAGTGTCACTCACAATTAGCGTTTTCTTCTCTGTGATTATGATCATATGATTATATTTTCACTCCTTGCATTACACTAAGTTCTATATTTTACAATTATATTAATGCTTTGAACGAAAATAATACCTAGAACAACATCCAACAAAGGTTCACGCCACTCTTGTCACACACATGCACATGAAAACACACAGACAAAGCTAAGTTTTAACTTCCAAGTGAATATCCAAATAACAGTAAAAGGAGAAGCATGATGTGCGAAACATGGCATATTTCACAGAAAGAATGAGTCTATTTTTGACATACGTGGTTTCTATCAATAGACAATGAAATAATTATCAGTGAAATTAAAATGCATTTGCTTTTTCAGGTCTTGACGAAGGAAACAGACTGACTGGAGAAAAGGAAATGTAGTGTTGATAGTGTGTTGGTTAGCGTGTAGAGCTTTCATGAGCGAAGCCTGGGTTAGATCCCCAACATGGGCAAAACTTTTTTTATTTTTTCTAGCAGTGAACAAGTATATTATATTGTTTCTTAGACATTATGACGAAAGGATACACATCAAATTTAATATTTTAATCTGTCCTTTCATTCTTCTAATAGGTTCTCTATCACAGAGGATATTTAGATTATCTTGGCGAAGGATATTTTCTCAATGGTTCCGTAGCTACGATTCTTCATATCTACCCACGAAATACCATGAATCTAACGAAAACACACAGATATAGTTAGAACAAGAAACACACCTCGCATCGAAGGTTCCAGGCTCGAGTTCAGGATTTTTTGCGAGGTTGGTTATTCCTGTATGTCCATTTATCATCCTCGTCTAAAAATAAATTCCTCACACTTCCCGTGATTAACCTACTGAGAAACCAAATCTACTCAAATAACAAAAGTACAGAAGATGCAAGACACATCTGCCAAGACATGTTATTCTTTGGGAATTACCAATTTGAAAATAAACTTCCGGTTTAGTCGACTACTTGCAAAAACGTTTCATGTTGTCTCGTTCGGAGTTTTGGCTATCGTGTCGGACTAGCATGAGGGCAACCTGAGTTCGAGCCCACCGGAAGGTTTCCTTTTTTTTCTAATTTCATCCAACGTTATTTATAAAACTTAGGTTTCTTCAAAACCTTTTGAATTACATGCCACTTCGTATGTCGGTAATCTGAAAGCAACGAAGATGAAAATTTCTTGTTCCGAAGCGACTATGTTTTTGTGTGTATGTTAAAAGATCACAGTTATTAGTGAGCGTCATACAGCCTTGTTATCATTGAGATCACTTCCTAGTTGTCAGTGCTACTATGACAGTAGTTACATTCTGTAAACACACCAACTTTCACGTTCTCCGTAAAATGATTATCTTTCCTCGTTTCAGAATCGTGAGTGGTCTAAAGTAGAAACTTTGATACTTGTGTTTGCTTGTTTAATTCCAAAGTAATACGATTTTTTTTCCCAGCAAATGACATTGAAACCATTAATAACTATTTTTGCAATGTGATATTGATATCATATATTGAAAGAATAAAAATGGAGAATTTCGCTTAAACCAACTTTTAAATCATCATACCCTGATGTGAAGCGTAAGATGCACGATCAGAAAGCCTAAATGTTGCATTGATTGATTGATTGAATTAGTGCTTTAAGTCCAATTTATCGGGAATGGACCTACAGTTTAAAGTGGGATCCGAACCACTATATGTATCCACCGGGTATCAAAAATGTTGCATTGAAAACTGCAGAGAACAATGACTGACTTATGAACAGTGAAATGTTTTTCTATGCTTCAATGGGTTTTTAGTTATTACTATAAATAAACAAGGGAGAAGAACACAGGTTGGTTTGATGAACTAAATTTTAAACTAAAAGTTTTAATTAAAGAAACAAAACACGTACACGATTTAAAATATGGAATTCAAATTCAGGCATATTCCACCAACTGAAAGAGTATTTTCAAAATTAATAATATTTGGATAACCGACAAATCCAAAATTGACGTTGAGCCCGTAAAGCACTTGATAATCACAGAAATATAATTTTACTTTAGCATGCCTTTAATTTTGTGTCTTGATTGTGGAAATAATGTGTTGCAAGGAGCAGTACTATGTTTTAGAGAGTGTTCATAATCTCTTGTGTTCTGCATGAGAATACTGAAGTCATTTTTAGTTTGCTAATAAAATAAAGAGTTATTCATTGTAATCTTTAAAAAGGAAATCCTTTGTTTATATACATCTCTTTATGATAGAAATTCAATTGCAAAACAAGTTACTAAATTAACAAATATTTCTCTTACATATTTGAGGTATGTGCTCGTATGCTTTATACAGGCTGAGGAAGGAAGCAGATATAAAAGGTAGAAAATTACTGTTCTTGGGTAGCCTGTCCTGCTTTTGTCAAGAAACCTGGTCAGCATACTGAACAAAGCCATCACATGAGATACGACTCAAGAATAAGATCCGTTTCTGTGGCCAAATAACTCCAAAAAAGGTAATAAAATTGTCAGTGTGAGGAGACGGAGAAATAATTGCCTCCTATCTTCCATTATACTCTGTATGCCGAGTGTGATTTGCCTGTCCCAAAATAGTAAGCTAAAGACAAACCTCTGTCGGTTGTAACGTGTGGAACGTTTTGTTCCAGCTTACAAATCACATGAACTATCTTCGTTCGCTTCAGTGAGCTGGTCTGAATGCACATTGTCAGGTTCGACTGATAAGTAGATACCACGTGACTCCGCGGCCACCCGTCAGCACCGCGAGAACCTTCATGATGAGAAAAGTGGAAAAAATAGTAAAAAATCATTTTCATAAATACAATTGAAAACGGTAAAATGGAGATTTCTACCCAAAAATAAAGTAAAATTTCACCTTTATTTAAATATATTATTAAATAGGAAGCAAAAATGAGTTGCTCAAGTTACTTTAAAAAAATGCAGTAGAACGGGATTCGAACCCAAAACCTTGAAAACGTGAAACTTATTCGCTACCACGGGGTCACCTCACCGCTTGAATGTGTAAAGCATGGAAACCTTCAAGCGCTTTTTATCGGATTTCTTCTTGTTTTATGTCCACTTTATACAGAGTAAAAAAGCTAATACCGAACTGTGCCTTCAGTTTAAAGTGGGATCCCAAGCACTTGCGTCTAAACCAGATATCAAACTTTTCCTCGGAAATTGTTGGCAAGCGTGTGATATTATCAACACTCGTTTTGAGCATGGATGTTTGCGTTTGTCCCAATGAAAATAAAGAGAACATAGATAAAATTGACATGTGTGACAAATGAGAAAATGTGAAAAACTGGGGATACTGACGAGTAGGTTGATTCCTTTAATTTAATAATAAAAAACTACAGGGTACCCTACCACTATAAAAAGTCCCGTTCCAAACCGCAGACTCTTCTTCTTTGATGAAATCAACAAATATTCGCAGTTTGTGACTTGTGTGCCTTTCTTGAAAAACTTAGATATTTAATTTTAGTATGCAATTTTAGTTCATCATTACTTGTCTCTTGTTTATGTATATTAATAACTAAATTCCTATTATAGTATGAAAATACATTTTACTGATCATAAGCCATGCATTGTAAACTGTTAAAAAATACATTGTAAACTATTGAACAATAATGCATTGTTCTCTGCAGTATTCAATGTAACATTTAGACTTTCTGATCGTGCATCTTACGCTTTGCTGCTTTCAGATTACCGACATGCGAAGTGGCATGTAATTCAAAAGGTTTTGAAGAAACCTACGTTTTATAAATAACGTTGGATGAATTTAGAAAAAAAAGGAAACCTTCCGGTGGGCTCGAACTCAGGTTGCCCTCATGCTAGTCCGACACGATAGCCAAAACTCCGAACGAGACAACATGAAACGTTTTTGCAAGTAGTCGACTAAACCGGAAGTTTATTTTCAGATTGTTAATTCCCAAAGTATAACATGGCTTGGCAGATGTGTCTTGCATCTTCTGTACTTTTGTTATTTGAGTAGATTTGGTTTCTCAGTAGGTTAATCACGGGAAGTGTGAGGAATGTATTTTTAGACGAGGATGGACACCCAGGAATAATCAACCTCGCACAAAATCCAGAACTCGAGCCTTAAACCTTTGATGCGAGGTAACTATATCTGTGTGTTTTCGTTAGATTCATGGTATTGTAAATATCCTCTGTGATAGAGAACCTATTAGAAGAATGAAAGGACAGATTAAAATATTAAATTTGATGTGTATCCTTTCGTCATAATGTCTAAGAAACAATATAATATACTTGTTCACTGCTAGAAAAAATAAAAAAAGTTTTGCCCATGTTGGGGATCTAACCCAGGCTTCGCTCATGAAAGCTCTACACGCTAACCAACACACTATCAACACTACATTTCCTTTTCTCCAGTCAGTCTGTTTCCTTCGTCAAGACCTGAAAAAGCAAATGCATTTTAATTTCACTGATAATTATTTCATTGTCTATTGATAGAAACCACGTATGTCAAAAATAGACTCATTCTTTCTGTGAAATATGCC
Source organism: Lepisma saccharinum (assembly GCF_977018435.1). Lineage (NCBI taxonomy): Eukaryota > Metazoa > Arthropoda > Insecta > Zygentoma > Lepismatidae > Lepisma > Lepisma saccharinum. The sequence continues at coordinate 43,042,236 of NC_139254.1, forward strand.
ATGTTTCGCACATCATGCTTCTCCTTTTACTGTTATTTGGATATTCACTTGGAAGTTAAAACTTAGCTTTGTCTGTGTGTTTTCATGTGCATGTGTGTGACAAGAGTGGCGTGAACCTTTGTTGGATGTTGTTCTAGGTATTATTTTCGTTCAAAGCATTAATATAATTGTAAAATATAGAACTTAGTGTAATGCAAGGAGTGAAAATATAAACCCAGTCCGTCAGGTTCGTTCCCAAACAACATTAAATAAAGGAACGTAACGTGGACCGAGTATTATTCCATGTCGAGAACACAAGACACTTCTTCCAACAATATTCATCTCGTATTTCTCTTTGGCATCACAGCTCAGTTTACAGAGATGTATACCCGTGATTGGTATACAAACCGCAGAATTGCAATGTTGGTTGGGTTGTCTACTCACAAGGCGCATGATGGTCAGACATCGAGGGCTTGCTTCAGTGCTTCTTCAATAGGGTCGTTACATCCCAGAAGTGTCCGTGATTGTACAATACATACAACACGAAAGGCACGTCGAGTTACACCGGCAATGCTGTGTGCACGTTGTATATAATTGAAAAAGTTAAATATGTTTCCATACGTGTACAGTAAACGTTGTGAAGTATATATTTAATCAGTACCATCCATCTCTACCTAAAACCTTTAATACGAAGCGATATTCCTCTCGGTTGAATAGTTATCGTCGTTTAAAAGTGTGAAGTGATACGTTCTTTACATCTCAATCGACGGCCATTACATTTCCACTCGTGACCTAGAGGTCGCTTCTGATTGGTTACGCTACGAAAAATGCTACGGACCGAACCTATCCTTGAGAAATGCCATAAAATATGCCATAACATTTCTCACTCTAGACGGTAGCATTTTGGTCATGGCAAAAGTGTTATTATGATATTTAATTTTGTTTCAAAATTATAGGGTAGGAATTTCACAGAAGGTAGAGGATATCAGGAATACAATTTATCTTTTCTCGGTGGCCCTCAGTTCACCACTAGACGACGACAAAAATGTCTTATTTTCCTGTATGTAACTCAACGGAGGAAAACCCACTCCGTGAATGCTGTTCACATCGAAGGTCAGACAAGAGAAAATGTGATGTGGGCAGGGCTTCATGTGTAAGGGGAACAAGAGAGGAAGTGGCGTCCTACCAAAGATAATATACGTAAAAAATTAAACTTGACTGTCAACATGTTGAACTATAAAATCACCCACCTACTGATATGCCTACAGCATCAATCGCCCCATCTAGCAATTTCGACTTCAAGCGCTGACTACTAACGAATGAAAAGTTACAAGACCGTTCGAAAAATCCAGAGCAACAGTGAATATTTTATAAATATTTTTCCTAATATTTTTACAGCTTCTTTTAAGTAAGCTATATCGGATATAAAATAATTACTTTATCTATCATTAAATGCGAAATCAAGAAGAGAGAGTAAGAGAGTGTTGAGGTTTTAAGTCCACTTTATGCACAGAAAGGCTAATCAGGACTACACCTACACGAACCAATGTGCCTCCACCAGGTATCGAACCCGCGATATGAAGAAGAAGAGAATTATCTTTCTATAATGACACGAAAGGAAATGAAATATATTTCAAAATATTTCATCGTTTTATATTTTTTTAATCAATAGATACTTACCAAAGTGTACCATCAAAATTTTCCTCCCCTGATGATCTCTCTCCCCCAAGGCGTACATCACCCTGGCCGACACAAGACGCTCGAAGTCGGAGAAGGACTGCGACGGGAACCAGTAAGGAAACTCGAATTTCTTCTCGAAGAGTCTTATGACCTGGACGGTAAAGCATGCAATATTCATAATTCCATTTTCCCTTTTTCTATATCATAATAAATAAAGGGTCTAGGACATTTTGGTGCCGGACATTTTGGTGGCAGGACTTCTTGTTGCACAGAAAGAGAATAATGTTCTTTTGAAATTACCTCTCTTTATTGTGTCCCTTCATACAAGCAATTTTACATGGAAAAGTTACGAGAAACACCTCGCAGTTAGCGAACGATGTCTGTCCTATCATATGCAGAAACCAGTGTTTCAAGTTGAGCACAACAGTCTTTGAGTCTCTTTCTTGGCCGCTCGACGATTCCACTGATTATCTGTCCATATCGAGTTTCGTTCAGAGGACATCCAGGAACCGCCAAATCGTGAGATGATCGGCGGAAACATGCGACTTGAATGCTCAATGCCGACCCTTCACAGCATTGCTTGTTTTTCCATCTCCATTCAGGACAGCTTCAGCTCTATCTAACGTTGAGTTTTGAACGCCATGCATTATAACCAGGGCTGGGATGTGTACAGTCACGGACAGTTCTGGGTTGTAACAATCTCATTAACTTTCAATGGATTCGTTACAACCCAGTAGTGTCCGTGACTGTACATACATATGAACTAAAACTTCGCTAAATATGGACTAACACATGCGTAAAATTACCCAAAATGATGCAAAGAAGGCGTCTTCATAGTGATTCATAATTTGTGTGATTTGAAATAAAGTAAAATAAATATTTTCCATTCCATTAATGGACCTGGTGGCTTCACTCCCAATAAGCCCGTCCACACTGGTACTGGAACTGCAACGATACGTGATTGATACACGACTGACACTAAGAGGGGATGCTGATAAATTTAGGTTTTGCTTTCTTCCCATCGTTTCCCATTCGAGATTCATATCTCATTTGAAAGTGTGTAATATGTGACCTGGCACCAAAATGTCCTAGCACCAAAATGACCTGGCACCAAAAATGTCCGGCACCAAAAATGTCCGGCTTTCATAAATATCCGGCTTTCATAAATAAAGCAGTCAATTGAAACATCTTATCTCAAAGGTTTCGTACGTTACTCCAAGTTATTTCGATTGTTCCTACTCATGAACGGGACAATTTGCAACTGCGAAAATGATTCGTAACATTAGTATGTTCCACGAGTATTTCTTAGATATCTGACATATTCACTGGCGTAGGCAGGATTTTTTTCGGTAGGGGATGGAATTATAAAGGTGGATATTAAATAACGTTTTCCTAGGGGAGTGGCATTCACAATAAGATATTTCGTATATTTAGAACTTTTCAGTCTCAAAAATGGCAAATGGGGATTATTTTAAGGGAGTTCTTCACTGATTTTAGTTGAAATGTTGATTTTCTCAAAATTTTGGAAGAGAGCTGTAGTCCCATCTGCTCCCCCTCTGCGTACGCCAGTGGACATATTTATAATTCATGGAATATCTTATGCAGTCGCAAAACTTCACAGACATTTTATACAATACTTGTCTCCTCCTCCTCGAGTGGGAGTTGTTAATGCAGCTCGATACTAAATTCTAATCCTTATTTGACGAAATATGTATTTACTCTAATTAAGCCACCTTTCATGGAAACATGCTTCGTTTACTGCGATTCATTGTAAACGATGATTTGCACTTTATTTCTTTTTCAAGTCCCATGGTCCACCATTCAAGATGTGAGGACTGGCATATGAAGCTACGAGTCTATTCTACCAATTGTAGGCAGCAGTGTCAAAAAAGGATTCCCGGTGTTCACACAGCAGCACGTTCCGTATCACATTGTCAGCGGACTCTTAGACTACATGGAAAGCGACTATAATGGTCAGCGTTGGACAAGTTGGTTTCTATGGAGAGAGGGTGTGACCACAGCAGAGATTTACAGGCGATTGGTAGCAGTGTGTGGTGAACATGCGCCTTCACGGAAAACCGTTTACAATTGGGTCAAAGGCTGCAAAACAGGATGCATGTCAACAGAAAAAGGAACAATTTCTGAAAGGAAAGTGACTGTGACAACACCAAGAAACATTACAAGGGTTGACCAAGTCATTCTTGAGAACAGGTGCATCACGTTTTCTGAAATGGAGGTAACCACGGGCCTGTCCAGAAACACCCTGCAGCGAATCGTGCACGATCACCTTAATATGGGGAAACTGTTCGCCAGATGGGTTCAGGAAAAACTACCAGGAAAATGGGTAAACGGAGTGCTCCTGCAACACGACAACGCACGCTTCCACGCCAGTCGGGAATCAACCACGGCCATTGCTGAAATGGGGTTCGAGGTCCTGCCACACCCCGCGTACTCTCGTCTGCAATTCCCTGCTGTGGTCATACCCTCTCTCCATAGAAACCAACTTGTTTAACGCTGGCCATTATAGTCGCTTTCCATGTTGTCCAATAGTCCGCTGACAATGTGATACGGAACGTGCTGCTGTGTGAACACCGGGAATTCTTTTTGGGCACTGCTTCCTGCAATCGGTAGACTAGACTCGTAGCTTCATATGCCAGTCATCACTTCTCTAATGTTGGACCGTGAGACCTGAAAAAAATAAAGTGTAAATCATTATAGTACGCCCCTCGTAGTTCAAAGAAGTTTTCAGAACTATATAATTCCCCTTTATTGATTGTGACCTTCCACTCAAATGAACAAACCCAAATGATATTTCATATCGTAATAAAGGAGTATTCAATATTCCTTCCGCATCATCAAGAGGATTGTTTGTAGTCATTAAGCAATCAATAGATATTTATGGATTGGCTCGGGCAGAGACGTTGACTGTTTTTGTTCGCATTTTCTTTTCTTCATGGGAGATGTATATCGAAGGAGTGTACTGAAACTGACATCCAAGAACGTAATTTATCTACAATATGAATGATAATGATTATGATGTATACGAGTACAATTATATTAGCACTAGTAAAACGTACTGCACTCTCATTCTTTCTTGAAAGTAACGTGATATTTTACAATAATTTGCATTAGCACGTTACAATAGCAGTAAACGAAAGATATGATAGAACGTTGTTTCACGTTGAAATAGTCAAGAAGCGATTAGTAGGGCACGGTGTAAAGGTTTTTGCTATTGATTCAACATCTATCAAATTTAATAATTTAATACTAAATTCTTACAACTATTTTCAGTGTCATACAAATATGGAATTCGGGGTGTAAGGGGTACCTTCCACGTAGGCGCCCAAAAGTCAACCTCAGTTCCACGCAGTACACCCTGGACTGTATCTTGAAGACTAATGAGGCTCTGGCGACTGGCACTATGGCCAGTATAATTTTGTGTGTGTTGTCCTGTTTTTGTCCTTGCATGTGCTGAGTGCCCGTTTACAGCCTCAGCTTTTAACCAAGGTAAGGATATTTTAAGATTTTAGTTATGCAACGTTAGAGTTGCTATTTGTAACGGTAAGGGGCTGGACCCCGTATAATGTGACGGGTGCTTACGCACCCACAATTTTAAAATCAAATCAAAATTAAAATATGGAATTCATAAAACTGACATCATATTCCAAATACACACAAAAAAAGCTAAGAAAAATGTTAATTTAATTTAAATAATGATCACACAAAAGCAAATAAATTTGTTGTAGAGAAAGACAATAATCAGGATTCGCGAAGCAAAAATTTATTTCAATAAGTGCAAATTCATTAAAACGAAACGTGGAACGTTCGTTGTTCAGGAAAGATAGTTGTGCGAGAATAAGTACAACCTTAGTGACAATGAAGTTCGACCAGTCACAAATATAGGAGTGCGTTGTGAAAGAAGGAGAACACATGCATATGCTGAACATATTTTATTCAGCAGGCTACATGGAACAAAGGAAAACATAAATTTCCGCTGCAACGCAGCAATGTATAGTGTCCACACAAAATAAAACATTTTCGTCCATCTACACGTGACATTGAAGTTCGACCACTGTTAGAGGGGATCCTGTTTACCATGGTGTGACGCCGCCCTGTCGGCGATAACTGTGGCACTGCGTCGGGGCATGCTGCGGACGAGTTGTTCAAGGTATTCCACATCGATGCGGTGCCATTCCTCCTGCAGGCAGGCGATAAGAGCAGCCACTGTCGTGGGTCCCCTCTGTTGCACACGTCGCTTAAGAACACACCACACATTCTCAATGGGCGAGAGGTCGGGACTCGATGGTGGCCATGGCAGAGTTCGCACGTGATGGCGAGTCAACCATTCTCTTGTCAGCCGCGCTGTATGAGGCCTGGCATTGTCGTGTTGAAAGATGAGACGCCGCCTGTGGAACAGGTGCCTTTGCACTGTGGTAAGATGCCGCTCCAGTATGCATGTATAGGCGTGTGCATTCACAATGCCCTCACAGACGTGTAGTGGGCCAACCCCAGATGCCGTCATGCATCCCCATACCATCACTGACTCAGGTTTCTGTACCCGACGTGCATAACATTTGGCTTCATTCTGTTCCTCCTTCCGACAAATGACTGTTTTCCGTATTTTCCCGTACACAACATTGAAAATGGATTCGTCCGTCCACAGAACCCTGTTCCACTGCCGAAATGTCCATCCCCGGTACATTCGTGCCCACCGTAGTCGATTGCCTTTGTTCAACATGGAAAGCAAGGGTTTACGTTTCGCCTTGTACACTCGGTAACCGCATCGCTGTAGGTAACGGCAAATGGTTCTGGTTGACACTTCAATGTGAAAGCGTTCTCGAGTCCATAGTCGTAATTCGGCCACAGAAACATAATTGTTGGTCTGGATATAGCACCTAAATATCCGTAGGTCACGCACGCTCAGCAGGCATTTTCGACTTACCTGGCTCTGTAGTACCCGTATTTTGGTGGTGTTTGATGATGCAGTGGACGGTTGACTTGGGTAAGTTCAGTTGGCGCCCTATTTCCCGTTCACTGAGTCCCTCCTGTTGCAACTCCACCACTCTTCTCCTCACGGTGTTGTCAATAGGTTTGCCCCTGGCCATGGTGATGATGCACTGTGATTCCTCAGTGCACAGCACGCGCTTATATACGGCGGACTCCCTTATCGTGTCCGTGACGTCATGCTTCCATCGAATGCGCCACTATCTGGAATTGCCGTATGGGTCTGATGCCTGGTCGAAGTTCAATGTCACGCGTATAGTTCCCCGTTTTCGTTCTTTACGTGACCTTGGGTGCAACATGCTGGGATCACGATTCTTACCTGCTCACACGCCTCCTCTTACACATATGCGTCACTTCTGCGGGCCACCCATTCCACCGCCTATGCCTCTGTGTATTTAATCACGTATTCCTTTCTGGTCGAACTTCATTGTCACCAAGGTTGTATGTATATAAAATATATATTAATTTGTAAATTTTTTAATGTTTTCTTTCAGTTGTTGCTAACAATAATAATAGAGGAAAAGGTCTAAATATGGGCCCCCTTTTTATGTTACCATTTTCGGAGGAAAAAATTAATACATCAAGCACCTGCCTTTAAAATGCATATCTATGAAATATATACTTAAATATAATAGCATGCTAAAGTGTAGAAGGTCTCTATTTACCAAGAAAAAAAGAAAATTTCCAAAAAATGGTAAAATCGTTTATTTCAAAATTGTGGTCTAAATATGGGCTACTAGTGGCAATATCACAAAAACCAATCAAAATTAAAAAACAGTCATTTATCGCTAAAACATTATAAAATTCATATTTATGAATAATCTGTTGTTTTGAAAATCACGCGAAATGGGAAAAATCGAAATTAAGAACAACATACTAATATTTGTTGAAAATGTGATCTCAACATTAGACCTCATGTCATAGCCCATATTTAGACCATCACGCTATTTTTATTCTTCAATTTATTTTCGCTCTCTGTGATTCATATTTCACAAACATATCATGTCATTATAAAAACCCATATTTGATTTCTGTACCGCTAATATAATAACCTATACAAAGCAGATGAGAATTCAGAAAACGCTGAGTTAAAACATACCTGCAAAAAGTTTTCGGAGGTCGCAATTCTATAACAGCGTCCAAAGCCGAAACTAACCACCACTTTCTCTTGCGAATTGGCGCCGCAACCTTTGTCCTTGACAGATAACCTGATAACTCCAAAACCCATATTTAAACCTTCTCCCATATTTAGACCTTCTCCTCTAATAATGCGAATTTATTTCGTCTTCCAAAAGTTACTTTTTACAATCATTTGTTGCACAAAGTTTATTTTGCACACTGATTGCATATTGAAAATTGAAGATACGTACCAAGGCGAAAGCTTCTGCGCAGTTGAAGCCGCATACACGAAGAAACTTCAGGAGATAATCGTCGTCTGTTCTCACGTAAAGGTTTGTCTCAGCTGAAATTTAAGAAGGAAAGCCGGGTAATTAAAGTTGAGTCTATTGAAATTATCAGTCACTTCTTAAACAGAAACATATCGGGTATCGAACCCGTGACTCCTTGATTACAAGGCGACAACGCTACCACTGCGCCATCGGGAAGGCCCACTTAATAATATACAACGATATCAACTTATTGAATAAATTTACTTTAAGTGTAGAGTTGTGGAAAATGTGTTCAAATAGTAATTTTCCACATGAAGTACAGTAGAAATGGTAGGTCGGTAGAGTGAGTAATGATGCTATGTGAATGACTAAGCACAACGTCATCGAGATTTTTGTGATACTATTATTAAAATTACAGTTATTTAAAGTAGCATACATTTTTTTTCTTAAGAAATATAAAATTCTTAATGTTTGTACGTACATAAGATTGTTCAAAATTCAATTTACAAGTAATGCACTACACAACAAGTACAATTACATTGCTAACGGATATTTTTGTACATAGTTTCAAGCGTGATCCAAGGGAAAATATGCATATAAAAATGTAAAAATTAAAGGATTTGGAAACATTTAGAAGACTAATGTTTACTCTTACGCATGTTTGCAGTTCATTTCAAATTTCTGCTATTGTTCAGGCTACAACGAAATTCACGTTATTCTCAAGACAGAGAACAGAATTGTCACTTTGCCTGGCGTATCTCCTTTCTTCTGAAACAAAATTTTTGCAAAATAAGATCTGCAGCTGCGAATTGCTCAATCCGGAAGATAGATTACCCACATAATCCAACACGTGTCAATTTACACATATATGTTGACTCCAATAACACATAACACATAAACTGCAAACGATGAAGTTTTTAGTGTGTCAAAGTACATACATAAATGTATAGAAGGGCACTTTTATCAGGTAGTATTCCTTGTGATGCACTAAAAATGAGTCAATTGTGAAGACCAGACAAGATCATTTCAAAGATCATTTCACTTTTAATGCATCAATTGACACAGCATAATGTTATTTTTTTTAATTTTTAATGATCTTGTCCAATGGCGACTCGTGGATCTTCTTGGGTGTAGGAAGTTATGGTAAGCAGACCGAGGAAAGTTATCGAATATGCGTTCAATTACGCAATCACACGTATCGCTTGTATGTGTATATTGTACTAGCCATTGCATTTAAAATGTTAGCTACAGACTCTCAAATCTTAAGGCTCCGTCATACATTGACGAAAACGCGCAGTGCAGACGTTCCGTTTTAAACAGATTTTTCAGTTACGAGCAAAGATAGGACCTCGGGGTTTGTTTTCTATCCTTCAGAAAATATGGCTGCGTGATTCCTACAAAGCAGAAATTTTAAAAAAGACCCTGCTTAATAAGTAAATTGGGCATAAAAATGGGGAAAACCGTAATTTTCACATGCAATTATCTCGTTAACCACACAAGCTTATGGAAAACTGTTTTGTTGGGGACATGCAATGTTCATTGTACTTGACATTAACATCATCACTCTAGAAGTCAGTTTTCCTGTTTTGAGACTGTTTGAGGAAAACGAAACCCTTGCAATACGTAAAAGTGTCCCTGCACTGTGGCGACATCTCGTGCAGATAGTTAGAAGCGTTCTAAACTCCACCCACAGTAGAACGCGGAGGGATACAACAAAATAGCTCGAAGACAAAACACGATCGCGAGAGACAGGGGGAAGTGTGCGTGCGTCAACTGGACGTGTTCAATTGCAAAATATGGGTGACGGCAGCAAGTGTGTTTGACGTAAGATGTGGGCTCCGAGAACAATGAAGTTTCAAGCGCTACAAAATCGCCGGCAAAATAACTACACAGACGTTCACGTATTGTGGAAGGGTTCAGAATGAAATATAAATAATACCTATCCGTTTACTACATCATCAAATTGGGAAGTATTTATCGGTTTCCATTAGACGTTTACATTGTACGTACGTAAACCAGTAACGTTATTTTGAGTAATTCAATTAAATCTGTCTCCTTGGCAAATATTACGCTATAATACGTAGAACAAGTTTGCTGGGGGTCCGGACCCTCCCCGAAAGGACTATGCAGTACTAAAATTAAATAATGTAAATATACTCCTTTAGCAATTTTTGCATATTCGATGGATAATTTCCTCTGAACGCGTATTGGAATGGAAGGATTATAGCTATAAATATAATACGGCTTTGAAGTATAGCACCCGAAATACTTATCAAGTACTACTATTTTTACTCTGAATATTTTGGAAGGCAATGATAAGGATTGAGATCACAAGGCTTTGAAAGACATAAAGGATTTATTTAGGGCGTCTGGACCCCCTCTCCCAAACGAAAAGATTACCAAGTAATAAAATAATAACAATACTCGTTTAGCATTTGTTGTATATGATGGTTGTTAGCTTTATCTGAAGAGACTGAACTTATTGGAAAGCAAGGATTATATTGGGATAGCACGGCTTTGAATGATATTACAAAGAAGGTTTATGCATACTACAACTCATAACAATATGTACACAATATCTATCTGAAACTTCACTGTATCTAACATTTATTTCGTTATGCAATTATCGAAATTAAGTGTCCCTTTTCTGTCAAACATGTAACACCTGCACATGCCATCAAGACGAAGAAAGTAACTTTCTGGAAATTTGACGAAGAGCTTAACGCCAATATCATGAACACCACAGATAATTACTATTACCACGTGTAGGGTAATAGTAATTATTACACGGAAGAAGGTACTGTATCTTTGGTCTGTGGACACAGAAAGGTGTTAAAATAGAATACATCCAGAGAGATGATCAGTTCTGGAAGAAGAATATGGAAACGCAGCTACAACAATTCTATGTTGAGTGTCTACTACCAAAACTTGTCTATCCACGGCACACGTGTTCAATGCAGATCCGAAATCCCACGAGAATAATCCAAGCCCAAAATAGAAGGGAATAAAAAAAACACCGGCAAACTGATCAAGAAGGAGAATCTTTCTAAACGAGGTAACCTTTGTAGGTAACGTATGCACTGTTTGTGGCATAGTTGGAAGTAGTTATTTCTGGGAGACCTACACATAACGTACAGCAACAGATTTTACTATAGTAATTATTTAGAGGTTAATTTCTTCATGAATTTGATCTTATTTATGTATTGCAGTGCACAGGAGGCGTTTTGTATAGCAACAGAGAATATGTTTACCTTTGAGACTGATTTTGTCATATAAATTGTTCGCAAAGTATTATTAGCTTATGTAACGTAATGTACAGAAACACAGGGCGCTTTCCAATTATTGTGAGAATTTCGTTGTCATGTATTTGTTCTTATTGTATTACATAGTGTATCTACGTGCACTGCTGTTCATGAATATTTAAGAAGCTCATTGTTTCTGTCCGTGTATGATTTCTTTATTTTTTGTAGCCCAGTAATTTTTTATCTGCTTGTCAGATTTTTTTTCTTTTCTTGTTATTTGTACTTCAAATAAGCAAAGATTGGAATAGTATACAGGGTGGGCCAGATTCAATTGGGCAGTTTTCGAACATTAGTAACCAATAAATCCAACAGCATACGGAAAAAATTGGAAAGTACATTTTTTGTCAATAGATGGCTGCATCATACGGTATGCTGTGAACGAGGTTGATCGCTGGATTGGCCGTCGAGGGCCTGTGGACTGGCCAGCCCGATCACCCGACATCAACCCACCAGACTTTTTCCATTGGGGTTACCTCAAACACAAGGTGTACGCTAATCCCATTGACAGTGAGCAACATATGCGTGAGGTAATTGTTCAGGAGTTCAAGAATGTTCAGGTTAACATGTGTAGGAAGGCGTGTGAAAATGTTGCTTTGCGTCTACAAGCCTGTGTGACTTAGATGGTGCCCAGGTCGACCACTATCTTAAAAATCAATGACTTATGTGTGTGTGATTCCATTTTTGTAACAATTTTGTAGCCGTTGGAATTGTTAACATTTGTCAATAAAAATAAAATGAAGAAAAAATAAAAATAACATCTAATCAAAAGCTGCCTAATTGAGTCTGGCCCACCCGGTATATCTACATAAGAAACTGTTACTTAAGCAAGAAAAATAAATGTACCTCGAGAAAAACCAGTCTACTCCGTTCCCTGCAATGTAGATGGCAATGTCTGTTCTCATCATCCCATTCATTACTCTTCACCACGAAATAAACTTTATCTGCAGAAAATAATACAGAAAGCCTACTAATTCAGTAGCGCACAACTTTGCTCTTCCAGTGTGAGCGTTGTTCGTTGTAAAAGCAAAGTTGTAAAACTACAATTTTAGCATACGTGTAGTTAATTGTACATGCTCAGAATGATATGTGTATATCTTATGGAACACTGTCCATTCAATGAACCTGTTGTGATCACTGACTGGGCAAACTGAAGAAATGTTTAATTCGTGCTCTGTTTTAAACTAACTAGTGTCACACGAAAATATAAACAGTTCATATTATTAGATTACTATTGTTAATAAATGTTATAATAAAAAGAATGTATTGCCGGCTCCCGTGGCGGAGTGGTTAACACATCGCGCTACGACGCCAGGGGTCCCGGGTTCGAATCCTAGCCTGGGTATCGTTGTATGTGAGCAGTGGCGCAGGAACGTTTTGCATTTGGGGGGGTACAAAATTCACCCTCCCCCATATATATATATATATATATATATATATATATATATATATATATATATATATATATACACGCTCACACACATACTACTTCAAACCAAGTGTCACAATAATAATAATAATTATTATATTTAATTAAATTAAAATATTAATTAAATATGTAAATTAATTAATAATGAATTATTATTATTACATGAATAGGTAAAATATAGTAAAATAATATAGATATAACAGCACGTATTCATTATCTAGCTTACGTATAGTTAAGATCGACAAGATTTGCATAAAAACAACTGCCCTGGCAAGGAATTTAATGTCAAATAGAAAAATAATAGAATATTTATTAAATAACCAAAAAGGAGTTGGATCCAATTAATGAAAAGTAAAGTTCCTGATTAATATTTTATGGATGATATTAGTAGTGTCCATAAATGTTTGGAACCCTTCAAAGCTGTATGCGTCAAATTCCTTGCTTCCAATAAATTCAGCGGAAATAATCATCGAACAAAAGCTAAACAATATTTTGATTATTTACTTTTACTACTTGTTAAGTCTTTCGGGGAGGGGGATCAGGAACCCCCCGTTAAATACGTCCTTGATATCTAAGTATAATGTGAAATATTATATTTTAGAACAACACACACATTCGTGTTATTTAATGCATATTTTGCATAAATATTTTTTTCTTTGTTTTCTTAGAATTTAAAAAAAAAAAAACAGATTTTAAAACCAGATAAAAATTCTGAAACATATAAAGCTCTGGACCTCGTTCGGGGTTTGTTTTAATTTAACGGAACGGAAAATCAGGAGTTTTAACTGTGAAAATTGCGAACAAAGATACATCTATTCATTTTAATGCAGGTTGAGATTAAAGGGGATGAGGAGGATCTTGGGCCACCCCAACCAGAAATAATCATCTCCCACCCAATGGATATAGAAATTACATTATTAAATATATAATACTTATGGAGTTCCACTTCAGTTCTTTTCATTCTAATTTTAAAGTGCCATAGCTACGCATAAAAATATCTTAAACAATTTATGGCAGATGTGTACCACATCCAATGCCTTTGAGAAGCCATGTATTTGGTATTTTCTCAGACACCTACAGGGCGTTGTATTAAAAAAGAAAATAAAACTCGAGTTGAGATGGTTCCCGATCAACTCGTAAGAAGTCTAAGTTTGAAATATTTGTGAAACATTTGACAAAGCATTTATTTCTTATATAATTACAATTAGCTGTACCTAATGACACTCTACAAGCACTTTATCATTACATATACAAAACTGAAATCCTTCAGATCTCAGAGGAAACTAGGAAAGTTATTTGCTCAAGACTTTCTTTCTTCTTTTCAATCCTTGGTGGACAATATGAAGAGCAGGCCAAGGTTTATTTTCGTATGGAATGGTATTAAATGCAGGTGCATGCGTGTTTTTTTGGGTGACATGTCAATTTCTCGTTTATGTGAAAAGGTAAACTTTAATGTAAGCAAAAGCATGTGCGCGTCACAGTTGAAAATTTTCGCATCTACAGAGAAAATCCAAAACGCATTCCCACCTCGCCGGCCTCCGTGACGATGGGGGTTAGAATAGCGCGCTATGACGTCAGAGGACCCAGGTTTGAATCCCGGCCTGGGCATGGATGTTATTTGTGAGTGTATATCAATTTCATCATATCATCACTCATCCTCATCTTCGCGATTAGCCAAAAGTGACAGAAATGCGAAGTAAAATAAATAAAATAAATGAATCAAACACCTTGTGAATCCATCGAATCCAAAATATACCAATAGAACCTGCAGTGAATCTCATTTATGTCGTTCATTCATCTGACTAATGTAATGTACAGTTTGACTTTAGGGTTTAACTTAAAATGGCTTTGTGTTTGTGTTGCATTCGATATCACAATTAGATTATAAGCAATTAATATCCAATTATAAGTATACCCTAATACATAGGTAAAAATAAGTCCCCCTGATAAAGTTGCATCCTGTTTAAATGTCTAGGAAAAATTTTATTTCACCTAGGAGTGATATCGCTATGCGATGAGTCGAGAATTGTCACAGCCTCATCTCATCTCCTGTGTGGTGAGGTCCTTCTCGTTCTTGTTTGTGCTTATTTTTGTTTCGGTTTCCACTCTGAAGTTATTAAAACTTATTCTAGATTCACTTCATGATCAAAAAGGCTAATCGGGACTCTATTTCCAAAAAAATATCTTAAAATATAGGTTTAAGTATAGTTTTCCATACACCATCTTACAAAGTTATGAAAAATATGGGTGAGGTACAGGAGTACATTGTACCCCCCAAGTTGGTCTGTCGTGTCTCGTCTCGTTTGTGTAAATATTTCGTTTCGAAAAATTACATTTTAAACATTCAAAAGAAAATGGAGTCAGTCATATACTCTTCTGATGAATATTTGTATCTTATCTTCGAATCGACGAGACCACTTCTTTAGCATTCGTCTGCAGCATGATTTTCTGAGAGCAAATATGGTTCCATCGTTCCACACACATTTTAAACAATTTTCATCTCCTTAAGGAGGTTACCAAGAACACAGGTCAATGAACTAACTAGTAGCAAGCACAATGTAGTAGAATAAGTTTGCAATGGATTGAATTTCTGTGGTAAGAAAGATAATGCTCATAAATTATAAACAATATACACTTTTTTATTGGGTGAATTGAAATAGTACCTTCCGTCTGCTGTAAAATTACCAAAAGGGGCTACAACTCGATTTACTAGGGTACAGTACCCCCTTTAAAAATTTGGGGGTACAATGTACCCCTGAACCCCCCCCCCCCCGTTCCTGCGCCACTGTATGTGAATGTTCATTCATCATATCATCACCACATTAGCCAAAAGTGGCAGAAAAGGCGAAGTAAAATAAAGCAAATCAATCAATCAATCAAAAAACAATGTATTGTTATTATTACTATAAATACTAAAATCTTAACAAACTTGAAACACCTCGCGACAAAATTCTGCGTACGCCAATTATAGTTACAAAAATTGTAATTTCTATTTAGGAACTGTAGGTACAAAACAGGAACAGTTTTCGATTTTTCTTTCATTGCTCTTTATGGAAGATTAAAAAGAGAAAGAGAGAGAGAGAGAGAGAGAGAGAGAGAAAGTGCCTTTTCCCCTCCCTGCCTCTCCCACATAATGATATATCCAAGATTCAAGACATGAAAGCGCGGCTGTGTTTACTATCTTCCATTTCATGAATGTTTGAGAATCTTTTGTCATTAAATTACGGATTTACTATCCATGAAAAATTCGTTACGTGTTAAAAGAACGATAATTCATGTTTGCTTTCTTCGCTCGCCTGCGCGCCAGATGGTCGGTCAACTGCTTCACAACAAACAAATTCTCCTCCTTCCTCCCTTGCAAGCGATTGTGTTTGTTTCCCCTCAGGTACTCCCCCACCCCAACTGCCCTCCCGTCAGCCGTGAACAGTAAACAGCAAATGCCTATCTTCAACGATCTCATATGAAGATCTGTTTCCATGTGTAGGTGATCTTTTATACTTTTTTAAAATCATTTCGCTGTTTCTTTAACATAACTTGTGTAGGTTCGTTAGGGACTATTTACAGTGTCGGAGCTCTACGAGGAAGTAGAAGCTGAGACCCAAGCAAACTGTGAAGACTGCCAATCCCGTGACGTACTCGGTTAGGTCCGAGATACGTTACAGAGTAAGCCACGCAAAAACCAACCCACATGACCCTCCTTTTTTCTTCTTCTTTCTCAGATTCGACTTTCGTCAAATGTATGAAGGAGCCTTAAATGACATTAAATGCGATAAAATTATTATAAGATGTTATTATTATTATTATACAATTATTATTATCATTATCATTTTCTAATGTCTATAGTAGTTAAGTTCAAGTTATGCAGCTATCTTCGACTGGTGAACTGTGTTGTTGATTGTTTTAGTTAGGCAACATTAGGAACTTGGGCCATTCAATAAAATGGGTTCAGTAGAGTGCTTGAAAAAAGTTGAAGAATATTCGACGACTGGTAACGGCGTTCGTTTGTTTTATTTGTGTCCCCTTTATCTACTGATTTCCTTTTATAAAATGTTCCTCACTTATTAAATCGTGGAGGATAACTAAATGATGAAAACAAGAGGATAGACCAGGGCCTATAAAAGCTTGTCCTTTGGTCGGAATACTTGCTTTACTTTGAAATAAGTCCACTGGATAAGTACAATGAAGATCTGGAGATATTTTTAAATATATATTTTCTCAAAATATCTTCATACCCAGGGACGCCCGTTTCTTGAGATGAATGATGCTGGATTTTCTCATTATGCCAAACACAGAGTGCTAGGTGCCAACAAAGTTCAAATTTTGCTAGGTTTAGAACTAGGGTTGGATTCACTGATTGAGGATACCACTGAAGCTTCCTCGCGGTCTCGTAAAACCGGGCAACCCCCTTCCCTCCCTTCCACTGCCCCTCACCCATCTGGCTGTAGTATGACGAGAAACCTTCCTTCCTCAGGCAAAGACAGACGGGGTCGTCTTTCGGCAACAGATTTGGAGGGAGCGAGTGACAGCAGATTGATTCTTGACAGTTGAGTAGCGAACTTACATTGCCCTCATAATTTTATAACGTGCATTAAACTCTTAAAAAGTACAGAACTGGAAATAAGTATAAATGAACTGTAAAAAGTTCCTCACTTCCTACATGGAGGAATCGCCCCTGATGTAGTCTGATCTTCACAACTGACCCATTTTTAGTGCATGACACGGAACACTACCTGATAAAAGTGCCCTTCTATACATTTCTGTATGTAGTTTGACACACTAAAAACTGCATCGCTTGCAGTTTATGCACGTTAATGTGTTATTGGAGTCAACAACATATGTGTCAATTGACATGTTGTAGGTTCTGTGTGTATGGAAGTACATACATTGGCATTTCCTTAAGAACTCTTTACATCTGAAGTTCTAAAAAAGATACTTTTTTAATTTTGAGGAAATGAAATAAAAGCTGTCAGTAAATTGACTTCTTTCTTTGCAGCGTTTCTGCTTGGTAGATGAAATAGCCATACGTACAGGAAAAATGTTGTTTTTGTAGGCTTCCACAGCATCGAAACGAAGTCATGTGAGATTCATACAACATTGTAGGTAATCGGACATATCACTTACCTAGCACCATTTCCCTCAGCGTTTCAATGTCCTTCTCGACCTTCTTGCTGTCCACCTCCCCTATCTTCTGCATTGCCTTCACTCGCCATTGAGGTTCATTGATGGAACCCTCGTGTGTTCCAGTCATGCTCGGCATTTTTTACTGTAATGGAAACGAGGAAAATTTATTATTGCACTTGGATATATCGTAAGGTCTTTCAGAAGATCTTGTAATACCATAAAAATCATCCTAAACAAATGGCATAGCTACTTGTTATTAATACACTTATTTCAGTGAAAGACACATAATTTTAAAAAAAAAAAATTTAAAAAATCAGTATCGTGTTGCTTCACTTGTCACCATTGTCACTTGTTTGTCGCACCAATCACTTTATCGGTCCATCATCCTCATCTCAGCGATTATTTCTAGAGGCAGGAAAGGAGCGTAAAATAACAGAAGTAATGCACATGAAGTGATCACCCTTGACCTTTGAGTGTGCCCACTGTTTCGTTAAAATCGAATTCTACATGTACCAAATGCCAGCTTCGATCGTCTCAGACGGTCAGAAAACTTGGGTTCGAATCCTGGATAAGTTATGAACTTTTCAGTGAATTCGCGTTTTCACTCACTTCATAAATTTACAATTCATCCATATCATTGCAATTAAACTCATAAATGACACTGTAGTAACCTCAGTTAAAAATACAAACATCATATTATCAAATAAGGATATCACTTGTATATTTTTCCACGATGATTAAATACGGTGGCGCATATTGTATCTACCAATAGAAGTGGGCAACCCTGTCGGAACGCAGGTGCGCATGCGCAGAATCTTCCCATGCTTAGGCAGCTGCAAGTCTCGCAATTAGTTTGCCATGGAACATTGGCCGGTTCAGACACGAATCGTGACAGTAGACGCGTTCATCCGTCCCATTCAGGGTTGCCAACTTCTATTGGTAGATACAATATTCCCCACCCTGTAGTAGTAACTTCAGTAATACTAACTACTATAAATATAAGCTTTTTTTAGAGCATGATAAAATATGTTTCTCATGTTACTTCGTTACAATGGTCTACATACTACTTTATATTTAAAAATTTTCGCATGTAGACTACATCATTGTATCAGAATATTCTTTAAAAAAATATTAATATATATATATATATATATATATATATATATATATATATATGCAGGGTGACTGGTAAATAGATGTATTCCCTGAAAGGGGTTAAAGTAGAGACAATTTGCAATAAATTTGACCATATGATACCCCGTCCGAAAATTAGTAGTTTTCGAGATAATCGAATTTCAATTGTTTTTGAAAAAAATGACAATTTTCCACATAAAAAGATGAATTGAGAAAACACTGCTCATTGTAAGGAACTTATTTCAGAGTTTTCTGATAGCTAACAAATAAGTGGTTCGTTGAAAAAAAAGTTTTTCCCAAATAACAATCACATGTAAGTACCGGGTGGGTCTAAACTTACAAGTGATGATAAAAAAATGCACTCTTAGTTTACTTGGCAACGTATTAATAACAAAAATGGTATGACACGAAGCGTACAAATTACTTAAATTACTTCCTTGTGGCATCTGCTATCCAACAAGGTACAAATATTGCTAACATTTACATTTGTGTACAAGAAATAATACTTCATTCATCTTCATGTGAATGGAATCAATGAACAATACAATTAAAGAACATTACACGTCTTGCTAAAAGTGGGCACCTCCGTTACGAATGCAGGCACGCAGGTTTTTACGGGTCATTTGGTCTCTTAACTCGTGATGTGATGGAGGCCTTGACGTGTTGACCAGCTGTTAAGATCCTCTCCCTGAGCTCTTCTTGCGAGTTTACCGGTGTCTTGTCATGTGGCTCCAAATGTAAAAGTCGCAAGGCGATAAAACGGGGGATCGAGCCGGCCAGGAAATCGGTTCGCCTCGGCCAATCCATTTCTTTGGGTAATTTTCATCCAGCCACTGTCGCACGCCCAGGCAGAAGTATGGATGGGCGTAATCAACAATCATTTCATCGAGCCATTTTTCCTGCCCCAAATCTTAAATGACATCACTTATGAACATTTTTTGCGGAACGGGATGGCAATGTTGTTGGAGGATGTGCCTCTAGCTACAAGACGTGACATGATTTATCAGCATGATGACTGCCCAGCTCGATCCCCCGATCGATTTGACGCCTTGCGACTTTTACATTTGGAGCCACATGACAAGGCACCGGTAAACTCGCAAGAAGAGCTCAGGAAGAGGATCTTAACAGCTGGTCAACACATCAAAGACATCATCACATCACGAGTTAAGAGACCAAATGTCCGTAAAAACCTGCGTGCCTGCATTCGTAACGGAGGTGCCCACTTTTAGCAAGACGTGTAATGTTCTTTAATTGTATTGTTCATTGATTCCATTCACATGAAGATGAATGAAGTATTATTTCTTGTACACAAATGTAAATGTTAGCAATATTTGTACCTTGTTGGATAGCAGATGCCACAAGGAAGTAATTTAAGTAATTTGTACGCTTCGTGTCATACCATTTTTGTTATTAATACGTTGCCAAGTAAACTAAGAGTGCATTTTTTTATCATCACTTGTAAGTTTAGACCCACCCGGTACTTACATGTGATTGTTATTTGGGAAAAACTTTTTTTTCAACGAACCACTTATTTGTTAGCTATCAGAAAACTCTGAAATAAGTTCCTTACAATGAGCAGTGTTTTCTCAATTCATCTTTTTATGTGGAAAATTGTCATTTTTTTCAAAAACAATTGAAATTCGATTATCTCGAAAACTACTAATTTTCGGACGGGGTATCATATGGTCAAATTTATTGCAAATTGTCTCTACTTTAACCCCTTTCAGGGAATACATCTAATTACCAGTCACCCTGTGTATATATATATATATATATATATATATATATATATAAGATTAATATAAGCCCTTATAGCATTGTCAATAACGAATGATAAGCACTCCTGTGACGAAACAGAAGCTGGTGTGAGGCCTGTGCTATTTTGAGATACTATAAATCTCACAGACCTCTGACTGGATACAATGCACTTGTCGTTGAAGTCGCACATACCGAGGGGTGGGTATGCGGAAGCTTCAATCGCGTATGTTGGTTGGTTGATTGGTTGATTTGGTGTTTTAAGTCCACTTTATGCCCATTAAGGCTAATCGGGACTGGACCTACAGCTTAAGTGGGATCCGAACCACTATGTGCCTCCACCGGGTCAATCGCGTATGTGAAATACCTTTCACATTTTATAAATGTGTCTACGTTATTTTAAATTTAATATTTTTGCATTGTTATGTTCCCCGGAATATTCTCAAAGGATCAACTTACGTTTATTCCTCCACGGCGATCATGAGACTTATCAGCCTACTTTGAAGCCCTCAGGTAGTGGGAAATCAAATAAGGATATGTTAACGTAAACCTTGCTAACTCTCGCACACCAAAAATATATTTAGATGTCAGTTAATGTTAATATATAACACTTTCACTCACAATTAAACTTCTTATTACAAACAAAATTGTATTAAGATCTTAATACTTCTTCACTTCACACAGTAACACATTCACATTTCCAAAATCACTTCCATTATCCAGCAACATTCATAATAATATCACAACTCAAATCAACTAAGATTTATTGACTTACAGCTTACAGGTGGCTGTTTATGCCCAGCATACATTATAATTACATAAGATACATTTTTAATATAAATTTTACACACAAAGTTCATAAACGCTCTTAAATACAATTTTATATAACTACATTAACTCATTCAGTAACAAAAATATATTATAATTTTATATCAGCTTTTCTCAAAAAAGCAAGTATAACATATCCAATTCTAATATCTGGAGCATACAACATTGAAGTCATATTAATAGGGAAAGGAACATTAATTTTTGACAATGTTTTGTATAAAGTCTTTCTTCTCTCTGAGTGAATTGGACATTCCAAAATAATATGATGAGCATCACCCCTTAAATCACCACAGTCACAATTCGGAGATTTTAAAATGTGTATTTTAAATAAATGATGATATGTTCTCGCGTGACCACTTCTTAATCTATTTATTAAAACAATTCCATTTCTTGAACCTTTACAATTATAAAACCAAGGTTTTTTCCTAGTGTAATCAATATAAGGACGATAACTTTCACCAACACTTTGTAATGAATTATTACACCATAAGTTCCATTCTTCAAAAATTTTCTTCTTAACCCTCGGAAAAAGATCTGTGTAATGCAATGGTAACTGGATTCTTTCATTCAATTGAGCAGCTTGTTTGGATATCTGTCTGCTTGTTCATTTCCGTAAATATTAATGTATGATTTTACCCACACATAATGAACTACTTTTCCATTGCTTATTAAGCTATTAGTTGCACGAATACAATTGATGACATATGGTGATATTTTTTATAACTAGATTGTATTGCTTGTAAAACACTTTGCGAATCAACTAGTATTAGAAATTTCTGTTCAGGAACTGTACCAATATAAATCAAAGCTTGATATACCGCATATATTTCTGCTGTAAATATGGATGCCTCCACTTGTAACCTAAACATTTTTGATATATTTCTTTCAGTATCATAAAGAGCTGCTCCTACTCCACTTTCAGTTTTAGACCCATCTGTATATATATGATAAAAGTCCTCCCAAGATTCTCTAAACTCAGCTGGATGATTATATTTCGGGAAATATATTTTTTGAATTGGTTGTGTGGGAAATTCTAACGAGTATACTGGCAATGTTCTTGCTATGAGTACTTGACTACATTCATGATGATATTTACTAAATAGTTGTACCCAAAGCGTAGCTGATTTATCATTGGTTATTCCTGAATCATGCAGCTCTAAAAGATTTAATAAAACATCATTGAAAGGATGCCATGGTGAATGTTGAATTTTAAATAATATTTTTATAGCAATTAACTTTATCCTCACAGAAACCGAACATTCTACTGACTCCATATATACCACTACATTAGGAGTACTGTTCATTAATCCCAAACATCTTTTTAGAATTTTTCGTTGCTGGACTTCTAGTGGAGAAAGTTTTGTTACTGGAAGATTACACAAGACCATTAATCCATAATCTAATACTGCTCGATAATAATTCTTATAAAACATAAGCATGCTGGTAGGATGTGCTCCCCATTTGGTATTCGCCATAGCTTTAAATAAATGAAATATTTTATCGGATCTATTTTTCATCATATTTATTTGATACTGCCATGATAATGATGCATCAAAGTATACACCTAGATATTTTACTTGTGAAACAATTGGAATTTGTAATCTCCTAGGAATAATGTTGAAAATATTTTGAAGACCCTTATGCTTAAATACTACTATTTTGGACTTTTCTAAAGATATTGATAATTTTTTCTGCTTTAACCATTCGTTAAATTCTATTAATTTATATTCAAACATTGAAAAATCTTTTAATTGATTGTTTGAGTCTAAATATATACATACATCATCAGCATATTGTAGAAACTGAAATGGGGAATCTATTATTGTTTTAATATCTGATAAATAAACATTAAATAATAATGGGCTAAGAGGACTTCCCTGTGGTAGTCCTTGTCCAATATATATTGGACCTACCATTTCTGAACCAAAATGAAAATAAAGTTGTCTTTTAGATAACAATTTCCATGTCATTATGAGTATACAATGTGGCACTTTTAGTAATTGTAGTTGTCTCAATAGAACAGTAATATCTACGTTGTCGTATGCACTTTGAATATCAATAAAGGCTGAAAGTACTGATTGGTTTCTTTTAATAACGCTATAAATATGAGAAGATAATGTTACTAATGCATCCTGGGTTCCATAACCTTTACGAAATCCCATTTGTCTGGGAGAAAATACCTTTTGACCTTCCATAAACCACTCTAATCTTTTTAATAAAAGCTTCTCGAAAATTTTTGCCAGTACGGAACTTAGAGCTATTGGGCGATATGACTGAC
This sequence comes from Lepisma saccharinum, assembly GCF_977018435.1. Taxonomy (NCBI): domain Eukaryota; kingdom Metazoa; phylum Arthropoda; class Insecta; order Zygentoma; family Lepismatidae; genus Lepisma; species Lepisma saccharinum. The sequence goes on from NC_139254.1 coordinate 43,066,131, forward strand.
CCAACGAAGGATTTTTCCCTGGTTTTAGAATTGGTATAATAATTTGAGAGGTCCATGCTACGGGAATTTTACCCGATAGGAATATTTGATTGAAAATTTTACATAACATGCTTAGTGCATTCTGTGGAAGATTTCGTACCATAGAATACGTAATTCCATCAATGCCAGGAGCAGAATCTTTAGACCCTTGAAGAATTTCATGAATTTCATTTACAGTGATAGAGGATGTGAACCCCTTTGAGTATTTTGATGTAGATGAGAACATGTAGAATATATTAGGAGGTTCGCAGGCTGATGTAAAGGGTGTAGGAATGACTTTATTAATAAAATCGGTTTTCCATTCAGTGGACAAAGGTAAAGTCCGACTTACATGTGTTTTTCTAAGTGATCTGAACTTGCGCCATATGACGTCTAATTTTGTGTTAGGGTTTATTTCTTCGCAATATTTTTGCCATGAAAATCTCTTAGCCTTTATATATACTTTTCTAGATTTTGCAGTAGTTCGTTTCAAATTTATCAAAGTTGCAGGTGAAGGAGCACTTACAAATTGTTTCAATGCTTGTATTCGCTTCCTTTTTGCTTGAAAACATTCTTCATTCCACCAATCTATTTTAGGAAAATTTCGATCATATTGCGGTTTTAGTCGGGGACAGGCATAATCCATTACTTGAGTTATTATATCCACAAATTTTTCATATTGTACAGTATATTGGTTTTGATATTCTTTAGCTGAAAATTTTAAGTCTAAAACTGAATTATATTTCATACAATCTGCCCTCTTTACGCTCCACTTACGAATTGTTTTTTGTTTTATTAATTTTGGAAATTTTTGAGATAATGTTAGCGTGATGAAACATGGAAAATGATCACTAGTTCGTAAATCAAAGTCTATTTCCCACACAAAATCAAAACACTGATTATCAGATATTAAAGTTAGATCAATAGAGGACATATTATTTCCATTTGGTGGAACATGTGTTGGAGATCCATCATTTATAACTGTCAAGTTATTATAATCCATCCAATCTTCAACTGTCATTCCCAGAGTATCAATTCTATGATCACCCCACAATGTATTATGACAATTAAAATCTCCTGTTATGATAAAGGGATGTTGAAAGCCAGATATAAGAGAATTTAGATGAGAGCTCTGTATTTGTTGCGAAGTATAATGAGATGGAATATACAAGCTAATAATATTATAAAGTAAGTTGTTTAACTGAATTTTTATACCGACCACTTCTACATTATATTTGGAAAATAAATCATGTGTTGAATTAAACTGAATTTGTTGAAATGGTACACTTCCATGAATAAAAATTCCCACACCCTTATTTCCCACATTATAATCATTTAATATACTATGATAGTGAGCAATATGAATATTTTCTGATTTTAAACCCCATACCTCACTAACGCAAATAATTAACGGGTGACACTCATCTATTAATTTAATTAATTGAAGTTTCCTTGCAGAGAAGGGTCTTAAATTCCATTGTATTATTAATGGCAAGTATTTTCTTTGCTGGTAACACATTGTTGTTTTAAATTAAGGGGTGTCCCCGAAATCTTGTAAATCTTGAATTAGTTTTAAAATTTGTACAGAAATTTCATTACATTTTAAGATTATTTTCCTAATATATAATAAATCATCACTCACTGAAATTGTTGTGGTAAGTTCAGCTATTAGATGTAGCAGATTTACTAGCGATTCTTTCTGAGAAGGACTCTCTGCTGTTGTCCGGTGTCCAATCGAATCTGATTTTCTATCCTGTTCCTTAGAGGAACACGTTGTGCTCATAGGTTCACTTGTATTAGCCACTGCTGATGATGTTGACGCAATTTGTGGATCCTTGTGTTTATTTTTGTCCTTTATCAAAACAGGTTTAATTGTTTTCCTCAATTGTGAAGCAGAATGCAGTCTAAAATTTTCCCCGTGTTGTTTTTTAAAACTTTCATAAGACCGGTCAGATTCTGGTGGCACTTTCTTCCAACAGAGGTTACTCAGATATGTGTCATTTCTTCTATCTTCCCAATCTGTAACAGAATTTAATCTGATCGTAGTAGGACTTTCTGATGTGCAAGGGCTTTCCTTGTTTATTGATCCCTTTCTTATCTCTAGCAATTTAGGAAAGTCTTTAGCAGAGGTCGCATATGTTTGCTGTTCATTTCGTGGATCAATTCCAAAAAGTACTTGTTTCCTTGCATCTTGATAGGAGATGTTGTTATAAGCAATCAGCCTTTGTATTTCTCTCTCTTGCTCCCATCTTACACATGACTTATCGGTAGATAAGTGGTTTCCTTTGCAATTAATACATTTAGGACTGGCATTGCAGATTTCATGTCCCGCTTGACCGCATCTATAACACACGGGAGAGGATTTACACTGTGTTTGTGTGTGTGAGAAACGGAAACATTTCTTCCATAAAATCACAGATCTTACTTTTGGCTTCACTTCAAATATTTGTCTCCACAACTTCACTTCTTTTGGTAACTGTTGAGATTGAAATGTTACACTAATCAGTTTAGTAGGTTCTTGCCTTACTTCCCCCTCTTCATTGAAAAAAGTTTTATTCATCCTTATTACATCTATTATTGGAACTTCAGCTCTAATGTCTTCGATTATCTCGTCTACTGGGATGTGTGTAGGTACACCATATATTAATCCTTCTCTTACTAAAAGACCTTTAGGAATTCTGGCTTCTAAATGGTATTTTTCCTTGATGAATTCATTCTTAGCAAATTTATTTGCATCATATGCTGTGCGAAATGTCAATTTTGCCTGCTTTAAACCACTTTGTTTAACGAATTCAACATCAACCTTCTCCTTACACAAATTATAACCTAATTTTACCGTATTCAAGCTCTGTGATCCAGGTAATGTACTGTCCACCAACACGATATATGGGCCTTGATGTCCCTCATAATATAAAGACATATCATATGCCTCATTTCTATATTTAGCAACACCAACCTTTGTACTTGCACTTACTTTCGGATTTTTTGGGTTTTTCTCCACTTCAGGTTCCGTGCATTCTTCATTAGATCGACCTCTTTTGAAAGAAGTCTTATCACTAACTTCCATTTCCGCTAACTGTTCAGGTACAATCACATTCATATCACTCTGGATTGCTTGCATTACATTTTCCTCATTAATCTTCACATCCTGAGCCATCTTGGGAAATCACAAGCGTTTTTATTTCGCTTTTCTCTTTCACATATCAAATGTAAAATGTATAGAGAGATTTAATCTTGTAACTCTAGAACTATTATTCTCAAATCAAACTTCAATTAATTAGATCTCAAACTAGAAAAACAAACACTTCAACACGCTATTCACACAGAATCCAAACGATACCACCATGAAAATCCCACTTACTCTAATAATATCACAGATAATATCTCTCACCTCACAACCCACAATCAAATGTTTTAAGGTTAGTCCATAACCATAACAGACTACCCAATTGAACAAAACAAATTACGTCATAATTGACAATTAACATATTAAATATATCAAACACTTAAAATGATACAATAAGTGGGTGCGTATCAGCATATATAGCTCATTATAATGCAATCAGAGCTTTAGAGAGTGTGTAATATAACAGAGAATCCCAAGTATCTAAAATTAGATTGATTGATTGATTTGGTTTAATGTACTTCGTTTTTCATCCGCTTTTGGTTAATGGCAAAGATGAAAACGAGTGATGATATGATGAAATTGATGAAGAGACACTGATAAAGAACACCCATTACAAGCAGGCATTCGAACTCAGGACTCCTGGCGCCGTAGCGTCAACCTAGCCAAATTGGAGTTTACTGTAAATGACTATTACCTACAAATCATTCACTAGTGTTTACATGAATTACGAAAATACGCAAAGCCTGTAATTTTATTACGATATTGTTCATAATTGAATAACAATGGGGAATAATTGCACTCTCTATATTGACCATATTTAACAAGCCTGATGTGATTATTTACTAGTTAGATCTATTCAAGATGACAGGCACCATATATGGAGTCTGATAAATAGGCTACAATGTCAAATTATGAACATTATTTGAATTCTACTGTTACCCAATTACCAAAAAAAATATTAAGTAGTTTATTTCAAAAATTTAGCATTTATTTAGCATAGTCTAATTCTCAAGCCTCCTTGAAAGTATAATAACATTGTATATTTTGTGATAATGTTTTTACATCTATAATGTTCGTACTTAATTGATTGATTGATTGAGTTTATTTTACTTCGTATTTTGTGCCTCTTGGCTAATTTGCGAAGATGGTGATGAATGATGAAATTGATGAATGGACATTCATAAACAACCAAGCCCGAGCGCGATTCGAACCCGTTTCGTACTTAAGTATCGTATTTTCATTGCATTTGATAAATAATAGTGAAAGTCTATGCGAAGATTGAATTCGTTAATATCTTATGCACAAATTCGCTCTTTTAGTTACGTAGGACCTTGCTATATTTTGAAAACTGTCCCGTAAAGTTTAATATAATACATTACCATGTTAATTTGATTTCGTACAAACCTAGAAAATTTCATTAGGAAAAATATTTTGTGATAATTAATAAATTTTGTATATCTATATGCGAAATGCTGCGTTGATATCATTTCATACTGAATATGAACATTGAACAATAAAACACTACTCTCACTTCACTGAGAGCATTATTCTTGTATGAATCTATATCGAGAGAATGGACTTGAGGAAACCCAGACTTTCCGCCTCCAGTTCAAGAGGGGAGGGGGGGGAAGCGACACCTCTTCCTGTCAACAAGCATTTCAGGGAGAGGCAGGGAATCGGAGACCCATTCGCTTGCTACGTGGCGGCAACCATTAGGCACCGCCGTGCTGGCTTTGATGAGGGCGCCACCTGTTTCGAAAACGACCAAAAACGAAAAATTTGGCAACGCAGAATACCACGAGAACTCCCCCTCCCAACGGCAACTGGACAAAGCCGATTGGTTCAGCTGTTCATATGACCCTCCCTGGCTTTCGACGGAAAAGACAAAAATAGATTTTCCAAGTCCTTTCTCTCGCCGAAGCCACTTTAATGTATTTCAATTCATTAGGGAAGAATATATTGTACTCATTTGTGTAGTGTCTTCGTACACTTAAAATATTCAATCTCGTGTAGCTAAACAACTCGGAATATTCAAAGTGTTTGTGAGAACTAGAAATATAAAAGTACACACCGTCATATTTGAATCACCTGACCTGATAATTTTTTGCTTCAAACTGATCTATGTGAAATGTCTACTTTTCCGGTCTGGTAACTCGAGATAGCCTATGTTGAATCCTGATAGAAATGAAAATTCTATTTTTTTAATTTTATTTTAGGAAGTAAAATTTCAAGTGTTGCCTTTGCGAATGATGTATTACCACCCTATCCGGTACTATTATAGTATGGGGGTGACATCTACAAATCATATATTTCGCACTTTTTTACATTGCTAACGTACTATTTTGGAATGCGGAACATTTCCTAAGGTGAAATAATGCATTTCTAACTAAGATAATGTCTATTTCTTACATGTACGAATACTTACTGTTACTTGTTATTTCGATTCTGAAACACATTATGGCGGGCGATAGCGTACTGGTTCAGGGCGCGTTGTGCGAGTGTTTTGTCGATTTATGCAGTGTTGCAACCTCGTTCAGCGAAAAATACCTACTTTCGTGCCCGGATTTGAAATTATGCTAATACCTCACAAACCATTGACGTTAGACCCACAACCCATTGACGTTAGCCCCACAAACCATTGACGTTAGCCCCAAAAACCATTCACGTTAGCCCCATAAACCATTTTCCGTAAGGTTAGGTTAAGTTAAGTTAGGTTAGGCAAGCATAGTTAAAAAAAAAATATTAAAAAATTAAAAATACTCGACACGTCATGTTCTAGTGAAAACATGGCGAGTTTGAAACACTGACTACGGGGAACATTGTACTCTCGTGCAGAAAGCAAATGGCGGCAGCAGAAACAGCGTGTCGGACAGAGATTTTCGCAGAAAACAACATGCATTCGCATTAAAATGGATCAAAACCACATTCACAGTAGATACAATAGGAGAGTTCTAAATAATCTTTTGAGGCTCGAATCATCATTTGAGGCTTGTCGTAGCCTTTTATGATGTATATTTTGAGGGCACAGAGTTGGCAACACTGTGGGCTCTTACTGTAGTTTTTTATGAGGGGGGGCCCATTGCCCCCTGTTTACATCTGGCAACACTGCCGTAGATTTTTTGACAGTGTTGTTAACCTACTGGGTTTTTCACTGTAAATTTTCATCAAAGGGCCTGAGGGGTCCATGTATTTTTTATGTCTGGCAACACTGTTGGGGGCCTAGTGTTGGCGACCTGTGGGCCCTTACTGTAGCTTTTTATGAGGGGGACCTATTGTCCCCTTTTTATATTTGGCAACTCTATTGGATGTTCCTTTTTTGAGGCTTGGGTTTTGCGAACCCATCCGAAAAAAATTCCACTATATGATCTTTCACTGGCTAAGCTAACCTACAAATAGAAATTGCCAACACCGACGAGGCTCGAATTATCATTTGAGGCTCGAATCATCATTTGAGGCTCGAAATCATCATTTGAGGCTCGAATCATTATTTGAGGCTCGAATCATCATTCGAGGCTCGTCGGTGTTGCCAACCCACTCTACAAAAATTTCACTATATGATATTTTACAGGCTAAGCTAACCTACAAATAGGAGTTGGCAGCACTGACTTATAAACCCACTGGGTTTTTTTGGCATGTTTTTTCATGATGTGTTGCTAGGCTATTGGGCATCTTGGCGTATACAATGTATATATTTTGAGGGGGGGGGGTTATGGCTTTTTATGCTGTACGAATACTGGGAGCTTGACAGTGACAACCAACAGAGTAGGTAAACCTACATCCAGGAACTGGCAACACTAGTTTCTGACAGTGAATTTGAAATAAAATATTAAACAAAATACATGAGTAAGCACTGTGGGTACAAATAGTACCAGTGTTGTGCCCCCAACTCCAACTGGGCAACTGGGGGAAATAATTGTACAACAATTTGTACCTAATTGTACAATACTTGTACCTAATTGTACAACATACATATACACAGACATAAAAGAGAGAGCCTTCCCGCAACTTACTTCATGTACAATTTATATGATTTTACAACTGTGAAAAGAAAGCATATGTGTTCTGTATGCACACATTTATTCTTATTTTTCGAAGTTGAATGAAAGCACATGTTTTTACGTTCTCGTAATACTAACCTTGCTCCACTGATTTTAAATTGCTTCCATCCGCTTTTTTTTTCTGTGTTATTTCCGTATGCACGCAATATTTGCTTTCAATAGTATAATGAAACACAGAAGGAATGTTAGTATAGCAGGCTCCGAGTTTACAATTTATTAAATTAAACAATAATTTATGTAAGAATATACTTGTACTTACCGAACACAAAATAATAAAAGCACATGTGAATGTTTGCGTGTGTTCATGTTATATGACGACTGAGTAAAAAAATAATGTTGACTCCCCGAAAGTTAAAGTTCCTAGTTCGACATCAGATGCATGCAAATTTTATGTTTTGCTCTCCAAAATCTTGATTTTATGTTTGTGCTATTTGTCATACAGCAGAGGAGGAGGAGGAGGGAGAGGGAGGGGAGGGGGTACTATCAGCGCCATCTATTAGCAAACAATAGAAATAAAAAGTAGGTCAAACTTTTTCAACACCCAAACATTTTGAATGTTTTCGCTTAGTAATACGATCTAGCTGAAGACGTTTAAAAGAGTACTCTTAGTCGACGAAGCTAATTGCTAGGACCCTTATATTACTAAAATATTCTTTAATTTGCATATTTCTCATACCGCCATATGTTGTTCTAGTTGACTTCTTCCAAAAAAATGCTAATTAGCGAGAGTTAATTAAGCAAGGCAAGTAAAAGAAGCAAAATAGAACAACATATGTGCCGGCGTGAGAATATGTAAAAAAATCGATTCAGAGGTGGATCGAATTAAAATTGGGGGATATTTTGCATTTTTTCCCTATAATGTACAAAACATTTACCGTACATAATCCTTTCTATTTACAACAGTATAAAATAAGAGGAATGTGTGACAATATCCATATTAATTAGGAAGGTATGTTGTATGCTAGGTTAGCTAATTGTGTCTTCTACAGCTTCACTGTATAGAGGGAAGATGGAAAAAGAGAGCTCTACAAAAACTGGTGCTCTTAACAATATTGTACGCCCGTGAAAATTATATATAAATAAGACTTAAGCGTATTATCTGCTTTCATATCAGATTTTGCCAACCTGTAAGCTGTAGTGTTTAGGTGACAAGCGACCTGCTCAAATATGATACTGTTGACAATATTGTACGCCCGTGAAAATTATATATAAATAAGACTTAAGCGTATTATCTGCTTTCATATCAGATTTTGCCAACCTGTAAGGTGTAGTGTTTAGGTGACAAGCGACCTGCTCAAATATGATACTGTTGACAATATTGTACGCCCGTGAAAATTATATATAAATAAGACTTAAGCGTATTATCTGCTTTTATATCAGATTTTGCCAACCTGTAAGCTGTAGTGTTTAGGTGACAAGCGACCTGCTCAAATATGATACTGTTGACAATATTGTACGCCCGTGAAAATTATATATAAATAAGACTTAAGCGTATTATCTGCTTTCATATAAGATTTTGCCAACCTGTAAGCTGTAGTGTTTAGGTGACAAGCGACCTGCTCAAAAATGATACTGTTGACAATATTGTACGCCCGTGAAAATTATATATAGATAAGACTTAAGCGTATTATCTGCTTTTATATCAGATTTTGCCAACCTATAAACTGTAGTGTGTAGCAACAAGTTATTACGTAATATAATGATGTCATATCAGTCGTGTTGTTTTCTGATTGGCTTAGTGTCTCGAGTAAAAAACAGAGATTTTGATTGGCTAATAATTTATACGTGGTGTTTTCTGATTGGTTTAAGTAAGCAAGATTTCTATTGGCTGTCTAAATCTATATAAGCCGGAGTACAGCGCTGATTTCTTACCTTTGCTGGATTGGCAGAGGAACCTACATGGCGGGGGATAGAACCTGAACGGGCTCCACCAAAGTATAGGAGACTAGAAGCATATAATTTGGCGGAAAAACCCAAGTAAGGTCATAGAGAATATTTCAAAAATAGATTTTTTTAAAAAAAAAATTAACAATTATATTTTGCATTGCACAGCATTGGGTATTAAATAACATACCCCCAAAAAATCTCTGCATTATGCGTTCTGTAAAAAATTGCCCTACGTGCCAAACTGCTGTGTCAAGTAAAAATTTTCAAAGGCACTGTCGTACTTGTGTGCCGGGAAAGCGAATATGTGCGACCAAACTGTGCTCTAAGTGTGGAAAAAATATTACTATTGCCAACTTCAAGCGACACCAGCTTACTTGCAAGAGCACTGGAACATCTCTACCGCAACCTTCCAAGCGAAAGGTAGAAGTAACCTCCCTCGATGCATCGCCACCTGCCAAACGCGTCAAGCTGGCAAAGAAAGCAGACCGGTTTGCGTTTGAGCATTTATTAGAAGACTTTGACATAACATCAGACAGCTTCTGCGATGTGCGTAGTTTTCTGGAGAGCGAGCGAGCTAAGATAATATCCATCCTCAACGATGCATTGGCTACACACTCCACTAAATTCTATGCTGTGCTATGCTGCAAGTATAAGAAACCGTCTGATGAAATATATAAATTCTTCCATGCCACAAAAGCAAAAACACTGCATCAGGCAGATGTCACTGACCTCGACAGCATCTACGACAAGTTTGTCGAGGAGCTTGTGGCAAAACACGAGGAGCATCAGGCTGAAGGCTCGGGCGGTTCGCTGTGTGGCGACCCCCACGAACTTTGTCTGACACTTAACAAGTTCCTGCCACTGGCAGGGTCTAGCTATATTGCCCTGCCACCCGAGGTTGAAGCAAGGAAAGCTGTTCTCAATATTCAGAACAAAGACACCAAATGCTTCCTCTGGTCGGTGCTGGCAGCATTCCACCCTATACCTTGGGAAAAAAGTCCACGCTATGTTGCACACTACAAGCAGTATGAGTCGGAACTGGAGGATGCAATGGCCGGGATTGCCTACCCTGTAGAAGTCTCGCATATTCGCAAGTTTGAGGTTCGTGCTCGTGACTTGTTGGGCCTGCAATTAGCCATCAATGTTTACGGTCTCACCGAGGCAAACATCGTCTACCCTATTCGGGTAAGTGATGTAGATGATGATAGTGCACAGCAAATTGACCTTCTTCTTATCAAGAATAACACCTGCCACCATTATACGCTTATTCGCTCTTTTTCCAGACTTGTTTCAAATCAGAAAAATAGACATAATGGTCACATCGTGGTGTGTCGCAGGTGCCTGTCCACATTCGACAACCGAAACCATTATAAATTCAAACACTCTCGAGGACCCAACATTGCTGCTGAGAAGCTAGCTCGCCACATGCTCTACTGTGGTACCAACAAGCCTGCACGAACTATCCTGCCCGAACCTGGTGCAGTAGAGTGTTTTCGCATGCACAGTGCTATGGTGAAGCATCCTGCCTATATTGTAGCAGACTTCGAGGCTTTTCTTCAACCTCTGTCTAACTGCCATCCCAACCCCGAAACATCCTCTACTATTCCTTTCCAAATCCACGAGGCCTCGAGTTACTCCTATGTTGTGGTGTGGCGAGACCAACATATTGCCTCCGAGCCCCATGTGTATCGCGGTCCCGACCCGGTCAAACACTTCCTGGAGAGAATGCAACAGGAAGGCATCAAGATAGGGAAGGTGCTGTTGGCCCCCAAGCCCATGCTGCCTCTGTCTCCGGAAGACAAGCATCAGCACGAAATGGCTCTAAATTGTCCTGTTTGCAACTCAGTCTTCAATGACGATAACAAAAAGGTCCACCACCATGACCATTATGGGACCGGAAGCTACATTGGCCCGTGGTGCAACAGGTGTAACTTGAGAGTCAGGGACCCGCGCTTCATACCGGTTTTTTTTCACAATGGCTCGGGATATGATTTCCATCACTTGGTCACACATCTAGGGTACGACAATGCAAGAATCAATATCCTGGCACAAAACGAGGAGCGTTATATTAGCGTCAGCAAGTGGGTGCCGATCCCCGACTCAAAAAGCAGGAGCATCGAGCTTCGGTTCCTCGACTCTCTGAGGTTCCTCCAGGCAAGCCTGGATGCTCTTGCTGGGAAGCTCAGAGACGACCAACTAGCCATTACCACATCAAGTTTCCCGAACTTAGATGTCGCACTCATCAGACGTAAAGGGGTCTACCCCTACGAATACGTCACCGACCCTTCCAAGTTCGAAGAAGAGTTGCTGCCTCCCCAGGATAAGTTCTACAGCCAGCTGAGAGGTTCAGGTATTACCGACGAGGAGTACAAGCATGCTCAGTCTATGTGGGTCAAGTTGGGTTGCCGAACTTTTGGTGATTACCACGATGCATACCTGAAGCTTGATGTGACGCTTCTTGCCGATGTGTTCCAGGCGTTTCGGGCGACTGCGATAAAAATTTACAACCTGGACCCTGTATATTTTTACAGCTTTCCTGGACTGGCATGGTCGGCCATGCTCCTGCTGACTAAAATTAAACTTTTACTTATCTCCGATATTGATATCATGCTTTTCATCGAGAGAGCTATCCGGGGCGGCATGGTCCAAGTGTCGCAACGCTTCGCACACGCCAACAATCACCACATGGCCACTGGTTACGACCCCTCCCAACCATCAAGCTACATCATGTACACTGATGTGAATAATCTTTACGGGCACTCCATGATGCAGCCACTCCCAACAGGACAGTTTAAGTGGGTTGATCCTTTATACCACGACATCGAAAAAGAGTGCGACGAGTTTGGGTTTTTTGCCGAGGTGGACCTTGACTTCCCCGAGAAGCTGCAGGATACATTCTGTGACCTTTCGCCTGCTCCGGAATTCAAGTGTCCACCTGGCTCGGATCAACCGAAGCTCGTCATGGACTTGGAGCCCAAAAAGCGTTATGTGCTACACTACCGGAACCTCCAGTGGTTAATGCAGCAAGGGGTCTCGGTCAAAGCAGTTTACCGCGTGCTCTTGTTCAGGCAGTCTCCATGGTTGAAGCCGTACATCGAACTGAACACCAAACATCGCACTACTGCCACTTCGGAACTTGATCGCGATTTTTTCAAATTAATGAACAATGCGGTATTTGGGAAGACCATGGAGAATGTGCGAAATCGCGTTGATGTGAGGTTGGTGACGAAGAAAACACAGTGTCGTCGACTTGTTGCAAGCCCGCTGTTCAGGTCTCGAACAATTTACAACAAACAGATGTCTCTGATTCACATGAACCGGGGCGAGGTGCTACTCAACAAGCCCATCTATGTGGGAGCTGCAGTTTTGGATCTGAGCAAGTTGTGCATGTTCGAGACATATTACGGCATACTACGTGCACACTACAACCACAATATCTCGCTCCTCTACACAGACACAGACAGCTTGGTGTACCATGTTCGCACGGCCGATGCGTATGGTGATATAGCCAAAGTTCCAGCTCTTGTCAAGCTCTTCGACACATCGGGCTATCCCCAGCTAAACCGGTATGGAATTCTGCCCCGGAACAAAAAATACCCGGCAAACTCAAGGACGAGAAAGACGGGGATGTGATTGTGGAGTTTGCTGGACTTCGTGACAAAGCCTATGCGATCCGGGCTGAGGGTTCTGTAACAAAAAAGGCAAAGGGTGTAAGCAGGCAAGTGGTTCGGGAGCACCTCAAGTTTGAGGATTACCTCGAGTGCCTCAGAACAAAATCGCCCATTCTACAAAAAGAGCATCGTATCCAAAGCGTCGATCATGTGCTTACAACTAATATTGTCAGGAAAGTTGCTCTGGATGCACACGACGACAAGAGGTGTATTCTTGAATGTGGGGTCCATACACTTCCGTGGGGCCACTATCGCCTCCAAACTAGTAAGGCCTGCCCAGAGTGTAACAAAAAGTAATAGGCAATGCGAAAAAAAAAACAATTTTAATTTACTTCCACTTCCTCGATTACATGCATGCATGGCACAGCAAAATTAAACTTCTGGAAACTGCTAATTGCAATTTGTACTTATATATATAAAATTCCACATTTCTTATTGTGTGCTATTTTTTTTTTATTTATTTAAAACTGTTCAGTCACTCTTTCATTCTTGACGTCATACACAAATGTTTTCTCTGCAATAAGAATGACACTGCACAGAGTATCTGCAGGGAAGGCGTCGTGGAATTCGCATACAATCTTGATGTTGGTACGATCGTTGACCACCACTTGCTTTCTTTTCGTGGTGTTGATGACGAACATCGGCCTGCGTGTTTTGAATTCGCTGGGCGCGTAGTACACGTCCACGCTTCCCTCGGTCACGCGTTTGTAAGCCGTGTAAGCTTCGTAAAGTTTGAGGTAATCGTCTTTGGTCATGTCGAGGTTGTAATTCTCGCGCGGGAACACTTCGTTCCTACCGTTCTTCAGATAAACGTTCTTGATCTTGCAGTCGTCGAACTTGCTGGAATCTTTTTCCTGATTCTTGTCCCTCCCGGTCTGAAAAAGCACTACGACGAAATCTGGCATGTCGAACTGTATGTTGTTGAACTGTGTCGTCACGTCGAATTCCATGTGACTTCCCGACGCCATCTTCTGCACGCACTGGTAACCGTGAAAGTGAATCGGCACCTGCGGACTTTTCAAGATCTCCGCTTTGTACTTGAGGGCGTAGTTCGCTTCGTATTCCACCACCGGCATTCTCAATTCCATGCTCCGGATGACGCATTTCGCTGCTTCGGGTAAAGTATTGGCTATCGGCGTGGTGCCGTCCGGACCCAAAGTAGCGTATCGCATTAGTGCGTCGTTGTCGTTGGCCGCTCTTCGAAACGTGATCCTCAGCCCTCCCTTCCACATGATCTCCTTGTAGTCCGAGAAGAAACCAGGCAGCAGACGCATGGGAAAGAGCACCGTGTGACTTCTCGTCGATATTTTGGTCCCGGCTTCGAATCCCCCGGCCTGGTAGTACGCTGCGTCCGTTTTGGATAATTTCAACGTTCCCACTGCCGTCGACGTGATGCCTGGATAATCTATTCTGTCGATGACGGTGTTGTGTTTTCTCACCTCCACCTGCGAGAACAGGTGAGGCACGAAGTTGTCCACGAGTATCAAGTTTGCTGCTGCAGGAAACGCGTCTCCGCTTTCCTTCTTCACCACGTCGAATTGAAGGTAGAGGTCCGCTCTGTGAGGATGAATGAACCCGTCGCCTACGTCCACGTCGTATTCGATCTCCCTGTTCGCTTCGTTCAGATTGGCGAACGTGCGACGGTTGGGAGGGAAAGATTGCAATTCGTAACTTTCGATTTGCTCCATTTTACATGTATGGTTATTTATTATACGTTGATCTCCACGATGGCCGTCGTAGTGGCACCTGCGAAATCCACCACGTCTCCTTTCTCGTTCGTCACCACCAACTCTATGTCGTCTATGCGGTTGCGACATACTGGAAAATAGATCGGCGAAGAGGGCGTGTAGATGATCGGTTCCATGAACTCGGAACTTGGTTTGAAAGTGGCTATGATTCCCGTCTGCTTGTGACTTCCTAATAATCCGTCCGAAGATTTCGTGATCATGCCTTCCGCCACGTTGCAGTGTACGTTCAGAGTCTCTATGGCCAAGAATTTAGGAATGTTGGTTGCTACGTGCTTGATGCCAGCTTCGAGTTTTGGGTGGTTGTTCTCGAAACCTAAAAGTTCTCCCATGGTGCCCAGGTCCACGGTCTCCGTCGCGGATAGGATTTCCACTCTGTGCGTGACCGAATTTTGAGAAAGGTATGTGCCTTTGGGTAATTGAGCTTGCAAAGTGGAAAGATTGTATTGTCCTGGCGTGACGACGATGTGTTCCCTTCCGACGCTAATTTTGTTGTTGTGCTGTGTGACGTTAGGTATGAGGTACATGCTGTAGAATGCACCCAGAGCCACGGATTTAGGATAGACGATGTCGTCGTGCAGCGTGAGTTTCAAGATTGAAGATTCGCTCGTGAGATGGAACACGCCCATCCTAGTGATGCTGTTTGAGGTTCCACAATGCTTTCTGGAAATCCTCGATCGTAGGGTTATTTATTTTAGAGAGAAACGCGAGCACGGAGAGGCAGAGATGACCGCAGTTCACGTCTCCGAAATTTTGAATGCGTTCGTCGTTGTAGTATATAGAGGTTTTGTTCGTTTTCAGATAATGAATTAAATTTGTAGGTGGAACACCTCCGAAAGAATCGAAAACGAATGCTTTATCATCATTTTTGTGGTAACATATCCAATGCGTGCCTGGATTTTCTTGACCGTCCAAGTTGACTACTCCGCATTCTCTTCTTTTAACGCTTGAAGGTAACGAGTCGGACATGAAAACTCCTCTGAAGTGTTTGATTCGTAACGGTTCGATCAGAGATTCAATGTCTCGGTTGGTGAGTGCTGTTGTTTCTTTTTTTAAACTTCTTCATCACGCCCTTCCCCCCTTTCTTCTCCATGGCCAGGTTGTGACGTTTCTGTTCTTCCAATTCCGCCTTGTTCTTCTTCGAGTCGATGACGGTTTTCGCGATGGCGGCACTTCCGCCAGCCAAACTTCCAACGGCCCCCAATGCTGCTAGGATGGCCGGGATGCTGAATATGAAACCTCCGATCTTTTGCTGTTTCCGCGAACGCTGCAAGCGTCTCAATTGAGGTGTGCTGAGAAGTAATTTCATTCCGTGTCCTTTGCTCAAGCAAGAACGTTTCTTCTCGCGTTGTTTCTTGGTGAGTAACCCATCGAGGGCACCTAGATTTTTAAGATTGGAGTATGGTATCTGGTACACGACACCCTTGGGCTTCATGTTGATGCTCTATGTGTTATTTTCACGGTATGTTATTTATATATATATTCTGAGATTTTTTCTTGTGTAGTTTTTTTACGGTATGTTATTTATATACCCCACCCCAATTTTTGTTTCGTGTTCATGGCGATGGTGGTACCCAGTGCGGCGACCCGTTCACCCAGCGATGCGTCTCTGCTCACGAACCTTTCGAAAGCTGCGTGCTCTAACTTTCTGTCAGCTTCGTGACGTGCATCCAGATCCGTCTGCGTGGTGTTGTAAGCGATGTCGTGATTTTTGCATGCGGCGTCCAACGGATTCACACCCTTGTCTCCTCTCTCCAATCTTTTCTCGAGTTTGGTACCCGGTCCGCAGTACTGGTAGCCAGGTAGATGCATCTCGAAAGGTAACTTGTTGATGATGTCGTTCACGAGTCCCTTTCCTTCGGCCACGTTCCAAAATTTCGGAGGCAGCGTGTTGATGATTTTGATCAGGTAACCTATGCCCTTGTCGTCGTTCACGATGAAGTTGGAAAGTTTCGTGCTGATCATGTCCACGATGCCAACCTTCTCGTTGTAGAAATTACGATTGCCTGCATTCTCTTCGCCGGCTATTACCAACAATCGGTCCACGAGTTTCCTAACGTCGTCCACCCAAACGAATTCTTTGGGTAACGTGTTGTAGCGTTTGACGCCGCTGCCTGTTTTGACCTGGTTCCAAATCGTTTTGATGAGATTCCTGTACTTCTCGCCGCTGCTCGATTTCACCCTATTCTGCGAGGCGTCGTTGTTCTGGTACAAGGCATCCGTCATGATCAGAATTTCCTTGTAACTTTGGTAATCTTCGTCGGTGTAATCTTTCGGCTGCTTTTTGGCGACGAGTTCCCACAGTCCCACCGTACCCGGATACCTGGTCCAACTATCCTTCTCGCCTAAATTAACTTTAATGTCGTTGCCTTCGAAGGTCACCTTCGATTTCCCAATCTTCCACACCACACCACCGCCTTCGTTGGTTTCCATGCTGGGATACAATCCGAACACTTCATCCTTGTCGAATTTCCCCGTGCTCAGGTAGTCTCGTGCCAAAGGTCCCAACTCGATTTTATCCGAAGACGTGCTGCCTATGGCTCGACGTCGTGCCGGTGCATCCTTCAGTTCGAACGGCGTCGAAGGAATGCTCGAAATGGGCGTGGGTACGGCGTAACTTTTAGCTGCGAGCGGTACGAGTTCGTTGATCAAATTTTTATTTTGTTCCGTGACACTTTTAATTTCTTTACCTAGACCGCTGATGGCATCGATCACAGGTTGATCCTGACGTTTCTTCTCTTCGTAGAATCCGCGATTCTCGGATTTCCAACCTTTGAAGCGTTTCGCGAGGTAATCGCGAAGCTTGAGATTTTCGTCTTCGATTTTTCGTTTCGTCATGACGTTATTTATACACGTCGTTTCTTACAACGTTGCAACGTTTAGAAAGTCGTTGATTTTGTTTCTGTATTTTCCGTCCTTGGGTTTCCTCGTCATGTCGATCGTCGCGAATCCGAAATCGTCACCGTTCCAGCAAGTAGAGCAGCAGCGTTCCGAAAATTGATTGTAGTTCATGTCTCCGCCTACGTAGTCATCGTACGCGTGCTTGAGGTTGGTGTGATCTTGACGAAACAAACATATGAAATTAGCGTTGTCGCGTACTAACTGTTTTGGAATTTTGGAAAACGTTTGAGCTAGGTAGAAGCAATCCATTCCTTTGTGACGACCTTGCGTGAAAAAGTTGCGAATTTCATTTTGATTTTCCAGGATGGCGTCGTCGAACACAACGACTGAATTTTCACGACAATCGTCGAGTGGTTTTATTTCCGAGGCGAACGTTGCAATGTCCAGACCATCGTACAGTTTCATCAGTTGCTGGTATTTGGATTGCTCCAAACTTTTCGAGAACACGTACAGGTGCCTGTTCTTCCAATCTAACCAATTCGGTGCGAGGAGAAAATTGTCCACGAGCAGTGTCGTTTTCCCACACCCCGAAGGACCTACGATCAGACAGCGGATGCTGTCGGGAAGCAACTCACCGTTCTTTTTTTTTCTCGTTTGACTTTCCGGATCCGGTAGACGCTTCACCACGTTCCACGTACTCACAAGATCACTTCGTTCGCGTCGATCCAACTCTTTTCCGGAAGTCCCAGCCATTTGACAAACAGTTTGTCACCTTTCCTACGCAATACTTTCTCGATGAGGTACGTGTCGGGGTGTTTCGTTTTAGAGAGTTCCTCTTTTTAAAATCTTCCTTTCAAAATCTCGCCGCTACTATCTTTTATTATATACGTGTGTCGGTTTCCAGGTAAAACTCGAACCACCGTAAAGAGTTCCGTGCTCCAATTTTTTGTGAATCCCTTCTCGAAGGTGCGTTTGAATTTGCTGATCCTCACCTGGTCTCCAATTTTGTATTTAGCTTTTTTTGTCGTGGGTGTGTACTTTGGACAGTAAACTGTAGAAATTAAACGCTGCTCGTCGGACTTGGTAACGTCGGCTGGCTTCATGCCTATCGTTCTGTGTACCGTATCATTATAGGTGTCGACGAGTTCCGGCAGGATGTTGACCCATTTGTAATTTCCCCGAAGCGTGAATCGTTTCCACATGTGTGTTTTCAAGGTTCGATTAAATCTTTCCACGATGCTGGCTTTGATGTGACTGAAGGTCGAATAATGTTGAATCTTGTGTTTTTGAATAAACTTTTGGAATACGGCGTTGTAAAATTCTTTACCGTTGTCCGTTTGCAGAAACCGTGGTTGTCTGCCGCCGCTTTCGCGAAAAATTAATTTGAATGCTTCCGTGACGCATGTTCCCGTTTTCGCCTTCAAAGGTAGAGCCCATGCGAATTTCGAAAATGTGTCTATGACGGTGAGGAGGTACTTGTTGCCCTTGTTCAATTTATGTACGTTTTTCAAATTGCCACTACTCATCTCCACGAGGTCACTTTGCCAGAGGTCGTCGATGCCCTTGGTTACCACAGCCAAACGTTCGTAGTTACGGCGTGCAGGTTTATGCAATTCTTCGACGATGGCTTGCCTAGACATTTTTTTAGAGATTACGTTTCAAGAGAAGCACAAGCGTGATGGGATTCAAAGAGGGTGGCACTTCGCTCGTGTTTTGAATGATCAGCTTATCGCCGGCACTCACGTCGAAAACGGTAAGATCTTCGTCTTCGTGTATTTCATATATGTTGCGCGTTTCGTTCCAACGTGCCAGACGAATGTTTCCTGCTTTCTGGACACCACGATTCGATATCAAAGTCATGGTAGGAACGCTAGCTTTTCTACCGTGAGACCAGTACGAAAATTCGTTTATCTGAATCGTGCCATCGAGGAGAAACTTGTAGTACGGATGATAAGGATATAACATGTACAGTTTGTTACCTTCGACGAACGTGGAGATTCTCTGTTGATTGGGAACGCTGTTGATTTCGATGGCTTGCAAGGTGAACAATTTGGCGAATTTAGTGTCGACGCCGAGCAGATTACTGTGAACGTGTCCGAGTTTATTTTCGATGGGCAGCAAATGCTCGATTATGGTATCCGTTACGGCAGAAAACGACGGTTTGATTTTCACTTCCACGTTCAACTGCTTGTAGTTTTCGTTGAGTTCTTGCAACTTGGCACCGAAAGAGGCCAGCGTCGATTCCTGCGTGGATTCCAGCACTCCAACTTGATCTCTGATGTTGACGACAATGTTCTGAAGGTTCTCGACTTGATTCAATTTCGAGCTCTTCTCGGTAAGATCGTTCACGATCCTTCGCATCTCTGTAAACTGCGTGTGAAGGTCGGCGACGCTCTGCGAAGTGGGCAGCGTCGACACCAGCGAACTAATTTCGTCTCGAATCTGTTCCACGTTCGCCGTTTCCGTTTCTAGTCGTTTCAGCATTCGAGATATGTTTCTTTTCAAAGCGTGCAATTCTTTGGAGGTGGGGAGATTGGCCACCCTACTCTCGAGATCGCTCAATGAACTTTTGATGTCGTTCGAATCGGATAGTGCCGTCACCGCCGTTTTCAATTTTTCCAAATCTTCGCTCGAAGGCACGCTCGTCCGTAACGATTCCAAGTCACCCTGTATGTTGTCGAGTACGTGATGAAAATGAGCGAGATTCGTTTCGACGTTCAAATTTTCTAAATATTCGATCTTTTGCTGAACCGTGCTTAACGTGTCTTGAATGCTCGTCAACGCTCTTGCTTCAGCGTGAATATTTTTAATTTCTTCGTTGATCAATTCCAAGGACGCCTGAAGCGTAGCGATGGTGGTTTGAATGTGTTCGAAATCTCGATACGCCTCCAATTGAATTTTTATGTTCGCGACGCTTTTACCGATGACCTGCAGTTCGTCCGACGATGGTAGGTTCGTCATTGTATCTTCCGAAGTCTGCAACTTGGATTTAATTTCTTCCAACGTGCTGGTGAATTCTTCTTGTAATTTGGAAACGACGACATGTAAGCGTTCTGCTTCTATATCGTTCACGACGGTTTGAAGTTCAGAGAAATTCTTTTCTATTGCGGAAGTTCGTTCTTCGATTTCGAGTTTCAATTTTTCCAAATCTTCATTTTTCGATTGAAATTGCTGTAATTTGGCCAAATCATTTTGAAGCGAATCCACGCTCAACTGTATATTTTGAACGTTGTCGTAAGAAGGTACGTCGACATAATTTTTTATCAGCGTCTTCAGTTCGGAATCGATTTTCAGAATGGGGTCGAGACATTGCGTTTGGAGCGTAGCGATTTCCGACTCTAAACTTTTGTTTAAGGTTTCCTGCAAAGCGATCAAATCGGTCCTCATCTTCTTAACTCGAATGTCCAACATGACAATCTCTTCTGCGTGGTCTACACGCTTGGTGTTGCCGAAAATGTCGTTAGGCATTTTTGGTTAACGGTTATTTATAATAGGATAGACGATTCGTAATTCTACAAAGAGAGGAATGAGTTTGTCGTAATCTCCGAGGAGTTCCATGTAAAGATAATCTCCTGCAGAAACATCGTACGTAATGTTAGAAAGCATCTTGTCGTGCTTGATTCGAAAAATGTTCTTGCCGGTAGAAATTTTGATTTCGCCTGCGTTTTCCGGATTCACGGTGATTTGAAGTTTCCCGTCGATCGGAATTTCGTAGAAATGTAAATTGTTATTAAAAACATAAAACATCTTGCCCACATCGTCATTCAGTTTCGTCCAAATGCTGTTGAGATGAACAATCAGTAAACCATTGAGTTTAGATAACACGGAAGGTAAGAGGTTATTGAAATTTGGCGGTGCAGTCTCCATGTTGATCTGTTTGCGGAAGCCAAAAAGATTCATTGTCCTTGTTAGTTATTTAAGAATACGGTCAAAGTTTTTTTTTTTGTAATGACACGCAAAGTTTTTTTTTTGTTTGCTTTCGTCACAATACAGGTACGCGTGTGTGTGTGTGTGTGTGTGCGACACATCGTTCCCGAAAGAGGTTTACAAAGGTCACGATATATAAACATTTGACCAGGACTTGGAAAATTACAATAAGGTGCATTCATCCTTCAAGGATGAGAGAGTGTATTCGTCACAATACACGCGCGTGTGCGTGTGTGTGTGTGGCACATCGT
The DNA here is from genome assembly GCF_977018435.1 of Lepisma saccharinum. Classification (NCBI taxonomy): domain Eukaryota; kingdom Metazoa; phylum Arthropoda; class Insecta; order Zygentoma; family Lepismatidae; genus Lepisma; species Lepisma saccharinum. Next base: position 43,087,656 of record NC_139254.1, read on the forward strand.
TCCCGAAAGAGGTTTACAAAGGTCACGATATATAAACATTTGACCAGGACTTGGAAAATTACAATAAGGTGCATTCATCCTTCAAAGGATGAGAGAGTGCATTATTTACTCATCACGCTGTGTCAGCGCAACGAATAAATGCGCGGAACGTGGAGAGAAAGTGAGGTTTTGAGGTTTTGATGAAATTTTCGTAGGTTTTGCAACACTGTGGCTCACTTCAGTGAATTGAAGTGAGTTTTTTTGATGTTTTGGTGCTGTTTTCTTCGCTGCGAAACATCATCACCGCAATAAATGAGTCGCGGAACGTGGAGAGAAAATGACTTTTTGAGGTTTTTTTTTTTTGATCCTCACTTAATAACGTTCAACCGGCCCACCTGCACTACTAAAGCCCTTTTTCTTTACCCCCTACGTATGTTTGCTTCGTACAAAAAAAAATTAGGTTAAATTAACCTCTCTCCGAGAACTAACCCCGAGCGTCCATTTTCAGCGAGCATCATTTCAGCGAGCATCATTTCAGCGAGTTTAGTGTTTTGTAGAGCGAGTTGGTAATACTGTTAGTGAGGTTAACATACATTATCAAAAACACATCGTGAAAAGCTACGTTTTGTTCGGGCACACATACACTCACACACACACAAAAAGCTAAAAAAATTAAACACCGTGAAAGGCTACAACGAGTTGGAAACACTGCTAGTAGGAAACACTGCTAGTAAAATTAACATACACCGTAAAAAGCTTCAAAATATCATATAGTGGAATTTTTGTAGAGTGGGTTGGCAACACCGACGAGGCTCGAATCATCATTTGAGGTTTGAAATCATCATTTGATGCTCGTCAGTGCTGCCAACTCCTATTTGTAGGTTAGCTTAGCCAGTGAAAAATCATATAGTGGAATTTTCTTCGGATGGGTTGGCAAAACCCAAGCCTCAAAGAAGGAACATCCAATAGAGTTGCCAAATATAAAAAGAGGACAATAGGTCCCCCTCATAAAAAGCTACAGTAAGAGCCCACAGGTCGCCAACACTAGGCCCCCAACAGTGTTGCCAAACATAAAAAATACATGGACCCCTCAGGCCCTTTGATGAAAATTTACAGTGAAAAACCCAGTAGGTTAACAACACTGTTAAAAAATCTACGGCAGTGTTGCCAGATGTAAACAGGGGGCAATGGGCCCCCCTCATAAAAAGCTACAGTAAGAGCCCACAGTGTTGCCAACTCTGTGCCCTCAAAATATACATCATAAAAGGCTACGACGAGCCTCAAGTGATGATTCGAGCCTCAAAAGATTATTTAGAACTCTCCAATTGTCTCTACTATTCACGAACTTCCACAACGCTACAGAAAATGATTTCCGTAAGTACTTTCTCCTGTAAATTTGAAGAAATCCGTCACCCCTATACTATAATGTTACCCCCTGTCCTTGTTCAAGAATATTCTGCTGCAGTGATGTAGTCTACGTGCGAAAGATGTTAAATATAAAAGAGTATGTAGACCAATTGAAAGAAGTAACAGAACAAACAAGTTTTTTCATGCCTTGTCCTTACAAATATTTCTCGCCTCCAAACGTATTGATATAAGTTGATGACAAGGAATATGATTAAAGTATATTCAATTTTAAATATATAAGTAGAAGGCCTTGCAAGTAAAAATGTTGATTTGTAAACATGCAAAGAATAGCCTGTTTATAATATTAAATACAAATTAACAGGGCTCGAAGTTGATCGGTTCGCCGGAACCTTCCATTCCGTCTCGTCAGAAAACCACAGACCGTTCCGGTTCGTTTAATTTTTTTAGATATTTCGTTACAGTTTCCTTTTCAGTGTGAATAAAATGGTTAATATTATTTAGTAATGGATATTATAGCATTCATATAAGCTTTCTCTCTACGTGAACGCGTTGTTGCAGCGAGGATCCTTAGCAGAATATACCGTCTATGTCACCTTTATCTTCTTACATATATTTATTTGTTGTTCTGACATTAACCCAACAGTAAAATTACAAGTCTGTGAAACAATGACTACAATCTCAAATCATGCGCAAAATAACAATGGGGAAATATCTTTATCTTCCGGAGACATCTGTCTTGTCAATGTTGTTTCAACATGAAATTATGAAACAAATCCGTTAATCCTGTTACTCAGAGCCCTTTCTTAAGTTAAAATGCTAAATTTCAGCTTAAAATTCGTGTTGTCGCAGTTTTGATACGCAAAATTTTTGCTATATCATATAAATACAATCAAGAATAATGCTAAATTATTTTTCAAAACTGCTAAAGAGATGGGTTTGGAAGTTAACAAAGAGAAAACTAAATATATGCTTACAGGCCGAAACCAAGTCTTAGGTAATAATCAAAATCTATTTATTGATAACAACTCGTTTGAACCAGTTTCCAAATTCAAATATTTTAGGAGTAATATTAACAAATGAAAATTATATTAAAGAAGAAATAAAAAGTAGGCATAATTCAGGAAATGCATGTTACTTCTCTCTTCATAAACTTTTGTCTTCTCGTTTAATATCTCAGAAGCTAAAAGTTAAAATATACAAAACAGTAATTTTGCCTGTAGTATTATATGGGTGTGAAACTTTGTCCCTTACATTGAAAGAGGAACATTAATTGAGAGTATTTGAAAATAAGATCCTTAGGAAAATCTTTGGACCTAAAAGGGATGAGGAGACAGGTGAGTGGAGAAGGTTACATAATTTAGAACTACATAATTTGTATTCATGTCCAGATATTATTAGAATAATTAAATCAAGAAGACTTAGGTGGGCAGGCCATGTGGCACGAATAGGAGAGGAAAGAGGAGTTTACAGGATTCTTGTTGGGAAACCTGATGGTAAGAGACCTGTAGGAAGGCCAAGACGAAGATGGAGGGACAACGTTGAGATGGACCTAAGGGAAATCGGTAGGGATGGAAAAGAGTATATAGATCTTGCTGAAGATAGGGACAGATGGAAGGCCTGTGTTGCTGCAGCCATGAACCTTCTGCTTTAAGAAGGCTAGAGAGTTAGTTAGTTAGTTATTTAAGATTTTTGCTAATTGTGAGAGCATTATATGTAAACTCAAAAGGCGGAGTCGTTAGCACAGCGAGAGGTCAGAGGTCCCAGGTTCGAACATGGGTGTTCCTTGTAAGTGTTCCTTCATCATTTCAACACTCATCCTCGTCTTCGCAATTAGCCCAAAATGGCAGAAAAGCGAAGTAAAATCAGTCAATCATAGACATCACTACGAAATGTCTAACAAAATTGCCTTACTGCTATCCTAACAGTTTACGACCGTACGACCAAGGTTATGCAGTAACTTTCATGACCGAGGTGGCCGTGGAGCGGCGGCTAGCGCGCCGGGAAGTAAGAGCGCATCTGCTGGCATATAGAACCATAACTCTACGCTGACCTTGGCACTGGACGCGTAACTGCTTCAGTATTTAGACAGCTGGTGTCCAGTTTGCACGTGTTTGTAAAGTTAAGGTGTTGGTGTTAGCAAGTGCTTTAGATTGCATTGTTTTAGTTTAGGTATTACTGGTGCTTTTCTGCAGTCTAAAAGTAAGGAGAAACTAGACGACGTTGGCGCATGATTGGAACATACTCCTCAAGAATCCCTCCGGGGTCTTACACAAGAAATATGCATTTTCATGGCGTAACCTTGATAAGCAGCCAAGCTTTAAAACCTGAACCTTTACATTAGAATTGGAAGAAAATATCAGGAGAGAAATTTGAAGAGGGACTGATACGTGTTAGTAAAAAATTCCTATAAGTATGACATTAATGTGTAGATGCAGGAGGAGATAATTTCCAACACCTCTAGTAACAAGGTACGTGCTCATGTGAATTGTAACTGGCAATGTAATTGCACAAGATTATTTCATTACATAGGTAGCTGTTCCAGTTACGCGGATGTTGCATCCAGTTTCTCACCTCGGCCGTGAAAGTAACTGTATAGCCTACTGACAAGGATGGAGTAGATTAGGTTGCATGCATAGGCTAATTATAGGTGCTCTTCCAGCTGATCCAATTACACAAGTGAACTTCGATCTTTTCTCAACGTTCTCTGGACGGTAGTGTACAAGAATTCAAAATTCTTGCGGACAAGAAACATCATAAACTACTATACCTCAGAGCTGGATAACTTAGAAGAGATTTCTGTTGATACTTCGTTACAACCTATGTGGAATCCCGTGCAAGAATGATGATACCTCTCGCAGTAGACCTTCAAAAGATATAGCTGGGGGAACATTGCATAATTCCAGTCATATGCTTGATAAGAAACTTCGGTTGATAAATTCCAGTCTCACATGATGCTGCAACCTTTAGCTTCTTACGATATCGTAAACTACAACCTCACGATAACCGTTCCACGTGAATGGGTTACTGAGGCAGAGGAAAATCAGTGTCAAGAACCAATGGCTTTGCGTAGGTCAGAGTATGAAGCAGCTCCGTTGGCCAGAGGTCAATAGCATTCTAGGTTCTAGCTGAGTTCTTTCGTTCCTTATCTACTAGGAATTTCAGCTGCATAATCTACCATTATGGATAGCATAGAATAAATATATTCTGTTTCTAAACATCAGACACTTACAAAACACTAATATTGTATGTGTTGTCCGTGGATGACGTAATTTTTTTGTTTGTATAGTGTTACGAAGAATAACGTCTCACGGATTTCTCTTGTATGTACAGTGGTGGAAAAAAGTTCTTCCCCATAAGACTTTAATGGCAGTAAATAATGCCGGAAGGGTAGGCAACACACATTGCACCTTTAGGTGATCGGGTGATTAAGTCTGTCTCAAGAGCAACTCGTCTTTCATGCAAGAGCCAACAGGCACGGGAAATGTAGGAAAGTCACGTGACTTTCTCAGGTGGAATGTTGTTCGTCAGAAAATCGCCTTTTCTCAAGCCAGGTCGCAGAACCGACAAGAGCTACACGTTATATCTCCGAATATGATTCGCCTAAAACGTTGAACGAAACGCTAAAATAATTCTTGCCTTAATTACATAGGCTACTATACTATATGTGCCGCAGTAGCTCAGTCGTTGGGGCTTTTTATTATCATGCAAGATATCTGGGTTCGATCACCGACAGGGGAGAATCTGGATTTTGTCCACCTGTTCAAGCTGCTCCGGTGCTCACCCAGTCGTATACAGTGGGTACCTGGAGGAAACTCTGGAGAAGAAAGGGGGTAGGGCGGCTAGGGGCGTGGTGCTGATCACATCATACCCACCTTTGGCCTGATGAAGAAAGCTTGGGACCCTAGCTCCACACCCCTTACACCCGTACACGCCTTCATAGCTTGGTGCAAAGCACAAGGTAGCCCTTTGCTTTTTAATTTACTATACATCCCTACTTTGTTGGAATAGAACTTCCCAATCTCTACGGGTGCTTTCTTCCAAGTTCCGTTGAGATGTGAATAGGCTCCAATTTTTATTGTCACAATTCATACATGTTATATTTCCTTATATGAACAACGGCCGATATCCTGTGTGTGCGTGTGTGTGTGTGGGGGGGTATAATCCAAACATGTGAGGTGATCCTTTTCTCACTACTCCATTCGCAGAAATAAATCTCAATTCCACACACTGAAACTGTAGAACTTCTACATCTTAGCATGCAAATATCTAGTAGCAAAGTAATGCGTGGAAACAGAAAAATTAACGATTTGTAACGGCACTCTGGAAATTTCGGAGTTCTTTTTCCCAATTTGAACTGACATTCATAATATTAATCAACAATCCCAATATTGACTAAAGAATAGCTTAGTCGTTCTGCTACTTTCAATTCTTCATTACCGTTGTCACCGTAAAACTCTCTCTCTCTCTCTTTCTCTCTCTCTCTCTCTCTCTCTCTCTCTCTCTCTCTCTCGATTAGCCTTACTGTGAATAAAGTGGATTTAAAATACGAAAATAAAAATAAAAATCACCGTAACACTCTACAAAGCCAGACGATCCAGGTTCGAAACCTGTTGAGGCTTGCATGTAGCATTGCATTCGTATCATTACCCATCATCTACATCGTCGCAATTATCGCAAGAGGTAAAAATGCGACACAAAATAAGCCAAACAGATGCTTGGAATTAATCTGAATATTGGTTACGTTGCATAAGTGGTAGAATTGTCTTCAAAATCACTTCCTGTGATGTAATAGGGTTTTTATTAGAGACCATTTGTATAATACATATCGGTGTTGCGAACAATAAGTAGTTTCACGTTCACCACACTCTTCGGTTGTTTAGAAATCGTAAGGAGGAAGGATCTCTAAATTTCCGCTTTCACATGTCAATGAAACTAACCTAAGTTCAGTGTAGGTCACAAAAGAGATTTACATATTGTTATGATATCTTTTAAACGTCACGAAATCTAATTCCAATAGAATACGATACTACTCCTTACGTTCCTGTAAATGTTCACCATTAGTCTGGCGAAAAAAAAGTAACGAAGATTTCCGTGTTTCCTTGAGGAAAGATAAGGCGCCTGCTTGTAGCAAGCAAGCACCAACTGCTTCGAGCAGTGACCTTCACTGCCAGAGTGACTCGCGGCAGGCCTGCGCTCGTTCCAGTGTGCGTATAAAACAGGTATTTTATTTGTTCGTTCCAATCCACAGTTATATCAAGCTAACATTCTAATATTTTCGTAAAATATGTAGTAAACAAGTTGTATATATTATGGTCTTCCAGAGTGTTGTTGCCTGCTATTAACACGCTGGAAAAGGGGGTGTTGTAAACATTTCTGAACCCAAAGGTCGAGCACGAAGGAAAAGTCTTGTAAGCATTGGAGGTAATAACAAGGTAATAGAAGTTGAAGGAAATGCTGGAATAAATTATATCAGAAATTGAGTAAAAACAGTTTTCATCACACATAGGGCTATCAGATCACTCTTCAGCGGAAAGTAGGACAAATTGTCTCAAAATGTTGGACACGAACGCATTTGCAGTAAATATAATAAGTTACTAGGACATCTTACATATAACGAGAATATGACACATCTTCAGCTCAAAAATTAATGTTGAAGTGAACGGTTGAGTTCAAAATTCCTCAACTGCTAATTAATAGCACGGCCGTATGTGATTTCAACTTGTGTATGCAAGACAGAGCGTTTTCCGTCGAGACGGGGCCAGGAAAGGAAAACAATCCATGAATTCGGGAAGGAAAAAGTTCACAATTTCGTAAACAAAGTCTGGAAGTTCTTGTTTATTGAAATGTAAAAAACTACTATACACTGGGAAAAAACAGAATTGTGAGCCTTCTTTCTCCAATAAGGGCTGTTTATGTAATTTCTGGAATGAAACTTGTTACTTCGAACAAATTACCGACACTTATAGTATCGATAACACTTCACAAAGTAAGCATTTTTTTACATACAGTACATCCGGACTTTTCCGGATCTAGAAAATCGGGAAGTAATTTCTGAGCTGGTATTGTAATTGTTTTATCGAACATCCAGTAGCAACCATGCACACTCTTTGATGTAAGCATACTTCTCCAAGGAAGCATGTTATCTCAGACTCCCCTAAGATTTTCTGTTTCTCCATCTTATTTGAAGTTACGTGATGCCTAAATACGTATAAGACATTTGTGATTTCTTTCAAATTCCTTCCGGAGGCCAGACACAACTCTAAAATCTAAGACACGTCTGGAAATAAAAATGCTTCTTATATGTATCACAGACAGTGAAGTGGTTCGACGTGTTTTCACGAAGCTCCCGTATTCAGCGAAGCGTGAAGAGTGAAGATAGAAAATTCCTTGGAACAATGGCGGGGTGGGATCGGGGCATGGGACTTCATCAGGAAGTCGACAATGACAAGAATGGCGGTCAAAGGCAGTCTAAACATTAGTAACCTGTTTTTTTCCTAGGACTTGTGACCACCATCGTACTAATTATCTCAGGAATAGAACCAAATCCGGGACCATATACAACAGAGGATGTTATTCAGAAGTTAATCTCCATGGAAGAAAAACTCGATAGCATGTCTCAATCAACCGCAAGTGTACAGGGCGATATAAGGTCCTTATCTGCAGAATTACGAGAACTGAAGGCTGAGAACTCTTTCTTGAAAGAAAAATTAGTGGTTTGTGAATCGAAGCTGGACGATCTTGAAAACCGCTCCAGAAGAAACAATTTCATATTTCACGGCTTCAGGGAAATGCAAGTGGAAAACGTGGGCGATGTCGGAGGAGCTGGTGAGGGATGCTCCATGGGACATTCTCGAAATAAATACGAGTGACTTCGATGTAGAGAGAGCGCACCGATTGGGATCAGAATCCACGAGACCCATTATAGTGAAATTTTTGAACTTCAAGGTGAAAGAAATTATCCTTGCGCGAGCAAGTTTCTTCAAGGGAACAGGCATCAGTGTACAGGAAGATTTCTCAAAGCGTGTGCGGGATACCCGAAGGGAATTGGTAAGATACATGCCACGAGCACGAGAGCAAAACCTATTTGCAAAACTAAACTACGATAAGCTGGTGATAGAAGGTACAGTCCATACGTTAAGTGATTTAGCCGCAAATGGACTGCCATGTCTAAAGGACAACGTGTTGCAAGAAAATGTGTCTATTTCTGATACAGTCAGTATTTTTTTCCGACGTCAGGCGTGACATTCCCCTCGGTGCTATGCAAGAAACGGTCGATTCTACTTCTATATTGTCCCCGCCGCTGGAAGTGCCGGAGGAATCCACCAGCACAGAGGCGCAGTGTGTCACGAGCCATCACCCCCCTCCCCCTTCCTACGAGAATCAACAGGGAAATAGAAAGTCCTACAGCGATGTGATAAGGAAACAGGACACATGTTCAACGTTGCGGAACAGAGACCAGGTATCTCCAGCAGGAATCCGGGACAGAGCGACGCGAAATCCTCCCCCTCCCTCCTTCAGAAACAACCAACTACCCCCTAGGCCCAGTACACGGAGACCCTCATCTTACCAACTCAGGGGTCAGCAACCCTGCTGACAAAGGACGGACAGATTCAACAAGCAAAACATCAGCAAAGTAAGTACAAACAGTTCCAAATGCACTGCAACCGGTTATGATTTCTCGGTATTTCAAATTTGCTACCAGAACGTTCGCGGACTTAGATCTAAAACAAACGAATTTTACAAGAGCTTCCTTTCAAACAACTATAGTACAGTATTGATAACAAAAAGCTGGTTAACCGAATCGCACATGGACAGTGAACTTTTTGTTGATCGTTATGTGGTTTATAGATCCGATCAAAACGCAAAAATAACAGGAAAAGAAATAGGGGGAGGGGTACGCGTAGCTTTAGCAATAAAATGTAAATTTAAGAGTGTGTTAGTCGAATCTCCGCGTCTAGATCCAAACATAGACTGCATCCTCGTTAAGGTGTTAATTCAAGGCATTGGTATGTTGTATATTTGTGTAGTGTACATAGCACCAGGTAGCAACTGCAATTCTTACTGCGAATTCATTAGGTTCATAGAAATGAACTGTCAACCTGGTAAAGTTAAACTCCTCTTGGCCGGTGACTTTAATCTCCCTGACATAACTGACTCCAATTATGACTTTACGACTTCGACTGGACTTTATTTAGAATTGCTCAATTTCATAAACTTCTCTGACTTAATAAGCTTAAATGACGTAAAGAATAATAACGGAAAGACACTCGATTTGATTTTGACAAATGTACAGGGAATAACAGTGGCACGAACCACACAGCCACTAGTTCCTGAAGACACACACCATCCCTCGCTGATAGTAGATATTAATCATATCAAAGAAACCCGCGATAAAACTTGTCGTAAACTACAGTACAACTTCAGTACGGCCGACTTCCCATCCATCTATTACAAGCTGCTTAACACGAACTGGGATGTATTGAAAACAAAGAATGACGTTGCTCAAGCTACAGACGTGTTTTATGAAATTATATATAAAATATTCGATGAACGTGTCCCCTTAAACAAAAGCCGCAAAAGACAGTACCCGTGTTGGTTTACGAGCAGCATTATTAAAAGCATAAGTAAGAAACATTACCACCACAAGAAGTGAAAAATACAGGCGGGAGACTTTCGATACCACTACAATAAATTTAGCGAATTTCGAACAATAGTTAGGAAGGAAATTATTGATTCATACAACAGTTATGTTGCCAATTCGGAAATAAATATTGCAAAAGATAGCACCCAGTTTTGGTCGTTTGTTACAAATAAACGCAGGAAAAGTAACAAAGATCCTGTACTGTTCAAAGATAAAGTGTTGTCAGACCGACGTTCAGTAGTCGAAGCTTTTGCACAGCAATTTCAGTCGGTGTATAAAAAAGATCCCCCTAGATATGACATGAAAGTATTGCCTAACCATAAACAATATGAAAATTTGGATAATCTTAATATTACAGAGATAGGAATTGAAGACGTAGAAAAAGCAATTAAAAACTTAAAACCTAAGAATTCAGCCTCACCGGACAAGATACCGCACTATGTAGTTAAATGTTGCAGTGATGTGTTGAAATACCCATTATATCTAATTTTCAATTTAATTCTTGCAAAGCACAAATTCCCTGAAAAATGGAAAACCACGGCAATTTGTCCACTTCCCAAAACCAATAACACTAATGACGTACAAGACTACCGACCAATAAGTATTATATTATCAACCCCAGCAAAAATATTCGAAAAAATCATGCACTATTACATATTTACCCATTTAAAATATGTAATATCATCGTTACGTGGCTTTGTACCACGTAGATCGGTGTTGACCAATCTCTCCGATATTACCAATTTTATAAGTTCAACCTTGGACGAAGGAGGTCAAGTTGACGCAATATGTACAGACTTCTACAAAGCGTTCGACTTGGTTAACCACGATATCTTATTAAGTAAATTAGCATGCTTCAATATTTCGGAACCACTTCGTCAATTGTTCGCTTCCTATTTGCAGAACCGTAAGCAGTACGTGACGTATAAGGGCCACACATCTTTAGAGATAAGAGTCACATCTGGAGCACCTCACGGGTCTAACCTTGGCCACTTCTTTTCACATTACTTATTAACGACTTGCCTGATTCATTTGAAAATTCACATAAATTGCTGTTCGCAGATGACCTGAAATTCTACAGGAATAAGCAAACAAGATGATAATGTTCAACTTCAAAATGATATTACAAATTTAGAAACGTGGCCAATAAACAATGATTTAATAAACAATAAACACTTTGTGCCTCCACCGAGTATCGAATCCGGGAACCCTTGATTACAAGGCGACGACGCTATTACCCCGCCATCGGGGAGGCACCACTACCTAAAACACTATTCCAATAATTCACTAAGATTAGTTTTCCTAATTCCATAAAATACTTTACAATGCTCAAAAATAAAAAGTTAACATAAATACCCTTTCTGATTCTCTTATGAAAAATGTATTTATAATTCATCTTGCTTAAAATATTTCCATTATAAATAACAAATTAATTACAATGTACAAGTTATTTATATTTTCATTACTTCATGTCGCTCTTTTACCTTGGATTAATCGCGACGGTGATAATGGATGACGAAGTAATTAAATGGTGATGTTACGAACACAGTGATATACACGCAGATGATTGTGGTTCGAACTTGGAACATCTGGCTTTCTAGAGCACTATTCAGACAGTATTGCCGTGGAGATAGGTAAGATAAGTTTTTAAAACACACTTCCTGCGGGATTGAAAAAATTACCACCCTGTTACCATTTGTAGTTTGGCTTATTTTAACTTCGCTTTCCCGCTATTTTTGGCTAATTACGAAGATGGGGATGGGTAATGATGTATGATGGACAGACAAACACCATGCCCAGGTTGGGATTCAAACCTGGGACCTCTGGCGTGATAACCACTCCGCCACAGACACTAATATAGGTTAATCCGGGTTTGATTTATAATTGAATTCGGGCCCATTGATTACATGGCGACAGAGTTACCATGGTGGCATCGGTTCAATAAAATCAACATTCAATCTTATCGTCTCGATTAACCTGGAAAGGCAGAAAATAATTCGTACTCTCTGGTGATCAGTCAAAAATCCAAATGAATAAAATTACCTCAACATTGACTTATAAACATCATCACCACCAGCACCAGAACGAACTGACTGGTTTGTTCAGTTTGGCAAACTCTTCTCGGTAAACAGTCCTAATGGAATTGATTTTCGTTACTACTGTACTTTTCGCTGAAGCGTCAACCTCTTTGTATGTTTGTAATAAGCTTTCATAGGTCTGATTCTTCGTGTCCTGGTCACTTAGTTCTTTCATTTTACTCGCTACAAACACTGAAATTTCTTGTAAAGTTCAATGAACTCCGCTAAAAACTCGCGTGAACACTTACGAAGATTTTTCATCTTTGTACAAAAACGAATTTATCAAGAAAAAAAGAGAGCAACATTTTCGAATTCCATTAATAGTGTTTCAGCACTAGGGTAGAAGGGAATTGAGCAACAGGCGGACAAAGGACTGAGAGGAGCGTCCACAGATGTTTGAGATTTGCGCAGACATCTATGCTGTTGGGATCAGTCTTTGGTTCACAATTTCCGCATGTGCGCAGTTCTAAATTTATGCGCAAGCAAGACGTACTGTAAGTAGTGTAAAAGTATATAATACTGGGGCGAGAAAGTATGAGCCCTCCTCAGGCTGATTTGGCTACACTTAAAACTAGGTCAAGATGTCCATATGAGCTTATTGCTCAAGTGTGCTACTCTGTCTAACCCAAGACTTTTGTAAAAAAGCCCTCGGGAATTTCCCGTGAAAGTATGACCCCCTCAGATTGATTTGGCTACACTTACAAAAGTTGCATCTGTCAGATTCTTGTCCATAAGCTTGTTAAAAATAAGCCCATCTTGATATTGTTATGGCTACACTTAAAACTAAGCCAAGATGCTCATAAAACCCACACCCACCCAAACCCACCCACGCACACCCACGCACACCCACACCCACCCACACCCACACATATTAACTTCCGGTCCACTTCCGGTCTACTTCCGGTCCACTTCCGGTCTACTTCCGGTCTACTTCCGGTTTAAGTTTAGAGTAGTAATATGTTAACCCGAATATTTTAATTGGACACCAGGCCCAACTTGTTTATCTAGTACTAAGACAATTCATTGTGCAGAAGTCTTCTAGAATTGCTCTGTAACTCTCTCATTTCTTACATCATAAACATATGATTTTTCATCTATAAGAATAACACTACATATGGTGTCATCAGGAAGTGTATCATGGAATTCACAGATAATTTTAATGTTTGTCCTGTCATTAACCACAACCTGTTTCCTTTTTGAGGTGTTGATGACAAACATGGGCCTCTGTGCTTTGAATTCATCTGGTGAGTAATACACGTCAGTATTCCCGGTTGAAACTCTTTTGTATTCTGTATAGGCCTCGTATAATTTAAGAAAATCATCCTTGGACATGTTTAAATTATAATTTTCTCTGGGGAACACCTCATTTCTGCCATTTTTAAGATATATATTTTTGATGTTGCAGTTATCAAATTTACTTGAATTTTTTTCTTGATTATTGTGTCTTCCAGTCTGAAACAGTACCACCACAAAATCTGGCATCTCATATTGTATACTGGAGAATGAGTTTGTAGCATCAAATTCAAATAGCTACCAGTGGCAGGCTTCTGCACACATTGATATCTGTAAAATTGTAAAGGCACCTGTGGATTTTTTAGTATATCTGCTTTGTATTTAAGAGCATAACTAGCTTCATATTCAACAACTGGAATTCTTAGCTCCATAGTCTGAATAAGGCATTTACCTTCATCAGGTAGGGTATTAGGCAGAGCTGCTCCAGTAGAGTTTAATGAACTGTACCTCATCAAAGCATTATCATTGGCAGCTCTTCTAAATGTAATTCTTAAACCACCCTTCCACATAATATCTTTGTAATCTGAAAAAAATCCTGGCAACAGGCGCATAGGAAACAATAACTGTGTGGCTCTTAGATATTATTTTATCACCAGCCTCATATCCACCTATTTTGTAGTATGAGGACTCGGTTTTGGATACTTTTAGTGTGGCCAAAGCTGTAGAGGTAATACCAGGGTAGTCTACTCTGTTTATAACAACACCATGTTTTCTGATCTCAATTTCAGAGAACAGATGTGGCACAAAATTGTCTACCAGTCTTATATTTGAGTTAGCCGGATAATCTGTACCATCGAGCTTTACAACATCAAACTTGATATAGAGGTCTGCTCTGTGAGCCATCTCCTACATCAAGGTCAACCTCAATCTCTGTGTGGGCTTGATTTAAATTTGCAAAGGTCCTCCTGTTTGGAGGGAATGATTGTAGCTCATAACTCTCAATATTTTCCATTTTATTTATTTATTTATTTATTGTATGTATTTTTATTTAAATATTAATTTCCATGATAGCAGTTGTTGTGGCTCCAGCAAAATTTATTAATTCTTATTTTTCATTAGTGACCATCAACTCAATATAATCTATTCTATTATGGCACACAGGAAAATATAATGTTGGTGATGGAGTGTAGATGATCGGTTCCATAAATTCAGAGTTAGGTTTAAATGTTGCAATAATACCAGTTTGTTTGTGAGTGCCTATGCCATCTGATTTGGTGATCATACCCTCGGCCACATTACAGTGAATATTTAGAGTTTCTATAGCTAAGAATTTAGGTATATTAATAGCAGTGTGTTTAATGACTGGTTCAAGTTTTGTGTTGTTCTCGAATCCTAATAGTTCTCCTATAGTACCCAGAACTACTGTCTCTGTAGCAGACACAATCTCTACTCTGTGAGTGACAGAATTTTGAGTTAACACTATACCTCTGGGTAACTGAGCATTTAGAGTAGACAGATTATACTGCCCTGGAGTGATGACAATGTTTTGGTCACCAACTGTAATCTTGTTGTTATGGTGTGTAATATTGGGGATCAAGTACATGCCATAGAATGCTCTAAGAGCTATTGTTTTGGGATATACTATATCATCATGTAGTCTGAGCTTCAATATTGAATTTTGGCTGGTAAGATGGAATACTCCCATGATGTTTTAGATACCACAAAGCTTTTTGAAAATTTTCAATTGATGGTTTATTTATTTGAGACAGATATCTAAGAATAGACAAACACAAATGTCCACAATTAACATCTTTGAAATTTTGTACACGGGCATTATTGTAATAAAGATTAGTTGATTTTAGATATTTTACTAAATTCTCAGGTGGAATACCTCCAAATGAATCAAACACAAATGCCTCATCTTTTAAATATTTAAGATAACAGATCCAGTGAGTGCCCTGATTTTTGTACTTATCCAAATTGACTATGCCACACTCTTTTTTGAGTGGTTGTTCTGGTAAAGAATCAGACATGTATACACCTCTAAAATTTTTGATGCCTAGTGGCTTAATTAAAGCTTCAATATCTTGGTTTGTAAGCGGTTCTTGTTTTTTTTTTAACTTATTCATAACTTTCTTAAGACCTTTGCCTTTTTTTCCATGGCCAGATTATGTAGCTTTTGTTCATCTAATTCTGCCATATTCTTCTTGGCATCTATTACTCTTTTTGCTATGGCAGCTGATCCCCCAGCTAAGCTCCCCACAGCCCCCAAAGCTGCTAAAATAGCTGGGATACTAAATATAAAGCCACCTATATGT
The DNA here is from genome assembly GCF_977018435.1 of Lepisma saccharinum. Classification (NCBI taxonomy): domain Eukaryota; kingdom Metazoa; phylum Arthropoda; class Insecta; order Zygentoma; family Lepismatidae; genus Lepisma; species Lepisma saccharinum. The sequence goes on from NC_139254.1 coordinate 43,103,273, forward strand.
GATTTTTTTCTAGATTACTGTAATTTTTTTAATTGGGGGGTACTAAGTAATAATTTCATACCATGGCCCTTGGCAAGACAAGAGCTTTTTTTCTTGCGCTGCTTTTTGGTTAGAAGACTATCAATAGTTTTAAGAGATTTAAGACTTGCATAAGGTATCTGATACATAACACCCTTGGCCTTCATTCTTGGTTTATTATATACATATTCTGGGATTAACCAGTTCAATTAAGTTGTAGCTAATTTATTTAATCTATTACAACCCCCACCTTAGTTTTTGTTTGGTGTTCATAGCTATGGTGGTCCCCAATGCTGCTATTCTCTCACCAAAAGAAGCATCTTTGCTTACAAATCTACCAAATGCAGCTTCTTCTAATTTTTTGTCTGCCACATGTCGCTTGTCAGGATTATCATGTGTGTTGTATGTCTCTACAAGCAGCATCTAGGGGATTAACACCAGGGTCACCTCTGTTTAGTCTATGATCTAGTTTGGTGCCTGGACCAAAATACTGATAGCCTGGTATGTGTAGCTCAAATGGCAGCTTGTTTATGATGTCATTAACCAGCCCCCGACCCTCAGAGATATTCCAAAATTTAGGTGGTAGAGTATTAATAATTTTTATAAGATATCCAATGCCCTTAGTGTCATTCACTATAAAATTAGACAATTTGGTGCTTATCATGTCCATAATTCCAACCTTTCCATTGTAAAAATTGTGGTTACCAGCATTTTCTTCCCCAGCTATCACCAGCAACCTATCTACAAGTTTCCTGACATCATCAACCCAGACAAATTCTTTAGGCAGAGTGTTGTACTGTTTGATTCCACTACCTGTCTTGATCTGTGTCCATATGGGCTTGATTAAGTTGTTGTATTTTGCTCCACTGCTAGACTTGACTCTTTTTTGTGTGGGATCATTGTTCTGGTATAGAGCATCTGATTTTATTATTATTTCTTTGTAGTGTCCATAGTCTTGATCTGAATAGCTGTCAGGTCTTTTCCGAGTCATCAGTTCCCACAATCCAGATGTTCCAGGATACTTAACAAAAGCACGTCTTTCTCCAAGATGAGATTCTGAATATACTATCAGATCATCTCCCATAAATGTTACTCTAAAATTGCCAATTCTATGTATGATGCTACCATCAACCTCTGTGTCAGCATATAAACCAAAAACCTCATCTTTGTTGTCTTTAGGTGTGCTTAAATATTTTTGAGCAAGAAGAACCAATTCAATAGGATCCTGACTAGCCTCAATTCTTCGAGGAGCAACAGGACTAGGTGTATGAATACTAGAAAGTGGGGTGATTGGATAATCTAATATGTTCCTAGCAGCTACAGGTACAAGCTCTGTGATCAAATTTTGGTTCCGCTCTGTAACAGTTTTGATATTTTTACCTAATTCACTAATAGCATCAATAATAGGTTGTTCTGTGCGCTTGTGTTGTTCATAGATACCTCGGTTCTCTGATTTCCATACCTTAAATCTTTTTACAAGATAATCTCTTAATTTAAGATCATCAATAATTGGTCTTTTCTTGGTTATTTATATATGTTTCAATGTCTAGAAAATTGTTAATTTTATTTCTATATTTACCACTATTAGGTTTCCTTGTCATATCAATTGTGACAAACCCATAGCTGCCCTGGTTCCAGCACCTACTGCAAAACTTAGAAAAATCATTGTAGCTCAAGTCCCCACCTACATATTTATCATGTTTGTGTTTGAGGTTGGTATGGTCTTGATGAAACACACATATAAAATTGCTGTTGTCTCTTATCAGCTGTTTTGGTATTTTAGAAAAAGTTTGTGCCATGTAGAAGCAATCTATGTTTTTGTGCCGCCCCTGTGTAAAAAAAAAAATCTAACCTTGTTTTGGTTATCCAGTATAATATCATCAAATACAACAACAGAGTTATCAAGACAGTCATGGAGTGGCTTAACATCTGATTCAAAAGTGGCTATATCCAGTCCATCATATAACTTCATTAGTTGCTGATATTTTAATTGTTCTAAACTCTTAGAGAAGACATACAAATGCCTATTTTTCCAGTCTAACCAGTTAGGTGCCAATAAAAAATTATCAATCATTAGTGTAGTTTTACCACAAGCCGATGGCCCAACAATAAGACATCCAATATTATCAGGCAGCAGCTTTCCATTTCTCTTATTCTGCTGTTCAGGATCTGGTAGTCTCTTTATAACATCCCAGGTGTTCATAGTATCACTTTGTCTGCCTCGATCCAGCTGTGTTCTGGGAGTCCTAGCCATTTGACCAGTATTTTATGGCCTTTTTTGCGGATGACTTTCTCTATAAGATATGTGTCCGGCTGTTTAGTTTTGTTAAGTTCTTCTTCATAAAACCTGCCTTTGAGAATTTCTCCTCGATGGTCTTTTATTATATATGTGTTACGGGTCCCAGGTTTAACTTGAACCACTGTAAATAATTCAGTACTCCAGTTTCTGGTAAAACCTCTTTTGAATAAGTGCTTATATTTGCTAATTCTTACTTGATCACCAACCTTGTATTTAGCTTTTTTGGTTGTTGGCTGATATCTAGGATAGTAAACAGTACTGATCAATTGTTGCTCATCAGATAAAGTTACTGTTGAGTTTTGGGTTCTCTCTGTTCTTCGGTAATTCAGGAAATGGAGTAAATAATACGACTGAAGTTTCAACACAAACAAAAGTGTATAATTCACCAACACAATAACAGAATTATTACAATAACTTACATAATGGTATAAATGCGAGAAGCCTCGTCATGAACGACGGCTATGACTTTTCATACATACTCGACAGGAACAATGCACAGACTGATGACGAACAACATTTAATAATCAGGTCTGGCGTTCAAGTTCAATTGGTATACGACACTCTCCCCCCCCCCTTCGGCTGAAGAGACTCCCGTTTCATGGAGTTTGCCCATAGCGATCAGGCGGTCGCCTTGGTCTCTGTCATCTCCTAAGCGGTTGATTGTCGCAGGTAGCATTTGGATGTTCCACTAGATCTTCAGTAGCAGATACTGGAAGATAGTCCTCCAATCTAACAAGCATTGGGTTGTTTCTGTGCGGTCGACTTTGATTTCGGACAAAGGTGTCTTCTCTAACCTTGTCGGGATACCTCTTAATCTTCGTGAGATGAACAACAATCATGTCATTATCTACAATAACCTTCGCCATCTTCCGGGCCATCAATTTAACAATTTCGCCAATTTTGTACTTGGATCCATGGCTGAATTGTTTTTTGTGACGTTCCACAAGTACCTTTTCTCCCTGCATAAACGGAACGGGACTAATAGGCTGATTCTTGGAACCATTAGACGTGTCAAAAGCGGAAATGTCTGTTCTTGGCCGGAACTTGAGCAAACGTTCTGCTGGACTATACCCGTGCACTGGAGTATTCCTTAATCTGCCTAAAAGCTCAAGAACGAACTTGTCCATCTCTCTCAACGTGATGCATGAACGATTTGAAAAGTTCTTTTCTAGTAAGTTCTTCACCACCCCAACATTCCTTTCAGATAGACCATTTGATTGGGGAGTGTACGGAGCTGAGTGAAGAAGCTTGATATTCCTCTTTGAGCAATAAGAGTTGAACTCTGAAGATGCAAATGGTTGGCCATTGTCAGTTACATAGGTTTTCGGATATCCAAAGCATGAAGAAAATTCATCTAAATGACCAATCATGGTGTCAAATTGCATATTCTTCACTCTCCATACCGATATCCAATGAGAATAAGCGTCAACCAGCAACAGGAAATTCATTTCTGAGAAATGGAAGAAATCAAGATGAACACGCTCAAAAGGCTGCGATGCAATAGGCCACGTTTCGAATGCGGTACCCGGTACGTTGGGCCTGTTATTGTATCGCAAACATGTGTCACACAAAGACGTAACCCTCTCAATATCTTCGTTCATCGTGTTCCAGAAGAACGATGAACGAGCTATTTCCTTCATTTTGCATGTTCCCTGGTGGAATTTGTGCAACAGAGATAGGACACTTTGGATACAAGATTCAGGTACGACCAGTCTTTCGCCCACGAAAATACATCCCTTCTGTATGTGGACATCATATCGCCTGTCGAATATTTTTCTGAGAGGATGACCTTTTGTTCTCCCGATGAATTGTGGCCATCTCCCTTGAACATATTCGAAGACTTTAGAAAGCTCAGGGTCACGTTGTGATTCCAGCGAAATGCGCGTCAACACCGAAGAGTCAATAAGATTAAGGACAACCGGCTCAGCTGTCAACTGACATGCGAAATCATCATAATAATCACGAACTGGATCATCTGCAACACAAATTCTAGACAATGCATCAGCCAATTCAACATGAGGCGTGTAAACAGTTTTGAAGTCATATTCTTCCAATACTAACTTCCATCTGTTGATTCTGCTGATGGCTAAAGCAGGCAGGTTACTTCTAGGATCCAGCAGGTGAGATAAAGGTTTCGAGTCGGTTAACGCAACAAAATGTCGTCCAATGAGATACTTGTGAAAGTATTTGACTCCACGGACTAATGCAAGTGATTCCCTTTCTAATTGAGTGTAGTTCCTTTCCGCAGCGGATAATGTACCGGCCATACACATGATAGGCTTTAGGACTCCGTTTATTTTGTGCATTATGGCTGCTCCCGTAGCTGTAGGAGATACATCCGACATCAGGTATAAGTCCTTACAAGGATCATATACTGTGCGTACTAAGTCCTTAGATAGCAGATCCTTAACATCCTGGAATTCCTTCTGATGAACATGTGTCCATGACCAGCGCACCCCATTCTTCAACAAATCATATAAACTGGCAACACAGTCAGCTAGGTTTGGCAGGTACGAAGCGTAATACGTGACCATACCGAGAAATGACTTCAATTCGCCAACATTAGTGGGTGGCTTACACTGAATTATTTTATCAATGTTTTCTTTCAGAGGACGAATTCCCTCCTGTGAAAGAGAATGGCCCAGATACTTCACATTTTGCACAAAGAACACAGACTTTTGTTCATTTATGCGGACGCCATAATCGGAGAAAAGATTCAGTACCTTTCGTGCGTTATCATTGCACTCCTCAAGAGTAACTCCTCCTACTAAAATGTCGTCTTGGAAAATGGAAACCTTGTCTACACCCATCAATATCTGCTCCATCGTGGCTTGGAAAATGGCACTGGCAGAGTTTACTCCGAAGGGAAGCTTCAACTGTCTGAATAACCCGAATTCCGTGTTGAAGACAAGGACCTTCTGAGCCTGCAGAGATAGGCGTAACTGAAGGTAAGCCCTTCGAAGGTCAAATGAAACGAACCAACTACAACCAACCATCTTGTTGAAGAGGTCCTCTATTTTAGGTAACGGATGTCCCATCTTCCTAAGTTGCGGATTTACAGTGTTCTTGTAGGACACACACAGCCTTAATTCACCATTTTTCTTACGAACAACAACAAGAGGAGAAGCCCACGATGATGATTTGATCGGTTCAATGACTCCGTCACTAACCAACTTCTGTAATTCATCCTTGACTGGTTCCTTAAGCGAGTACGGTACGTCGTAATATCTCTTGAACACTGGTGTAGCATCGTCTTTCAATGGCAAGTCTATCTCGAAGCGCTCGATCGACTTGGACATGTCACCATCAAAAGGTATAGGAAAATCTTTCCTTAGATTCGCAACCAGTTCCTTTATTGCTGATGATTCAACAGTAGTTGCAACCATCTGAGGAACATGTGAAACAAAAATGTTTCGTCATTCAGGCATGAAAATATCAATCCAAGACAAACCCATAATCGCACGATTCAATTTTGTCTTTACAGCAATCATATCTAAGTTATGTTTCATTCCTTGAAATACAACTTCAACGTTAACTTTTCCTAAAACACCAAGATTATTACCATTTGCTGCTTTCAAGATGATAGGAAAATTGTGTATAGTGCAACCTCGCAATGAAGACTCAAATTGTCTACTGTCAATTAAAGTATAGACAGAACCAGTATCCACTAGGAATGTAATCTTAGAATTGTTGACTTGTAAGTCGATAAACAACGATCCCTGTGTATGCCAAACAGATTCACTTTCTTTAGTAACGAAAGTAGTGAAAATTTCTGGACACTGAGCGTTACATTGGATACCAGCGGCGCTGTAATCAACAAATTCGTTCTTAGATTTTTCTTCTTGAATATCTGCAAATTTGTAATCTATGGGAATGCACGGCACATTAAAATCTGAAAAATGTGATTGCTTGAAATTGCTGTGATTGTTTGGATGCAGCATATATGGAAATGCTACAGAAAGAATTCTATCTAAGATAGATAGTTTAGAAAGAAAAGTCTTGAGGAGATCATTGGGTCTCATGAATTCAGCTCCCAATGTAGGAGTTTATTTAGAATCCATAGAAAAACCTTTTAAGTATAGATGCAAATGGATTACAAATAAATTCGTTTTCAAGTGCTGGGAAACACAAGAACATCCAGTAAATAAACTTATGCAAGACCAATGGATTTTATATCAAGAGAACAAAATAAAGGGACAATATTCAACTTTCCTACAATGTAAAATAGAATTTCAAGATTTATTTTCTACAATAATAACGCATAGCAAACATCCAATTTATGAAATTTCATATGATCAAATACCGGTAAGGAATGTTTCATTAACAAGTTATGAAAATATTCAATTATATTTACAAAATTGGGAGAATTATAGATTCATATACACAGATGCATCAAAAAATAAAGAAGAAGTAGGATGTGCTTTTATTGACTCTTCAAATGGAAATATTAAAAAGTTTAGACTACCTGGAGAGTGTTCTATTTTCTCGGCAGAAGCATATGGAATATATCGTGCATTGATGTGCATTAATAATATTCCAGATAAAAGGATATTAATATTAACAGATGCTAAAAGTGTTTTGTACAGTGTGCAATCTTCATATAAAAAGTTATATAAGGCATCAGCATTGGTACTTTACATAATAAGATTGTATGGTAAGTTAACTACAGAGGGAAGGACAATTCATTTTGCATATATACCAGCACATTCAGGGTTTCATTATAATGAACTGGCAGATAAAAATGCTAAAGAAGCAAGACTTATGGATCACAGAACGAATATATTATTATCATATACAGATATGTTACCAAGAGTTAAAAACAAAATTCAACAAGATTGGGAGATATGGGTCAAACAAAAATTTACATATATGGGTCATTCATATAAAAATGTACTAAATTTAAACAATAAGACTCCGTGGTTTTATACATTTAATATACCCAGAAAGTTTTTAGTTTTAATACTAAGATTGAGATCAGGTCACATACGTTTAAATCACCATTTATATAAAATTAATTTAGTAAATTCACCTATGTGCAAGTGCAATCTAGATCAGGAAGATGCTCATCATGTTATATTTCAATGTCCACTTTATACCACTCAAAGGGAGATGTTATTCAAGAATCTAATAAAGAAAGGAATACCTCTTCCAACTTCTTTATCCTGTTTAATATCGTCACCAGATGTAACAATTGTATTTATCATTTGTAGATTTTTTCATGATATTAATATAGACATATGAAAATTGTAAATATTCAAAATGTGTAACTTGAGATAGTCACCAGATATAACAATTGTATTTATTATCAATTTTAAATTTGTATGATAATGATGTAGATAAATTATGTATAAGAAAACTGTATATATTCAAAATTTGTAATTTGTGTAACAGTGTCATGCATGACATATTTTTAGGACACTTGGTGTAGAGCTGGTATAACAGCTAAAACCAATAAAGTATGAATGAATGAATGTGATTGTTTGGTACAGTGGGATCCATGAGTATTACCGTGCAAATTGTCCATCACCGTGTTCGTGCACTTTATTTGACCCAATAAGAGCTTCAAGAATTAAAAGAAAACTCAAAACAAGATGTTGACAACTTCTGCACCAGCATACATAAAAATCCATTGCTTAAAAACACGTAGGATGTAAGAGAAAAATTAATCAAAATAGTCATGGACAATTTGCAGGGCAATACTCATGGATCCCACTGTACAATCGTAGGTTTTGAATAAGCTGGAACATTGATAGATCTTTCATTGATACGTGTGTTAAGCACAATGTTTGTGTTAGAAATCAATTTGTTTTTGCTAGAATTGTTATATTCTCTCTTCTTGCAGGCTGTCGAGAAATGATTTTTCTTTTTACAATATCTGCAAGTAGCCCCGAAAGCTAGGCATTTCCCGTTAGGATGGAAAGAATTACAATTACCACACGGTTTACCAGAATCATTGTTTGATTTGTTACCAATATTCCTTGTATCAGCTCTATTTTGTCTGATGTTCATTCCAAGATTGCCCTTGTACCTGTTTTGTATTCGCGAAGTGAATTCAGTCTGAGTTTCAGAATATTCCACAGCATTCTTTGAGTGACTTTGGTTAACAATTCCCTCATTTAATTCTAGCTCGTTGAGATACATGGCCGTATCTATTGCCTTTTTCAAAGTCAAATCAGGATCTAATCAAGGTTAATAGAAGTATAGGTTGGGCCAATCCGTTGTTTACTCGTGATGACGAAACGACGGTAAGAGGTGAATTTATCCATGAAATGAATTCCAAATCTATGCGCTAGTGTTGCACTATGCAGATAGGAAACTATACCAGAAACTGAACACGCGAAATCGAGTACACAAATGAGCATTTCCACCCATTTACATTTTGTGGCTTCAGACAAATTGAAAATAAATATCAATGGGTACTTATTGTTATGCGGGACAGAATATTATTGATCGGAACGTTATTTTTTAAAAATCCCGACATTCAGGACGGAAAATATTCGCAATTTCTCGAGTATTCGGAAAATTTTCGGGTCGGGAAATTTCCGAAATTTCCCGAGGCTCTGGAAATCTCAAATTCTACGTCATTTTCACCTTAAGTGATTGTCTTTGCATTTCTGGAATGAAAACTAACAATTTCCAATAAGTTCCAAACACTTGCAATGTAGAAAACGCCAAGAATTAATATCGTTTTAAAATGACCATTCGGTATTTCCCGACTGCTCGGGATCCAGAAAAGTAGGGAAGTCATTTGCTGAAGTCGGGATCGGGACGGAATTTTCTTTCCGATCCCGGTCACGACTTTTCTAGATACCGCACACCACTTGTTATTATTATTTATTTTAGTTCAGCACAAGATACATCTTCCAAGTACGTTGAACATAATATATTGTGCATACCAGAAAAGAAAAGTTCAAATGAAAATTTACAGTTATGTACGCTATATTTACACTAGGATATGCACTTGTATTTTTTTCTTTAGTGCACAACATGTTTCCGCGAATATATCAAAGTCTGCCTAACATGAAATGTAATACTGTTCAACTTTGCTTTCACGCAAACTTGTTGGTGGGGGTTATGACCCCCCCCTTTGGCCCAGTATTTCTAAAAAAAAAGAACGTCAAATGTAGGAAAATATGGCAAAATGAGGGATGACTACCAAAAATAGTGTACGTAAACCCCCCCCCTTTCGAAAATCCTGGGCACGCACTGCAGTCTCAGGTTAACATGCAAGGGAACATTTTTTCCACCTTTCGATGTGTAGTCGTTAATTTCTGCAGTAGAAATTTACCAATGTGTAAGATGATTAATACGACAACTTTCGTGTCGATATTTTATAAGCACAAAATATACACGAAGTTTGATATGGGATATGTCAATAATATTAATGTCTAATTTTGAATACAAGGAAATTAACCTATAGTCTAGTTATATCTATTAAATTAGTAAAAACAATAATACTTTAAGAACGTTAAGAAGTAATGTAGTGTATTTTGTAATAATAAGAAAAGGTTTTAAAGTGAATGTCCATTAATGGAAAATGTGACACAAATAATCTTCTATAAAACAAATGTTACATTAGCAAGCTCTTTAGTGTGGTTCTAAATTTAGATGTATTTTTATTCTTGAAGAGAAAAATAATAGTAAGCAAATTGTCCATGGCTATTTTCATTTTTTTTCTACATCCTGTGTTGTTTTAAATAATGGAAAGCAGATGTTGTCCTCTGCTTATTTCAATTTGTGATCACCAGATTGGTCAAAAAACACTGGAGGAAAATGGTGATGGGCAATTCGCCTACCATTTCTTTTGCCATTGGTTCACAATTCTCTCTCACTTTTCCCTACATATTCACATAAAGCAATAACAATACAAACTACTAATTTTTCATTCTATTTTGGTTATTTATTAAACGGTACGTGTGTGTATTTACATTTGATAAATTTACTTTGCTCTTTCGGCCATTTAAGCCAATTGAGATGAAGAAGTGATAAAATAGATGAATGACCAATCACAGTTCCTTATAAGAGCGACCACAAGAAAAAGAACTTTCGTCGAAAAGTCCCTGCGTACCTTCCTCCTCTTCCGTTCAACTCGGGCTATAAGAGAGCATGCTCCACTCTCCCCCTCCCCTCCACACTGGAGTACGGTGCACAGGAGTCGCGAGTCTGCACAGATTTCTTTGCTTGTGGTTCCATTATAATAGTAATATAAAAATTTACACTCCGGCAGTTTGTTTCTTTATACATCATATTTGGGAAGATACAATTCAATCTATAGGTGTACACTGTATATAACACACCTTATTACTGACTTCCTTGACCCAGGATGTACAGGGACAAGGAAAACAAAGAAATGAGCATAATTTTCTCTTCGGAGAAGATGTTGAACCTAAACCAAAAAGAACACAAATAATGAAGTCGACAATGTAAATTGATGAGATTTAGTAAATCATTTGATGAAGTGAACTAATTCTGAGTGGACTAATCGCAAAGGACATAATCAGCTCAGATCCTATTACTTCTTCATGGTATGTGACGTAAAGTTCTCGCCCAACCGTTTGACGGCGTTAGTGGCTATCGCATCTCCTTTTCCACAGCCTGTAGTACACATCCTCATCTAGTCATTGTTCTTGTTCTGGTGTTTAATATCTGCATACTGCAGCACTGTCGTTCTGTCATTTCACGTGACTTCAGATTGAAGTGATGCATTCACTTGGCCGGTAACACGTCATCGCAAGTAAAAACTTCAACCGTTACCATGGATATGGGCCAGGGCTGGATCTGATAACAGTCTATTTCTAACACGCACACTTCTCATACCAAGAATAAATACGTCGCGACACATTGAATCGATGAGATCACCAAAATCACATTTTGAGGCCTGCTCTTTAATTTGCACAATGAAATCAGGAATGCTTTGATTATCTTTCTGTTTAATAAGAAAAAACTTATGCCTTTCAAGTACGAGATTCTTCTTGGGCTCATAATGGCGGATTAATGTTTGTTGAATTTGACCAAGACTGAGCTCTGATATTGATTTAGGTTGTATGAGATTGTATAAATCAGCATACGTTCTGTGCCCTATTGCTGCTAATAGAACATGCTTAGCCTTATCATCGGGAATGTCTGAAGCTTTGCAGAAATGCTCGAATCTATCGAAGTATTGTTTAATACTTTCCTGCTCCCTGCAGAATTCAGAAAATTGAGACAACTTTTGCATTGTGTACAGAGATTCTTACCTCCAACAGACAGCTTGAAGAACAATCATAAGAAATATGTAAAATTACGAGAAGTAAGTATCAAATGAAGTTTCCAAGATCCTCGTCGCCATTGTTGACTTTTGGGTTCTCTCTGTTCTTCTGTAATTCAGGAAATGGAGTAAAGAATACGACTGAACTTTCAACACAAACAAAAGTGTATAATTCACCAACACAATAACAGAATTATTACAATAACTTACATAATGGTATAAATGCGAGAAGCCTCGTCATGAACGACGGCTATGACTTTTCATACATACTAGTAGTGTAATTGGCTATATTATAAACTCGATAAATGATGAGCCCCCCTCAGGCAGATTTGGCTACTCTTAAAACTAACTCAAGATGTGCATATGAGCTTATTGCTCAAGTGTGGTACTCTGTCTAACCCAAGATTTTTGTAAAAATGCCCTCGGGAATTTCCCGTGAAATGATGACCCCCCTCAGATTGATTTGCCTACACTTACAAAAGCTACATCTGCCAGATTGTTGTCCATAAGCCTGTCAAAAATATGCCCCTCTTGATATTGTTTTGGATACACTTAAAACTAAGCCAAGATGCTCATATGAGCTTATTGCTTTTAGTGTAATACCCTGTAAAATGTAATCTTATTCGCTACATCTATACCCATGCACACCCACACCCACCCACATACACCCACACCCACACATATTTACTTCCGGTCCACTTCCGGTCCACTTGTGGCCTTCTTCTGGTTTATTTCTTTTGCATCATGTTGTGCAACAAATTATTACCCAATATTATGCAACAAATTATAAGGCAAGAGCTCTTGCATCATGTTGTGCAACAAATTATTACCCAATATTATGCAACAAATTATAAGGCAGGAGCTCTTGCATTACATATCAGTTAGTATTGTAAGAGTGGTTGAAGAGTACAGATGTGTTGTTGCAGTGCTCCTCATACAGGTCTGATATTTGACACATCTTGCTTGTTTGTTGTAATCCACTCATATTTAGAGTCAGGCTTATATCTGTCCCAGTTTGTTATACATGACACATGGTATTAGGTTATTGTTTTTCTAGGACATGCCTGTGTAGACATGTATTTGTGCTAGGGCAGTGCTTCTGTACTTATTCTATTTTTGTGCACGTAGGCTATCAGCTTTATACAACCTGTCATAGGTTTATTAAGTATAGGGTTTTGATTTGAACCCCAAGAAAATTTATATAAATACCAAAGCTAAAAATATTAACACACATACACACACACACTAAGTATACAAAGCACACTGCTGAACCCAACTGATATTTTTTATTAAGCATAGAATTTTGATTTGAACCCCAAGAAATTTTATGTAATAAACCAACAACAAAAATGCCAAATCAAAAATATTGTAATCAATGCAATAAGAATATATCCAGCCCCAATTGGGCTAGGCACCAAAAGAATTGTGATCCAGAAAAATGCAGAACACCCACAAAAATATGCCCAAAATGCCATAGAAAATATAGCATGGAATACTTCACATATAAACATATAGATACTTGTTCTGCACAGTCATCAACATTGCCCCCACAACCATTTACATCTGGTCTGAAAAGGAAGCTTGAAACACCTGTTAATGCTAGAGCAGCAAAGCAGCCACGCTATGAACCCATCCATAGCAGTTTTGCTGGCCAACTTAGGGATTACCGGTTTGTAACAGAGCAAAAATGTGATATTAAGAATTTTTTGAACAGTATAAATCCTGATGTGCAGGCAATTCTAAATGCACCAAATAGCTCTTATAAGCTGTCCCTCAAATTGTTTACACAATATAAGAAAGCAAATGGCACAAAATTTACACAGCCCCACATAACAGAAACTGTAGCTGTATATTCAAATGCAAATTTAGACAAAATAATAAGCAGTTTGATAGATCAATTGAATATTAAACATTCTGAATTTGCTGCAAAAGAGTCAGGATGGAGCCTATGCGGATCTCCTCACAAGCTCTATGTTAATATTTCTAAATTTAACCCATTACAAGGTTCCACAAATGTGCCTTTACCTGCCAATATTAAAAACAAAAGAGCCGTGGTTAACATAGAAAATAATGATGAGAAATGCTTTCTGTGGTGTATTTTAGCTGCTTTGTATCCAGTTTTAATTAATCCTCAGAGAATAACTTATTATAAACAACATGAAAATGATTTTGATGATGCAATGGAGGGCTTAGAATATCCAATGTCTGTTCAGAATATTGATAAATTTGAGAAAAGGCCAGAGATATCAATGGTAGGCCATTATCTATTAATGTTTTTATTTGTTCTACTGGCCGTGGCAATTGCTTGATAGAACCTCTCAGAATCAGTACACTTGATGATGATTCTGCTGTTCCGATTGATCTGCTCTTAATTGAAGGGGATGACACATACCATTACACTCTGATACACAGTCTTGAAGCTTTAGTCAGTAAACAACAAGGCAAATCCAATACAATATTCAAGTTGTGTAGAAGATGTTTAACTGTATTTGATAGTAGAAAAATGGTGAATGGGGTTCGGGTAATGAATGCAGAAATTGCTAAAAACAAGTTAATTGAGCATCTAAAATACTGTGGCAACCATAAACCTGTTCATATGGTGATGCCTAGTCCAAGTGAAAATGACAAATTCAAAAAATTTGAAGCCTTGTTGGAACACCCAGCATATATAGTCTGTGATTTTGAATGAAACCTCAAACCCCTTGCATTCTGCAGCCCAGATCCTGATGAATCTTCAATTACATCATACCAGTTACATGAGCCTTCTAGTTTTTATTATGTTGTTGTACAAAATGGTGTTGTTAGTGAAGAATATTTATACATGGGACCAGATGCCATCAAAAAATTTGCACATAGAATAGAAAATAAATGCCATGACATAGCATCTAATATCTTATTAAAATCAAAATCCTTGATGCATTTAACAGAGGATCAGATTGAAGATTTCAACAATGCAGAAAAATGCCCGGTATGTGATTCTGAATTTTCAGATACAAATATCAAGGTGCATCACCATTCTCATACAGATGGTATATTCAAAATGGCCCTGTGTAGTAGCTGTAATATTAAGATCCAGAGACCAACATTTTGTCCCTATATTTTGCCATGGTGCATCCAATTATGATTTTCATCATCTGATCAGGTACGAGGGGTTTGACAAGCAGAATTTAAATATTTTAGCAGAAACTAATGAGAAATATATTGCTATTAGCAAGATAATTAAAGTTAATGGTGTTCCCATTCACTTAAGATTTCTTGATTCCTTCAGAATTCTGTCCGCTAGCCTGGCTACACTGGCCAGTCAATTATCTGATGATCAATTCAAAATCATATGTGCTTTGTTTCCAAATCAGGACCTGAAATTAATTAGGCGGAAGGGTGTATACCCATATGATTATGTTACAGATTTTTCTAAATTTGATGAGTGTACTCTGCCACCACAACAAGAGTTCTACAGCAAACTCAGGGCATCTGGAATTACTGATGATGATTATCACCATGCCCAGTTGATGTGGAACAATTTAAAATGCCAGATATTTGGTGATTATCACAAGGCATATTTAAAACTTGATGTCACTCTCTTAGCTGATATACTTCAGGAATTTAGAAAATCTTCCATGGAAAATTATAAGCTGGATCCAATGTATTTCTACAGTGCACCAGGCCTAGCATGGTCTGCAATGTTTTTAAATACTAAAATGCAATTGGATCTAATCCAAGATCAAGATATGTATCTGTTTATGGAGCAATGTATAAGAGGAGGCATGGTGCAATGTTCTCAGAGATATGCCAGAGCAAGTAACAAGTATATTCTCAATTATGATCCAGCACTGCCATTAAATTATATACTGTATGTAGATGCCAACAGCCTGTATGGGTATGCTATGATGGATAAATTGCCATATGCAGGGCTTGAGTGGGTCGAAGATTTTAATATTAAGGATCTTCAAGACTTTGATGACAGTGACTATGGCCTGTTCTTAGAGGTCGATCTGGCAATTCCTGATAATTTGCACAGCCAGTTCTCTGATCTGCCGTCTATTGCTGAGTTCCAGAGTGTTCACCTGGCTCTAAACAGAAGAAGCTAACGATGACTCTAGAGCCAAAAGAGGGTTATGTCATATATTACAAAAACCTCCAGTTCCTGATACATCATGGTGTTCAAAGTGACCAAAGTTGGCAAAGTCTTAAGGTTCAGGCACTCAAGATGGTTGAAGCCATACATTGATACAAACACCGAGCTTCGAACATGTGCAGTAAGCAAATTTGATAAGACCTCGTTTAAATTGATGGTCAATTCAGTGTATGGCAAAACCATAGAAAATGTTAGAAAACATACTGATGTTAAATTAATTACTGACCCCAGCCTGAGCAAAAAATTGATTGCAAAGCCTAATTTCAATTATAGAAGAATTTATGATGACAATATGGCATTCTTCAACATGAAAAAACAAAGATTAAGTTTGATAAGCCTATTTATGTAGGGGCTGTGATATTAGAATTGGCCAAATTACACATGCTAAAGCTCTATTATGATGTGCTGAAGCCTATTTATGATGATCGTGTAAAACTGATGTACATTGACACAGATATCTTTATTCTTGATATTCAGACAGAAGATGTCTATCAAGATATGTCACAGCCTGCATTGCTTGAATATTTTGATACCAGTGAACATACAAAAATTCAACCCCACAACAAAAAGGTGCCTGGCAACTTAAAAGATGAGACACTTGGTGATGTTTTTGTGGCATTTGCTGGGTTAAGGGCCAAGATGTACAGTTTTGAAACATGTAGTGGTGTTGTTGCCAAAAAAAGCCAAGGGCATTGGCAGAGTAACTGTGGACAAAGAGCTTGAATTTGAAGATTACAAAATTTGTCTCAAATCACAGAGTTCAATCAGAATATAGAATGCAGAATTCAGAGTGTGGGTCACTTGTTGACTACAAATGTTGTAAGAAAAGTGGCTCTGGACCCACATGATGATAAGAGATGCATTTTATCATGTGGCATACATACTCTAGCATGGGGTCATTGTGATTTGAAAAATGCTAAACAATGCTCAATTACAGAGCATGATTTGAAATAAATAAACATGCCTATGAACTTATTTGGGTTCAAAAAACAGGCTATAATGGACCTGCCAACACCAGCACCCTTTTCTGATATACAATCTACGATATCTAAACTAAGTGTTTTGTTAATTATTCATCTGAACAGCATACTTACAGATGTTGATGATGAAACAGGTAAAACATTGTACATATTTAACAATAATTTAAATCATTACCAATTACCTATAGGTGGTCAATTACAATTTATTACAACCCCCGAGGGTAATGTCAAAGTTTCAGTAGGCAAAAATATTTACAGGATAAAGCACTCAAACATGATTTCTGGCACTGTGATTGTTTATATATTGAGGTCCCCGGATCCTATGACAAGCTTATACCTTTTTTTATAGAATTAAGAATTAGATATTCAATAATAAATAACCACTAAAACAAAAATGCCTAATGATATATTTGGCCATACAAAGCATGAAGATCACAGTGATGAGATTCTGATGCTTCATGTCAGAGTCAAAAAATTAAGAAGTGATTTACAAGCTTTACAAACCACACTCAATGCCAGTCTTCAACTAGAAATTGCAAATTTACAATCACAATGCATGGACCCTCTTCTTAAAATTGATTCAGAACTCAAATTGCTGCTCCAAAAATATACTGACTTGGCTACATTGGATAATTTTGAAAGTTTAGAAGAAGCTGTAGCAGCTCTTCAAGCCAAATTTAAGACTCAGGCTAGCAACTCTGAGCAATTGAAACAGCAATTAGAAGAGCAGATAAATAATGTCCAGACACAGCTCCAAACAATTGTCAAAAGCATAAAGTCACAAGAAGATTTTGATCTAGTGATTTCCACTCTAAAGGAACAGATTCAATCACTACAGATACCTAATCTGGACCCCTTGAACAATGCCATAGCCGAGGTTAAAGAAAAAATTGAGACACTTGAAAATTTTATGAACAACTTGCCATCTTCTGATGCTCTGAGTGCTATAACTCAAAGTGTTGCCAACATTAAGCTGCAACTTGAAACATATGAAGATTTTGGAAAAATTCAGAGTACCATAACCCATCTTGAGGGTACAATAGCAACAGTACAAAGTGATCTGACAAATGTACAAGAATCTCTAGAATCCCGCTTGCCTGGTATTGTAGACACCCTTGTCAGTGTCCAGCAACAGATCACAAAACTTGAAAACCTCAACACTGAATCTGAGCTATCTCATTTTCATCACTTGATCGATGATATCCAAACAAAGCTTGAAATTTTACAACAATCAACACCTTCTCAGGCAGACATAACCTTGCTTCAAGATGCTATGCAAAGTGTGGCTGATGCTTCTGAATTAAATAATGTAAAATTGGCAATTGAATCTTTGCAGAATACTGTATCAAATCTGCCTACATCACAGGAACTTAAAAATATTAAGAGAGCTGTGAATCGCATATTGAAATCAGAAGATATCAAGAATATCCAGACAGAGATCAAACAACTTACTCAGACAGTGGCCACTCTACCAACTAATCAACATATTAATGAACTGCATGCCCTGTTTGAGGATATCAGAAGACAAGTCCATGATCTTACTGCTCAAAATTCAAAATTGGCAGTTGTTGAAAATCTACAGCAAATTGTAGCTAATATCAAGCAACAGCTAGGGACCATGGAATCCAACCAAGCAAATGCTCTGTCTGTTTTTGCCACCCAGCTACAAGAGATTGTGCAACAATACAAAAAACTTGTTGTGGACATAAAGATCAAGCCAGGCCATGATGATGTTGCTAGGACTATCAATGAGCACCTTGAATCTGTAACAAGTAGATTGCTTACAGCAGAAAAAGAAATAACTGGCCTAATCGAGAATCCTAAGCATACAATAATCCTTGAATTCTACAGTATCCCCAACAAAGAATGATTCACCATTTACACCAGGTGGCAAAATATATATGCCGTCTCCTGCACAATTTTATTACCAGTTTTTTGTTGGGGACACACTTAGACCAATCAAGATCAAATATTGGCTACAACCACAGGCACACCACTACCCTACCTTATCAATAACAAATGCTGACAACAAACCAAAAATCACCAGTGTAGAGTTAGAAGATTTTACAGACCCCAATACATTAGAAACATCTTATGCTGAAGATGATGTTTCTCTGAAATTTAATATACAAATAGGAGACAAACTGTATTTAGAAAATCATGTAGTATCAGCTGCTGAACACCCTATAATTGCAATATTCTTGTTTACATACTATGTCTAGACAAATTATTGTTGATGAATTACACAAACCAGCCGGACATAATTATAAGAGACTGCCAGTGGTTACAAAAGGCATAGATGATTTATGGCAGTGTGACTTGGTTGAGATGGCAAGTGGACAGCTGAAAAACTTAGACAAAATCAACAAGGGCTACAAGTATCTACTCACTGTCATAGATACATTTTCAAAATTTGCCTGGGCTGTGCCACTCAAATCCAAGACTGGAAAATGTGTTACAGAAGCCTTCAGGATAATCATCAATCAGAGTGGAAGATCACCGCGCTATCTGCAAACAGATAATGGCAAAGAATTCTATAATTCGGTGTTCCAACAATTTATTAAAAGCCTGTCAATACTACATTACTCGAGTTACAGTGATCTCAAGGCCTCTATTGTAGAGAGATTCAACAAAACCCTAAAAAATCATATGTATAAACAATTTACCCTGCAAGGTAATTATAAATGGCTTACAATCCTACCAGAACGTTTAGATAAATATAACAACTCGGTCCATTCCACAATCAACATGAAACCCTCTGAGGTAACTTCATCTGATGAGCAAAAATTGATCAGCACTGTTTATTATCCTAGATACCAGCCAACAACAAGAAAAGCCAAATACAAGGTAGGTGATCAAGTAAGAATCAGCAAATATAAGCACTTATTCAAAAGAGGCTTTACCAGAAACTGGAGCACTGAATTATTTACAGTGGTTCAAGTTAAACCTGGGACCCGATACACATATATAATAAAAGATCACCGAGGAGATATTCTCAAAGGCAGGTTCTATGAAGAAGAACTCAGCAAAACTAAGCAGCCTGACACATATCTCATAGAAAAAATCATCCGCAGAAAAGGCAACAAGATACTGGTGAAATGGCTAGGACTCCCAGAACACAGCTGGATCGAGGCAGACAAAGTGATACTATGAACACCTGGGATGTTATAAAAAGACTGCCAGATCCTGAACAGCAGATTAAGAGAAATGGCAAGCTGCTGCCTGATAATATTAGATGTCTTATTGTTGGGCCATCGGCTTGTGGTAAAACTACACTAATGATTGATAATTTTTTATTGGCACCCAACTGGTTAGACTGGAAAAACAGGCACTTGTATGTCTTCTCTAAGAACTTGGAACAATTAAAATATCAGCAGCTGATGAAGCTATATGATGGACTGGATATAGCCACTTTTGAACCAGATGTTAAGCCACTCCATGAATGTCTTGATAACTCTGTTGTTGTGTTTGATGACATTATACTGGATAATCATAACAAGGTTAGAAATTTCTTTACACAGGGCCGACACAAAAGCATAGATTGTTTCTACCTGGCACAAACTTTTTCTAAAATTCCGAAGCAGCTGATCCGAGACAACAGCAATTTTATATGTGTGTTTCATCAAGATCATACCAACCTCAAACACATACATGATGAATATGTAGGTGGGGACTTGAGCTACAATGATTTTTCTAAGTTTTGCAGTAGGTGCTGGAATCAGGACAGCTATGGGTTTGTCACAATTGATATGACAAGAAAACCCAATAATGGTAAATACAGAAATAAAATCAACAATTTTCTAGACATTGAAACATATATAAATAACCATGAAAAGGCCAATTATTGATGATCTTAAATTAAGAGATTATCTTGTAAAAAGATTTAAGGTATGGAAATCAGAGAACCGAGGAATCTGTGAAAAACACAAGCAAACAGAACAGCCTATTATTGATGCTATTAGTGAATTAGGTAAAAATATCAAAACTGTTACAGAGCGGAACCAAAATTTGATCACAGAGCTTGTACCTGTAGTTGCTAGGAACATATTAGATTATCCAATCACCCCACTTTCTATAATTCATACACCTAGTCCTGTTGCTCCTCGAAGAATTGAGGCTAGTCAGGATACTATTGAATTGGGTCTTCTTGCTCAAAAATATTTAAGCACACCTAAAGACAACAAAGATGAGGTTTTTGGCTTATATGCTGACACAGAGCGTGATGGTAGCATCATACATAGAATTGGCAATTTTAGAGTAACATTTATGGGAGATGATCTAATTGTATATTCACATTCTCATCTTGGAGAAAGAGGTGGTTTTGTTAAGTATCCTGGCACACCTGGATTGTGGGAACTGATGACTAGGAAAAGGCCTGGTAGCTATACAGATCAAGATTATGAGCATTACAAAGAAATATTAATAAAATCAGATGCTCTGTACCAGAACAATGATCCCACACAAAAAAGAGTCAAGTCTAGCAGTGGAGCAAAATACAACAACTTAATCAAGCCCATATGGACACAGATCAAGACAGGTAGTGGAATCAAACATTACAACACCCTGCCTAAAGAATTGGTGTGGGTTGATGATGTCAGGAAACTTGTAGATAGGCTGCTGGTGATAGCTGGGGAAGAAAATGCTGGCAACCACAATTTTTACAATGAAAAGGTTGGAATTATGGACATGATAAGCACCAAATTGTCTAATTTTATAGTGAATGACACTAAGGGGATTGGATATCTTATAAAAATTATTAATACTCTACCACCTAAATTTTGGAATATCTCTGAGGGTCGGGGGCTGGTTAATGACATCATAAACAAGCTGCCATTTGAACTACACATTCCAGGCTATCAGTATCGTGGTCCAGGCACAAAACTAGATCATAGATTAAACAGAGGGGTCCCTGGTGTTAATCCCCTAGATGCTGCTTGTAGAGACCATGACATAGCATACAACACACATTCTGATCTTGATAGGCGACATGTTGCAGACAAGAAATTAGAAGAGGCTGCATTTGGTAGATTTGTAAGCAAAGATGCTTCTTTAAGTGAAAGAATAGCAGCATTGGGGACCACCATAGCTATGAACACCAAACAAAAACTGGGGTGGGGGTTGTGATAAATTAAGTATATTTAAGCCTCTTAATTAAACTATGTAATCCCAGAATATATATATATAATAAACCTAGGATGAAGGCCAAGGGTGTTATGTATCAGATACCTTATGCAGGTCTTAAATCTCTTAAAACTATTGATAGTCTTTTAACCAAAAAGCAGCGCAAGAAAAAAAATTCTTGTCTTTCCAAGGGCCATGGTATGAAATTGTTACTTAGTACCCCCCAATTAAAAAAAATTACAGCAATCTAGAAAAAAAATTGCATACAGGTGGCTCTATATTTACTATCCCGGCCATCTTAGCTGCTTTGGGTGCTGTTGGGAGCTTGGCTGGGGGATCAGCTGCTTTAGCAAAAACAGTAATAAATGCTAAGAAGAATAGGGCAGAATAGATTGAATTGAAGCGCCATAATCTGGCTATGGAAAAACAAGGCAAAGGTGTTAAGAGAGCCATGAATAAGTTTAAAAAAAACAAGAGCCGCTTACAAACCAAGATATTGAAGCTTTAATCAAGCCACTGGGCATCAAAAATTTTAGAGGTGTGTACATATCTGATTCTTTACCAGAACAACCACTCAACAAAGAATGTGGCATAGTTAATTTGGATAAGTACAAAAATCAGGGCACTCACTGGATCTGTTATCTTAAATATTTAAACAATGAGGCATTTGTGTTTGATTCATTTGGAGGTGTTCCACCTGAAAATTTAGTAAAATATCTAAAATCAACTAATCTTTATTACAATAATGCCCGTGTTCAAAACTTCAAAGATGTTAATTGTGGACATCTGTGTTTATCTGTTCTTAGATATCTGTCTCAAATAAATAAACCATCAATTGAAGATTTTCAAAAGGCCCTGTGGTATCTGATGCACCATGGGAGTATTCCATCTCACCAGCCAAAATTCAATATTGAAACTTAGATTACATGATGATATAGTGTATCCCAAAACAATAGCTCCTAGAGCATTTTATGGCATGTACTTGATCCCCAATATTACACACCACAACAACACAATTGCAGTTGGTGATCAAAAAATTGTCATCACTCAAGAGCAGTATAATCTGTCCACTCTAAATGCTCAGTGGAACTTGTAGATAGGTTGCTGGTGATAGCTGGGGGAAAAAATGCTGGCAACCACAATTTTTACAATGAAAAGGTTGGAATTATGGACATGATAAGCACCAAATTGTTAACTCAAAATTCTGTCACTCTCAGAGTAGAGATTGTATCTGCTACAGAAACAGTGGATCTGGATACTATAGGAGAGCTGTTAGGCTTTGAGAACAACACAAAACTTGAACTAGCCATCAAACACACTGCTATTAATATACCTAAATTCTTAGCCATAGAGACTCTAAATATTCACTGCAATGTGGCCGAGGGTATGATCACCAAATCAAATGGCATTGGCACTCACAAACAAACTGGCATCATTGCAACATTCAAACCTAACTCTGAATTCATGGAGCCGATCATCTACACTCCATCACCAACATTATATTTTCCTGTGTGCCATAATAGAATAGACTACATTGAATTGATGGTCACTAATGAAAAAGAAGAATTAGTTGATTTTGCTGGAGCCACAACAACTGCTATCATAGAAATTAATATTTAAATAAAAATACATACAAAAAAAATGGAAAATATTGAGAGTTATGAGCTACAATCATTCCCTCCAAACAGGAGGACCTTTGCAAATTTAAATCAACCCAACACAGAGATTGAGGTTGATCTTGATGTAGGAGATGGCTTTATACACCCCCACAGAGCAGATTTATACATCATATTTGATGTTGTAAAGCTCGATGGTACAGATTACCCGGCTGAATCAAATATAAGATTGGTAGACAATTTTGTGCCACATCTGTTCTCTGAAATTGAGATCAGAAAACATGGTGTTGTTATAAACAGAGTAGATTACCCTGGCATTACCTCTACAGCTTTGGCCACATTAAAATTATCCAAAACCGAGGCTTCTTACTACAAAATAGGTGGATTTTAGGCTGGTGATAAAATTATATCTAAAAGCCACACAGTATTGTTTCCTATGCGCCTGTTGCCAGGATTCTTCTCAGATTACAAAGATATTATGTGGATGGGTGGTTTAAGAATTACATTTAGAAGAGCTGCCAATGATAATAATGCTTTGATGAGGTACAGTACATTAAATTCTACTGGGGAAGCTCTGCCTAATACTCTACCTGATGAAGGCAAGTGCCTTATTCAGACTATGGAGCAAAGAATCCCGGTTGTTGAATATGAAGCCAGTTATGCTCTTAACCTTTTAACATAAAAGCCCGAGTATACTCGGGTTTTTAAATTCCACGAAAATATAATATCCCGAGTATATTCGGGGTAACTTCTTTTTATCCGTAAACATTTTAAAAGAACGATTATACTCGTTTTTCTATGCTTCTGCATGTTTCCGCTAGATAGTGCTGTTGAAGTTGTTGTTTTTTTGTCTTTCCTGTAGATGTCACTAATCTCCTTCTTTTGACGTTTATTTTCGTCTACGGCGTAGGTGTGAGAAAGTCAGTTCGGGTGCCTTTGTTTTCTTCCGTGTTTTTTGGCGGTATTCTTCTTCTTTTGTGAAAATGGAGAGTGAAGAAGAGCTTGATATTGAGTTCAGTGGTTCAGATAGCTCCGAAGAAAGTCATGAAGAAAGTTCAGAAGAAAGTGATGTGTCAGATTCATCGGAAACTGACTTTGCAAGTGCCAGACAGTGGTGTGAAATTGATACTTCTGGACACCTCCCAACTGCCCGACCACGCTTTACTTTCACGGGTAAGCCCGAAGTGAATTTCGAGCCACATATTGAGGATGTTATGCACTACTTTTGTCAGTTTATTGATGATGATTTTGTAGGAATTTTGGTGACTGAAACTAACAGATATGCAAGGCAGACACAGGCACGAGAATGGAAAGACACAACAATGGACGAAATGTATATTTTTATTTCACTCATACTGTTACAGATTATTGTAAAGAAACCTACCTATCAAATGTACTGGACTAAGAATCAAATTTTAGCTACACCAATTTTTCGACAAATTTTGCCGTTTCATAGATTTGTGAATTTGAAGAAAAATCTGCATTTCTCTGATAATAGTACATATGACGCTGAGAGTCATCCTCAACCAAACTGAATAAAATATGGCCAATTTTGGATCACGTATCTACCAAATTTAAATCTGCTTGTACTCCAGAACGAGATGTGACAATTGATGAAAGTCTGATGTTATGCAAAGGACGGTTGGGATGGGTCCAATATATACCTATGAAACGAGCCAGATTTGGCATCAAGTCATTCATGCTGTGTGAATCGGCAACTGGATATGTCTGGTCCCTAATAATATACACAGGCGCTGGCACTAAATTTCATGAGGACTATAAAGATTTACCCATGTCATCACAAGTTGTCATGACACTCATGAAACCCCTGCTGAATATGGGATACTGCCTAACTATAGACAACTACTACAGTTCTCCCCAGCTTGCCGACATTTTGATATCTAATAGAACAGATGTGTATGGCACTGTGCGTCCCACAAGAAAGAATATGCCTCCATCGTTTCAAAGGATAAAACTGAAGAAGGGAGAGACTGCAGCTTTCCAACGAGGTAAACTTCTTGCACTAAAGTGGAAAGACAAAAGAGATGTCTCGATGTTATCCAGTTTCCACAGTGCGGAAATGGAAACACGCAGACAAAGGAACAAAGATGTTGTGAAGCCTGTGGTCGTGTTTGCATATAATGATACAATGGGAGGTGTTGATAGGGTAGATCAATACATTGCAAACAATCCATTGCCACGAAAGAGAGGTAAAAAATATCATAAGAAAATATTTTTCCACCTCTTAGAACTAGCTGTGTGGAATGCCTTCGTACTCTACAGAAAACATGGAGGACGGAAGAGTGCCCTTGACTTTCGTGTCGCTGTCATTGAGAAAGTGGTTGCTCATCATCAAAGAGAAGAATTTTCACCGAAAGCAGCTGGTCGCCCCTCAGCAACGGCAGCACCAATGCGACTTGTTGGTCGCCATTTTCCTTCAGTGATTCCTCCAACCGACAAGAAGCAAAATCCTACAAGAATGTGCAGAATGTGCAGCAGTGTGCGTGATGCTAGAGGGAAGAAGTCTAGAAGAGAATCCAGATACATGTGTGAGGAATGCAGTGTAGCTTTGTGCATTGACCCATGTTTCAGGGCTTATCACACAGCCAGTAACATATAAACAATGTATTTCACGTTTAGTGGTTACACTTATACATGTTTTAGGACTAATGACAACGTCCCTATAATATAAACAATTGTTTTCAAGTTCACTAATTAGTGTTTCAGTGCTTTTTTGTGTTTATTTTGATTATTAAAAGAACTTATCTTGATTTTTTAAGAAGTTATATTGGTAATATGTTATTCATTGATAGCACGAGTATACTCGGGATTTTATTTTAGGGGCTTTTCAGACGCATGTATCTCATTGTTGAGTTGTCAACAATCAACATTATTATAACCATTTATAATGTTCTTAACTGATTATTTCAATGGAGTAATAAAAAAATTACATTAAAATCGAAACATTTTTTTTAAAAAAATCTGTATGTTAAGAGGTTAAATACAAAGCCGATATCCTAAAAAATTCCACAGGTGCCTTTACAATTTTATACATATCAATGTGTGCAGAAGCCTGCCACTGGTAGCTATTATGAGTTTGATGCTACAAATTCATTCTCCAGTATACAATATGACATGCCAGATTTTGTGGTGGTACTGTTTCAGACTGGAAGACACAATAATCAGGAAAAAAATTCAAGTAAGTTTGATAACTGCAACATCAAGAACATATACAGATGGGGGACAAAATAATACGAACACCTGTGAAAAAGTATGCCACATTTCACACCGGCAGTACAGCAGCACCACCTGGCACTGAAGTCTGCCACCTAGTGGCTGTGAAGGGGAAGGTATTAGTTTGCCAACAGCAGTCATTGGTGGTGCATTCGTCTATCATACGCTCTCAAGAGACACTGCAATGTCAGACCTGACAGAGTTCCAAAGAGGCATGATTGTTGGAGCACGTTCAGCTGGAGCCACGGTGACTGAAACCTCAAAGCTTGTTGGGTGTGCAAGGAGCACAGTATCAGCCGTTATGACAGCGTACACAACACCAGGTAAGATGGCGTCTTCAAAGCACAACAGTGAACGAAAGACAAAGCTTGCTGCTCGGGATAGGAGGGTGTTGAAGCGCATGGTGGCCCGAAAGCACAAGCAATCGTTATCCGAGATAACATCTGAAATGAACAGGCATCTCCAGGACCCCATTTCAACCAAAACTGTCAAAAAGGAACTCCATGCTGCAAACATTCATGGCCGAATGGCAATCCGTAACCCATTGGTGACATCACGTAATGCTGTCAAGCGACGCCAATGGTGCAGAGCTCACAGAAGTTGGTCCCCACAGCAGTGGCAACAAGTCATCTGGTCTGATGAATCAACATTCACATTATTTCAGACCACGGGGCGCGTTTATGTGTGGAGAACGCCTTGAGATGCATTTCATCCTGACTGCCTCTTGCCGACTGTGAAGCATGGAGGTGGGTCCATTATGGAATGGGGCGCGATATCTTGGCATGGTGTGGGACCACTTGTTTTTCTGCATGGGAAGATCAATGCCAGTCACTATCGCAGCATTCTGGGGGATCATCTCCATCCTTTTGTCCAGACTTTATTTCCTGGGGACCGACCACTTTTTAAAGACGACAACGCTCCTATCCACACTGCTGGGTCTGTCCAAACATGGTTTGAAGAACATGACGATGAAGTAGGACATCTTGAATAGCCCCCACAGTCTCCTGACCTGAACATTATAGAACATTTGTGGGGATATTTGGAGTCCAAACTTCGTGCTCGAAGTCCGCCTCCAGCCACACTTTCGGAATTGGAGACTGCTCTGGAGGAAGAATGGCTCCATATTCCCTTAAACATTGTGCATGACCTCTATGCGTCCATCCCACGTCGCATACAAAGTGTACTTCAGTCACAGGGTGGTCCAACCCCCTATTAATAAAGATTTTCTCTACATTCATAGGTGTTCGTATTATTTTGTCCCCCATCTGTATCTTACAAATGGCAGAAATGAGGTGTTCCCCAGAAAAAGTTATAATTTAAACATGTCCAAGGATGATTTCCTTAAATTATATGAAGCATTTACAGCATACAAAAGGGTAACTACTGGCAATACTGACATGTATTACACACCAGATGAATTCAAAGCACAGAGACCCATGTTTGTTATCAACACCTCAAAAAGAAAACAAGTTGTGGTTAATGACAGGACAAACATTAAAATTATCTGTGAATTCCACGATACACTCCCTGATGACACTATATGTAGTGTTATTCTTATAGGTGAAAAAATCATATGTTTATGATGTAAGAAATGAGAGAGTCACAGAGCAATTCTGGAAGACTTCTGCATATTGCACAAGTTGGGCCTGGTGTCCAATTAAACTTATACCGGAAGTAAATATGTGTGGGTGTGGGTGGGTGTGGGTGTGCATGGGTATAGATGTAGCTAATTAGATTACATTTTACAGGGTATTACACTAAAAGCAATAAGCTCATATGAGCATCTTGGCTTAGTTTTAAGTGTATCCAAAACAATATCAAGAGGGGCATATTTTTGACAGGCTTATGGACAACAATCTGGCAGATGTAGCTTTTGTAAGTGTAGGCAAATCAATCTGAGGGGGGTCATCATTTCACGGGAAATTCCCGAGGGCATTTTTACAAAAATCTTGGGTTAGACAGAGTACCACACTTGAGCAATAAGCTCATATGCACATCTTGAGTTAGTTTTAAGAGTAGCCAAATCTGCCTGAGGGGGGCTCATCATTTATCGAGTTTATAATATAGCCAATTACACTACTCATACTCGACAGGAACAATGCACAGACTGATGACGAACAACATTTAATAATCAGGTCTGGCGTTAAATTTCAATTGGTATACGACACTTACCTCAGAGGGCCTCATGTTAATTGTGGTGTGAACTGAATTATTATATTTATCTAGAAGTTCTGGTAGGATGGTAAGCCATTTATAATTACCTTGAAGAGTAAATTGTTTATACATATGATTTTTTAGAGTTCTGTTGAATCTTTCTACAATAGAGGCCTTGAGATCACTGTAACTCGAGTAATGTTGTATTGACTGGCTTTTAATAAATTGTTGGAACACCAAATTATAGAATTCTTTGCCATTATCTGTTTGTAGATAGCGTGGTGATCTTCCACTCTGATTAATAATTGTCCTGAAGGCTTCTGTAACACATTTTCCAGTCTTGGATTTGAGTGGCACAGCGCAGGCATATTTTGAAAATGTGTCTATAACAGTGAGTAGATACTTGTAGCCCTTGTTGATCTTGTCTAAGTTTTTCAGCTGTCCGCTTGCCATCTCAACCAAGTAAGCCTGCCACAAATCATCTATGCCTTTGGTAACCATTGGCAGTCGGTTATAGTTATGTCTGGCTGGTTTGTGTAGCTCATCAACAATAATTTGTCTAGACATGGTATGTAAACAAGAATATTGCAACTGTAGGGTGCTCAGCAGCTGATACTACAGGATTTTATAAATACAATTTGTCTCCTATTTGTATTTTAAATTCAAGAGAGCCATCATCTTCAGCATAAGATATTTCTAATGTATTGGGGTCTGTAAAATCCTCTAACTCTACACTGGTGACCTTTGTTTTGTTGTCAGCATTAGTTATTGATAAAGTAGGGTAGTGGTGTGCCGGTGGTTGTAGCCAATATTTGATCTTGATTGGTCTAAGTGTGCCCCCAACAAAAAACTGGTAATAAAATTGTGCAGGGGACAGCATATACAGTTTGCCACCTGGTGTAACTGGTGAATCATATTCTTTGTTGGGGATACTGTACAATTCAAGGATTACTGTATGCTTAGGATTCTCGATTAGGCCAGTTATTTCTTTTTCTGCTGTAAGCAATCTACTTGTTACAGATTCAAGATGCTCATTGATAGTCCTAACAATCTCATCGTGGCCTGGTTTGATTCTTATGTCCACAACAAGTTTTTTGTATTGTTGCACAATCTCTTGAACCTGCGTGGCAAAAACAGACAGAGCATTTGCTTGGTTGGATTCCATGCTCCCTAGTTGTTGTTTGATGTTGGCTACAATTTGCTGTAGATTTTCAACAACTGCCAATTTTGAACTTTGAGTTGTAAGATCATGAACTTGTCTTCTGATATCCTCACACAGGGCATAAAGTTCATTAATATGTTGATTGGTTGGTAGAGTAGCCACTGTCTGAGTAAGCTGTTTGATCTCTGTCTGGATATTCTTAATGTCTTCAGATTTCAATATGCGATTCACAGCTCTCTTAATATTTTAAAGTTCTTGTGATGTAGGCAGATTGGCAAAAGTATTCTGCAAAGACTCAAGGGCCAATTTCACAGCATTTAATTCAGAAGCATCAGCCCCGCTACGCATAGCATCTTGGAGCAGGGCTATGTCTGCCTGAGTAGGTGTTGATTGTTGTAAAATTTCAAGTTTTGTTTGAATATCATCAATCAAATGATGAAAATGAGATAGCTCAGATTCAGTGTTGAGGTTTTCAAGTTTGGTGATTTGTTGCTGGACACTGACAAGAGTGTCTACAATACCAGGTAGGCGAGATTCTAGAGTTTCTTGTACATTTGTCAGATCACTTTGTACTGCTGCTATGGTACCCTCAAGGTGGGTTATGGTACTCTGAATTTTTCCAAAATCTTCATGTCTCAAGTTGCAGCTTGATGTTGGCAACACTGCGAGTTATAGCACTCAGAGCATCAGAAGATGGTAAGTTGTTCATAAAAGTTTCAAGTGTCTCAATTTTTTCTTTAACCTCGGCTATGGCATTGTTCAAGGGGTCCAGATTAGGTATTTGTAGTGATTGAATCTGTTCTTTTAGAGTGGAAATTACTAGATCAAAATCTTCTTGTGACTTTATGCTTTTGACAATTGTTTGGAGTTCTGTTTGGACACTACTAATCTGCTCTTCTAGTTGTTGTTTCAATTTCTCAGAGTTGGTAGCCTGAGTTTTTAATTTGGCTTGAAGAGCTGCTATAGCCTCCTCTAAATTTTGAAAATTATCTAATGTTGCCAAGTCAGTATATTTTTGAAGCAATAATTTGAGTTCTGAATCAATTTTAAGAAGAGGGTCCATGCATTGTGATTGTAAATTTGTAATTTCTAGTTGAAGACTGGCATTGAGTGTGGTTTGTAAAGCTTGTAAATCACTTCTTAATTTTTTAACTCTGACATCAAGCATCAGAATCTCATCACTGTGATCTTCATGCCTTGTATGGCCAAATATATCAATAGGCATTTTTATTTTTTGTTTTAGCGGTTATTTATTATAAAATATCTAATTCTTAATTCTATAAAAAATGTATAAGTTTGTCATAATATCCTGGGACCTCAATATATAAGCAGTCACCGGCAGAGACAGTATATGCAGTGCCAGAAACCATGTTTGAGTGCTTAATTCTATAAATATTTCTCCCTACTGAAATCTTGACATCACCCTCGGGAGTTGTAATAAATTGTAATTGACCACCTATAGGTAATTGGTAATGATTTAAATTATTGTTAAATATGTACAATGTTTTACCTGTTTCATCATCAACATCTGTAAGTATGCTGTTCAGATGAATAATTAACAAAGCACTTAGTTTAGATATCATAACAGAAGAGGGTTGTGGTGTTGGCAGGTCCATAATAGCCTGTTTTTTGAACCCAAATAAGTTCATAGGCATGTTTATTTATTTCAAATCATGCTCTGTAATTGGGCATTGATTACCACTTTTCAAATCACAATGACCCAATGGTAGAGTATGTATGCCACATGATAAAATGCATCTCTTATCATCATGTGGGTCCAGAGCCACTTTTCTTACAATATTGCTAGTCAACAACTGATCCACACTCTGAATTCTGGATTCTATATTCTGATTGTGCTACATGATTTGAGGCAATTTTTGTAATCTTCAAATTCAAGCTCTTTGTCCACAGTCACTCTGCCAATGCCCTTGGCCTTTTTGGCAACAGCGCCACTACATGTTTCAAAACTGTACATCTTGGCCCTTAACCCAGCAAATGCCACCATAACATCGCCAAGTGTTTCATCTTTTAACTTGCCAGGTACCTTTTTGTTGTGGGGTAGAATCTTTGAATGTTCACTGGTATCAAAATATTTAAGCAATGCAGGCTGTGATATATCTTGATAGACATCTTCTGTCTGAATATCAAGAATAAAACTATCCGTGTCCATGTACATCAGTTTTACACGATCACCATAAAAAGGCTTCAGCACATCATAATAGAGCTTTAGCATGTGTAATTTGGCCAATTCTAATATCACAGCCCCTACATAAATAGGCTTATCAAACTTAATCTTTGTTTTTTTTCATGTTGAAGAATGCCATATTGTCATCATAAATTCTTCTGTAGTTGAAATTAGGCTTTGCAATCAATTTTTTGCTCCGGCTGGTATCAGTAACTAATTTAACATCAGTATGTTTTCTGACATTTTCTATGGTTTTGCCATACACTGAATTGACCATTAATTTAAACAAGGTCTTATCAAATTTGCTTACTGCACATGTTCGAAGCTCGGTGTTTGTATCAATGTATGGCTTCAACCATCTTGAGTGCCTGAACCTTAAGACTTTGCCAACTTTGGTCACTTTGAACACCATGATGCATCAGGAACTGGAGGTTTTTGTAATATATGACATAACCCTCTTTTGGCTCTAGAGTCATCATTAGCTTCTTCTGTTTAGAGCCAGGTGAACACTGGAACTCAGCAATAGACGGCAGATCAGAGAACTGGCTGTGCAAATTATCAGGAATTGCCAGATCGACCTCTAAGAACAGGCCATAGTCACTGTCATCAAAGTCTTGAAGATCCTTAATATTAAAATCTTCGACCCACTCAAGCCCTGCATATGGCAATTTATCCATCATAGCATAACCATACAGGCTGTTGGCATCCACATAAAATATATAGTTTGATGGCCATGATGGATCATAATCGGGAATATATTTGTTGTTGGCTTTGCTATATCTCTGACAGCATTGCACCATGCCTCCTCTTATACATTGTTCCATAAACAGATACATGTCCTGATCGTGGATTAGATCCAATTGCATTTTTGTGTTTAAAAACATGGCAAAAAATGCTAGGCCTTGAGCACTGTAGAAATAGATTGGATCCAGTTTATAATTTTCCATCGATGATTTTCTAAATGCCTGAAGTATATCGGCTAAGAGAGTGACATCAAGTTTCAAGTATGCCTTATGATAATCACCAAGTGTCTGGCATTTTAAGTTGGTCCACATCAACTGGGCATGGTGATAATCTTCATCAGTAATTCCAGATGCTCTGAGTTTACTGTAGAACTCTTGTTGTGGTGGCAAAGCACACTCATCAAATTTAGAAAAATCTGTAACATATTCATATGGGTATACACCCTTCCGCCTAATTAATTTCAGGTCCTGATTTGGAAACATATCACATGTGATTTTAAATTGGTCATCAGATAATTGATTGGCTAGAGTGGCAAGGCTAGCCGCCAAAATTCTATATGAATCAAGAAATCTTAAGTGAATAGGAACACCATTAACTTTAATTATCTTGCTAATAGCTATATATTTCTCATCATTTTCTGCTAAAATATTTAAATTCTGCTTGTCAAACCCCTCGTACCTGATCAGATGATGAAAATCATAATTGGATGCACCATGGCAAAATATAGGGACAAATTTTGGTCTCTGGATCTTAATATTACAACTATTACACAGAGCCATTTTGAATTTACTATCTGTATGGGAATGGTGTTTCACCTTGATATTTATATCTGAAAATTCAGAATCACATACCGGGCATTTATCTGCATTCTTGAAATTTTCAATTTGATTTTTTGTTAAAGGCATCATAGGTTTTGATTTTAATAAGACTTTAGATGCTATTACATAGCACTCATTTTCTATTCTATGTGCAAATTCTTTGATAGCATTTGGTCCAATGTATAAATATTCTTTACTAACCACACCATCCTGTACAACAACATAATAAAAACTAGAAGGTTCATATAACTGGTATGATGTAATTGAAGATTCATCAGGATCTGGGTTGCAGAATGCAAGGGGTTTGAGGTTTGATTCAAAATCACATACTATATATGCTGGGCGTTCCAACAAAGCTTCAAATTTTTTGAATTCGGCATTTTCATTTGGGTTAGGCATCACCATATGAACAGGTTTATGATTGCCACAATATTTTAAATGTTCAACTAATTTGTTTTTAGCAATTTCTGTATTCACTTCACTAATCCCATTTACTATTTTTTTTACCATCAAATACAGTTAAACATCTTCGGCACAATTTGAATATTGTTTTAGATTTATTTATTTGTTTTCTTACTAAAGCTTCAAGATTATGTATTAAAGTATAATGATATGTGCCATCTCCTTCAATTAAAAGCAAATCAATTGGAATAGCAAAATCATCATCAAGTGTACTAATTCTGAGAGGTTCTATCAAGCAATTCCCAGCACCAGTAGAACAAATAAATACATAAATTGATAATGGTTTTCCATTGATATCTCTGGCCTGTTTTTCAAATTTATCAATATTCTGAATAAACATTGGATATTCTAAGCCATCCATTGCATCATCAAAATCATTTTCATGTTGTTTATAATAAGTTATTCTCTCTGGATTATTTAAAACTGGATACAAAGCAGCTAAAATACACCACAAAAAACATTTCTGATCATTATTTTCTATGTTAACCACAGCTTTTTTGTTTTTGATATTGGCAGGTAAAGGCAGATATGTAGAACCTTGTAGTGATCTGAATTCAGAAATATTAATATAAAACTTGTGTGGAGATCCACATAGGCTCCAACCCGATTCCTTAGCAGCAAACTCAGAGTGTTTGATAAGCAATTGCTCTATCAACCTGCTTAGTATTTTGTCTGAGTTTATATTTGAGTATACAGGTACAGTTTCTGTTATGTGGGGCTGTGTAAATTTTGTGCCATTTGATTTCTTATATTGTGTATACAATTTGAGGGACAGCTTATAACAGCCATTTTGTGCATTTAGAATAGCCTGCACATCAGAATTTATACTGTTCAAAAAATTCTTAATGTCACATTTTGGCTCTGATACAAAACAGTAATCACTAAGTTGGCCATTAAAACTGCTATGGATAGGTGCATAGCGTGGCTGCTTTGCTGGTCTATGATTATCGGGTGTTTCAAGCCTCCTTTTTAGACCAGATGAAGATGTAGATGGCTGTGGGGGCAATGTTGATGACTATACAGAACAAGTACCTTTATGTTTATATGTGAAATATTCCATGCTATATATTCTATGGCATTTGGGGCATATTTTTGTGGGTGTTCTGCATTTTTCCGGATCACAATTCCTTTGATGCTTAACCCAATTAGGGCTGGATATATTCTTATTGCATTGATTACAATATTTCTGATTTGGCATTTTGTTGTTGGTTTATTATATAAGATTTCTTGGGGTTTCAAATCAAAACTCTATACTTAATACAAAATATCAGTTGGGTTCAGCAGTGTGCTTTGTATACTTAGTGTGTACACTAAGTGTGTAAATATTTTTGGCTTTGGTATTTTTTGTTTTGGTTTATTATATAAGATTTCTTGGGGTTCAAATCAAAACTCTATACTTAATACAAAATATCAGGTTCAGCAGTGTGATAAAAAAAATTGGAGAAACCCACAGGTGTGGCAAGTAAACCGGAAGTAAACCGGAAGTGGACCGGAAGTAGACCGAAAGTGGACCGGAAGTAAATAGGTGTGGGTGTGGGTGGGTGGGTGTGGGTGTGCGTGGGTGGGTGTGGGTGGGTGTGGGTTTTATGAGCATCTTGGCTTAGTTTTAAGTGTAGCCATAACAATATCAAGAAGAGCATATTTTTAACAAGCTTATGGACAACAATCTGACAGATGCAACTTTTGTAAGTGTAGCCAAATCAATCTGAGGGGGGTCATACTTTCACGGGAAATTCCCGAGGGCTTTTTTACAAAAGTCTTGGGTTAGACAGAGTAGCACACTTGAGCAATAAGCTCATATGGACATCTTGACCTAGTTTTAAGTGTAGCCAAATCAGCCTGAGGAGGGCTCATACTTTCTCGCCCCAGTATTATATACTTTTACACTACTACTGTAAGACGTAGCGTGTGGATCGGCCATCAAATAGGGAAGCCGTTGACTGAAAGCAACCGTTGGCTTCCCCGGCTACTAGGCAAAAGGTAGCCTAGGCAATAGCATTTACAAGTATTCAAACTTTTACACATATAATTTCCATTTTGTGTCTGTGTACGTAAAAACCATGTCTTCATGACAGGGTGCTATATGCTTATTATTTATTGTTTATTGATTTGTTTTATTTTACTTCGCTTCTTGTGCCACTTTTTGGCTAATTGTCGAAGATAGGGATGAATGATGATATGATGAAATTGATGAATTGACACTCAACAGGGGGGAAATTTACCTAACCTTCTCCCGGCAGGATTTGATGTTAAAACATTCGGTTGGGTTGTGATCTGAGCACTCTAAGCTTTAGGATACAGTTTTAAGATTCAATTTTTTAAAAAATCTGTCGTACCCACGTCCCTGGGTAATGCATCAGTTTTCCAGGTTGATGTACGTATATCTCATTTTAAAATGCTGCAGTCCCTAGGCACTTGTTCTTCATCCCTTGAAAGTTTCTCTAATTTCTTACAGACGTATTCCTTTCTCCCCTTCCTTAACCATTCTCAGGTCTTTTTGTCTCACCCGTCACCCAATTCGACCTTACATCATAGCACCGGAAAACAATGAGCGTTGTCTCTCCACAACAAAGACTAACGACGCATTCCTTTCACGTTAAAATTAGACTCGCTTACTCTTCGGTCAGGGCGACACCAGGGTCGTGCGAAGGGGTGGTTGCACACTACTTAATTTTGTTCCGCGGCCCATTCGACCCCTCTTTTTTAAAGCCTATTTTCAATCGAAAAACACTATCAACTCATGCAATGTTGCCTTGTGTTGTTAAAACCATGTCGTCATGTTGTGCGTGAATGTTAGGTGTTGAAATGAGACTGCAATTATTGAATACGACAGGCAAGGCATTGATCTTAATTTGAAAAACTATCGGCACTAGAGTACTGCATCGGACCACTTTCGCTCACTCAAACTCGTTCGAATCTCCAACGTTCGAGCGTGCTACACTCGAACGTACCGCACTCCTAGTGGAACGATTGACATCGTCTCGTATTTCAGAGCTTAATAAGCAACACTTTCAACCTAAAGCCTGTACATGGAATGAAACCACTTTATGCAATTACACTTCTAAATAATAATTTCGTATATTATGTAAGATTGAAATACAGCACATACGAAAGTATGCAAAATATACAGACCGAAACGTGAAATAGATACTGTTACGTACCCAATGAGTCTGATGCGCGTGAATAATTTACGAATGTTAAATAGAAATGGCAGCACAAGACGTGCAAGACAGAAGATTGCTGTAGTATACATGAATGACAGTGTAAAAACACGCCAAAGTAAATTAGGAAGATGAACAATAATAGAATGCGGTATAAGATGATAAAGAAAAGATATAAAGATAATAAATTAAAAGAACTAATTGTAAAATGAAACATGTACTCATATGAAAATAGATAAGAAATTTAAAGAAGTGAAAGTACCCATATAAATTTGTGTCTCCTAAAGAAATCTTGGATTTGTCGGATAACTACGATCCACTTTGTGGAAGTTTTGATTGCATTAGTGGCGGTGCGTCACAATCGACGCCCCAAAGCAGGTTACTAGATTTGACTTCATATTAGTATTATTAGTATTGGGAAAATAAAAGGCAAAACTTTCTGGGAATTAGTGGAAAGTCGACATGAATAGTTCAATTAATAAACCAAAGATTCGTGATATAAGAAGATAAGTCCGAGAAGGAAGTCCAAGCTCAGATCCGGAAGGAAGTCCAAGTCCAGATGTAGAAGGAAGTCGGAGTCCAGAAGGAAGTCCAAGCCCGTATCCAGAAGAAAGCCCAAGTCCATATCCAGAAGAAAGTCCGAGTCCAAGGCCAGAAGGAAGTCTGCACAAGTGTATAAAGGGAGAATAAACGATCAATTGTGAATGTGAAAGTGACAGCAAACAAATAACTGGAATCAAGAAGAGAGCAATTGAAATTTATGTAAAAGTTCGATTACTTCTATATGAATATATTCTCATGTAGTCTCAACTATAATTTTCATGTAAAGAGATAAGATATAATATAATCTTATTAACTGTCTCCAATGGAAGGCTCGCTGTCTGGTTTCCTTTCTAAAAAGAACCCTACCACCTGAAGATAATTAGCCGTGGTATAATATAAAGATTTGCACCGAAAATACAGGTGGGATAATTAAGTGGCGCTAACAACGTGGAGCCTTACCCGAACAGACGTTGCAATACACATGCTGACAGACCTGCCTAGGCAATTACAAATATCTTATCACAGTGCAAGTAGTACGTGAACTGTACATCATTGTTCACTTACCCAAAAGTACAATCATATTCTGCGAAATAATGAAATGCAGTTATAACATTCAATCCAACATCATTTCAATGTGAAAATATAATCGTAGAAACATAAAATATCAGTCTAGGTAGTTTCAGTCCATTATCATCTATTTCATTTTCACATACGTGTCTCGGTAAGATTCACAAAACTGCATTTTGACATGAAGGTGATGACTATGTTCACTTATTATTCAATTTCACTTCGTCTCTTACTTCATGATCCATATTTGAGGGCCCACTACCATAGACAAATGACGGAAATACGTCTACTAATAGGGTTCGAGAGTTCGAGTATATTTCGCTCGTTCGGTCGTTTTTCGCTCGAGAGGAAGAACTATCAATTCTGTGTGCCATCTAGAGTTGCCGGTGCGAACTATTTTTCACTCAAAAACCGCTC
This sequence comes from Lepisma saccharinum, assembly GCF_977018435.1. Classification (NCBI taxonomy): domain Eukaryota; kingdom Metazoa; phylum Arthropoda; class Insecta; order Zygentoma; family Lepismatidae; genus Lepisma; species Lepisma saccharinum. Next base: position 43,142,136 of record NC_139254.1, read on the forward strand.
ATTGCAGCACTCTAATCTGCACTAAGTTCCTGTACATGTGATTATTGTTGTTAAAATGAGCAAAAATGAAGCAAGTTTAAGAGTAGTTTTTAGCATCTTTTGGATATTCTCAAAGAAGCCTTAAAAGTTTATCGTCATTTCATGTATTGACTAAAGCATGTTTCATGTTTTCTTTTTCAAGATTACACCCCTTAAATTTCATTCCGCACTGCCTTAGCACCGTTAGATGATCAGAGGCCAGCATAGTCTGCCTTTTACCTACCCGCTGCCCGCTTGCACGCGAGGACAGGTATACCTGCTCGCCTGCCCACGGCAACGAGTCGACTTGCGTCTTTACCCGGGTTCTGCGCTTACAAGGTAACTGGGCATTCAACAAGACCCGGGCGCCTGTAAAACCTGCTGGAAGGAAACAGCCCTCCGGCAGGGTGTCGCTCCAGGTGTTTCACCACCACGTGGACGGCTGCAGCCAGTGTTGCCTACTTACGTAGCTACTAAATCCTACGAAGTCCTAGGAGGAGCTTCTCCTCCAAGGAGAATTTATATACTTAGCGATTTCAGTTCAGCGTAAGCAGTTTTTATCTTATTGCCAGGAAATGCACGCAATATTACAGCTTCATTTATCTAAATGAATGATCGAGCAAACAAAAATCTCCTCACTGAAAAAGAATTGTTTTTCATTGCATGGTGCCTTAACCAGGCACGCAGTGGCGCAACCAGAGGGGGGCAGGGGGCATTGCTCACAACCTTAGACGGAAATTTAGTCTAGCCGAGGGGCCAGGGTGTGGGTCCAACATTAAAGTATAAGAAAAAACAGGCTAGCAGAATTTAAGAGTAGCAGGGCTAAAGGGTACTCAAGATGGAATTAATTTTCATATTTTTCTTGCATTTTCCTTCCAGACGGCCAAGCGCACCTGCAGAGGGGGAAGGGAGGGGAGATTGCAACCCCTTGATTTCAAATTTTATGAAAGTAGAAATATATATTATAAAATATTATACAGTCTCGTCAAGTTCAATGCCGTAGCAAGGGGATAGCGGGAGTCGGTCCTGGGCGCCGAACGATCTAAGTGAGAAAAGTTTTAAAACAGAGAATGCCATGGCGGCGCGTGATATTATTTGCTATTAATGTTGGTTTGTTACGAGTTGGATGAATTGATTATGTAATGTATTTATATAATATATATGCTTTAATGAAATTTTGAATATGTACACAATTTAGTGTTAGCATATGTATTTCTTATTTTACGTCGCTCCATGTGAAAAGAAAATATTGTAGATGGAAATTTTACATGCTATATGTATGTACATTTGGAATGCATTTATCATGCACTTTCTTTCTTTCAAAAACAGTTTGTGTGCTTGTTTTCCATTATTAGCTAATGTGAAATTGACGTGCTGAAAAAAATATTTCTAATCCTCTGTTTCAACACAAATGCGTGAGAACCGACTTCCACCCCCTTTTTGCATGATTTATGAGGATAATAATGCCTTTCATGCTACTTTTATTACTATTATTGTGATTGTTGTAGTTGGCACGTTTATCCAAGTACTTGCCCCCCCCCCCCCCCAAACGAGGGTAACGGCAATGCCCCTGGCCCCTGGCTGGGTACGGCCCTGGTGTTCGCAGTAGAACAGTGTGTTGTTCGACTCGCGACCTCAAAGTCGAACGTGACATGTTTCAGTCCTGCCCTATATCACTATACAGGGTGTTTCTAAAGGTCGTTTACAACGCTTGGGAGGTGATTCCTCACACGAAAACAAGCAAAAAGTGTTAGTTCCATTTTTACGACTGAGGCTTCGTTTCCGAGATAGGAGCCTCGCAAAAGGTGACAAAGTGAACGCCACACCTAACTGGGACGAATACTATCACAGATAGAGAGGCGGTTCCAAGGGAATCATAAAGGAATCGTACGTGCTTAGTCCGGAAGTCACTATGAAAAGTTCACTGCACGCATGCGCAATGAAGTCCTCAAAGGAATTGGGGATATCCAGCAAGAACAATGCATGGATAGGGTATGTAACGCAGCAAGGAGGACCGTGACAATGAGAAATGCGTTAAAGACAACACATCCCGACCTCAAACATCAAAACATGAGCATGGAACACAAAATCCGAAAAGTTGAGCACGGTTGCATACCCCAGTTACACGCGAGGAATGAACGAATCATGTCATGTGGCATACGAGAGACACATTACTCCACCAGGAGAAGGGAAAGAAAAACACAATATCAGATGATTGCGACAACGTGTATTTTTACACACGACAACTACGTAATATCCTCCCCCCCCCACACACACAACAAACAACAAATGCTCCAATGTCTTACGCACAGACAGTACGTGTCACTGTACACAAACTGAAGGTGTCAATTTCACCACACAAAGGGGGTGGGGAGCAATACCAAGAGTGTTCTCACTGGGATTTGCCAAGGGCGATAATCACAGACGGTTTTCAAAATGTCTGCTGTTCACTTCTACGCAGAGATGACAGCGACGAATCAAGGATTGTCGAGTACGAGCAAACAAGCCAGGTGTATCTGCTACCGTCGCGGCGGCGACGTTGATGCGAGCAACGAGGTCCTCAGCTGATGTGACAGGTGTGTTGTATACGAGGGTTTTCATTTCTCCCCAGAAGAAATAATCGAGAGGGTTGAGATCTGGCGACCTCGGTGGCCAAGGCACAGGCTCATCCCTACCAATGAACCTATTGCGAAACACGCCATGCAGGAAATGTACATTAGGATCGAAAAGAGCTGGTGCCCCATCTTGTTGGTACCACATTTCTTGCCGCAGTGCCAAAGGGACGGTCTCCAACAGTTCAGGCAGAACCTCACTAAGAAATGCATGATACGTGCGACCATTCAGGCGAACAGGGAGAATGTATGGTCCAATTAAATGATCATGTACTATCCCGCACCACACATTAACTGAAAACCTGTGCTGGTGATGGGCCACAAAAAGTGCATGTGCGTTGTCAAAATCCCAGACATTACTGTTTCTATTATTGAAGACATCCATCCTGGTGAATATGGCTTCATCTGTCCACAATACCTTTGCCCCGAAGTGAGGGTTTGTGTCCAGCTGATGCAACAACCATTGCCAAAACTCCATACGAGGGCGAAAGTCACGAGGTAACAGTTCTTGTACTTTCTGCAGTTTAAAAGGGTGCATTCCTTCCTCTGACAACACTCGCCAAACGTTCACATGAGACGTGTTTCGTGCCAGAGCGAGCACGCGCGTACTGGTGCCAGGATGTTCTGCGACCGCTGTTAACACATCTTATGCAAACTGATGTGTGCGTACACTTCGGGGTCTTCCAACTTCTTGCCGCGGTGGTAACACTGACCCTGTTTCACGCAGTCGACTGTCCACAACCTGAAAGAAGGCATGAGACGGTAAACGTCTATGTGGAAAGCGTTCTCCATAAAGACGCCTTGCCTCACGGCTATTACCGTGTGCCTCCCAATACATGAGATGCATGTCTGCTAGCTGCTGGGTCGTATACGCAGCCATCTGTGTAATAGGGAGCTGGAACCGCAAAATATCGTTTTTGTTTAACATTGGCACACTGCACAAATTGGCCGTATCACCGTACGAACACCACAGACCAATTGTTGCCATACTTGGCTTGCCCACTCCACCACGTCAACTTCTTTCAATACAAAATACTAGTACTCTTCAATGCGTATGGCAACCTATAGCGAACTGCTGATCATATCCCAGCACCTGCAACACGACTGGGACGACTGCCGGAGAGACCCTTCGAGCTCCTCTCGCCGGTACAGCAGTCATGAAAGTCAAACGTAGACTACGAGAGCCAGACTTGCCAGCGCAGCGCTTCCAAAACTGGTCTCTTTTACATCACAGTGATTGCGTGCGAACACTCTTGGTATTGCTTCCAACCACCTTTTTGTGGTGAAAGTGACATCTTCAGTTGGTGTACAGTGACACTAACTGTCTGTGCGTAAGACATTGGAGCATTTGTTGTTTGTTGTATGTGTGTGTGGGGGGGGGGCGTATTACGTAGTTGTCGTGTGTAAAAATACACGTTGTCGCAATCATCTGATATTGTGTTTTTCTTTCCCTTCTCCTGGTGGAGTAATGTGTCTCTCGTATGCCACATGACATGATTCGTTCATTCCTCGCGTGTAACTGGGGTATGCAACCGTGCTCAACTTTTCGGATTTTGTGTTCCATGCTCATGTTTTGATGTTTGAGGTCGGGATGTGTTGTCTTTAACGCATTTCTCATTGTCACGGTCCTCCTTGCTGCGTTACATACCCTATCCATGCATTGTTCTTGCTGGAAATCCACAATTCCTTTGAGGACTCCATTGCGCATGCGTGTAGTGAACTTTTCATAGTGACTTCCGGACTAAGCACATACGATTCCTTTATGATTCCCTTGGAACCGCCTCTCTATCTGTGATAGTATTCGTCCCAGTTAGGTGTGACGTTCACTTTGTCACCTTTTGCGAGGCTCCTATCTCGGAAACGAAGCCTCAGTCGTAAAAATGGAACTAACACTTTTTGCTTGTTTTCGTGTGAGGAATCACCTCCCAAGCGTTGTAAACGACCTTTAGAAACACCCTGTATATCTATATGTATATTGGTTGTTTACGACATGTAGTTATGGATCCTGTGCCACGGAAAACCTATTTCAATCTCTGTGTGTGTGGGAAGGGGGGGTAGTAACATTCGTAAATCTCACTACATTGGCGATGTGGCTTACGAAACTTTGAGTTCCCTTTTCTAAGTAGTGAAAATATATTGCAGTTGGCAACACTGCAGACAGGTGTGCGCCCGGTGCAGTTGCTACTCGAAGCAACTACGTCATGCAGAGGGAGGGGCGTGCAGTTGATTGAATGAACGCACTGAGACCTACTAGGTATCTTACGGCTGCGGGTACCCGGCGGGTTTTCAATACCTGCCAAGAACGATCTGGGCAGATGGTCAGGCAAGGTGCTCAAGCGAGGGTGTTGCGCAGGTTGCATGGCATTTCAGGAGCGATGTCTCGCGAACGGCTCTGCTCCAGGTCTTGTGCAGGGCTCTAGTTGGAGTTGCGTTCAGTATAGAACGCAGAGTTGAAAACATTAAGTGTCGGATAGTCCTCGCCAAGGAGTCACGCAAGTTCGAGGCTGAAGCCTTAATTACCCTCCCCTTTCGAGGAATGTATACAGAAGGATGGCGTAGTTATGAATTCGTCTACCGCGTACTTCTACGAGCTTGATCATTTTAAATGTGTAGCTTGGCCTTGCGTGATCGATAATGTTGTGGTATTTATGTACGCAGCCTAATATCCATGAGGTGACCTTTGACCCAATGTTAATTAAGATACATCCTGCTGACGTTCGAAGCCACCACCAGAGAGAGACGATATTTTTTACACAAGCGCCAAGTGCGATAAAAATCCTTGGGCAGACATCTCCAGGTTATCATAGTCGTATCAGCTGGTCCCTGTTGCTCTCCGATCTTGTATTACGATGTTGAAGCAATCGTATGTACACTGCTACTGATTTTCTAAACTCTGATAAGAAGACAACAACATACATATTGGGTTAGGCCAGTAAACGGGCTCAAATCTTAAAATATATATCAAATATCTATCTTATACGAGTACGGGTTTCGCGTCACAAAAACAACGTGAAATTGAATCACGTTCAACTGTTCTGCATTTTTAATAGATAGACTTGCGAATAACGATAGTCAACAATGAATTGTTTATGTTTCGTTTTGCGTTTTCTAAATAAATTCGACCCACTAAACACGAGTTTTAAATTATTGTTTTTTTATTAAAATATCGATATTTCAAAACATGTTTAGGATTATCTAAGGTTTAATAGAGCAAAGTAAATAAATGCTCAGTTTGTAAAGCTTGACACAAGTAACACGGATCAAAGTGATTTTGTTATACGAGTATTTTGGTGCGTTCTATTGTTTTTGTGGATGCTGATTCCCAGGGAACAGGACAGAGGTTGGCGCTGGTGAGCAACCCCTCATCCAAAAATTCCTGTGCTCACCCATTTGCCCCACCCAAACAAATTCAGTAAATATATACAACTTAGACAAATGTGAATGGTTCGATAAATTAGTATATTCTGGTCTTTACTCCATGCATATTTTAATTATGAATATTGTAGATACTGGAAATGTTCACAAGTTGCATCCCATATAAAGCTTAGCGCTTATTTGGCGAAATGTTCGTCTAGCGAGTAAGTTTACAAGAAATAGAGCATATATCCTGTTGAATTAAATTTAAATTACGTATTTCTTTCAGCTTCCTTAAATTTATCATTGGAAGGCGAAAGGGATTTCCAGAGCTCTTGAAAAAACTGTGCTCTTATATGGAAGTTCTGTACTTTTGGTAAAAAAAAAAGCGTAATAATTATTAAATTGATAATGATTAGAAGCAACCAATGAGTTAAGGAGGCTTTATGGGAGATGCACAGTTATGTGGGGTATGGTCAAGATTAGATCAGGATTTAGGGGCCTTCGGGTCTTAATTTGGTGAAAAATTGCTTTGAAAAGTGTCACACAATGAAGAAACAGACACTTGGAAAATGGTAAAAAAATATTTGAAAAATAACTAACCTTCTGACATAACTTGGTCTAAAAGTTATAACTGAAACTGTGTATAGATGAGGCTATTGATGTCACCCCCCACACCCAGGGCATCCACATGAAGGGGAAGGTTGCCGAAATTGGACCGTTGCCTGAGTTGGACCGCCTTTGTTTTTGCCTAAAAAAAGAGTATTTGAAACAGATGATTTGGCACTACTGGTTGGCGACAGTGTCGTATGCAAATGACTCAGTGGTCAGTCAACTAGAGACGTTCGACGAAGTAGGAGTGCTGTTAGTGTCTTTCCATTGTTCGTGTTGCATTTCTTGTGCTTCGGATCTTAAGCTGTTGTGTAGAGTAGGGGTAAGTAATCAAATGTCCTGTAGTATATTATAAAAGTGCCATTCATTAACCAATAACTACATGTAGTAAAACTAGGGTTTAGTTGCTTACGTTCGCGTAGCGTCAATTTTTTATTTACGAGGAATAGTTTCCTAAGTCGGACCACCACGTGTTTCCTAAATTGGACCGGTCCATTTTAGGAGACGTTAGGTAAGGAAATATATTATTGTTAAATTTCGATAAGAAGTAATTGGTGGGCCTTACTTTAGGTTCCGAAGATCTCGAAAAGAGGCACTTATGGGAAATGGAACGATGATGATTTGCATATGGCTGTGGCTGCTTACAGGAACGGTGACTATGGACTCAATGAGTGTGCCAGCGTATATGAAGTTCCAAAGGCTACAATAAAGGGACACGCTGACAGTAAAAATACGTTTTCTAATACAATAAAGTGCTTCGGTAGGCAAGCAACCTTTGCTACAGAAATGAAAAAAATTCTCGCAGACCACATTCTGTTATTTGAGGAAAAATTTCTCGGCTTCAGAATCGAAGGTGTTCGTAAGTTACCCTTTGATATTGCAGAGAAATGCGAATTACCCCACTGCTATAACAAACAAGAAAGAATGGCCTCTAAAAACTGGTTATATTCTTTTATGAGTCGGAATCCACAGCTTTCCCTTTCTTCAACCAGAAGGAACATCAATAGCCCAAGCTTTAATAGGGAGAATGTTAACATTTTTTTTTACCTTCTTGAAAAAACTGTTGATTTAAAAGTTCAAAGTGATTCTTTCATTATTTTTATATTTTGTTTTTACATTAAGGACAGTCAGGCAAGTAGAGAAATAGAGATGGCGATGCTGCTTACAGTGATATTTTTCTCTCAGTGTAGTTCCAGATGTATTTTCTTTAGTTCCAAAATATTTAACTTAGGTAAATAGCTGCTTGTTTCAACAAAAGTATGTTAATATATCAGTGAGAAACAGTACATATAAATATTATTTCCTATTAAAATCGTGTGTTTCTTTATGTTATATTACATTAATGGTCATGTGTAGATCGTCTCAGCATAAGTTATATATTTCCTATTTTTCAGTAAATGCGTTGTAAGTATAATGAAAATTGTTGTATTAAAAATGTTGTTTTACGCAAAAACACTTCTAATTCATTCTAATGTTAATAATAATTGTTATTTATAGTTTCATTTCTCACGTCCAACTTAGGCAACTGTAAGTCCAAATTAGGCAACTGGTTTCCCACTTTGGACCAATTTTCTGTCCTATTTTGTAAATGTTAGTACTTATATATTTTTAAATTTATTACTATCTGATAAAAGTGTTTGTAAAGTTCCATACTTTAACAAAAAAAAATATTTCGAATTAGTCATTAAGAGAGAAACGAATTAAGAAAAACCAAAACTGGTCCAATTTCGGCAAACTTCCCCTATAACGTCGGTCTTGAGCATGATCAAAGTAATCCACTAATGAAGAAATAAAAATATCTTCTTCGTGTTGTTCCTGTATCTAACCGCATGAAATTATTTCCACCTTTTAAATTAGGTCTACACTGGAATACCAGGAAATACATGGGTAATTTGATGTGTCGTTTTCTCAACTTCAAAAATGGTCATCTTCAAATAAAGATATGTTCTATCTAAAAATAGCATTTTTATATTCGTTATAATTAATAAGAAGCAATCTCAATCATCAATACAGTACCGAGGAAACTAAGTTTTTATGTGGCAGTTCTGTAATTTTGGTAAAAGAACGCAATAATTATTAAATTGATAAAGAGTGGTTAATTCTATTTAGAAGTCATGTTTCAAAATATAAATTTCCCCTACGAGTTATGCAATTATGTGACTTTTCGTATCCACTTACATGGAATTATAAAACAGGGATGGGGTGGAAGGAAAGTTTGAATCGATGGTGATTAGAAGGTTTAGATGTTTTTGTTTGTCTGTATTTTAAGCTAAGATAAGTTAATCGGGAATAGATCTACGGTTTAATGTTTAATCCGAACCCGTGGTCATTGTACCGGGTGTTTCAACAGAAACGCCGTGATTTCAAATGACCCTAAAAATATTTAGTATATTCACAGTAATAAATTTGTATATGTTATGATTGACAAAAGTCTAAAATTTAATTTTCGGCAACCTATAATCCACATGAAACGAAGGAAACACCTTTGTACGCACAAATGGTTTTGGTATGGTGCTGTATCGAAATGTGGCTTGATTGGACCTTTCTTTTTTGATGGCTATGTCACATCAGAAAATTATTTTCAAATGCTGCAGGAATACTTCATTCCTGATCTTCGACGGAAACGTTGTCCAATTCGTCAGCAATGGTTCCAGCAAGACGGAGCTAGGCCGCATACAACTCAAAATCTCCTGACAATCGCTACACACATTTATTTCAAAATGGTTTAGAGTGGCCTCCAACTAGGCCTGATTTAAACCCGTGTGACTATTTCTTGTGGGGTTTCCTAAACCAGGGAGTTTTCAAACGAGGACCGTGATAACTAGATGATTTGAAAGCAAACATCGAACAGTGTACTGCACAAGTTAGTCGTGCAACCCTTCGTCAGATATTTGACAACATGTCCAACCAGGTAAAAGAAGTGATAAATCGTCAAGGTGGACATTTCGAACATGTTTTCCATTAAACTTTTGGGTTTTCTTTATCAGATTATTAATTATTTTGGGGGGTACTTATCATAAATAATTTAAAATATCATTTGAAATCACGGAGTTTCTGTTGAAACACCCGGTATTTCAACTGGGGGATTGAGCTCAGGACTGTTACATTTTAAAGCTACAGCGTTAGAGATCAGAGAGAAAATATGCAGAAAGGACTCACACCAATCGTGTAATTTTATCACAACAGAAGATGCCTTCATTTAAGAGCGATATCTATATAGTGCACTATCAGTGGGGCAACAACAGGGGGGAGCAGGGGTCATTGCCCCTCCCCCCAAACCTTGGACAGAAATCAATTTTAGGGGTCAAACAATGAGGTAAAAATAGCAAGACTAGCAGAATCTAAAAGGAGTAGGACAAAAGGATATTCAAGATGGAATTAGTGTTCATTTATTTCTTGCATTTTTTTTCTTCCAGGCGGCGAGAGGGCACAGAGGATCAACCACACTCCTCGATTTCAAATTTTAACCATATAAAAATACATTTCGTAAAATTTTCTTGCCCGCCTTGCTCGCAATACCTGCTTTCTTACAGTCTCATCAAGTTCAGAGCCGTAGCTAGGGGGCGGCGGGAGTTGGCCCTGGGCGCCGAACAATCTAATTGAAAAAAGGTTGGAAAAGAGAGAATGTCAGGGCGCCCCGTGAAATTATTGCGCCCAATTCAATTAATATTGTTTTCAGTTTGCAAAGTATTGGATCTAAATATTTTCTAGCTCGCTTCGCTCGCATCTCATTCTTTTCTATAATGCATTGTAAATTACCACAGACAGAAGTAAGACCAACTATGTACTTGAAACTGTTGCTGCTAAACAGTTCTGTCTGCAATGCATCAACTATTGTATGGAGGAAATGGAGCGCGCACATTTCAGGGACAATTTATATAATTTTTCTCTTGGTTATTGATTATATAATTTATGTAATGTATTTAAATAATATATGTTTTATATATATATATATATATATATATATATATATATATATATATATATATATATATTAAAGAAACTTTCAATACGTACACAATTTAGTTTTAACGTATTGCATGTGTATATTATTATTTTACGTCGCTCATTGTTGTATGTGTAAAACATATGTTGTAGTACGTACATGAAAGTTATAAATGTCATATGTACAAAAAGAATTATATTCGTCATGCATTTTCTGCCATTCAAAAATACAGTTTGTGTGCTTGGTTTTCTATTATTAGCAAATGTGAGGAGGAGCGGGGACTTTTGGGATTGTGCACTACTAGTAGTGTTCTAACAACTGACCAAAATTCAGCTTTTACAGAATTATTCCCGACATGAAACCTTTATTGACTGGGTTATATGTACTAAAGATGAAAGCGACAAACATTAGATATGTATGTCCATTAGTATATACATAAAATCCTTTTTTCTTTCTTATTTCAATTTGTATTTTTATATTCAGTGTTCATCCATCTTACATGCAATCAGGGTATGTTCATATATTCCATTTGTACTTTACCTTTACTTTACTTCGTATTAATCACACAGACAAGGGTTTGTTGTAAGAGCGGCCCTCGAGGTCGAAACACGCCTGGTCTAATATAGACGATTTATTATTATTATTATTATTATTATTATTATTATTATTATTATTATTATTATTATTATTTGCCGCTCTGGGCAGTGGCACTGTTCAATGCTGTTAAATGAAAATAAATGGTATTGACGGAAGTGACGTCAAGTGCAGTTCGAAAGCGACAAATAAACGAGCAGTCGAGACCACATCGTTACAGACTTGATCACGTGACTACTGCACTCGCAAATTTGTTTGAAATCAAGGAGGTAGAAAGTCAGCAAGTTGTTGGTTGAAGTTATTCTAATGTGTGGAAATGTATGCAAAGGAACACTTGAAAATGCTATGTGAATTTTGAGGTGAAAAACAAGTGTTTAAATCGCGAGTAAAACAACGTGCCCTCAGTTTTATCTACTGATCGTATTTGGCGCTGCAGTCGAAGTGCAGTTCGAAAGACTTTCACTTCCAGTTCACGACTTCAAGACCGCACTGCAAGATCATTCTCAAAGTATGCTCACTTCAAGTACGGTCTTGCACCTTTCGGACCTAAGTTCAGTCCCCCCGGACCTCATTTTCAATAAAGGGACGGGTTCATATTCCGGCCTGGCCATGGATGTTTGTGATTGTCCATTCATCAATTTCATCACATCACTCATCCCCATCTTCGCAAAAAGCCAAAAGTGGCACCAAAGGCGAAGTAATATAAAGCAAATCAATCAGTGGCGAGTGTTTGTATTTTAAAAAAAGCTTGGTCTCGGTTTTAGATGGTTTTGAACGTAGTTTGTACATTCTGTAGGTTTTTCTTCAAGTTCACACAGTAGACTTACAGTTCAAATCGGAATCCGGACAACTGTGATGTTTTCCTCCACTGGGGATCGAACCCGGGATTGCAAACCCTCTGATTGCAAAGCCACTACGCCATCGGGGATACACACTTTTAAGTGCGGTAAATATAAAATGTAAACATCACTCAATGAAATCTAACCGTGACGTTGTGTACGGCATATTCAGTGACGTACCCAGAATTTTCGAAAGGGAGGGGTTGTGTACATTTTTTAAGTAGTCCTCATTTTGGTAATATTTTCCTGCCTTTGACGTTCCTTTTTTAGAAACACTGGACCAAAAGGGGGTGGTTATAACCCCCACCAACCCCCCTTGGACACGCCACTGCATATTACTGTCAGTAGGTAGGTTATAAAAATCTGTTATACAAATAAATAGGAAAGTCTATTTTCGATAGTCTTTATTTATAACAGAAACGGAAGAAAAAGAGGAGAAAATAATAAGGGAAGACAATAGAAGAACAAGAGAATAGAAGTGAAAGATAGAACAAGAGAAGTCGAGAAAGAAAAATGTAAATTTTTAGCGAGGACAAAAATAGAGGAGCTTAAGGAAATCAACCTCGTGGGAGAGTCTTATGAATTGGAGGAACTTTCTGTCATACCCAGATGTTCCTTTTACTGAATACCCAATAATTTAATTAATATCAGATGTTAGTGTGGACTCTTTATGTAGGGACAGAGCTCATAGACAGTCCGTAGTTGTTTAAGGCGAAAAACGTGTCGTCGTGTCTTCTTTAGGCGAAGCGAAGAAACGTTTTCAGTAGTAGGCACCAACACAGGTGATTTCATCAATCGAGAACTGAAGATATCAAGTCTATGGCAACAGTTTCAATTACAGCTCTTGTAGAGGCGACAGCAGAACATCCCAAAATCCACCAGAACAAGATCCATGTTCATGAATTGCCACCTGTCGTGGCTCATCCTCATGACTCCTCTTTGCACTCGTCGTTCCCTACAAAGTGATAGCAGTGAATGAGCTCTCGGAGGACCTGAGGAGCACGGTACTGCCTACGGCTACAGAGCCAGGTGCCATATGGCATCACACGTGGGTGCTGCTGATGGTGTTGAGGAATCTCTCCACACAGATAGATGAGAGAGCACAGCAGACGCTGGTGCCAGGAGAGTACCTGGTAGCTTGGATCACCCACGCTACGAACCCTTGGACCTGTAGGTCGTCCATGAAAATTCTTGGCTCTCCTGGCTCGACGGCTGCCTTCATCGCGGATTATGTCATTTTGGGAACAAGTTGTTGTCCTAACCTGTTATCACAACACCGCTTTTATATCACTCATGGTGGATTTCGTCTTGACATCAAAGCAAAAGCAAATATCTTATCCAAATTTTAAGCTGCGAAGAGCTGGAGCGAGTTCCTAGGAAACACAAGTATTTAACAGACAATCCATCTACATTTCAAGTGTTGTATTCTGATTGTTGACTGATGTTTCTTGCCTATATTCCAGCGTATGTTATATTTTCAATTGAGGGTTTTGGCTATCAAACATTACTATTAGTTCCTGCAAATTTCTTCGTATCTTTGTGTGATTTTAGTTACTGTTGATTCGTTGGATTCATCCTAAACGTCTGCCGTCCGTTGCGGAGTGTTTAGCACAGCAAGCTACGACGCCAGGGGTTGATTCTCGGCCTGGACATGAATTTCATCTATTTCATCATTTCATCACTCATCCTTGCCGGCCCTCATGACGGAGTGGTTAGCACATCGCCCTACGACGCCAGGGGTCCCGGGTTCGACTCCTGGCCTGAACATGGATGTTTGTGAGTGTCCTTTCATCAATTTCATCATATCATCACTCATCCCCATCTTCTCAAATTAGCCAAAAGTGGCACAAAGGGTGAAGTAAAATAAATCAAAATCACAAAATCAAAATCATCACTCATCTACATCATAAGATTTAGTCATTTCTTTTTAGGGAGGGCACGTGTCCCCCGCTAAATCCGCCAATGTTTGTTTGTTCATCTATTTTGTCGTTTCTTCTTCATTCATTCTTATCCTGACGGTTAAGTTTAGGAACAAGCATGTCTCCTTTCATACCAATGTTTTCATTTACTGATACTTCCTGCATATCAGTAATGCATGAGTACAAACTTGGAATTTAAATTCTTGGAAACAAAGGTATTCCATCAGATGGTGCTACATCCAAACTTAAAGTTTTTTACAGCATTTTGCTTAAGGATATTTATAGAATGCAAACTAGAAGTTAAGCTTCCCATACAGCACAAATCTCCAAGGGATATCCATTGGATATCCACAATGTCCACATGAGATCATGGATATCCATTGGATATCATTAGATATCCATTTGTGGATATCCAATTCTGGATATCCATTTGACGTCTATGGGATATCCAGAACTTGATATCTGAAACTCGACCCATTCTAGATATTTAATGCATAGTCCAAACATGTATAGAACTGGCTGTCCGAAACATTGTCCAATTCCAAATATCTAATAAGTCTCCAGATCTTGTCAACAGCGGAATATCCAAAACACATCCAATTCTGGATATCTAAAATGGGATATCCAAAACACATCCAATTCTGGATATCTAAAATGGGATATCCAAAACACCCCACACAGCACACAAATGTCCAAAAGACATCCATGGACATCCCTTGAATATTCGTGTCGGAAGTTCTGCATGTCCAATAGATATCCAGAAATATCCAATGGACATCCATTGCATATACCCTGCATATCTATTTGTTCGCATACGTGATATCCAGGAGCTATCCAGAAATAAATATCTTTTGGACATGTTTTGTACATCAAGTGAGACGTTATCTGGACATTATGGTTAGCGCAAGGGTGGAAAAGTGCATTTGTAGATTCTAGCATGATCCACGTTATTACGTCCAGGAACACATCCGAAACGTTGGTAATGATAGTTTCTTAGCAAACACGTTACAAGTTAAAGGTCTGCCTTTTGTCATACTACTGTAATTATTACACACAGTTGCACAGTTACAGCGCACTCACTATTTAACTTTTCACACAAGAAACGAGATAGAAAGTTTTTCAAAATGTATTTCACAAGTCCACAACAGTTGTTTAGATGTTACAGGGTGTTACTATAGCGCTGATTAAGCAATCTGAAAAGCCTCAGGGACTTTTATAACTTAGGTCGTCAGTTGATGAATCATAACTTTTCATTATTATTTGAATAAAATATTCGAGATATTTTTAAGGATTTAAATGGAACAGAAGTGAATACATTATATTAAAAATCAGACTTTCATTCTAGAAAATACAGACTTGCAATTACTCCATGGTATTATGAATTCAATTTTAAAACGTTCTTATTTTTTTCTGAATTGATTGTAGTAACAATTTATTATACCAATTGTGTAATATTACTGCAATCAGTTTTGGGTAGCCTATTGAATTCACTGAAGTATTCTTAAAAAGGAATGCTACTATGTAAGAGAGACTATAATTAAACAAACAGCAATATCGTATTTTTAGAAATTTGAACGTTCAATTTAAAAGTAAAATGTTCCTACAGGTGTATTCAACCTACGACCTTCAAGTTACAAGACAAACATGATACCACTAAGCTAAATGACGTCCACGGATGTAGAAGACTGTTAGGATTGAATATCTTGTCTTGTTTGAAAATCTTAACTACAAATGAAGCCAATATTATTATTTAATTACATACAGGGTGTGTCAAAATTGTGGAACACAACTATTGAAAATAAGAGCAGGCACACACCAATCAAATTTTTCGAAACATGGTGAGAAAGTGAGGGGGGAAACCATTTGAACCATTCTACCAAGAAGGTGGTAATCTTGAAACCCGCCATATTGGAGACAACTTGATTTTCTTAAACGAAAAGGTAGTCATTTGACATAATAAAATGGGCTTGCATTTGACGAGAAACATGTGTTCAGTTTTATTATTTTTCTTTCCCACGTGGGCCTCCCCAATGGCGCAGTGGTAATGTCGATCGACGCCTTTTAATTGATAGCCGGTGGAGGCACATAGTTGTTCGGATCCCACTTTAAACTGTAGGTCCAGTCTCGATTATCATTTCTATGTAAAAAGTGGAGTTATAACTGTTTTCTCTTAATTTTCTAAAAGTTTGCCCACTTCTCATTGTTCGCTGCTGGATTTTGGAACGACTGAGGCAACATAACAATAGAATGAGGACTTGAAGGATCATGCATGACTCATTACATCAGTTCATCATTCATTGCCATTGTCGCAATCAATCCAAGAGGTAGAAAAGTAATGTGATTGCAAGAGAATGATAAAAGTTGTTAAAGTTACGATAAAATTGAATATAACATCGTGTTTCTCGTCGAATTCTAACCTATTTTGATATGTCACATGACCACTTTTCCATTTAAGAACATTAAGTTGACTCCAACATTTTGACCCCTTGTCCCCTTGTCAACATTATGTTTCGGGGCATTAGATTGGTGTGTGTTAGTCCGTTCGCCTATTATAGGGGTAGTTCTATCCCTTTGCCCCACCCTGTGTTGTAAAATTTCGAAACAAAAACAGTCAACTTACTCATTTCAAACATCGAGTGATTATTTACATTTCATACCATGCATAGTAATTATTTTTTTCTGCCAAAACTGACAGAATGGTAAAGCCTTTTTCGTGCTTCTCTAGTGCAAGCCATGGTCGAACCAACTACCTTGAGGCGTTTGGGTATTTTACTAATTGCACCATATCCATGAAGTTACACTGCCCCATTGGCCTCTCAGTCCGGCCCTGGTTCGCTGTAGTCATTTGGTTTCGCTGCCATGAAGCAGAGCACCCATTCAAACTGTTACTGCACATAAGATTGCACAAAATTGTCTCGGGGGAAGAGAAGCGGAAAACTGGAATCATTTTCTACCATTTACAAAGAAAAATATCATAGATTATTTTCGAATCGCTCTTTAATTTTTCCAATTCTATTCTGCAACTAAGCTCCAGTTAATCAAAAACTCAATATGCTGACCAAAGCAGAAATTTATTTTATTTTAAAACATAAACTAAACGTTAAGTTTCAACCTTCTAGCAAGGTCTTCTTCAAACTCAGTACCAAAAATGAAATAAGGTATAAAACAGGAAGCATGTATATATATATATATATATATATATATATATATATATATATATATATATATATATATATATACACACACACACAAAATTCACTCCGTGCTTTGTACCTTATTTCATTTTTGGTACATTGTCTGAAGAAGACTTTGCTAGAAGGTTGAAACGTAGCTAATGTTTAGTTTATGTTTTAAAATAAAATAATTTTCTGCCTTGGTCAGCATATTGAGTTTTTGGTTGTCATGGAAACAAGCCATAATGGTGTTATAACTCCAGTTAATGTTGCATGGGGGGGTTAGACTCGCAGAGATCAAATTACAAATAATATTCAATTTGAAATACTGTGTTATGTATGTATGCTAGTACTAAATTACTTTTTCCTTTCCAACCCTACCTTACTCATAAAAACATTTATGTTGTCAAAATGTACTTGCTCAAAAATACCATAATCCGGAATGATTAGATGCACGTCAAGTCCGTAGTGAGGGGGTAGGCTATTTTTTAAAAAAAAATCTGTTAAAGCTATCTTAAAAATGATCATAAAATGTATTATTTATGTCAGAAATACAAACTACGAATCTATAAATAAACCTATGTTAATTTATAAAATGTCGGTGCTTGGTAGTGCAGAGGTCACCAACCACAATCCTGCCAAGGGCGTTAAAATGTCTAGCTTCAGTGATGCAGAACGTTGTCATGATAGCGAGATATTGATGTAAGATCTTCCAATGCTCCTAATGACTAATAGTACCACTGAATTCCTGGTGAAATTCTAGCCCAAAACCATACCCCATCCCATTGAAAGAAATGAAGTTGGTTCCAAGATGGCGGTCATGAAGATGGTGGACGTTGTCATGACATGCACCAAAAAGTTTCCCCCTAGGCCTAACATATTACTACGATGACCAATTGCTGCAACCTACACTCCCTTTCGTTTTATAAGGGGTGGTCAGGGACTTTTGACTCACCCTGTATAGAGTGCATTAATTCCGCGATAGAGTGCATAAATTAGAGCAAATAATTTACCAAACATTGGCACTGTGTTTTGTCTGCTTCGAACATGTGGTCATGTTAGTGTGAATTTTGCAGAATTACAAATTTCTGCTAAACTGAATGTGCACACATTTTTCGGTGCTGTGTCCAATTAACACAAATTCAGCACTAATTCCTGGCATACTTTTTTTTTTGTTTTGTTTGCATGGCCATGCCAACTTCACGTGACTTGTACCACTGGATCACACATATCACTATCAGTTTCATGGAGAAATTTACCTTTTACGTTAGTGAGTTATCAAACAAAACAATCGATCGATCTAACCCTAAACATGTAATATTCTTGGCTGGTTGGTTGATTGATTTAAAAAAGCTGTTTGGTTCAAAATAAAAGAATGAATGAATTTGGTATCTGAGGAAGTTTGTGAAGCAAGACTTAATATTGACTGGAATATAAACAATTGTGTGAGGAAATAACGACGTAGTTAAACTGAGGGAAATCGTCCAATATTTCATGGAATTGTTCCCTTCCTTTGCAACGTATGAGTTGTATGATCTCTATTATTTTAATGAATAAATACATATTGCCTTTTCAATGAGACCCCTGCTATTTTCTAATTGTTGTCTTAATATACACCAAGAACAGCTTTTTCTCTCACATTTTCAATGTGTGTAACCTTGTACTGCCAATAGAAAAACCAATATTCAGAAAAAATTGTCACTTTTTAAAATAATTTTAAAAAATATGTAAAATTCACCACTAACAGATAAATTCTAAGCTTTATTCCATTGTTTGCACTAATTTTAACAGTTTTCACTTCTTTACAAAGTTTTCCAAGAACACAGTTCAGGTGAGATAATTAGGGTGGTTTGCATTATTTTTGATAGGGAGATACTGTACACAAAATATTTTTTTGCGTTTAGCTTCTAACAGCAATATTTTTTATCGGAAACATCAAGGGCGACTCAAATTAAAATTTTCACACTGGTGAGGTGAATTTTTGGCGCCCCCTAATTTCTATTCTGCCACCTCTAACTTTGCTCCCTGATTCCCCTCAATAAAACAAAACATGTCCATGTAATATATTTGCGGTTTCAACGAGAAAAAATAATAGCTTTGTTTTTAAAATATCTTAAGTGTTACTGTTAAAGGACCATTTTATTGTAAGTATGTATATATTTAATACCTACATAATAATTCAATTCAATTCAAATTTTCTTTATTAAAATAACAGCAATATTTAATATTTTAGCTTAAATTCCTATATGATTTTGCAAAATACTTATTATGTTATACATTAGTAACTTCAAACAACTTTTGTATAATTAGGGGGGACGCCCCTTTTTGACGACCCCGACTTTCCCGAGTCGCCAGACCTTTAATCCGCCCCTGTGAAGCTTCTTGCGTCTGTCGTCTGTCAAATTATTTGTAGAATACACTGGTTAAAATTCGGAAAATAGGTTTTAGGGGGTACTGTACTCCTTCCCAAAAATTATACGGGGATATAATGTACTCCTGTACCCCTTCCCCGTTCATGCGACACTGTATGACAAAACATTATGTGTAATATCTAGGTCCGTTTTGGGGCATATTGAGACAGTGCGTATTATCAGCTAAAAATCTGTATTTTCACCAAAAAATTGTTAATGCAATGGTAATGCAATTTTCTTTCAGAAAGAAGTTAAAGGATAATACTTTCGGTTTTAATTGGCATGAAAAGTTGAAATAAAAATAAGTGAAGATATTTTTTTTAAAAAAAATTATAGCGTGTAGTGCCGGTCTTCCAGTTGAACACTAGTCGTTACAAAGTTAGTCAGCTGCTCCCTGTGTCGGGAACATGAGAATCTTTGCAGGGCTTGATTGGTAGAAAGAAACACAATATGGTTTTCAAAGTTAACCGCAGTTTTATAATCCCTTGTATTTCATAATCACATAGATTATCTATCGTACGTGGACTTATAAACAATGTACAGATTTACTTACGTTTCTTTGCTTTTCTGAAGAGACGCAAAGAACTATTCTATAGCATATCATTTGATGCCTGAAGATGCGAAAATAAACAATTCTTACAGCATTTCAAATCACAATCACTAACACACGTTTGACAAAACAAACCAAAATACACGAGGGTTTCTGCACGTAATCATTATTTCAGCGTATCGCCTAAAGAAACACAATTAATGAAAACCAATAACACTATCTGGTATTCCATTTTTCCGTTACCACATGCTTATTGATTCCTCCCCCTTCACCTTTTTACCCAACTCAACTCAACTAAGATTTATTGAACTTACAGCTTTACAGGTGGCTGTTTATGCCCAGCATACATTATAAGTACATAAGATACATTTTAATGTAAATTTTACACACAAAGTTCATAAACGCTCTGAAATACAATTTTATATAACTACATTAAATCATTCAGTAACAAAAATATATTATATATATTATATTATATATTAATTTAATATAAGCTTTTCTCAAAAACGCAAGTATAACACATCCAATTCTAACATTTGGAGCATACAACATTGAAGTCATATTAATGGGAAAAGGAACATTAATTTTTGACAAAGTTTTGTATAAGGTCTTCCTTTTCTCTGAGTAAATTGGACATTCCAAAATAATATGATGATTGATGAGCATCACCCCTTAAATCACCACAGTCACAATTCGGAGATTTTAAAATGTGTATTTTAAATAAATGATGATATGTTCTCGCGTGACCACTTCTTAGTCTATTTATTAAAACAATTCCATTTCTTGAACCTTTACAATTATAAAATCAAGGTTTTCTCCTAGTGTAATCAACATAAGGACGATAACTTTCACCAACACTTTGTAATGAATTATTACACCATAAGTTCCATTCTTCAAAAATTTTCTTCTTAACCCTCGGAAAAAGATCTGTGTAATGCAATGGTAACTGGATTCTTTCACTCAATTGAGCAGCTTGTTTGGATATCTGTCTGCTTGTTCATTTCCGTAAATATTAATGTATGATTTTACCCACACATAATGAACTACTTTTCCATTGCTTATTAAGCTATTAGTTGCACGAATACAATTGATGACATATGGTGATATTTTTTATAACTAGATTGTATTGCTTGTAAAAGACTTTGCGAATCAACTAGTATTAGAAATTTCTGTTCAGGAACTGTACCAATATAAATCAAAGCTTGATATACCGCATATATTTCTGCTGTAAATATGGATGCCTCCACTTGTAACCTAAACATTTTTGATATATTTCTTTCAGTATCATAAAGATCTACTCCTACTCCACTTTCAGTTTTAGACCCATCTGTATATATGTGATAAAAGTCTTCCCAAGATTCTCTAAACTCAGTTGTATGATTATATTTCGGGAAATATATTTTTTGAATTGGTTGTGTGAGAAATGCTAACGAGTATACTGGCAATGTTCTTGCTATGAGTACTTGACTACATTCATGATGATATTTACTAAATAGTTGTACCCAAAGCGTAGCTGATTTATCATTGGTTATTCCTGAATCATGCAGCCCTAAAAGATTTAATAAAACATCAACTCAACTCAACTAAGATTTATTGGACTTACAGCTTTACAGGTGGCTGTTTATGCCCAGCATACATTATAAGTACATAAGATACATTTTTAATATAAATTTTACACACAAAGTTCATAAACGCTCTTAAATACAATTTTATATCACTACATTAACTCATTCAGTAACAAAAATATATTATAATTTTATATCAGCTTTTCTCAAAAAAGCAAGTATAACATATCCAATTCTAACATCTGGCGCATACAACATTGAAGTCATATTAATGGGAAAAGGAACATTAATTTTTGACAAAGTTTTATATCAGGTCTTTCTTTTCTCTGAGTGAATTGGACATTCGAAAATAATATGATGAGCATCACCCCTTAAATCACCACAGTCACAATTCGGAGATTTTAAAATGTGTATTTTAAATAAATGATGATATGTTCTCGCGTGACCACTTCTTAGTCTATTTATTAAAACAATTGCATTTCTTGAACCTTTACAATTATAAAACCAAGGTTTTCTCCTAGTGTAATCAACATAAGGACGATAACTTTCACCAACACTTTGTAATGAATTATTACACCATAAGTTCCATTCTTCAAAAATTTTCTTCTTAACCCTCGGAAAAAGATCTGTGTAATGCAATGGTAACTGGATTGTTTCATTCAATTGAGCAGCTTGTTTTGCATATCTGTTTGCTTGTTCATTTCCGTAAATATTAATGTGAGATTTTACCCACACATAATGAATTGTTTCTCCATTGCTTATTAAGCTATTAGTTGCACGAATACAATTGATGACATATGGTGATATTTTAAATAAGTTTTTATAACTAGATTGTATTGCTTGTAAAACACTTTGGGAATCAACTAGTATTAGAAATTTCTGTTCAGGAACTGTACCAATATAAATCAAAGCTTGATATACCGCATATATTTCTGCTGTAAATATGGATGCCTCCACTGGTAACCTAAACATTTTTGATATATTTCTTTCAGTATCATAAAGAGCTGCTCCTACTCCACTTTCAGTTTTAGACCCATCTGTATATATGTGATAAAAGTCTTCCCAAGATTCTCTAAACTCAGCTGTATGATTATATTTCGGGAAATATATTTTTTGAATTGGTTGTGTGGGAAATTCTAACGAGTACACTGGCAATGTTCTTGCTATGAGTACTTGACTACATTCATGATGATATTTACTAAATAGTTGTACCCAAAGCGTAGCTGATTTATCATTGGTTATTCCTGAATCATGCAGCTCTAAAAGATTTAATAAAACATCATTGAAAGGATGCCATGGTGAATGTTGAATTTTAAATAACATTTTTATAGCCATTAACTTTATCCTCACAGAAACCGAACATTCTACTGACTCCATATATACCACTACATTAGGAGTACTGTTCATTAATCCCAAACATCTTTTTAGAATTTTTCGTTGCTGGACTTCTAGTGGAGAAACTTTTGTTACTGGAAGATTACACAAGACCATTAATCCATAATCTAATACTGCTCGATAATAATTCTTATAAAACATAAGCATGCTGGTAGGATGTGCTCCCCATTTGGTATTCGCCATTGCTTTAAATAAATGAAATATTTTATCGGATCTATTTTTCATCATATTTATTTGATACTGCCATGATAATGAAGCATCAAAGTATACACCTAGATATTTTACTTGTGAAACAATTGGAATTTGTAATCTCCTAGGAATAATGTTGAAAATATTTTGAAGACCCTTATGCTTAAATACTACTATTTTGGACTTTTCTAAAGATATTGATAATTTTTTCTGCTTTAACCATTCGTTAAATTCTATTAATTTATATTCAAACATTGAAAAATCTTTTAAGTGATTGTTTGAGTCTAAATATATACATACATCATCAGCATATTGTAGAAACTGAAATGGGGAATCTATTATTGTTTTAATATCTGATAAATAAACATTAAATAATAATGGGCTAAGAGGACTTCTCTGTGGTAGTCCTTGTCCAATATATATTGGACCTACCATTTCTGAACCAAAATGAAAATAAAGTTGTCTTTTAGATAACAATTTCCATGTCATTATGAGTATACAATGTGGCACTTTTAGTAATTGTAGTTGTCTCAATAGAACAGTGATATCTACGTTGTCATATGCACTTTGAATATCAATAAAGGCTGAAAGTACTGATTGGTTTCTTTTAATAACGCTATAAATATGAGAAGATAATGTTACTAATGCATCCTGGGTTCCATAACCTTTACGAAATCCCATTTGTCTGGGAGAAAATACCTTTTGACCTTCCATAAACCACTCTAATCTTTTTAATAAAAGCTTCTCGAAAATTTTTGCCAGTACGGAACTTAGAGCTATTGGGCGATATGACTGACCCAACGAAGGGTTTTTCCCTGGTTTTAGAATTGGTATAATAATTTGAGAGGTCCATGCTACGGGAATTTTACCCGATAGGAATATTTGATTGAAAATTTTACATAACATGCTTAGTGCATTCTGTGGAAGATTTCGTACCATTTCCCTCAATGCCAGGAGCAGAATCTTTAGACCCTTGAAGAATTCCATGAATTTCATTTACAGTGATAGAGGATGTGAACCCCTTTGAGTATTTTGATGTAGATGAGAACGTGTAGAATATATTAGGAGGTTCACAGGCTGATGTAAAGGGTGTAGGAATGACTTTATTAATAAAATCGGTTTTCCATTCAGTGGACAAAGGTAAAGTCCGACTTACATGTGATTTTCTAAGTGATCTGAACTTGCGCCATATGACGTCTAATTTTGTGTTAGGGTTTATTTCTTCGCAATATTTTTGCCATGAAAATCTCTTATCCTTTATATATACTTTTTCTAGATTTTGCAGTAGTTCGTTTCAAATTTATCAAAGTTGCAGGTGAAGGAGCACTTACAAATTGTTTCAATGCTTGTATTCGCTTCCTTTTTGCTTGAAAACATTCTTCATTCCACCAATCTATTTTAGGAAAATTTCGATCATATTGCGGTTTTAGTCGGGGACAGGCATAATCCATTACTTGAGTTATTATATCCACAAATTTTTCATATTGTACAGTATATTGGTTTTGATATTCTTTAGCTGAAAATTTTAAGTCTAAAACTGAATTATATTTCATACAATCTGCCCTCTTTACGCTCCACTTACGAATTGTTTTTTGTTTTATTAATTTTGGAAATTTTTGAGATAATGTTAGCGTGATGAAACATGGAAAATGATCACTAGTTCGTAAATCAAAGTCTATTTCAAACACAAAATCAAAACACTGATTATCAGATATTAAAGTTAGATCAATAGAGGACATATTATTTCCATTTTGTGGAACATGTGTTGGAGATCCATCATTTATAACTGTCAAGTTATTATAATCCATCCAATCTTCAACTGTCTTTCCCAAAGTATCAATTCTATGATCACCCCACAATGTATTATGACAATTAAAATCTCCTGTTATGATAAAGGGATGTTGAAAGCCAGACATAAGAGAATTTAGATGAGAGCTCTGTATTTGTTGCGAAGTATAATGAGATGGAATATACAAGCTAATAATATTATAAAGTAAGTTGTTTAACTGAATTTTTATACCGACCACTTCTACATTATATTTGGAAAATAAATCATGTGTTGAATTAAACTGAATTTGTTGAAATGGTACACTTCCATGAACAAAAATTCCCACACCCTTATTTCGCACATTATAATCATTTAATATACTATGATAGTGAGCAATATGAATATTTTCTGATTTTAAACCCCATACCTCACTAACGCAAATAATTAACGGGTGACACTCATCTATTAATTTAATTAATTTAAGTTTCCTTGCAGAGAAGGATCTTAAATTCCATTGTATTATTAATGGCGAGTATTTTCTTTGCTGGCAACACATTGTTGTTTTATATTAAGGGGTGTCCCCGAAATCTTGTAAGTCTTGAATTAGTTTTAAAATTTGTACAGAAATTTCATTACATTTTAAGATTATTTTCCTAATATATAATAAATCATCACTCACTGAAATTGTTGTGGTAAGTTCAGCTATTAGATGTAGCAGATTTACTAGCGATTCTTTCTGAGAAGGACTCTCTGCTGTTGTCCGGCGTCCAATCGAATCTGATTTTCTATCCTGTTCCTTAGAGGAACACGTTGTGCTCACAGGTTCACTTGTATTAGCCACTGCTGATGATGTTGACGCAATTTGTGGATCCTTGTGTTTATTTTTGTCCTATATCAAAACAGGTTTAATTGTTTTCTTCAATTGTGAAGCAGAATGCAGTCTAAAATTTTCCCCGTGTTGTTTTTTAAAACTTGCATAAGACCGGTCAGATTCTGGTGGCACTTTCTTCCAACAGAGGTTACTCAGATATGTGTCATTTCTTCTATTTTCCCAACCTGTAACAGAATTTAATCTGATCGTAGTAGGACTTTCTGATGTGCAAGGGCTTTCCTTGTTTATTGATTCCTTTCTTATCTCTAGCAATTTAGGAAAGTCTTTAGAAGAGGTCGCATATGTTCGCTGTTCATTTCGTGGATCAATTCCAAAAAGTACTTGTTTCCTTGCATCTTGATAGGAGATGTTGTTATAAGCAATCAGCCTTTGTATTTCTCTCTCTTGCTCCCATCTTACACATGACTTATCGGTAGATAAGTGGTTTCCTTTGCAATTAATAAATTTAGGACTGGCATTGCAGATTCCATGTTCCGCTTGACCGCATCTATAACACACGGGAGAGGATTTACACTGTGTTTGTGTGTGTGAGAAACGGAAACATTTCTTGCATAAAATCACAGATCTTACTTTTGGCTTCACTTCAAATATTTGTCTCCACAACTTCACTTCTTTTGGTAACTGTTGAGATTGAAATGTTACACTAATCAGTTTAGTAGGTTCTTGCCTTACTTCCCCCTCTTCATTGAAAAAAGTTTTCTTCATCCTTATTACATCTATTATTGGAACTTCAGCTCTAATGTCTTCGATTATCTCGTCTACTGGGATGTCGGTAGGTACACCATATATTAATCCTTCTCTCACTAAAAGACCTTTAGGAATTCTGGCTTCTAAATGGTATTTTTCCTTGATGAATTCATTCTTAGCAAATTTATTTGCATCATATGCTGTGCGAAATGTCAATTTTGCCTGCTTCAAACCACTTTGTTTAACGAATTCAACATCAACCTTCTCCTTACTCAAATTATAACCTAATTTTACCGTATTCAAGCTCTGTGATCCAGGTAATGTACTGTCCACCAACACGATATATGGGCCTTGATGTCCCTCATAATATAAAGACATATCATATGCCTTATTTCTATATTTAGCAACACCAACCTTTGTACTTGCACTTACTTTCGGATTTTTTGGGTTTTTCTCCACTTCAGGTTCCGTGCATTCTTCATTAGATCGACCTCTTTTGAAAGAAGTCTTATCACTAACTTCCATTTCCGCTAACTGTTCAGGTACAATCACATTCATATCACTCTGGATTGCTTGCATTAAATTTTCCTCATTAATCTTCACATCCTGAGCCATCTTGGGAAATCACAAGCGTTTTTATTTCGCCTTTCTCTTTCACATATCAAATGTAAAATGTATAGAGAGATTTAATCTTATAACTCTAGAACTATTATTCTCAAATCAAACTTCAATTAATTAGATCTCAAACTAGAAAAACAAACAATTCAACACGCTATTCACACAGAATCAAAACGATACCACCATGAAAATCCACTTCCCCACATTTTAATAAAACATCATTGAAAGGATGCCATGGTGAATCAGTCTGTCGTCAGGTGAAAAACATTCAGGTGGGTTCACTTCAGCGGCGTATACTCTGGATCACCTAGGTAATCGGAGATGACCCGGCTATATTTTTTTAAAAAGTTGTTTTTTTATTTCTTAACAATATTCTTCCGAACCAATCTTTGTCACATATTTCTTTGCTTCCAGCGCGCAAATGTTTTCAACCGTTTGCCGCGGAATGTCCGTGAGGCTTTTTCTCCAGCTGGTGGAATCTGGTGACGTCAGGATGAGATTCCACCGGCTCCCTTTAAATCCCTTGACGGGAGGAGAAGGAAACACTGCTTCTCAGGCGCGGTTATTCCGTGGCAAGGGTAAGCTCCTTCTGGAGAGAGTCCATCGGTCGCACTCTCCACCCCAGAGCCTTTGCCATTCCCTCGGCTGGCAGTGGCACCCTCTTCTGCCATTCTTCCCCGATGGCCTTTGTATCGTAGGAGCTGTGTTGTTTACGACAGGGAAATTTTTCGGGAAAAAACAGAATTCTGGGTTCACAAATTGCGTACTGAAAAAGAAAGTAGAGAAAATACATCTGAAAATGCGCGAGAAACAGGGAAATCTGAACAACATTTGCGAACCAATTTTATGTTAATTCTCATTTTACATTTGCTTCTGTCTTACTGATCTCTGCTATTTCAACAGATATTGTAATAGGAAAAAAAACTTTAATATTGAAAATGAAGGTAATTAAATAAATTAAAATTTGAACTAGAAATTCAAGAAATTACACCGACCTCCGTTGCGGAGTGTTAGCACAGCTCCCTACGACGCCAGAGCTACAGGGTTCGAATACCGGCCTGGGAGTTCTTGGTAAATGTCCCTTCATCAATGTCATATCATCACTCATAGTGATTAGCCAAAAGTGGCAGAAAAGCGACGTCAAATAACAATTTAATCAATCGATTAATGAAATAATTAAACTATATGCTTACTTTTTTTCATTTTTGTATTTTAAGATGCGTGATTACTTTCTTTGTAGCCTTCAAAACCAGTACTTCTTTCACAGAAATGAATAATTTTTAAAAGGGAAAGCTATCATAAATAAATTATATATATATACGTACAGATAAATTAGTTAATTTAAGTTGTTTTTCCCCCGCTTTAGATTAATAATGATCATAAAGATAAAAGATGTATGAATAAAATATATAAACAAAAAAAGCAATGATTCCAACTTATAAAACCTTGCGCATCGCAGGGAATTTAAAGCTGGGAAAGGGAATTTTTCAGCATCCATAGGGAATTTAATTCTGAGTCAAGGAGTAAGGAACGACAATAGAAGATTGGCGCAGGGAATTGAATGCGTGTTGTAGGTGGCTTTGTGCTGTTCTTCCTATTAGCGATTCGAAAATGTAATATTTGTTTAGCTGTTAGTGGTTTAGTATTCGTGCTAGTGCTGTGTTTACTGAAGTTAAAGGCAATGGATATAATACAATATTTGCGTGTGAAAATATTTGGAACGGGATCTTTTCCGGAGAAATTGGAAATAGTTAATGTAGGTAGGCCAGTAACATCTCTTGTACACAGGTCTTGAACTTAAACTTCCATGTATAGAAACAAAAATCGGGAATGCACGAGTAACTGGACACTGGGGTAACTTGAATTTTAGACTTCAATTAATATTGAGGGTTTTTATTTCACTACCGCATTCCTTTCATATTCTTTGTTACAGGTTTTTTCTTATAGATTTATTATATTTTCTTGTTTTATTATTTGAAATTCTAAACGTAGATTAACTGCAAGTGCAATCACAACAATTATTCGACAGTGGTCGCAACAAAAAGGTAACATTTTTATCACATATATTCATAAATCCTGTATGGATGTTGAGGTAAATTTGAAGGGAGACTTCAGGAGTGGGTGGATGAATCAAGTGTCGGAGATTACCCACTAGTTAAAACCAGGATACGCCACTGGTTCACTTCCTCTGCTGAGATCAGAAAGTGACGTCAACACAAACAGATTATGACGTATTTTTAAACATATATACAAGTTCCAATCATAGGCGTAGCTAGAACGTTATATTTGGGTGTGCACAAAGAAAAAAAATGAGGTCTTGTACCTTTTTAATCGCATATTTTGCAAGACAATCACTTGGCTCTTTAACTGCACTGATGTTTGTAAAGGAATATAAATTCACTAAATGACAGTCTTGAAAATTTGTGAATATATGTAGTAGAAAAAAAAATCAAATTGCATAGAAATTACACACACACAAAATGTTCATAAATGTTACAAACAAATACATCAAAATACACGTCATCTATAACAAGAGACGTCTGTCAAAAGGTCCAGTGTTCTTAAACTCATCAATAACTTCATTTACATCTTTAGACGAAGCTTTTTCCTGTTCCACAAATAGCAAGAGCAGGGCTTCCAATCTATTCTGCTTCTGAGTTGCTCTTAATTTAGTTTTAACTTGGGTAAGCTTGGAGAAAGCTCTCTCACACGTGCAGCTTGTGACAGGTATAGAAAAAAGGCGCTGCAGTACAGAGTAGAATGCAGTAAATATCATCTTTCTCCAATGACATCAAAATATCGAAAAATTATAGACACTCGTTTCATCAGCGATAATGCACACATTTGTACCAAGTAATGAGATTTTCAACTTCTTACAAACTGCCGCTTATTTTCTCTCTCTTATTGAAATATCTGTATTTAATTCTCTTTGATAAAGCAGCCCATTAGGGTGTGCCTAGGTACACCCGGCACACCCCGTAGCTACGCCTATGGTTCCAATCACAACTGTATCAATCTAACTATAGTTGTCTGTGACCGCTTGCACATTATTTGAAGTAACAAACATTTCAAAAAGCTTAACTTCTTACAAATATAAAACGTTAAACACTCAGGTTCGTTACAACTCACAAAGAACACCCACACTAGACCCCGGACTCCTGGCGTCATAGAGCGCTGTAGTATCCACTTCGCCATGGGGACGTGTACCTTTGGCGCCCCCGAGGGCGATGGCATCCCTGGCTGTCGCCCGGTGACTTAAGCCACCCCTGATGCTCATGTTAAAAAGTAAATATTCTTTCTGTTTTGAGTAGGATATTTAGGTTATTCCTGAGTAAACAAAAAATAATCGTTCAGGAAATTCGATTATAGATGGCGGGGAAAGAACTTCCGGTTTGGGCTATTTTCTAATGTAAACAAGTGGAATACAGATCGTCACCGAGCTTATTTTCTTATAAAAGATCGGATACAAAATGGATCACTTGAATTTAGTGATATAGAGAAACGATGGTACCTAGAAAAGATTGGCAATTTCCCGGATCCTTTGGATGAAGATTTACGGAAAATTAGTAGTCTTTTCCAAGACAATGTTGATCTTCTAACAACAGTTTCGTGTTAAGACTTCTGCAGGTTGATATAAAGCTTACATAAATTATAAACAATGGAATACTTCAATTTTTCAACAATAAAGGAAATGTACAATTTTTCACATTGTGTAGTCACCACTACTCAAACACAGCCCCATTAATTTTATCATATGGCTTAGAGAGAGCGTCGTCAGAAATTTTTGTAAGGTGTAAAGGCCAGTAATAAAAGTAGAATAGTATAAATAATAATAAT
The DNA here is from genome assembly GCF_977018435.1 of Lepisma saccharinum. NCBI lineage: Eukaryota > Metazoa > Arthropoda > Insecta > Zygentoma > Lepismatidae > Lepisma > Lepisma saccharinum. The sequence continues at coordinate 43,173,115 of NC_139254.1, forward strand.
AATAATTGCAACTGTTATAAATATTATACAATAAATAATTACTAAACTAATGAAATAAACAAATTTTATTCTAAATTTATAATTATTTATTTATTAATGCTATTCGAGTGCATATCCAGCACAACACTTACAATACTGAAATGCACAGTTATTGTATTTTATTATTAACTTTTGCAAGTGTCGTTCAAGAAAAGACTTTAGAAGTTGGTAAAAAAAAATTGTAATAAAGTTTACATTGATTACATTAAATTATAAGATTATAATTTTTGGAATTCAGAGTGATTATAAACAGTTTGTTCAATTCTTAAATTCAGTCAACACATGTGCTTTAGACAATTATGATTTTCGAAACACGTAAAATATTTTCATTTGAATTACTCCGGTGATATACTGTCGACTATAGAGCCTATTCCCTCTTGTTTGTGTTCAGTCTTTTCGCTTTACTGCCTGATTTTTCCGTATCGGATCTGTCTGAAAACTAGGCATAGATAACCGAGAAAAAATATTTGTTCCCAACCTCGTGTTGTAACCAAAAGCCACACAATGTTTGTCGCCTTCTCTTAAGACACTGCCTTTACACCTTTGAACTTCATGTTATTCTTTTGAAAACTGGAAGTAAAGTTCCCGCCCGCGACAAGGAAGCACAGAAATGTAAACAGAAGTGAATAGCCTCCATACTATTTCTTACCATTTATTCAATTATTCACTCCCCAAGTTTCTTTAGGAAGCTTAGAGAACGTATCTTTTGCCCTTTCCCCACCTGCAAGTTAGCCATTATCCAGCTCGTTCTGTTTAGATCTTCCAATGAAAAACGTACGATATCATGTGTGCAAGTAAACTAGCAAAAATGGAATTCCGATTTCGGAAAGGAATACATAACTGGTTTTGCTCACTCACATAATATTATTTGCCTATTTTATTATGGTATTCGTCATTGTGTAATTATTTAGCATGTCTAGTTTCAAGGTTAGAGCTCTAGCTTAGACAAATTGTTAGTACTCCCACCTGTTGTGCGAGATATTCCTGATTCGATCCCCTCTGGAAGCAAAATTTCACTCATAGGGTGCTACTTGAAAGTAATACTATTAAGCCCCTATCACACGGAATTGGATTTCTAGTAGGAATGCCCTAATTGGAGCTGAACTAACTTTCTAGGTAGCAATTATGGCCGCCTGGCTGGCTGCTTGACTGGTTTGGAGGAATAGGACATATCAGAGCAAAGTTTTGCCATGTGAAGATAATCTGTGAATGTGCAAAGGAGCGCATTTGTCTGTGGTTTCCGAGTGTTACTCCAGCAATGTATAACGTATACAGCATGAAAGACGCGTTGAGCTACACCATCTATGCTGAGTGCACGGTGTTTATATTTGAAACAACTAAAATATTCTTCCATACGTGTACAGTAAAAGTTGTAAAGTATGTATTTAAGCAGCGCCATTGTTTTGTACCTAATAATGTTTTTTACGAAACGTTATTCCTCTCGCTTGAATAGTTATCGGCTTTTAAAAATGTGAAGTGATACATTGTTTACATCTCACGCGGCCGCCATTACGACTTTCTCGTATGGGAACAAAAGTATATCGACAAGTACGCTGACAAGTATCGTGTGAGGTGAAAACTAGCCAATGGGTAGTCAGTCCAGCGCCAACTAGGGCATACCTACTGGAAATCCAGTTCCTTGTGATGCAGGCTTTGAATACTACTTGACATCGGTCTTCAAAGCAAGAACACGGGAGCGATGGGACTCGATGCAGTGGGCAAGCGCCAGTTAGACCTTGGCAGGAACAACAAATCGAAGCAAACGGAATGTTATAGTGTCATATTCTGCATATTCTGTTTCGTGATGTGATAGATACATACGCAGTTCTTTCTTATTTCTTTTACTTAACCTAGATAGCCTTTAGTTGTTTATTTTTAGACTAATTTCGATTGATTGATTGATTGATTTAGTTTATTTTACTTCGCGTTTTGTGCCTCTTGGCTAATTTGCGAAGATGGGGATGAGTGATGAAATTGAGGAATGGACATTCACAAATAACAAGCCATTCGAACCCGGAACCCTTGGCGTCGCAGCGCGATGTGCTAACCACTCGGCCACAGGGTCGGACAGACTAATTTCGAACATGCGTACAAAGGCTGATTAGAATAAAATGATGAAGAGACGCACACAGAGAAAAACCGTGTCCTAGAGCCAGGACTCGAACCCAAAACTTCAGTGGCGAGATCGTGTGTCGATCATTAAACGCGCTCGGTCACTGAGGTAGCAAATGAAACGCCTTAAAACGCTTTTATTATCTCACATTAGAAACAACAATTTTAAAGACACTTCGAACGTTCACCAGTTCTAGACAAGCACTTGTTTCAATTGTGAAAAGTATTTCATATATTGTTGATTGATTGATTTAGTTTATTTTACTTTGCTTTTCTGCCACTTTAAGCGAATCGCGAAGATGAAGATGATGAGTGATGATAAGATAGAATTGATGAGTTGATTGATTGACTTGGTGTTTTAAGCCAACTTTATGCACAGTAATGCTAATCGTGACTGGACCTAGAGTTTAAAGTGGGATCCGAACCACTATGTGCCGGGAATCAAATCTGGGATCCCTTTATTACAAGGCGACGGCGCTACCACTGCGCCATCGGGGATCAAGGTGGAATGCGCCATCGGGGATCAAGGTGGAATTTTTGAAGAGACACTCAAAATAACACCTGTTGCCCACGCCGGGATTCGAACCCAGAATCCCTTACGTTATGGCGCGCTGTGTTAACCACTCCGCTACGGATGCCGACCCCATGACTTGTTAATAACCATTTGACATCCGCAAGAAAAAAAAATACCCATGCTACGGGTTTATATTAGAATGTGTAATTGCTCATAAATGTAGTCTTGGGCCTGGTGAATGGCTAGTGCGAAACCTTCTATACCCTAACCGCGCTTTCCAGATTTCACCAGCGTCCATCAGACTGGTGCACCAAAAATGACGTCAAATTCGGTGAAATTAGGAAAGCTTCATACTGAAACAAATGAAAGTTAGATTCGGAATGCGCACGCATATCCGCGTTTATCAGAAAAAAATCACCATCAGTAACTAAATCACAGAAGATATTTCATGAATATTATATATTTACACTTAGCGACATCTTATTTTGCATGTGCAGTAGGAATTCAAGTGGTATTCTTTTGTAAAGATATGTAATTTTGCAAATTGATGCTTTCCTGCATATTACAGCAGAAGATGGACGCATGTTTTGATGCATCGGCATACTTAGGGTGAGCAGACATACTCTTTTTAAGAGTATTATATTCTTTTAGAGGTTCATATACTCTATAATCTTTTCAATTTGCAAAAATCCCCACATATACTCTTTTCCTTGCTATTTAATTTCATTCATTATTTTTACGCGTAAATATGCATTAAAATCCACGGAACGGAAAGATGTCAACAAACTGAGGTATTTACTCCTTGACTCAAGAATTTCGTATGAATAATTTCAAGAGTCATTTTCATATTCCATCAAGATTCAAAACATATTTCAAATTCATTGGAATTTAATGATAATGATATTTTTGACACTTACTGTGCAATTTCAAAAGCCATTGAAGATTGGGGGGGAAAGAAAAGAAACAATGGTGGGTAAGTGGAGGTTAGTACAGGCTGGGTCAAATTTAAAAGTGATTGTGCCTCTTATAAAATTCTTCTTTACTCTGCCTGGTACAAATTTTGATTGTGAAAGACTCTTCAGTATCATTAAAACTTATTGGGTGAGAGGAAAAAAGTATGCTCCTCGTGTCAACACTCGAACAAGTAATGAAAGTGAAATTCAATGTGGACATTATCTGTGAAGAGTTTGGACTGGCAATGAAGGATGAATTAAACATACTCAAGAAAGCAAAATCATCCCAGAAGTATGAATGATGGTGCCCATTGATGAGTAAGTATTTGTAATTAGCTAATTACATTAGACCCAAAAGTAATTTGAATCTGTAGAGAGTAGGCTTTATATGGGCTATAATAGAAGCAATAACAAATAACCACCCGTATTTTCGTTTTCTTTTTATGTTTTGTGCATGCGCACCTTCAACCTATAAACTATACTATTTTTGGTCAACAAATATCTGGTCACTTGTCGACAGTTTATGCTTGCATCCAGTTTATTCTCCCTCCGTGCAACAAAATCAGCGTGTCATTCCGTACTATTGCCTACAGGACGCATATCACAAATCAAAACAAGCTTCAGTGCAGACGACGCCATTTTGATTCACCAGCCGCACAAGCTCTTGAGGCTGGTGTAAATTGATGACGTCATGGTTTAACCTGGTGAAAGCTTTGGTGCGCCCCGGTGAAATACGGAAAGCCGAAGCGTGCATCAGCGGTGCACCAGCCCTTCCACCGGTGAAATCTGGAAAGCGTGGCATGTTAGCAGTGGCGTCTCGTGTCCTCAAATTTGGCCGGGGCTTATTTTTTAAAGAATTTAAAATATAATGACAATTCACATGAATTACAAAAAATCGGTATTTTTCTTCTTCTAGACTACAAAACTGGACTTTTCTTTTAAAAAAAAGTAAGGTAGGTGTGCGCAATTTCGCCACGTTAAGCTTTGAACGACCGTTACAAATTCCTGATAAGTATGATGATAACGTCTGTACTGGAAATTGATAGTATATATGTTACGGTATGTGTGGAAAAAAAATCACGTTCATGCGCTATTAATCAGGTACTTCAAAAGACAAAAGATAAAAACCTTGCAACTGGCGAAATTGCATGCACCCTGTACACAATTTTGCCACCCACTGTAAACTGAGGGGACAGGACAAACCGCGCTACAAAACAAACATATTTTCACCCCATGAATATAATGAAAAAAGTATAGATAGTAATGACATACATAATATACAGGGTGGACCAAAAGTCCCTTACCACCCCTTGTAAAAATCGTTTTAGTGGAAATTGATGAATAACAACCATGTGTGACCACATTAGGCCTAGGGGGAAGTCATAAGGGGGGGGTGCCCTTGACGGCGGCCATCATGAAAGCCGCCATCTTGGATACAAGTCCAGTTTTGTAAATAGGAAGGTAGGCATGCGATACATGGCGAAATTGCAAGCACTTCCAATGACTACACAAATGGGGTGAAAATATGACTCTCAATGTATACGACACAACACTACACATATCATTGTAGGCAGAAAGCGTTCGTCTTCACAATGCAATACTTGCTACATAGCTTCGAACCCTCCTTCCTGGACAAAAGGACCGCACTTTGTTGCTCTCGATCTTATAACAACGCTACGTCTCGCACACACAATGGCTGCCTGTCTTTTCCGTCTAGCTCCTCCCCATCAAAATGAGACAAAACACGATCAGCGTGCGCTACATACCTATACACTAGCACCATCTGCCGACTTAGGCCGACGTGTTGGGAAATACAGGTATCTGGCAGAATTGAAAACATGGCGAAATTGCGCACACCCATCTTATTTAAAAGGTAATAACAATTCATATGAATTACAAAAAACAAGCCTTTATCTTCATCTAAACTACGTACAAAATTGGACATATATTTTTAAAGAATTTAAAATATAATGACCATTCACATGAATTACAAAAGAAACAGGTATTGCTGTGAAACGTACCTTTCTACGAACCTTGGTTCTCATTTAAACAAGAACTGTGCTCTCCTGTTCTTCTGCTCAGCAAATTTTGTAATTATATTTTCATTGAAGCCCTCTATGTTTGTAATGTATTCTTTCTTTATTGTAAGCACTGCCAAGGCATTGAGTCTGTCTTGTCCCATTGCATTTCTTAAGCAGTTTTTAATAGGCTTCAATGTGCTGAAACATCGTTCAGATTCAGCTGTTGCCACTGGAGTTGTTAAAACTATGTTTGTCATTTTTACTTTTTCTGAAAAGGTATCCTCTAAATCATTTTTAATGAAAAACGAATGCAATATACTGATAGAGTTTATGTTTTTAAACTCTTCACTACAATAAAGAACACGAAGTTCACTCTTTAGTTTTCCCTCTTCTATGAAGGGATAATATTTGGCACAATTCTTACACAAATCATCGAGAAAATCAGACTTCCTCCAGTCATTGAATTTTGCAGGGTCAACTAAATTGAAACACTCCAAATGTTCAGTTGCCCCAAATCTCTCTTCGGCTTGATGAATAATTATATCGCAGCACTCAATAGCGTATGCTGTTTTGTTAACACAACTCATTTTGTATCACGGCTGATGTGTATTTATTTACTTTGGATTCCTCTAAATGTTCATGCAAACTGTTATCTAGCTTAGCAATCTCATTTACTTAATCTAGGAAGATGCCTCTGTTTAAAGATTGTTCTCTTTCGTGATGTCCTCGTAGAGCAAGTTCATGTCGACCACAGAATTTTAAGCAATCGATAATTCTATTTAATATATGCCTATTTGTGTTTTTATATTAATGTAACACTCGGATGGTCAGGACCTAATTGTTTAACAACAAGTTTTTCTTGGTCACTCAATGTCTGAAATGGTGTTGCCAACAAGAAATCCACTTTGTTCATAGCGAATAAAAGCCACCACAACGCTACACTACAACACGCAGGATCGAACGAACGCGACGCCACGGAAGTAGCCCCGAATCAGCATCCAAATCCATTGCACTCCTCCCTTCGCTCTTTCTGCTAGCACGCGACCTTCACTGTAGCGTGTAGCGTACACCACGCCTTCCTCTTCATCCCAATGGAAGTTTTACAATGATATCAACAAGAAAATGTAAGCGGGTCATGTTTTCGGTTTGTATCATCACTCGATTGTTCTCAAGTTACTTTCCTCTGATCGTGCAATTAAACAATGTTGCAATATGCTCTTGCAGTCGTTTAAGGCAAATTTCAAGAAAACAAAATACATGGTATTTCAAACAGTAAATAACAATGACACACGATTTATGGAAAGAAAGAAAAATGGAAGAAATATTTATCAATGTTCACCTCGTTGTACATGCTTCTTCTTTATTATTATGGAAACAGGATTTTATGAATTGATTCTCCCGTTTTGCTGCATACGTTCACTTCCAACACATTTTACAAGCAAATATTTGTTAATACAGCCATGTTACAACAGCTGGACTACGGTCAATGTCTGCTCATCGGAGAAAAATCGCGGATCAACCTTGATCGCAGATCGCAGGGACTTAATCTCAGTTCAATTTTTATACAACACAAAATCAGATTTCAGAGTGACTGCAGATCAAGTTTACTGGCTAATCGAGGATCAACTGTTTTATACAATCGAGCCTGAAATATGTTGTTTTATGTCAAGTAAATTAGCAAATACTTATCCTCCGTGGCCTTTCGGTCTAAGGCGTTGTGCTTTAGGCTCCGACCAGGGCCGCATTTACGCCCAGGCTATGGCTATCTAGGCTGCAGCCATAGGCGTGCGCACACCCTCTGATTAGGAAGAGCAAAAGCCTTGATGAAAGTTCAAGCTGGAAAGAAAAACCTCATTTTATCTCACTGTTTTAGTTTCATTGCATTCGTGTGTGTGTATAATGCAACAACATAGAGGCACCATAACGAATAAATAAATTGTCTCTGAAATGTGCCGCGCTTATTTTCCTCCAAACAATCGTGTTCATGCATTTAAGACAAACTGTTTAGCAGCAAGAGTCTGTAAGAACTTAATGGTTATAACTTCTCTCTCTGGTAATCTACAATGCATCTTTACATTGATGTACGATACATCACAATTTTGTTTCATAACTCCTGTCGCAATAATTAACCATTGATTTGAATAGGAAGAAAACACGTTCTCTCGTTGTGAAGACTCAGTTCAACTCGTCTTCTGCTTGTGACGTCCATCGAAAAGACAACGAACGAATGCTGCGCCACCAAACGTTATATCCCTGAAGCTAGTTTACTGGCTTCCTATTCGTCGAAACTCTAAGATTTAGATATGGCATAGTTGTTTGTAAAAAAAAATATCGCGTCCCTCACACCCCTACTAAAATTAAAAGCCTTTTCAGAACAAAAGTCTGCTTACGTGTTGTGCAATAAGCGTTACCACTTTGGAATATGTTTCCCTTATCGCACAACGGGAGGACACCCTTGCGGTCTGACGTCAGATGAGCAATGGATCGAATACCTCGAAATATAGAAAAATAGTCGATTATAAGATTTCTCTGTCACTAATATATACACCGTTGTCCGGTTTGCAAAATCGGAAAGTCTCATTACAGGTAACTTCTATTTAAAAAGTATTTAATAATAAAAAATACTTAGTATCATTGGTCTCCGTATCAAAATTTTATATTAACAGTTTCATGCATCGGAGACACATTTAAATCCGATATTTTATCTTTCTCGTGGTTTGTACTTACCAATTATGTATTGCGGAACATAGTGGAAGGTGCCAATATGCTTTTTGCACGAAAACAAACACTTTTTCTGCTAAAATAAACCATTTTCCTTAATGCTACGGAAAGCACGTCACGGTGCGATATCGCTTGCTTTGCGAATTGTAACGCTTCTTTTGTTTTCGAATATCAATGTTTCCAACTCTATTGTGCATGAAAGTTGTAAAAAAGCCCCAAAAACCATCCACGGGTAGCCCCACAAACCATTGACGTTAGCCCCAAAAACCATGCACGGGTAGCCCCACAAACCATTGACGTTAGCCCCAAAAACCATCCACGGGTAGCCCCACAAACCATTGACGTTAGCCCCAAAAACCATCCACGGGTAGCCCCACAAACCATTGACGTTAGCCCCAAAAACCATCCACGGGTAGCCCCACGAACCATTCACACGAGGTTAGGTTAGGCCTGTTAGTTTAGGTTCCATTAGCACCCATTTCACCCCTAAATTCATCGAAAAACCATTTTCCTTTCTCGACAAAAAACCGCGCGTTTCTCGAAGAAAAAAAAACTCGCGTTTCTCGAAAAAAATCGCGCGTTTGGAAACCCTGATTCCACTAGCGAGATCGCGTGACTTCCGACGCTAGAGCCATCTGCAGGTACATCTTGGAAACAACGGCATAATGTTGTCGATTTTCACAAAATGCGCAATATTATTACATGAAAAGTGATTATTTATTGTTCTGCTGCATTGTAGGATGAAGTTTTAGGAAGAATATATATCGACGGAGGTTATAAACCTTGGAGAAACTCATTTCCGTAAGTAGTTTCTTGTGTAAAATTGAAGAAATGTGTCTCCGATGCATGAAACTGTTACCAATTTTATTTCAGTTGTACTGTTCTTTTAAAAGAAATAATGTTTATACTATGAAATATTCTCACAAAACATACTGAACCCACAACACGAATAATTTTTGTCATTATAATTTGAGTGTCCACTACATATGACCACAGAGTAAATAATTTACTCTGTGATATGACTTTCCCCTCGAGATTCTGTTTCTTTTCCTTTATGTAAAGATTAACTCTCTTAAGGTGTTGGCGTTTTTGCAGTACATTCATGTACATATGGGCATTCCATTGACGGATTTGGTCCAAGTTCCGATTGTTTAATTCCGAATTAATCATGGTTCACGGGCAATTTTTACATGGTCCGATTTATGTTTGTCTCTCTTAACACATACTTCAGAGTCTTAGTGATTACTTAATATGTTGGTACTACTTTACTATACCGGAGACACCTATCAATGATTTATTTCACATTTTTTTACATTGCTAACGTACTATTCTGCATTGCGGAACATTTCTTTAGGTGAAATAATGAATTTCTAACGAAAATAATGTATATTTCTTACATTAACGTACTTACTGTTGTTCCTTATTTCCCACAAACCATCCACGGGTAGCTCCAAAAACCATTGATATTAGCCCAAAAATTCACGATAGCCTCACGAACCATCACGGGGACGAGGTATGCCTACTAGGTTAGGTTAGGTTCCATTAGCACTCCTTTCGTTCAATTTAGCATATATGGACAACATCGGGGTAAGACTGCAGATTATGGGCTGCTTAGGAGGAACGCGGTTCATAATTTTTTGGTAACGTTTTTTGGTTAGTAATCGGGAAAAGTAAGTTTTAAGGTGCGGAATTTTTTTTCTTAATAAAAAACAGAAAAATGTGTTTAGGTTGGGTGGTATTGAAATCGTAGCAACGAAGGAAAAGGCATATTCCTGCACAAATCTAGTGAAAGCAAAAAATGCCTATCTTGTTAGGTAGCTAGGTTTAGTTCTCTTAGCCTAAATAATAATTAGTCATTGTATTTATGCTAATGAAACCTAACCTAACCTTGTAGGCATTCCTCGAAGAAATAATGAAAGAAACTGTGCGTAAACAATATGGACACGAACGAATGGAGAAATTCATTGCTTTTAGTAGCAAGAAAAACATTTTTCATTGTATTATGCTATTGGAACCCAACCTAACAGGCCTAACCTAACCTTGTAAGCATTCCTCGTCTGAAATAATGAAAGAAACTGTGCGTCTGTGGATGGAATCCAGAGAGTTGAATGGCGCGAAATGAAGGGTCTCACTTATCACACAACACTTGAGCGCGTAAACAATATGGACGCGAACAAATGGAGAAATGCATTGCTTTTAGTAACAGGAAAAACATTTTTACGTGCAATAATAGGTATAATAGTAATCGTAAAAGGAACACTGGAAAATGGAAGTAGAAGGTACGTACTTTAAGGGGATATAAATTTTGTTCGTCTATTTAGCGGAAAAAAGCAACCCATGTTCTGCAGTGAGACCAACATGGGCTTGTAGCACCAGCAATATCGCGTATTGTGCTCTCGTGCAGAAAGCAAATGGCAGCAGCAGCAATAGCACGTCGGAAATAGATTTTCGTAGAAAACCACATGCATTCGCATTAAAATGGATCAAAACTACATTCCCGAACATCAACAACGCTACAGAAAATTATTTGCGTAAGTACTTTCTCCTGTAAATTTGAAGAAATCCGTCTCCGGTATAGTAAAGTGTTACCAATGTATCTTGCAGAACGATTCGCTCAGTCGGAAACGCGTCTGACTACCATGCTAAAGGTCCCGGGCTCGATCCCTGTCCGGTTCAAATCCGGGAACTTTTCTAACGTTGAAAGCGGCCTCGGCACCCACCCAGCGTCGAATGACATGGGTACCTTGGGGGTAAAGGCGGTCAGGGGCGTGATGCTGATCACCCCCACTCACATCCCGATCAAGAAAGTGTTGGCCGTTACCCCACACCCCCTATATGCCTTCATGGCATGGTGCTAAGCACAAGGGACCACTTTACCTTTTTTTTGACAATTTTTTTCTTCCATTCTATCCTATATGAATCTTCCTTTGCGAGCATCATTTGTTTACTGTCGTCTTGGATACATCCATGTCTGAGAGAATTGGAGAGTAGGGATGGCTACTCACTGCAAAGCACCATTGCTTGTGTAAACTACTTTTTAATACATAATTATAAATTATAACTTAGTTTCTCCACCTCGGAACCACTACCATGGATTGTGGGCAGAGAGGGGTACATATTCCCCAAAAATGTATGACTAATGAGGAACAACAAATGAAAAGCAGGCCGATAGCGTCAATAGTACGATAATAATATTAACACAAATCAGTACGAGGGTTACTATTTATATTTTGAGCCTTGGCAACACTGATTGAAGTTAGGCACGATTTGACGTTTGCACGAAATCATCTGGCATTATTGACCATAACGTACTTCAAATGTTTTGTCAATAGCTTGATTTGTGTTGTTTATGTTGCCTTCGAGATTGCGCGACAACAATAAAATGGAATTATCTCATGAACATTTTCGTGTGATGATTTTTTACGATTTTCGACGTGGATTATCAAGACAAGAGTGCATCGATCAACTTACTTCCACATTTGGCGATGAAGCCCCATCCTTTGCCACTGTGAAACGCTGGTATAACGAATTTAATCGTGGCCGCCATTCGCTCACCGACGAGATTCGCGAAGGTCGTCCAAAATCAGTTGTTGTTCAAGAAAACATTGATGCTGTGCAAAACCTAATACTGCAAGATCGTCATGTGACATACTGTGAGATTGAGGCAACCATAGGCATTAGTTCCACCAGCATATATAAAATATTACATGATCATTTAGCTGTGAGAAAGGTATGTTCTCGTTGGATCCCACACAATTTGACAAAAACTCAAAAAGACACTCGCGTCAATTGGTGCAAACAAATGCTCAATAAATACAATTGTGGTGCTTCAAAAGACGTATATAAGATTGTAACAGGTGACGAATCATGGATATATGCATATGAGCCGGAACGTAAACAGCAGTCGACTGTATGGGTGTTTCAAGATGAACCCAATCCAACAAAGTTGTTCGCGCTCGAAGCACATTGAAACAAATGGTTGCCTGTTTTTTTCGGCAAAACTGGTCATGTGGCAACTGTGTCTTTAGAGGAACGTAGAAGGGTCAACTCTGAATGGTACACAACAATTTGTTTGCCAGAGGTCTTCGGTCAAATACGGAAAACAAACAAACGCCGTCGGATCATTCTTCATCAAGACAATGCCAGCTGTCACACATCTCGTCTAACAACCGACTTTATGAACAGTCAAAAAATCGAATTGATGGGTCATCCGCCGTACAGTCCTGATTTGGCACCCAGTGACTTCTTCTTGTTCCCGAATGTCAAGAATAAATTGCGTGGACAACGATTTTCGTCGGCGGAAGACACCGTTGATGCGTTCAAAAACCATATTATGGAGGTGTCTCAAGAAGATTGGAAAACTGCTTTGACAAATGGTTCGAACAAATGCAAAAGTGTATTGACCATAAAGGAGAATACTTCGAAAAAGAATAAAGCAGTTTTCAATGCCAAATTCCTGTTTTTTCATTGTTAGGCTCAAAATATAAATAGTGACCCTCGTATGCAGTGTCGGCGATACAGGTTTTTTCCTGAAGGTGAAAATACATATTGATCCATATTTTGTGGGTATTTTTTATTCTTGCTGAGAAATTTACACATTATGTCGAACCAAGCAATATAGAAAGTGACTACCTTCAGTAGGTTGTGAACCTGGCTTTGTGCTATTTTCACCTGGTGTCGTAATTCATCACTGCCTAGAGATTTTCCTGTAAAATATATGCATTCTCTTATAAGATATTTGTTTCTTTTTATGATGCTTGTTAGCTTCGGGAGTTAGGTTTTAGTTACGTTAACTGCTCTCAGTAATAATATGCATCTTTAGTTTATGTTTTAGGATAAAATAAATTTATGCCTTGGTCAGCATATTGAGTTTTAGGAAAAATAAGTACAGAATTCTGGAGGGGGTGCCGCCATTTAGTAGTTGGTTAGAGCACCAAACTTGTAGTAAAATCACAGGTCTGTCATAGGCTTGATTGATTGAATTGGTGTTTTAAGTCCACTTTATGCACAGTAAGGCTAATCGGGACTAGACCTACAGTTTAAAGTGTGATCTGAACGACTATATGCCACCACCACCGGCAGAAGAAATTTCACCTGAAGATGAGAGAAGAGGTTCTCTCTTGAAATGAAGAGTTAGAATAAGTATAGTTTAAAGCACTAAACAATGGAAAAAGTTCAATTAACATTGTATGCTCTTACCTTTGCCAGAAATAATGTGTCAGGTGTTATTACACAATGAATTGAGGGGGAAGTTGCTTGCTGAATATCATCCATTGCATTTCTTTAAGTACCCACTTGCCTCATTCAGTTGCATTGTTGGTTACTCTCATAATGTCTTTGTTAGGAATTTCAATAAAATAACCAATTCTATCATTTTTATTTTCATTTTATTATTATTAACATCTTACAAAACATTCAAATTAGTGTGAGTTACATTACATCCGAGTCATTCCATGCGAAATCAACACAGCCCCCAACCTGACCATCACAGATTTTCATGAAATTTGGGGTGTTGAAACTATGCATGGAACTTAGTAACTATGGAAATTTTGAGTCTCCTTTGTCTTGTAATTGTTAAATTATTCAAGGACAAAATTTGCATAAATTGCTCTTTTTGAGCCCGCTTAGCTGTACTAAATGTGCTGTAACTCCGACCCTGTTTCGCCTAGGAAGATCAAATAAAGCTTATTGTACAGGGAATTGAACAAGCTTTCCAGTGATATATAACAAGCCTACCTTTGGATAAAAATATAATTTTGTCACGTGACGAGCTTTGACCTTGAATATCTCAAAACATGTCATCACCAAAAATCATGAAAAAAATATATTTGGTCCCTCATGCCATACTCTAAAACATATCAAAATATGACTCTGGGACTGCAAGGGGATCAGAAGATACAAAATAATATGTTTAAGCATGTGACTGATAAAAGCCTCATTACATGAACCATGACGAGTCAAATTTCCCTTAACAACCCCCTACAAAATGTAATGGAGTTATCCGGGTATAATTGGTCATGAAATAAATAGGTTAGGCACAGGGAGATCCCTAGTCACGTGTTTCAAGCGCAGGGCCGGCATATAGTTGACTGCCATATTGAATTCATCGAAAAATTTCAAAGGAAAGGGGGTGATGTGATATATCAGATCAGGCTAGAATTTCATGAGAAATGAAGTGACGAAGATTTTTCCAACATATATTTAACCAGCAAAAAGTTATTACTGCACGCTTGTAACCATTTTCTCCTTTTCGAGGTGTTTAAAACAAAGCATTAAAATGCTCCTAACGTGTTAGGAACTCATCGAGATCACGCTGACATCTCGAGAGAGAAAGAATACCTAGGTACGCACCATTGCATATGATTTTAATCAGCGACATTCTCAAATAGCTGAATAGTGAAGAATATTGGGAAAAGTATCTCAAACAAACACTTCCTATGGAATGAAAAAATCTTCAGTGGTGAGGCTAATTTTTATGTTCACTGTGAAGTTAATAAAAGTAATATGCAATACCTGTGATTTGATAATCTGCAGCGGACAGATTCCAGCCGAATGGTTGTTGCTGGTAAGCTAATGATGTGGTATAATGTATGGAGAACGGGAATGGTTGGTCCTTATTCAACAACGGAACCTTAAATGATGAGGGCTTCTTGGATTTGTTAAGTGAACAGGTTTTTCATCCTTGCTTGCGGGATATGGCACTTTTCCAGAATTTTGAAACAGGACAGAGTGTGGCCACACTATGTGGACATTTTGGCAATTTCTTCATGGTAAATTTCTAGGTAGATTGATGGGCACACGGGGATCTATTAAAAGGCCTGCACATTCCCCAGATCTAACATCTTTGGAGGACTTTTAACTTCGGAAACATTTGAAGAGAATGGTGCATGCACTAGAAGTCTGTGATATTGACCATCTGAGAGAAGGCATAGTTGCTGCTTGCGATGATGTTGCACCTGCTATATTGCCAAATGTTCTATGTGAGTGTGAGAGTCATCAACGAGTGTACTCACAGGAACATTGACAACATTATAATGTGCATATATCACAGTCAAAGATATGCGTATAACTTTTTGCTGGCTAAAGATTCATTGGAAAAACCTTCGTCGCTTCATTTCTCGTGAAATTCTAGCCTGATTTGATATATCACATCACCCCCTTTCCTTTGAATTCAATATGGCGGTCAACAATATGCCGGACTTGCACATGACACACACTGCTAGGGATCTCCCTGTGCCTAACCTATTTATTTCATGACCAATTATACCCAGGATAACTCCATTACATTTTGTAGGGGGTTGTTAAGGGAAATTTGACTCGTCTTGGTTCATGTAATGAGGCTCTTATCAGTCACATGCTTACACATATTATTTTGTATCTTCTAATCCCATTTGCAGTCCCAGAATCATATTTTGATATGTTTTAGAGAATGGCATGAGGGACCAAATATATTTTTTTCATGATTTTTGGTGATGACATGTTTTGAGATATTCAAGGTCAAAGCTCGTCACGTGACAAAATTATATTTTTATCCAAAGGTAGGCTTGTTATATATCACTGGAAAGCTTGTTCAATTCCCTGTACAATAAGCTTTATTTGATCTTCCTAGGCGAAACAGGGTCGGAGTTACAGCACATTTAGTACACCTAAGCAGGCTCAAAAAGAGCAATTTATGCAAATTTTGACCTTGAATAATTTAAGAATTAAAAGACAAACGAGACTCAAAATTTCCATAGTTACTAAGTTCCATGCATAGTTTCAACTCCCCAAATTTCATGAAAATTGGAGATGGTCAGGTTGGAAATTGCACATATCTGTGTTGATTTGGCATGGAATGACTCATCCTTGTCTACTTTTTTTGAATATGCCTCAAGAAAAAAATTTCTACTACACATATGATTCACTTCTAGGAATATCAGGTATAATGCTATTTCTGAATTGAAGAAGTTAATGTTTTACACAGATAACTGTTTCTTATATTTGCATTTACAGTTTCAAGCTCCAATGCAAGAGAATGGATGATATTGAACAAATGTTTGATGAGCTAAATTGTTTGACAAAGGGATTCATCACGGAACTTCCCAATTCCTCCAATGAAAATGAAATGTCTGCTCCTAACATGAATGCAAGGTGAGTGAGTTAGCTCGGTCCAAGGTATTAAAATTTTACCATGGTTATTTTTTCAAATATGCTTAATGAGTACTGACTGTGTTTTCTACATATTAAGTTTCTTCAGTGAAGACAAAGTGCTTTGTTTAAAATGTTTTTGTTTGAATATTTTTCAAGCAATTAACAAATACAGGTTCATCAAAATTGCAAATGTGGTAGGAATTGTCCTTCACAAAATTTTATTGTTATTAACTTAGTTGGATATGATGAAATATTCATATACAATTAATATACTGCATGTTCTAAATAATCATGAAGTGGTATAAATTTGGGTATCAATTACATCTCCGAACAACACCTTTCACTCGTTGATTTCGTCATTTTTTACATTCGTACTTACCGATTGTGCATTGTGGAACATTGTGTAGTGTGTCATTTTGCTTTTCTCATGAAAATAATGTCCATAAGAGTAATTATTGTTCATCCTTTTCTCACTTCTGCAACACACAATATGGCGGGCACAGCATCGTGGATCAGTGGTTGTACAGTGTTTCCAACCTTCTTAACCAAAAAATGCCCCACACACCATTGACAGATAGCCCCAAATACCATTCACGCATAGCCCCACAAACCATTCCTGGTAAGGTTAGGCAAACATAGTAAAAATTTTGGGTCATAGTAATATCAGGAATGTATATTTCGTTTTTTCATCTTCTTGCAAAACAACGGCGTGGTTGGAAACACTGACAGGAGGTTACGTCATCAAACATGCGCATCATCCGGCTCTCGTAGAGGAAGGAAAGAACAGCGTGCGTCGGAGGCATATTTTTCGTGAAAAACACATGAATTCCCGGTCAAACAGATTGAACGATGAAAGAAAATACCTCCACGAACTTTCAAAATGCTAGAGAAACTCATTTCAGTAAGTACGTTCTTGTGTAAATATGAAGAAATCCGTTGTTCGGAGATGTATTTGTCCCAAATTTGTTAACCCTAGAAAGCTAAGGTTTTGTCAAATTGACGACATGTAAATACAAAAAGCTTTCCCCCCACCCCTTCTTACCATGTGATGTGCTTGGAACCCTCAGTACCTTCAATTGACCTTTAGCTGTTGTTGGGGAAGTTTTACAGCCTGTATTGAATTGCTGTCCAGTTGATAAATTATTTGGTATTTTATCTAAGTAATCTTTTTGATGAAGCATTAGTGTTAACATAAGCAAATTTGGCACATTTATGTTTTGTTTCGACATTGAAAAATTCACTTGTGTCATACAAAATGAAACTAAACAATGTGGTTTTACTGCTTTTGACAACTCATGGCACAGCATCTATCAAACTTTCAAAAAACCTTTAATAATTGAGTTTTACAACTCAACTAAGGGCCCAGTGGATGCACTGAATCTTAATGTGTAATATATTGACTAGCAGCAGAAATGACTGCTGTGTGTCTGTTATGGCATGGTAAATATTGCTCTAGTGAACAGTTTTGTGATTTTACACACACAGCAAGGTCATCAATAATGATGAGCCTCTAAATCGGCAGCAGTTTAGAAACAAACTCTACACTGAACTTACGAAGCCATGAATGACGAACCATTTTGCAATGCGCATCATACTGTACCTTCCAAGTTTGTCAATGGTGAAAATATTATATGTGTATGTGCCTACAGATGAAATAGAGGCTAAGGAAAGAAGGAAACACATGACCTACACCTTCTGTCCATGCAAGAAATGTCAAAAATGTTTTGCAGCCATTGTTCCAAAGCAATATCTGGGGAATACCAAACAAATTGCTGTTTTAAATGTAACTATGGATGTTAAATCATATTAAAATGTTTTTATTTGTTACTAATACTACAAGAAATGAAATTATAAGGGCTGAGCCTCAGTATCGGAAAGTATCAGTTGAAATTTATTTACCGATACCAGCCGATACTTTTCCGGAATTTTGGTTTTTCACAGGGTCAGTAAAATTCCACGCAACACTTTCGAGGATTCTAATTATCCTTGAAATTATGGAAAATTCAAACTTTCTTCTTATTTTGCACCAATTTTGCTCAAAAAACTATATTTTGTGATTACATAATATCTATTTTAATATTCTGATGCAAGTCTTGAATATTCTAAGGCAAATTTATTGCTCAATTGATACATACATTTGGAGAAGAATACGTATTTGCACACCAATATTGATCAATATTTTGAACAAATTTTAATTATTGCAATTTTCAAGTATCGGTATCTATTAAAAGTGGTATCGTTTCAGCCCTAAAAATTACGTTATTAGTCAATTTTAATTGCCAATAAAATTCTTCCTGTAAAGCAAAAGAGTTAGGTCATCAAATAACTATGCCTTAGCTTTAGCGTTTCTGATTTTCCACATTAGCTCTCTCGGGTTAATTTTCTGTGCCTCAATTTGAAAACTTTTTAAGTAATACAAATTTAATGTATTTTAAAAGATATGTGTTTCAGTGAAAAATTGAAGGATCTTTTAAAACTGAAATTATTTGTAAATAAAGTATGTGTTGTACACTTATAGGAAAAATACAAGGTGCATTCAATAAATAACCGGAAAAGTAGTATAAAAAAACTAAAATACAACCGTGATTGTTATATGTGTGTTATTTTGTGAAGGCATCTGTAAGCTATTCATAGCTGGCTGGCACGCTTGCCTCACGCATGGGACGATACGATTACACAAGATGGCGGCACCCTAACAGTAGTGCTCCAAGCTGGAGCAGCGTAGTATCGTGAGATTTTTGTTGAGTGAAGGCATGAAACCGATATAAATTCATTGCCTCATGACAGTTCAGTACGGTGACAACTATGCGAGTCGATCACAAGTGTACAAGTGGGCTGAGAAGTTCAAACAGGACATAGCCAGTGTTCAAGATTCTCTGCGTCCAGGTTGCTCCGTCACTGCAGTCATGGAAAGCATCAATCCTCAAGTGGAGGACTTGATATGGGAGAACCGGCGTATTACTGTCAGTGAAATTGCTTCCCAGATTGAAGCATAATGTAAACAGTACCACCTACTCCAATCTCTTGTGCGAAAAACTAGAACCAACCATTCTGCAGAGACGACATGGTCTAGTCTCCACTAGTGTGCTCTTGCTCCATGGCAATGCGAGACACCACACTACCAGTGTCACATTGTCTACCATCGATCACCTAAAGTTTGCATGCTTACTCCACCCTCCATATTTGCCTGATCTCGCACCTTCCAATTTCCACACCTTTGGCCCAGTGAAAGATGGACTAAGTAGATCGAGGTTCCAGAATGATGACAAAGTCCAGTCAGCGATGCATGATTGATTACGCATGCGTCCAAAGATATTTTTCCTGTGGAATCAGTGCCCTTATCAAGCGCTGCCATTGGTGCATTGAACTGGGGGGGACTATGTTGAAACATAGTACTGTAGTTCTTTTTGTGCTTGTAATAAATATTTGCTACAACATATTTCTGGTTATATATTGAATGAGCCTTGTAGCTATATATCCATCACTTGTTCACTGTTCAGCTTTTGAATTTTCTATAGCATCATATTTTCTTAGAATTCACTAACCAAGGCATTAGAAATTGTATTAATATAAATGACAGCATGTTTTCTTGACAAATTCTTACTTAATGCTTCAGAATAAGGCAGATTTCAGACTTAAGCAACAAGTGACATATGACAAGTAACAGCTGGAGTTCACACTGAAGAGACAAGCAACAAGCAGCGTGGGTCCCTTCAGTGTAAAAGCAAGCTTTCACCATACATGCATAAACAACAGATGCAGGCAACACGATACATGTAATTGAGAAAACAGCCTAGTCCGAGCAATATGCAAGTGACATGGGACACGTGCAGCTTGTTGTGCTGCTTCGGTTCGAAAGGTTGGATTTGTTACTGAACATTCGCTTCCAAGCAAAATGTATTACTTGTTGCTTCGGTCTGAACACACTCTACTATTTAGTTTTTAAGAACATTATTGTATTTCATTGAACCAAAAGCATCATTTTAATTAAATGCATTCTTTTTTGTTTTTCATCAGTGAAGAAATTCCCTTTCGTAGCACAGTATCAACATGTGAGATCCAGGTTGATTGGATGTCTAATTTCTCAAAATATTATTCATCCCTACCAGAGGAGATCATAAACTGGGATACATTTTTTTTGTTCAAAAATCAAGTGAAGGAGATTAATGGAAACAAATTTGAAAGCTTTTCTCCTGAGATATCAGATTCAAATGAAGATTTACTTGCTGGAATAAATATGGAGAAGCATCCATTTGATGGCCAACATCAGTCTGTTCAGAGTGAAATCCCTTTTGTAAAAGAGGAAATGGAATTGGATATCAAAGTTGAAAATGAAACTACTGTTGTTCCAATAGTAAATGAAATGGAGGAAGAGCGCATGATGCACTTGGATGAAAATGTTTCAGGTACAAAAGTTGAGGAAAATAACTTTCTAAATGTACCAGATTTTAATTTGGAAACTAAAGCAAATACTGAAGATCAAATTAAGAGGTAAGAGTAATATTATATTTTATTTTCTGGTTTGTTTTGAAAAATGTTCCCTCAATGTTCAAATGTTGCCTCAAATTATAAGCATTGAGTTGAATTGTAGGAGCAAATGTCAGTTTCAATATTGTATGCTATTATAACAAATATTTTTACTTAATAAGAATATACAAGGTGAGGCAAAAGTCGGGCTATGTAGGTGAATGGTTACCATCCCTGCATTTTTTCTTGTGGGTACAGAGACAACATTATTCCCACCACACTTGCAACCGGGAGAATCAAATTGAATTGTGTATTCAAGCAGATGTTATGCATATTAAGTGGATACCTTAACTGTAACCATTACATATCAATCATGTACATGTGTGTGTGCACATATTTGTTTTACTATGTAATCAAACTTTTGCCTCACCCTGTATAATGGGAAGTATTGTATTCAAGAGATTATCAGGTAGCTTTATTAGGAAAAAGGTCCAGTTCGGAATTATTCTGAGACACTAAATATTTTTAAATTTCCCCCAAAAAGACACATGATAATGCTTTTCTGCCAACTGTACGAGATATAGATTTATTATTTGTATGTTCCTAAGTACTATGTGCCTAATCTTTGCTTTGAGCATTCAAAACAGCTTGAAAATTGAAATTCTATACAATTTTTGTATTCCTAAATAATCAGCAGTTATTTATGAATAACATTTTTTTTTTTGTAATGTTATTAATGAGAGAACATTTTTGCCAAGTGGTTCCGGCAAGTTGTGTAACATTCTTGAAAAAAAAAGTCTTAAATTTCTTTAGCTGCTTAACACATTTTCTCATAATTTTACAAGAATACAGCCACACTATTCACAGGATTGCCAGTCAATTAGTTGAAAGCTAGAGAAAAGCTGAACATATATTTCGGAATTTGACTTTCACTCTATGGTCACAAAGCGCTTCTGCTCTTCTCCAAAATTCCTCTCACAATATACTCATTGACACATTGACACATGAAATAATAACCCATGGCACAACAGCCCATGAAAGCACATTCCCTTCAATGTGAAAATTATCGTAGAAACATAAAATATCAGTCTAGGTAGTTTCACCCCATAATCATCTATTTCATTTTCACATATCTTGGTAAGATACACGAAACTGCATTTTAACATGAAGATGATGACTATGTTCACTTATTTTTCAATTTCACTTCGTCTTTTACTTCACGATCCATATTTGAGAGCCCACTACTATAGACAAGTGACGGAAATACGTGTACTAATAGAGTTTGAGTGTATTTCACTCGTTCGGTCGTTTTTCGCTCAAGCGAAAGTACTATCAATTCTGTGTGCCATCTAGCATTGCCGGGGCGAACTATTTGCCGCTCGAGCGAAAAACGCTCATTGCAGTACTCTACTACCTACTATATATTTATATGTGAAATATTTTCATTTTAATCTAATTCTTCAAATTATATTTGAATGGCTTATTGCAGAAAGGGACCTGAGTCACTTTTGCACAATTCTGAGAAAAACAAGAAAAATCGTATAATATTGTTAGTGTAAGAAAGAAATGTGCCGTTGTTGGCTCAAATATTCAGCATAATGGATAGTTAATTTTGCAACCCTCAATGCGCCCCCCTGCAGTAGGCTGCTAGAGACAGTGGAGATAAAAAAGTTGTGATTCCAGTACCTTTCTGCAATAAAAGTGGAAACTGTGAGAAATAAGAAGAGAAATGTCCTACAAACGCCTGTTTGTCGTTGCCATATTCTCCAGGTTAGGTTAGGTTATGTTAGGTTATGTTATATATGCCACAGAAAATTATAGATTCATCCATAAATGACAGTGTACTGCATTTTCTGGACTTTATTGTCAGTGTTTGAAGTACAATAATGTACGAGCTCATACATGCATGTGTTACTCTACATGTGAGTCTGTTTCATTGGTGCGTGGAGTGGCCCACTGAAGAATATATTCATAAAATCCTTTGACGTCATCTGGTACATACGAGAAGGCAGTTCGTATGTCCTTCAATTTAGTAAGCTTGATCGGCATACGTGCAACTGGGAACGTATGTGGCATAGAAATTACAATTCTTGCACCTTTGGACAGATAGAAGGTGTGAGACGTCAAACTTTTGATGAATTTGGAAACTTTGACAGTACTCTTACGTTCAACACAGTATTCAAAGTGATGATACGTGGAAATCTGAAAATACTGCCTATTCTTGTAGGAACATATGGTAGTTTCCACAGATGCCACATTTTTGTGTAGACATGAGGGCACCACGTTGCGAAATCAATAATGTTACTGGTGTCAATAAGTTTGACAGTATTTTTACCGCCCCGAGCTGCATTACAGATTAGCGTACACAGTTCATGCAACGTATAAATACGGCTACAACGTCTGGTGGGACATCGAACCACACTAAACTTCTGGTCACATGTAAGATATGAGTGACCTCTGATAGGAAAATGATGCACAATTTTGTGAAATCTGCCAGTGTCCGTTAATGCTAGTAGAACGCGACACAATGTGTGATTTTCATTTTGTGCAGGACAATTGTCCGAGAAAAGATTCAATTCTGTAACACTAAGAGGCACATAGTCTGCAATATAATCTAACAGGAAAGACGCCATGGCATTTGGTCCTTTGCCTGTTTGTCCTTCATGATACAAGTAAAACTAAGAACGTCCTGTTTTCATGTTAAATACACAAAATGTATTTACAGTCAGCTGACGCAAATAGAACATGTCTTGTACAGGAACTTTTGGTAGGTCCAGATTTTGCATGAAATCGAAACACAGCCCCACTGTATCTTCCCTAGAAGGAGACAAAGTTGCAGATTCCTTCAGTGCTGTGTAGAACTTGTTTGATCATCTTTTATGAACTATTAATTCGGCAGCAGCAACTCCTTTTGCATTGTCATTTAAGAATATACTCTTCATTTTGTTAGTCTGTTCTTCACAAACACCACACGTGTCTACCTGTGGCCTTCCAAAACGAAACTCAAAATTTTCCTTAAAATACTTGTAGTAGAAACTGTATTTTATTCTGGATGTAGGATATTTTTCGTTAAACAGTTCATACATCTTTTGAATTGACAGGTTTTCATGTAGGTATTTGATGTCTGCATAATGTCCACTTTTAGTTGGAAAGATGTGATATGTCCATCCACTGCCTGTATATCCTTAGCCTTAATCATATTCCCACTTCTACTCTGTCCGTGCATATCATGAGGTATTTTGCCCTCTAACAGTAACTTCCGCAAACGCCTTATTCTTTTCTCTGACACATCATAAAGTCTGCAAAATGCCTCACGACAAACTTGTATTTTGCTACTTGTCAGTAGGACGTGGTACTCAAACAACTTTTCGTGTAACGCATCATGCGTGGTCGATGTGTCTTAACATTTTCAACATGGATCATTCTCTGCAAATGTATATTCTGTTCATCTTTACTTTGCATTCCATACAATATGTCAAACACTGCACGTTGTTCGTCTTTGTTGAATTGTTCATAACATTTTTTGGGGCACTTACACAGCGACCGCACTCTTTTCGCAGGTGTTGTAACACCCCTGTAGTTCACATATTCCTGTCCATCCACCCTTGCACTTCTAATCACATTTCTGGTATATGTTTCCAGATGTCGAATTCCTTTCCGACGTTTTCTTGGACTGTCAACGCTCACGTCACTAACACTATTATCGTCCTGCATATCTGTAATACAAGCAACAAAACCTCTCACAACACAACACAAACCACCACTCTGCACTAACATATATCACCCTCTACAAACGAACTTTTTTTTAGGAAATCGCTCGTCACTTGTTTCAGAGTTGCCAAGTTTATTTTGCACATGGTTATTTCTCTTTCTCTGTGAAAAGGGACCAGTGTCCGTTGCTACAGAGTAGGTAGGTTTATTGCAGAAAATAACCCGAGTCAGTTACTCAGGTACCTTTCTGCATTAAAGTACACTTTTCACTGTGCATTTTCTTGGCTATAGTCTCGTGTGACTGACGTCCTTTCTGCACTAAAAGATGTGTTTGTAACTAGGAAAATCAAAAATACCATTAACTCTGATACCTCAAAAATGTGACTCAGGCCCCTTTCTGCAATAAGCCATTCATTTGTAGTTAGTGCTACTTGATTTTCAAAACACCCCTTCTCACAGGCTAATTGTCAGAAATTTGTCCCTTAAATGAGGAGGTGAATGCTAGTCATCTAATCAACAAAAGTAACATTTTGCAGTTAGTACTACTGCTGGATAGGTTTAGCAGATATCCTCTTTTGCCTGGACATGTACTTCGGTGATGTTAGCACCAAATTAAAATCTGAACTGAGCGACACAAACTCAGCGATCGAACCCATTAAGTATGGAAATGTATGGTTTCCAGAAGTTGCAAAGAAAGGCGAGTCAGCTAAGAAAACTTGAAATAATATGTGGATAACAATGATTTTGCAGATGTTATCTGCAAAATCTACATTTTCTAGTCTTATCTTTTCCTACAACCCATCTTGTTCTTCATAACTGCATCAGTACTAGTGGAAATGTTGTCGAAGATAGGATGTAGCCCTCTATCACTCCATGTGTAGTATCAATGTAGTCTGTCAGCTGTCCTTCATGTCTTATTTTACACCTAAAACCTTCATACTTATCTTTTGTTAGGTTTAATATCTTTGTTGGAGTACCATTGTCTGCTAGTCTCTTGGCACATGACTCTTCTATTTCATGAGTCAAAAACCTTTTCAAAATCGATGAATGTAAGATATAAAGTGACTTGCCATCACTATTTTGTTCCAGAAGTATTCTTATAGTATTTATTAAATCGAGGCAACTACGTTGTCTGCGGAAACGAGCTTGTTTCTTCATCAGTCTTGATTCTACCACATCCTTCACTCTATTTAAGATTATTCTCAATAATATCTTGCTTGGTATACTTAGCAAAGTTATTCCCCTCCAGTTTTTACAGTTAGTTGTATCTCCCTTTTTTGACAGTTTTACTATTAAAACTTCTCTCCATTCTAATGGAACTTTTTCTTTATTCCATATTTTCTCTAACAGCGGTTGTAATAGATCAATTGGAAGTTTCCACATTAGCTTTGATTAGTTCCGGATTAATGTTATCCATTCCAGGAGCCGTGCCATTCTTAATTTGCTTTATTGCTAGTCTCACTTCTGCTCTAGTTGGTGGGTGTAGTTTAATTTTGGTATTCTTCTGGTCTCTTCCACTGTTATGTTGTTACAAACTTCTTCTCTTTTCCCATCCTATTCAATATGTCTGAAAAATATTCTCTCCATCTTTACATTTGTTGTTCTTGGGTTAGCAATAGATTACCATTTCTATCTCTCACCGGTTTACTCTTCCAAAATGCTTTTCTGGATAATTTCTTAGTTATGTCATGTAACTGTTTTAAGTCAGCTCTCTTTTCTGCATTTTGTGCTGATACTCTACCCATTTCCTCTTTATCTTTCCTCACATTTCTTCACCTTTTTAGCTATTTCTGAGTACTCTGTTTGCGCTGCTGCTTTCTGTAATCTTGTTTTGCTTTGGTTTATTTTTTGTTTTGCTTGATTCCCAATTTTATAATTTCCCAAGTGTCTTGAAACATCCAATCCTTTTGTAGCTGATTTCTAGTACCAAGTACCTTATCTCCAGTTTCCAAGTAGATGCTGTTTACATTTTCCAAATTTGTTTCAATATCTGATTCATTCAAGCTTTCCGAGAGAGCTTGGAATCTATTATTTATTACTAATTTAAGTTATTTTTGTTTTTCTTTCTCTGTCAATCTTTGAATGTTAATTTTCTTTTTTCTTCCTTCAAACTTCTTGGATGATGACATTATTTT
Source organism: Lepisma saccharinum (assembly GCF_977018435.1). NCBI lineage: Eukaryota > Metazoa > Arthropoda > Insecta > Zygentoma > Lepismatidae > Lepisma > Lepisma saccharinum. Next base: position 43,199,918 of record NC_139254.1, read on the forward strand.
GAGCTTAAAATTGGCTACTATAAATGGTGGTCACTGGCTGCATCCGCTCCTCTTTTATTTCTTACATTCATTAGCAATCTTCTAAACTTCCTGCTTATTGTTATGTGGTCTATTTGGTTTTCTGTCATGCTATCTGGTGAAACCCAAGTTATTTTGTGGCATTTTTTATGAGGGAAGATTGTTCCTCCAATGACCAGTCATGATATGCACATAGGTTTACCAATCTTTCTCCATTGTTGTTTATGTCTCCCATACCAAGGTGTATTGACGTTTGCCGCTTGCCTCAGAAGGTCTGGTCATAAGGCCCCTTTTAGGCAAGTAGAGGTGGTTGTAAAACTGTGATATCAATCAGTTAGTTTTAGCAAGGGAAACATGTTTCTGTGTTATTTCCTTGCTCTTGTATTCATGTATTTCCATTATTTTTTTTATGCGATTCATATTATAGTGTCTGAAAGATGATAATGTCTCACTGTGCTGTAAGCAAATGTCCAAATTATCTCAAGGAAACAAAAAAAAATACTAAAAACTTTTACCATATATTTCCATCTGATAAATTTGCAGAGCAAAGGCTATCAAAAAACAACATTTTAGGTTCCTAATATTTTTACCGGAATGTTAGGAACATGATTTACATCCGAATTACTAGAACGTGCACCAAAGAAGAGGCTGAGAAAGGCACCATTCTTACATTGATAATTGTCATAATTCCAGTTACAAGTGAGGAGGTCAGTAATTGTGTGAAGTTCAGATAGCCAAAACTGATTTTTTTATTACTGAGAATATGATCGTGAAATGAGGGAGACAAAACTTAAAATACAGCACATTAACAGCTAGGTTAATAAATTTTACTTGAAAAATGGAACTACTAGAATGAGATGAAATAATAATGCTAAGATTGACCTGATTGCAATGGATAAGGACATTAAGAGTGAATTTATTTGATCCTCAATAGCGATATATGGAAAAATTATGCTGCTTTCCCAATATACCTTCATGTTCAGTATTGTTTTCTATTTCAAAACGTAATCATGCATTCATATCCACATATTGAATAAAAACTGCTTTCAGTCATGTACAGAAATATTAAGTGTTTAGTACTGAAATTGACAAAACAAATGGAGTATTCCATTTATAACTTCAAGGTCTTTGGTTGAGACACCACATAAATTAGTGATAATAAAATTGGGCTGAAATTTTATATATTTTTATTTTCATGGTAAATGAAACCATTAAAGGGAATCTTTAATATTTCAAAGTGAGAAAATAATAGCTTGCTTGTGTGTGTGTGTGTGTTTATGCTTAATTAACAGTAATATTATGAATGTTCCTTTGTGCATAATGTGTATTATTTATATGTATAATGCCATAATACTTAACACAAATTATATTTTACAGAGAAGAAATTAAAGAAACGATTTTGTCAGATTTAACTGGAAATTGTACAGAAACACACCTTGATGAAGAAGTTATGCTTCAACGCACAAGGTCTAATTATAGAATACGTCGTTTCATTTGCGACGACTGCAAGAAATCCTATCATCAGAAAAAAGATCTTAGGAAGCATCTGAAAATCCATAATGACATTCATTTTTTCACCTGCCTTGAATGCAATAAAACATTCCAGAAAAAGATTTCATTTAATCGACACCAGAGAATCCACAAGGCTATCTGTTCCTTTGAGTGCATTGAGTGCAAGAAGTCATTTAAAACAAGAAGAGACTTGGAAAGACATTCCATGGTTCACGAGAGAATTCACATTCGCAATTTCCATTGTAATCAATGTATGAAAGCATTTTTTCGAAAAGGAGAGTTGGATCAACATTTGCAAACTCACAGGAAAATTCACCCTTTTCAATGCCCAGAATGCATGAAAAAGTGTACTACGCGAGGAAACTTAAATATGCATGTCAAAATTCACAAGGACAATCCTCCTGTAGAATGCCCTGAATGCAAGAAATGTTTTAATGTACCCACAAACTTGAAACGACATATGAAAGTTCACGATAGCACTAGAATTCGACATTTTGAATGCAATGAATGTTTGAAAACGTTTTTTACTAAAGGAGAATTGAAACTACATATGGGAATTCACTATGCTATTACTGACTTTGAATGCCTGGAATGTAATAAGTCATTTAATAGAAAAAGAACCTTGGAAAGGCATTTATTGATTCACGAGAAACTTCCAGTACGCCCATTCAAATGCAACCAGTGTGAGAAAGCATTTTTTACAAAGGAAGAAATGATGAGGCATTTGAAAGTACATGATGAAACTTGTTCTTTCCAGTGCACCGAATGTATGAAACCATTCAAGTACAGATCAAATTTTTATAGACATTTGAAAATTCACTGGAGGGTTCGTCCGTTCGAATGCCCTCTGTGTAAAAAATCATTTCTTGAAGCTAGAGATTTGAAAGTGCATTTGGATATTCACGACGATTTTCGTATTCGTCCATTTGAATGCAACGAATGTAAAAAAACATTTTTTACAAAGAAATCATTAACAAAACATTTGAAAATTCATGAGGGAATTCGCCATTCAAAACAACTTTGTTTTCCAGTTCTAATGCAGTCATTCTAAGAAGATCTTCACTTCAGTTTAATATTTTTGTAATAATTGAGTATCCTGAATTGACAGTTGGAGAAGTTCCAGGTTGATTTTTTTATTTGCTAATAGATCAAACAGTCCTAGAAGTTAATCCATGTGGTTTGCAATTCATAAAATTTAAAACTTTGGACATTTGATCCCATGAGAGATATGTAAATATAATAATATAAATTAATATATTTATTACGGAAAAGTATTTTACTTAAAATTTAGAATCCAAGTCCCTTCTATACAACTAAGCCTAGCAATCTCATTCTGGGTTGAAATCAAACCAGACGAGAATAGTTTGTTAAGTAGCTGCAATGATAATTTCAAGTGTTCTTGTTATAATTACAATTTACAATTAAAAGTGTATTTGTTCCATTTCAACAGCATTTTTCTGTATACATTTATGTTTGGTTGTTTAAACATTGCTTTACAAGTGACCCTACCATCCACAGTGAGTTTACTTGTAAACAGAGCTCTTGAAGCCAGCCCTGAAAGTAATTAAAAGAGAGAAAAGAAAGAGTAAGTATAGGGTGTTTTAATGAAAAGGCAACTGAATCTGTCCATAACAAACCAAAATCATTATCTGCCCATCCTTACATAGCTTACATTCTCCACATGGCATCCATCATGTTCACTACATACTCCATGCTGTCAATGATCCATGCAACCATTGCAGTACACTGATAACTGACACATTTCAAATTTGAACACTGCACCAACATGATAGCATTTTATAGGTTTGTCGCGTGTTACTCACAAATCCAGAATATGAAAAAGGAAAGTCAAAAATTGTTGTACTTACGTATGTGAGTATAGTGCTCTTATTGTAGAACGACGTTTCAGAGATTGACTATCTCTTTCCTCAGGTTCGTATAAAAACTAAGTACTTGGCATAGTACTGCGTCAAAAATGTAATATGAGGATTGTGGTTAAGGGTTGGTTAGGGTACATTTAAAATATTAAGTTTTTGCTATTAGAAGTACGTAAAAACCAAGCCGTTCCCTAATAAAACTTGTACAGTAGACCTATTCACAGGTAAAAAAGTTAAAAAAGTTAAAAATCTAAAAAAACCTGCATAAATCACAATGCAACCTGCAGGTTTGGCCTTTCCTACCCAACTGTGCTTATCCATCCACATGAAGGTCAATTCACAACGAATATTTCCCCTCCCCTTAATTTTCTCGTTTCCCCTTATTACATCACAAATCCAACGTGAATTCACGTTCCTCTCTTGCAGCTTGCATAACTTCCGGAGTGACGTGGAAACCGATATTGGGTTCAATCTTCCAGGCTTTATCCCATTTTTTGAGGAAATTGATCCACCCTTCTTCCAAATTTCCTTCGTCCCTATTAAGATTATTTCCCCCCCCCCTACAAATACTCGCTGTTTCATACACGTTTCTTCCTAATTTCCTCCCCTCTTTTCTGATTATCTCTTTTTTTGCGATTCTATGCCCACTTTCCAAAATGTGTTCTGAGAGACCCGTTTTGGGAACTTTTTCCCTTATGTCCTTTTCATGCTCGCTCCATCTTTTACCCATATTTCGGCCCGTCTGTCCTATGTACTCCTTCCCGCATTGGCATTCTATTCGATAAACCCCCTTCTGTTTTCCGGTATTTCCCTAGTTGTCTTTCCTTTCTTATAATCGGTGAAGTATTTTTCTACATTCTTTGGTGCTTTCATCCCGCAAACGATTCCAAAATCTCTCGTTATTTTTCCGATACGGATTGATGGTAAGGGATGCCAACGTACTTTACCCTCCTATTTTCGATTTTTTCCCCTTCTTTTTGATCCCCTTCTTTCCTAATAATTTTCCGTGCTCTCTCCGCTATCTTATCCATTTCTCTATTTGTGTATCCGTTTTTTAATCCTGTTTTTCTTATCCACCGAATTTCGTTGTCTTTTTCTTTTTCATTATTGCATAGTCTACCGGCCCTAATAAAAAAGTTAAGGAATACATTTTTCTTTGTTATTTCGGGGTGTGCCGATTCCTTGTTAATATATAAGTTCCCCGATAGGGGTTTATGATGTACTCCTGTTCTAATCCTATTCCCTTCTTTCAAGATACTAAGATCCAGGAAATTGATTTTTCCATCGCTTAAGTTTTCCCTAGTGAAGTTTATTCTTTCATCTTGTTTTTCTAATTCTTCAAAAACCTTGTTCAGTGCTACCCCCTTTCCTATAATCAAGATATCATCAACGTATCTCCCATAATATTTAATACCCATTCCTGTTTTTTCCAAAGCTGCCTTCTCAATGAAGTGCATAAAAATGCTCGCTACTATACCCGAAATGGGGTTTCCCATCGCCAAGCCTTCTTTTTGTCTATAAATACTGTCATTGACATAGAAAAAATTATATTCCGTTACAAGGTTATACCATCGTACATATTCCCAAGCAGTTAGGATGTCTATTCCTTTTTCTAACAGCCACCTTAGTAAACAATCTCCCGCCCGCCCCCTCGGTACACTTGGGTATAAGTTAACAACATCAAAACTACTTATTGTATCCTCGTCATCAATTTCCAGATTTTCTATACATTCTTTAACTTCTACGGCATTCCTAACGCTATATTGGGTGTTCTCATTTACCTTCCTTATTCTTTTTACCAGCATTTTTGCTAGCCCATATCCCGGATGTTCGTATGTTGGTATAATAGGCCTAAGTGGTATGCCTTGTTTGTGTGTCTTAGGTATTCCAAAAGCAATTGGTATGTTGCCAACTTTAATTTCCTTAATAAGGATTTTCTTTTCGCTTGTGCCCAATGTAATGCTTGTCTCTACCCCTTTTTTGATCTCTCTTCTAATCTTATTAATAGGGTCTTTCTCTATTTTCTCAAAATCGTTACCTTTAAAGCTATCTTCTAATTTTTGGTGATATTCCTCTCTGTCCATGATAACCATCTTGTTTTCTTTATCAGACCTAATTAGAAATACGTTATTCGCCTTCACCCATTTTCTTACATTTTTTAAATCGCGTCTTAGGTTTTCGTTTACTTTCTCTTTCCGTGTTCTATCTCCCCCTTTCGTGTTCGTTTCTTTTTTAATTTCTTTTTGCAAGTGTTGTTCTACAATATTACGTATCCTTTGTCTAACCTCAGTTTTATCCTCCCTTTAGTCAATAGTTGTTACGATCGTTTCTGCTGCTATTATGAATTCCTCTTTTTCAAGTTTCTCTACCCCTATTGCAAATTTCTGCCCCTTGTTCATAATCCTAATCAACTCTTTAGGTGGTTCGTGGGTGGTTAAATTTAAAATGTTCTCATTATTTCCCCACTCCTCTGTTTTTTGTTTCTTATTCTCTAGATTATCCTTCCTATTCAATTTTAATTTCATCAATTTCCTCTCTATAGTATTACTATCCCTAAATTTGGCTTTTTCCACAGCTCTAAAGTGTCTCTCTTCAATGCGGTTCCACGTCACTTCGTCTAGTTCCCCACTAACTTCCAAATGTAATCTATAGCATTCCTTATTAAGACGTTCGACTTGTCCATGTGCTTCCCTAATACATTTCCCTAGTATTTTAAACTGTATTTCTTGTTTTTGTTCAATCATGCCTACACTCAATGGTTTATACCCCCATTTTAAAAAGTTTGGTAAAACCCCCATTTTCCTGCATTGTTTTAAAAATCTAATCCTGATTAAACCCTTATTCAACTTAATCCTCTTATTTTCTAGTGCACGCACTTTTCTCCCCGTATCGGAGATCAATAGCATTTTATAGGTTTGTCGCGTGTTACTCACAAATCCAGAATATGAAAAAGGAAAGTCAAAAATTTTTGTACTTACGTATGTGAGTATAGTGCTCTTATTGTAGAACGACGTTTCAGAGATTGACTATCTCTTTCCTCAGGTTCGTATAAAAACTAAGTACTTGGCATAGTACTGCATCAAAAATGTAATATGAGGATTGTGGTTAAGGGTTGGTTAGGGTACATTTAAAATATTAAGTTTTTGCTATTAGAAGTACGTAAAAACCAAGCCGTTCCCTAATAAAACTTGTACAGTAGACCTATTCACAGGTAAAAAATTTAAAAAAGTTAAAAATCTAAAAAACTTGCATAAATCACAATGCAACCTGCAGGTTTGGCCTTTCCTACCCAACTGTGCTTATCCATCCACATGAAGGTCAATTCACAACGAATATTTCCCCTCCCCTTAATTTTCTCGTTTCCCCTTATTACATCACAAATCCAACGTGAATTCACGTTCCTCTCTTGCAGCTTGCATAACTTCCGGAGTGACGTGGAAACCGATATTGGGTTCAATCTTCCAGGCTTTATCCCATTTTTTGAGGAAATTGATCCACCCTTCTTCCAAATTTCCTTCGTCCCTATTAAGATTATTCTTCCCCCCCCTACAAATACTCGCTGTTTCATACACCTTTCTTCCTAATTTCCTCCCCTCTTTTCTGATTATCTCTTTTTTTGCGATTCTATGCCCACTTTCCAAAATGTGTTCTGAGAGACCCGTTTTGGGAACTTTTTCCCTTATGCCCTTATGTCCCTTATGTCCTTTTCATGCTCGCTCCATACGTTGGCATCCCTTACCATCAATCCGTATCGGAAAAAATCAGAAAAATGACGAGAGATTTTGGAATCGTTTGCGGGATGAAAGCACCAAAGAATGTAGAAAAATACTTCACCGATTATAAGAAAGGAAAGACAACTAGGGAAATACCGGAAAAACAGAAGGGGGTTTATCGAATAGAATGCCAATGCGGGAAGGAGTACATTGGACAGACGGTCCGAAATATGGGTAAAAGATGGAGCGAGCATGAAAAGGACATAAGGGAAAAAGTTCCCAAAACGGGTCTCTCAGAACACATTTTGGAAAGTGGGCATAGAATCGCAAAAAAAGAGATAATCAGAAAAGAGGGGAGGAAATTAGGAAGAAACGTGTATGAAACAGCGAGTATTTGTAGGGGGGGGGAAAATAATCTTAATAGGGACGAAGGAAATTTGGAAGAAGGGTGGATCAATTTCCTCAAAAAATGGGATAAAGCCTGGAAGATTGAACCCAATATCGGTTTCCACGTCACTCCGGAAGTTATGCAAGCTGCAAGAGAGGAACGTGAATTCACGTTGGATTTGTGATGTAATAAGGGGAAACGAGAAAATTAAGGGGAGGGGAAATATTCGTTGTGAATTGACCTTCATGTGGATGGATAAGCACAGTTGGGTAGGAAAGGCCAAACCTGCAGGTTGCATTGTGATTTATGCAGGTTTTTTAGATTTTTAACTTTTTTAACTTTTTTACCTGTGAATAGGTCTACTGTACAAGTTTTATTAGGGAACGGCTTGGTTTTTACGTACTTCTAATAGCAAAAACTTAATATTTTAAATGTACCCTAACCAACCCTTAACCACAATCCTCATATTACATTTTTGACGCAGTACTATGCCAAGTACTTAGTTTTTATACGAACCTGAGGAAAGAGATAGTCAATCTCTGAAACGTCGTTCTACAATAAGAGCACTATACTCACATACGTAAGTACAAATTTTTGACTTTCCTTTTTTACCAACACGATAGCTTGTCATGGTTAGCAGGAAGGTGAACTGTGGAGAAGAGGATGCCATTTCATATAGTCATTTGCAATGGAGCTTTGCAACAATGTGTTTCCTGTGTTTGTAATTATTACGAAAATAAATCTGTGACAGGAGTGCAGCATGTCTTTAGATGACAGTGTTGTCGATATGGACATGTACCGACTTGGAATACCATATTGGCTTGCATGAAGAAATTTAAAGAAACTATCATGACTATTAAAAACTAAACAAGCCATTGTTGATGGAGTTGAGGTTATTGTTGAGGACCTATGGAAGCACTTGTACAGCAACTTACAGACACACTTGCAACAGCATAATGTAAACTGAGACCATTTGCCTGATGTAGTTAAAAAAAAAAATGCTTGTAATCTGCAAGTAATAAATAGCATACTTTGATGTATTTATAAGCAGTGTGCTTATTTTTGTGTTTCCATATATTATCTATGACCATTTAAAATGTGTCAGTCGGCTCCGTGCGACCCTTTAGTAGTTATCACGGACTCAGTCTTTGCACACACAGGTCTTGAAGTGTATGTGATACTGGGTGAAACACTTGTTCCTTGACCATACTTTACAGAAAAGCATCACACACAGTAAGGTTCAAACTTCTGGTGGAAGAGGGAAAGGATTTCCTCAAGGAATGTCCACTGCTGATGTGTGGATTGGCCCTGTTCTGCTGCAGACTTGTTTATCGAAATCCAAACCATTGATTTCACAAGAGGTCTGTAAATCATCACGGAAGCAGATGACCTGCTCCTGGTACACAGTAGCATTGACAATGATGGTCCCACCATTATCATCTTAAATATGCCATGACTGGACACCACTGCCACATGGTGACCTTTTCATAATGTAGGGGGTTCTGATGGTATTCATCAGGCTTCTCCTACCCAAGGAACCTGATGCATTGCACTCATCTGAGCACCACCAATTGTCAATGATGTGTGGATTCACAGAGTGACAGGTCAGTAAACAGGCACACACAGTACTGCATGTGGTCACACACATCCAGAAATGTTAACTCATGCAGCACATGTGTCTGGTAGGAGAGGGTACCAATTTCCTTAACTATATGCCACACACAGGTGGTTTCCAGATGAAATTCCTTGGACATTTGCCGGAAGCTCTTCTTTGGTGATTCAAGCTCCTTGTCCATCACTGACTGATCTGGCAGCAAGTTTGGTCATGAAGCCTTGTGGATCCTGGTTGTGGCTGTAACGCTTGGTTTAGGTTTATTATTGAACCCACGGATGAATTATACTGGAAGATATGTTGTCGGGGCTTAAAAGTCAATAATATAAAGAAACCCAACCAAACGTACAAATCAAGTTTATTACAATACCCTCCTAATGGATTACACAAATAGCATCCATTGAAAAGTTAAGGTTGACAAAGGTTCACCCTATGTTTCCCCTTTTTATCCACTGTTAATCATGTATGACTAGTTAAGTTTCAGTATCCCACAAACATGTCCAAAAATCACCATGGCATTGCTTAAAGAAACAATCAAAAAACAGTAACGTCTATACTTCAAAAATTATGAACTAAGTTAGTAAACAGCATGCATTTTCTTATATTCAGCAAATCTTTACGTTACAGATTAGTTTTCTTTATCGCTGTTATCCAGCTAGAAAGGCTTTACTATCACAACTTTCTGTTACGGGAAGGGGTTTGTCTTGATGTCAAATGCATAAGTTCAACAAACAACATGACCTTTTTATTCATTTTTCCATTGCGAACACCAATATTCATCTTCATTCTTAAATACTAACAAGGCAAAAGTGCTCAAGGCCAATTAACAAAATTCACAAAAACAATAATTAACTCTCCCAGCCAGAATAAATAAATATGTACTTAGATTTGTACCTGAATTTTACAGCTTTTATTTCACGCACATGAGTACCACCTAACATGACTAGATTGAGCTTTACGTCGAATACCTGATATTACAATAAACGTGTGGTTTAATTATATTTGGTATATATACGTAGTATTGTTCGTATGTTTATTTCAGCGATGAATATCACAATTGCATTTTTACATTACAATTAAATTGATGCTACTGTAATAGGTACTTTAAGTTATGAACCAAAAAGGTTTAGTTAAAGAACGCGAGGGAAAACGTTCACACAACCTTCACGGTTTCCATTTTTGGTGTCAAACGTAGCACGCAAACCCAAGGGTCACACGAAATGCTGAGTTATATTCATTCTCGTAATTATGCATTTGTATTTTTACACAACTTATACGCTTGCCAATTTTTAGTTCAATTTATCGAAGCATAATTCTAAGTTTCTATTTCAATCTGTTGCAAGATAAGTGCAAAGATTCAAATTTTCATAAACACAGTTCATTTCGCACTTGTTGGTAAGGTTTCTGAATTTTAAGAATCAAGTCACAAGATTATCTCGGAACGTTCATCTGAACACGTAGCACAGATATTAGGAATATGTAAAGATATCAATATATATATATATATTGTTCTTATCCCACAGGTGAGATCTACGTACCTTGTACAACACTAATGGGATTACAGACATAATAAGCGGTATGTGCCATGTTCCATAAATCCAAAGTTCTCAAACACATGGTCATTTATGCAGGCAGTAATGGTGCCCTATTGCTTGCATAGCGTGCCCGGTAGATCATCTGAGTTGTACGCGACCTCGCCCTGAGTTTTAACCAAAACTATGTTCTACGTTCCAAACCTGAGTGCGAAGTGATGGGTGATTATGACGAGTGCATCTGTATGTGGTAAAAAAAAAAAAAAAAGTAAAGTGCTCCCCTGTGCATAGCACCATGCCATGAAGGTGTATAGGGGGTGTGGGGGTAACGCCCCACACTTTCTTGATCCGGTCGTGAGGGAGGGTGATGTGATCAGCATCACGCCCCTGACCGCCTTTACCCCCCAGGGTTTCCCCCAGGTACCCATGTCATTCGAAGCTGGGTGGGCGCCAGGGCCGCTTCCAACATTAGAAAAGTTCCCGGATTTGAACCAGCCGGTGATCGAACCTGGGACCTTTAGCATGGTAGTCAGATGCGTTACCGAATGAGCCACCACGGCCATATGTATGTGGATGTAATACAATTTAACGCTACCAGATGGCAGCAGCACTTAAAGGTTGTCAGATGGTACCACCATCTGACGGCGGAAATGAGAACTTGGTTTATCAGCTGAAATGCAAGTTCCTATGAATAATGTGGTGTTGCGAATATTACGAAAATATCGCAACGTCACGTGGCATTGCAGGAAATCGCAAATCACATCCTCACGCTATTGTCTCTGTGCTGCATTCAGAACTTTGGCAACCCATCTGGCAAACACCTTTCTCAGTTTAAGGTGTTTGTGCATGATGCGATGCAGAGTGACTGGTGAGTCCCATGGCTGCCTCCATTTCAGAAAACGTTACACACCTGCTCTCCTGAATAAGTCGCTCCACTCGAGAGATGGTGACTGACATCCTCACTGTAATTTTCCTTCCGGAACTGGTTCCCTTGTCCGTCATTGTACAGCCCTGTTTTCAGCCATACACCCAGTTGCACATGGTTTTTCGTGACGGTGCATGCCCTCCACACACCAATCCCTGTGATTCTCTGCTGTGGTTACCCCCCTTCTTTCACAGAAACCATGTCATCTAGCACTGACCCTGCTGATCGCTCTTCATGCTGTCCACACACTTACTGACAGCTGTTGGTCAAATGCACTGTGGTTCCCAGGTATTACACCTCTCTTTCCTGTGCTGACACCTGGCAGCAGACCTAGGTACTACCTATCAGCAACCGTTATGACAAGCCACGTGGCGGACCGTAGATACTGGAAATTTCAAATGTGCAAGTCAATATAGAACGCTCCTTCTTGGAAAATGAAGAAATAACATGCATGTTCCACAGGAAGATAAATATGTAGTAAAAATGTGAACACTCGAAGGTTACTGTTAAGGAATCCATACAAGAAATAAAAACTTTGTTGTTGATGTGCATCAAGGAAGGGCACAGGAAGTTCTGATGGTGAAACAGCTCTTTCTCCTGCAATGTATGCTTTATTGCTGGACAAGACCAAGCACAGGTATGAACACCTCTTCAAATTGTTAAAAGAATAGGCACCTCCACTTAAGTGGGATTCTGAAGTGATCCAGGTAGAGTTGAAAGTGGGTGCAACCAATGCTTCAAGAGAGAACTTTCATTGACCATATTGGGATTCAATCTCTATTTCCATTTGAAATTTGTGTAAGAACATGAATTGGTAAAGGTCTACCTGAAAAACGATGAAGTTAGAATGATCATTTGCCTCAAGAAGAGGGGTGCCTCCACATCCCAAGTAACCAAAAGTGGTTGGTCCAAAGTTGGCTCAAGCATACTGAAAATAGTTGGCCAAACATAAGAACATACCGGGCAACAGTAATTTTGGCTGTGGTTCCAACGTTGGGTCAACATACTGGAAAGTAAAGTATAGACAGATTTATTGTGAGCCAAATATAAACTATACTACAAATTATTTGAGTAAAAAAAAAAACAGCACTTTCTCATATGGTATCATTATTTTCAAGGTACCTTCAAGTGATTGCACAAAAACTTTCTAGAGTTTACTTAGTTTTCCACCTTTAATGTAATTTAGTCTGCATGTAACATTGTTTAGCCACATTCACATGAATATCTGAAAGAATGTTCTTGTTCTGCTACAGCTAAACAGACAAACAAAGTTCCAAACACACCTTTCATTCATGGTGGTTAACAAAGAACTGGTGAGTGATTACAAGTTAAGAATAAGCTTCTACTTTCATTAAAAATATATTTCAAGTATGTGCTGTGACTGAAATATTCGCAAAGAAACACTGTTACATGTCATTATTTTACACTCTAGAATTTACAGTTTACTCTTGAAAGTTGTCTTAACACGAGAAAGTAGTTTTTAAAACTGATTTTCACTCACTTTTCCATGGTTGGGCAAATGTTGGCCAAACGTAAGACCAACTTGAATTTGCCAACCAACCTTTCCCACATAAAAACTGCAGTTGGCCCAAAGCAATGGTTCTGGTTACTTGGGATAACGATGGCATCCTCTGTAAATCCACAGCTGATTTTGTTATTACTACATCGATCAGTGGATTGATATGTACCGTTTACAATGTGGGCAACGTCTATCCAACAAATAACACTGTTGAAGGCTGGAACAACAAGTTGAATTTCTAACTCTTATTTTAGCTAGCATTTGCTATGTACGCTAATTCCACGACACCTGTCACAGTTGTTACCCCCCTCTCCTCCTCTCTTGCCCTTTTCCTGTACTCAATGTCCATGAAATTTGCTTCAACGCATGTTGCATATTGCATGTACTCAATGTCCCCAACACAGCCTCAGTTATTGTTCACCAACTTTATGTAAGTTTTGTATCATACATGTGATATATACAAGGTGTCCAAAAAGTTACACAACCAATATTTTGTAAATATGCAATATGATTAAAAGACAGCTATGGAGTAGCTTGTAATAAATGTTGCTTTTGGTGTACCGATGGTATCAGTGGGTCTTTATCAAATTGATGAAAGAATGGTAATTTTTTAAGCATTTTGTTCATTACAAAAGACTACATCTTTTATCTTTTTGTATGATACATTTCAAATCTTTTATTTAATCTGGACATTGATTGATTAACATAGTCAGATGTCTTGCACACCTGATAATGCACTCTGACATGACATGTTGCTAGTACACCTCATAATTTAAAAAAAAGACACATTTATGGATATGAAGTAAGACTTGAAGCTTTCCTGGCGATGAATGATGAACAGATTCTCTCGGGCTATCGACCAGGTGAGTTGTGGAAATGATTCCAAGCTTTCGAGAGATAACATCACTCTCATCTTCAGGGTAGAAGTGCAGTTCTGAGCGTCAACCCGGTGTATATACATTTGTGGAGGGGGGATCCCGGTGAAGATGGCGGACCAATCGAGTGGGCATGTCTGCTACGCACACCAGGGAATCCAGACACATTGGGGGATCCAGACACACCAGGGGACACGGACAAAGCTGACCAGAAGATAGCCATCCTTCCTTACACCGGAAATCTCTCCCGAGTTATCAGCCGAATTCTAAAGAAACAACATAAAAACCATTCACAAACCACATCCGAAGATCAGAAGCAACCCCAAGGATGAGTTAGGACTTTGTTACAAACAGTATTTGTTTTTTTGTTTCTTTTTTGTGTTTGTGTATGATTCTGTATGCTTGTTTCTTCCATGGTTCTGTGTAGTTTAAAAGAGCCAATAAGATTTGAACTTTCAGCCCTCCCCCTTGCTACAAGGGAGGAAGTATAAATATGGCCTCTGACATAGGACAGGACAGAGAGCGTTTATGAATGGGATAGCAGAAGGGAGAGTGATCTTCGGTCTCCAGTGGCCTCCCATGAGAAAGGGCATCCCGAGGCAGTTCCGCCAATGCTTAGCTTCCACTTGGCAGTTCTGCCATGGGGCTCAAGTTAGAGGAATGTAAATAATGTAAATTAGATAATTATTGGAAGAATCCAAGCCTTGTTTTGTTGAATTGTAAATAAATGTATAAAGTCCATTTCTACGAGTTTTCGGCAATCACCCTGCGACATTAATTCAGTAAGTTCTTGCCTGTGATTGATTCTTTGGTTCCGAGCGCTCTGGTGAGGAACGGGATGGAATCCAGGACTAACGAGCCTATTTAGTTGTTTATTTGGAGTTTTCCTGCCAGAAGCGGCCCGGTAAGGGTGGAATTTTGCGGAACAACTCAAAACACTGGAAGTCTATCGTATTACCTGCAAATGCGGGAAAGCATACATTGGGCAAACAGGTAGGACAATAGAACTGTGAAGAACATCAAAGCTCCATCAAGTACTTCCACCCTGAAATGTCGGGACTAGCAGAACATTCAATCAACGAGGGACATAGACCATATTTCAGCAACACAGAAATCATAGCCAAAACTTCAAACTACTGGGACCGTATTATCAAGGAAGCAATAGCCATTTATGAAGAAAAATACAATCTTAATCGCGACACGGAGCTCAAACTGGACCCAGCCTGGTTAGCGTTACTTAACCAGAAACGTGCACGTAGCAGACACACCACTCAATTGGTCCCCCATCTTTAACCGGGATTCCCCCTCCACGAACGTATATACAGCGGGTTGACGCTCAGAACTGCATTTCTACCCTGAAGATGAGAGTGATGTTAGCTCTTGAAATCTTGGAATCATTTCCACAACTCGCCTGGTCGATAGCCCCAGAGAATCTGTTCATTTATGGATATGTCATAATTAACTTCTTAAATCGTCCTGTAATGAACAAAATGCGTAAAAAGGTTGTTGTTCTTTCATCAATTTGATAAATACCCATGAAGACCATCGATACACATCGAAAATTATTCGAAACTACTCTATATAGCTGCATTTTATTCATCTTAAAAAAAACTTTTTTACACCTTAGTAACTTTCCACCATACTGAACGTTCATATAGAGAATAATTTTCTTGTTTGATGTTTAAAGAAAATACACATAGACAAAGTAAATACCCAGTGCAAGGTTCATGTACATTTTTGTACACTTTTGTACAAAAGTTGCATTTTACCCCTTTAAAACCTAATGGACATTTCCAATAACTACACCATAGAAAAATGACTGCTCCAAGATCTCACGTTTCTCTGCCTTCAATTTAAGGCAGAAACATAACTTCCAAAGTTGTGAGGCTAGTAGCTATACGCTCAAAACATGATCCATCATATACAGTACGTAACGTTCTTATTCATACACACGGATTTTCAAAGAGAAATGCTTTAATATCTGAAAGGAAATACTCTCTTTTGAAATTGTTTCTTTACAGTTCAATAACTAATTTCATTAGGAACATAAAATCTTACCCAAATTCTGTATAACCAATGACAATAATAAATTAATTGAAACTGGAAGAGAAACATGCCATTTTTGTACAACTTTTCTATTTGTAAACTTAATAATATAAAAGGAAAAAGTATATTCAGAACAAAGTGACTGAGAGTTCTAATACTTTGATGCCTATCCTTTGGCTTTAATTACTGCTTGACACCTGTTCTGACATATTTCAGAGCTTATTTTATTCCACTTGGCTTGCACAACAGTTTTCAACTCTTGTTTGGACTTTACGCCTGCTTTATGGATTCGCCTCTTCAAAATTGCCCATAAATGCTCAATGGGATTTAAGTCTGGACTTTGAGATGGTGTTTGTTTGGGCACATTCCATATTAACCAATTCATGTTAACTCGCGCCTTATGCTTACTGTCATTGTCTTGTTGGAATCTGTAGATAGGCGGCATGTCCATTTTTTGGGCACTTTGCTTTACATTGTTCAGATATGTCCAAATAGACATATGCATCCATGATACCATCAATAAACTGGATGGTACCAACACCTTTGGACGACATACAGCCCCAAAATATTAATGACCCACCACCGTGTTTAACTGTTGGAACTGTGTTAATGTGATCATTGTCTTTATTTGATTTTCTCCAAACCCTATTTATCCCATCTGACCCGTATATATTAATCTTGGACTCATTTCACCATATGACACTATCCCAAAATTCCTGGTCCATGTGGATGTGCTCTTTCGCGAATGAAAGTCTATTCCTGCTATTCACCTTATTTGCATACATTCTGCCATAATATCCATGCTTCCACAAGGCTCGTCGGACAGTTTGATCGGACATCATCTTGCCAGCAACATTTTCTACTAACGGTCGTAACTGAGGAACACTTAGTTGGGGGTTTTCTCGCACTCTTTTTAAAATAAAGCATTCATCACGTTTATTCAACCCCCTCTCTTTTGGTTTTCTCGGCACATTCTATGTTGAACCTTCCTCTCTAAATTTATTTACTATGTATTAAACTGTGGAGTGTGATTTATTGACTGTTTGTCCAATTTTTCTTAACGAATAACCTCTAAGGGCCAAATTTATAATAACATCCTTCAGATCGGAACTAAGTTCCTTCACCTTGCCCATTTTGTACACGCTGATAGATAGACAATAGGCCTACAACAATACCTACGCCAGCATTCCGCTTGACGGGGAGCGCACCTGCATGTTCAAACTTGTTACGAAGTTGCAAACTGCACGAAATTTCCCGAATAGCGGTGGCGGTGTATGCGAGGAAGATTGAAACTCTTGCCTGTACGAATAACAATGTTGCATGAAACAGCATGTTTTTTCTCTTTTCACACAAATTATATTATGCTCTGTTTATACACTTTGAACATACATTTTTATTGACATTTGTTGGTGAAACCTTCATTAACATTAATTTCCAGGTACATATGAAAATGATTATATTTACTAGTAGATATGACATTTTTTCTCGGAAATTCTATTTGTACGAATTCGCAGCTTACTTGTGGTCTGCTCATTGAGCGTTCATTCTACTGTGTAGCGTACGGAGGGACAACCTCTGCTGCAGTTTAACGATCTGTACAGATTAAAATAATAGAGAGGAAAGCTATGTTTTGTAATTTCCATTCTTCTGTTAAATAATCCTGCTGTCCACGTGCAAGATAAATGAAAGACGTCTGTCGCATGCATGCAGAAAATATTGCTTCTGAAATTTGTTACTAACCAAATTTTGAAAAAGTAATTATAATCTATATTTATCGAAATTTACCATAACCTGTAGCGCAAAATAAGAATGAGATAAAAGTATGGTATTCAATTTTTCACATTCTTTGCTTTATATATAAAGCCATTTTTACTTTCTTTTCCATAAGGCAATTTCAGTTTGTATTTTCTCTCCGTGATTATACATTATGATCAAATATTTTTGTGCAGATTGATTGATTGAATGAATTAGGTAAGCTATTTTACGTCGCTTTTCTTCTATGTTTTGCTAATCGCAAAGGTGAGGATGAGTGACAATATGATGAAATTGATGAAGGTAGGCCGTACCCAGGATTTTTTTGAGGGGGGGCAAGCCCATAATTGTGAAGATATATATATATATATATATATATATATATATATATATATATATATATATATATATATATATATATATATATAGCCATGAAATATATGTCAATTATTAAATAATTAATTAATATCATTAAACATGTATAAATAAATTAATTTGGTACATTTATAAACTAACAAATTATGTCCTTCAACAACTGTTTCAAAATGTCAAGAAATTACACAATAGGTGGAACGTTTCTAATAAGTGTTAGATTTTATTTAATTATTGCTTTCTATTAATATAATGATCAATAAAATTTCATACTTTTATTGTATTATGTTTCTATAATGGGGTAAATATGTTAATGGTCTCTCGAAAGGAAATATTCCCTCATCAGATCTGGAATAGATTTACGCAGCCCCTGCACTGAATTTGCACCCTCGTGCCTAGATGTAGCTTGCATACTTAGACATTGAAGAAATTTTATGTACCTACTTTTTTCCACTGAATCCGACGAAAATAAAACTTAGCATTCAAGAAATGAGGCTAATAGAAGGACAGTCGGTTGTGCCTCCCACCTCATCTTCATTTAAGCAGTGTGTGGTATTGTTTATATCTGCAAATTCAATTGCAAATTAAAGATCTGATGTACATAACTAGGTGGAGAGGTAAAAAATAAGAGATTCCAAGAACACATTAGCTTCCAATTAAATTAACATATAAGTGCTAAGGTGAGAAATGGAGGAGAAATAGCAGGTCGGTCTAATTTCTGTGTTCCATGGGCCTAGGGTGACTATAATGACAACCCCTTTTGCAGGTACGGCTCCTTTCCTCCCTAGTCCATTCTGATATAATTATAAAATCTTATCAATGACTGTAGAAGTATGTTTTAACAGCATGCTGTTACCAGCTCTAAAGAAAGAGAGAGCAAGAGATGTAGGCAACATTCACACACAGACAGACATTATTTTTTGTTCTTTCTTCTTTGTATGCGTTTCTGATATTATTCTTAGTAAGGTATATGTATGAAGTCAAAACTAATTGCTTATTTTTATTGCTATAACACAAACTCTTCCCCTCGGAAAATTTTAATGGGGAAAAAATTTTAATAGAACAAGATTGTTGGTGGGCAGGTGGGAGATTCCCCTTCCGCCATGGGAATTAGTACCATGAATGTGACCACCAACGCTATGGAATGATCATTATAATGAAGAACATGTCTGAATGTGAATTAACCGCAAAAAGAGGACATTTTCTCATCAAGACTGTAGTTCGAAAAAAGTCAAAACCGGGAGTAAATATGGTGAACTGTCCCGACCAAATTGGAACATTTAGTAGCTTCTCATAAATGGTTATAAAACTAAAATTACTAAATATAGTAGACTGCAGACTTCTGGAGTCTGCCTCTCTCCAGAAACAACACATTCATTTATACAAGAAGAAAATCTAAATTCTTTCAAAATCTTAAAAATTATCCATGTTGTTTTTGTAGGTTTGCATCAAAATATTTCATGGCTCGAGGGAGGAGCCATGGCCTCCTTGGCCCACCCCTGGGTACAGGCCTGCATACGCACAATGGCTTAGGGCCCCCTAAAGTATTACTTGTGTGCAGCACCCCCAAATCATATCATTCGCATCCTCAAACCATATCGTCGTCAAACATGCGTGTCTACCGAAAGTAACTTTTTCGTTATCTTTACTGTACGCTATACTTGATCTGACCCTCCTCCTTAAACAGGGAGCCCATTACTCAAGACCACTCCTAAAATGGTTGATCATAATCGAGAATATCGCTTGTCTTGTAATACAGGCATAGTATAAAAACTTAACATTCACCTCATTAAAGTGCCAGATACACATCCTAGCAACATCACATTGCGAGCAAACGAGCAAGAACATTTTTACATCCATTTCTTTGCAAGCTTTCAAAAATATTAATTTAATAGGATGTCAATACTTTCTTAGTCTTTTCCAGTTTCTCCTGTGACACATTCGGGGTTGAAAATGTAAGGATCCCATATCGCTAAATACAGTGTAAAAAAATTAATGTTCGGACTCTCTCTCCACTACAGAAATCCCTCGACAATCTAAGATTTAACACTTTATCAAGAGTTTTCTATTTCCCTCTTTAAATTTAAGAATCAATCAATTTTAGATTTACTGTTGATATTGAAGAGTGAATATTACCTCCTCTAAAAAAATTAATACTCAGTCTCCACACCAGAATTTTTACAACAGTGTAAGACAATAGCAATACACAAGAATTGCATACTCCCTCAATTTAATGCTCAATCCCCCTCTAACTAAAATACCCGCCATAATCTAAGACCTAGAGTTGGATACTTTCCCGCCAAAAATTTAATTTAGAATCCCCCAGAACCCACATGTCAATTAAGGACTAATATGTAAAAGTTGGATATCTCCCCCCCCCCCCCACCTTCGATAATACCCTTAAACACTTTCTTTTCTTCATCTAATGGATTAAATATGGTACATTTAAGGTGTAAAATCTTTACATATATTTTGGAAATATATATGAATGTTGAATTTTATATTATTTGAGGGGAAAAATCCCCCCCAAAATCTCGATGGTGCAACCTGCGCCATAATCCCCCCCTGTGGGCACCCCTGATCGAGTGGTCTTTCGAGTTTAAGCGCGAGTGAAAAAAATCGATGGGGGAGGCAGCAACTCGGTCGAGTCGCTGTCCTCCAGCTACTCGACTGTCCTGACTACTGGAGCGAGTACTGGCTCCAGTACTCTCCCCAGTTGTTTACACGAGGAGAGTAGCTCGCTTTACCGTACTCGCTCTAGCTACTCTCCCCATCTACTCGACCAATGTAAACCAGACTTAAGAAAAGCAGACGTTGCGAGCTAAGCGAGCAAGAAATTTTACGAAATGTATTTTTATATGTATACCAGGCGCGTATATTCTAGGGCAGACATGTCAAACTCAAAATCTGAACTGGGCCAAATAGTCAGTAGTGTTAGATAGGGCGGGCCGCAAGGAAAAAAATAAATTATCTTTAATACTTTATTTTAAAGAATGACTAACATAACATTTAATAAAGTATATTGAACATTCACTGAAACTTGACCATTGCTTCTTGCCTGACAGCTGGCATCTTTTTTCTGCCACCAACTTATCAATATCAGGAGACATCTTATTTAAAGCAGCTACTTTCAGAACACAGCTAAGATGAACGTCTGATAATCTGGATCTCGTTGGTGACTTGTTTCCTTTCACGAGTGAGAAACGTTTTTCACACTGGTAAGTGCTACCGAACTGGAAATTATTCCACACGCAAATTTGCGGCTTTCTGGAAAACGTGCAGGTAAGTACTTGTAAAAGTCAGGGATACCCACTTCGCTGTACTTTTGTTTCAAAGTTGAGTCTCACTGAATTTCAATTAATTCTATCTGCAAATGTGCTGCCACTTTTTCTACGTCAGTCGTAAACAGGGCTGAAAACAAGGAGATCTTGCAGTTTCAAATTTAAATCTGACAAGTGTTTCGTTATATCAACAAGAAAGGAAAGATCTTGTAACAACGTTGGTTGCGAAAAAAGGCTGGTGTCTTGTTCTTTCATTTCCAAAAATTGGCATATTTCATCTTTCAAGTTCCAGAATCTTTCAAGAACCATAGAACACGATAGCCAGCGCACTTCTGTGTAGTAGCGCACTCCAGAATATTTGCTTTCTAAACTGCTAAGAAAGCAGAAATTGTCGATGGTTTAAGCCACGGGATCTTATGAAGTTGATAGCTTTTTTCACAGGCTTCATCACACTTTCCATGTTGATTACTTTTGAACACAAGACCTCTTGGTGAATGATGCAATGCACATGATAAAACATGTGTTTATCGCAGGTTTCACGAAATTCGTTTCGCAGTTTTGTCACAAAACCATTGTTTTTTCCCGTCATTGAACGGGCACCATCCGTAGCTACACAGGATAACTTTGACAGAGGTAAATCATACTTCCGCAAAAGTTCACGAACAGCAATAAATATATCCTCACCGGAAGTAGTGTCATGCAACGGTACAATGTCCAATAGCTCTTCGAAAATGTTGAACTCCTCATCACAAGCACGAAGAAACACAGCTAAGTGAGCTACACCACCGATGTCTGTACTCTCATCACAAGCGATGGAATAAGCAACCGTGTTGCGGGATAGTGAAATGCCTTGAAAAGCTTTTACACTTGCGGGATTAAATATATCAGCAGCTTTTACCAATCACCGTTTGATAAACTCGCCTTCGGCAAAAGGTTTTGAGTGTTTAGCTATCAACTCCGACTACACTACATTCGTCAACCACCCCAATAAGGGGTGTAAGGGGTGCTCCTTCCACGTAGTGCACCCAATAGTCAACCTCACTTTCACGTAGTACACCGTGGACTGCAGATTAACGAGGCTCTGTCGACTGGCTTCATGGCCAGTATAATTTTGTTTGTGTTGTCCTGTGTTTTGTCCTTATTTGTGCTGAGTGCTCCTTTACAGCCTCAGCTTTTAACGAAAGTCGGAAGATTTTTTAATATTTTATGATTTTAGTTATGCAACGTTAGAGTTGTTATGTGTAACGTATAATGTGACGGGTGCAAAATAACAGTGCTGACGCACACAAAGTATTTAAATTCCAATTCCAATTCCACCCCAATAATGCAACACGACCACCTTTTTTCACCTACCGACGGGTATATCCTGTCCAAGAGGAAAACGTGTAAAATTTCACATCGTGTTATATAATAACACAGATATTTTAGCAACTACTACATCTGAAAGCTCTACTACTTAAAAACAGGTAATAGCAAAGGGGCCGCACAAAAATATATGGAGGGCCGCATGCGGCCCGCGGGCCGCGTGTTTGACATGCCTGTTCTAGGGTATTTCAGAAGCCCAGATTAAATACAGGAAATAATCGACTAGAAAATGTGACTGATGCTTCACTCTCAAATAACGACCGCAGGGGAAAACTACAGTCGAGTAGCTGACTACCAGTCGACCGGCAAGTCGCGAGAGGTAGCCAGCGGTGCTCTGCGATATTATACGGATTTTATTATGCATAGTGACGAAACATTTTATTATTACCCCTCTGTATTTTCAACTGTTTTATCAGGAAAAGAGCTTTGTTGTAACAGTTAATTTCTTTCTTTGTTGAATCACATAAGAATTAACCATAAAAAATGTAAATATTCTTTGCCTTCTCCGTTCGGAGTAACCAACAATTTGTTATTGAACGACTGCACAATGGGCAATCGAAAGCTTTCTTCTTCCACAGTCCACACTACATTGTTGTTAGCAACAAGGCCGGTTTCATTACATTGTTAGACGCAACATTGTTTGCACAAAATACTGGGCTGGTAGGCAGTTATTCGCAACCCTGTGACACGGAGGCTGTGACGTTTGTCGAAAGTTCGCGATCGTAGTTCTAAGACTGTAAACTCGCTGTGAGGCTGCTGTCGGCAGTTTATTAGTCGTGCTACAGTCACGAACACTTCTGGGTTATAACAATTCCATTAACTTTCAATGGAATCGTTAAAACCCAGAAGTGTCCATGACTGTACAAGCCGCCAAGTCATGAGTGAACCAGGTAAGAAGAAACAAAATATTTACCATACATACATACACAATATTTATCATAGTGAATGTGAGCAACAGTTCTATTTATTATGGTGAAAGATAAGTGTGTGTGTCTTCTTTGTAAAAGATGCTAATGATGAACTGGGGAGATAGGCCTAAAAACAGGTGCCAGGCCCACAGTACTGAAGCCAAAACTTATTTAATAAATAAATAAATTCATAAAATAAAATAATCTATGTCAATTTTATGGCATTGGCCCCTTGCTTCCTTTCTTAGGCTCTCGTTGTTAGGTCTAATAAGATAAGTAGACCGCCAGTGATTCTTGAAATGTAAATTAGCCCTCAAACCAAAAAAGGTTGACCACCCTTGCTTTAGACTATCACCACGCTCCGTGCCACCACCAAGCTTCAGAAGATTTTTTTCCAAGCCTGAGGCGGCTTGGCTTACGTTCGCTGAAGTTCATTGACGTCCGCAGGATTTTTTTCCAGGGAAGTGCAAGGAAGGATTTGTTTTCCAGATGGGGGCAAAAGAGGCATATTTTTTCTCCATAATAGTGATGGCCCCTCAAAAAACACTATTTCAGTTTGAAATGATCATGTTTCTTCAATAAATTTATAATATTTAACGTAAATTATCTACTGTAACTGGAATGAAATTGTGTGTGAGATATATAATTTTTAAATGGACATTCATTTTCTAGGGGGAGGCCGTGCCCCCCCCCCCCTCCCTGACATCCATGCTGAAGACTCGTGTCTTCAGTCTTCCCAGCGGTAGAGCTTCACAGCGTACAACACTCGCTAACCAGCATGGGATTTTTCCCAGGAAAGGGAAATTTTGAAACGAAACTACTATTACAAGAATGGAAAAAAGAGTGGCTGGCATGTGATAGCGAATTTGTCCTCTATAAAAAGAGTGTCTCAACCTTAAAAGTCAGTATGGGTTAAATGGAGCGCGGCGTTGCCAGATCAACAAACGGAGGCGCATCGAGTCGCTGATTGCGACTAATTTACTTCCTTAATATGATATAGGAAGTATTCAAAATCTATGTATTTGATGCATTTAGGGAAAAAACTATAGTTTTCGCCTTTATTTTTGCCGGTGTTCTGAGAGGACCTTCGGTTTCTTCCTTTCGTATTCTTATATAAGACGTTCAGAACACTCGGTAACATCAGCCGTTGTCTATTGACTTTAAAAAGTGATTTAACACGCGCATAACTATTATGTGTTCTTTACCTGGAAGTTTACCAATACTGCGTCTTTCTTCCAGCTTCTCTATCCATTATTAAACGAAATATGTAACATGCAATCCACAATTATCACACAACAGACAGCACACTGTACTTCCTACGAACCGGGGTACCATCTTTGGCGCGCAATGAATTTGATACGCGAGACACCCCGCGTAAACAAATAGGATTTCGCAATAAAGAGTGGTGCTGTAGGGGTAACAATGCATTCTAAAAAGAACTTCAAACAATGGGCAACACGTTTGTCGCTTGGTCTGCAGGTGTATCGCGACAAACCGAAAAGTTTCTCGCTAACCAGCTTTTTCATGTTACGGTCTGATGATTTATACAAAATATCCAAGGTATATACAGGGTGTCATTTTAATGGCGCCCACGGACCACAGATTCGTATAGAGGACATCAAAACAAACAAGTTTTCTCAGTAACATTTTTCTCTTTGGTTCGTCGATTCGACGGTACAGCCGTTCAAAAACGACCGTTTTGCCGCCTGAATGCTGGCAACCACACACAACATCGTATCTGTGACGTCATTTCCTGCGGCGAAACAGCGCACGGCAGGGTTGCCAGGAAGACACAAATTTTGTGAAAAATGACAAACTACCAACCACATAATTAGCTGTAAAACGAAGCGAGAAAGGCGCCCAGTAGACCGAACATCGTAGCCTACCAGCCAGAAGATCAGCAGTCATCTCAGTAGAAGAGGGAGGTGAACCAACCACAGAACCAACCATATGAGAAATGGTAAAAAACGTATTCAAAATGAAGCGTCAATATCGGATTTTGTCTCAGCCTACATGTCAAATATCAACAACAATAAATTTTATTGGACTTGCAGCTTACATGTGGCTGTTTACGCCCAGCTACATGTCAATTATATTTGCAAATCTCGTTGCAAGGTTGATATCTACAGGTTTGTGTCCAGATGCCTTGTGGTACTTTTGTGCTGATAACGGAAGTATTCGAAGTTCATGTTGTTACATTACGGCTAAAACACGTACAACCACAGTAACAATCTAATGATGAATCAGTAGCGAACAGGGACGGCGACAGGGGTGGGCACGGGTGGGCAAGCACCCACCCAAAAAATCCTGTGCCCACCCGATTGCCCACCCAATAAAATTCACTAAGTACATACACTTGGGGATATGTGAATGTTTCAATAAATAAGTATATTCTCGTATTCATTACTTGTATATTTTACTCATGAAGATTATGTATACTAGAAATGTTCACCCATAAAAAGCTGTCTTAACTTTGTCATTAGAATGCAAAAAGAGAATTACTAGAGAACTTGAAACAAAATAAACTGTCATCAATTGAATACTTCTATAATTAGAAGCAGCTAGTAGACTTAGGAGGTGCAAAATTATGCAGGGTATGGTCAAGATGAGATCAGGATTTAGGGTGATCTTGAGGGCTGCAGCTCTGGGCCTTCACTGGGGAAAACTGCTTTGAAAAGTACAGCATAAATAAAAAAAATGAGGTACTTCGGATGTGATGAAAAAATGTAGAAATACGTATAACTAACCACGTCATGTAGCTTAGCGAAAATTTATAACTGAAACTGTGGAGGGGATTAGAGAGGAGTCTTCGTGTTGTAAGCTCCGGGCCTTCACATATATAAATCCTGGCCTGCGCATGATTAAAATAATCTCTAACAAATAAAAAACCCATCTTAGCGTTGCTTCCTCTAGCAACACAATAAATTATTTCGACTTTTTAATTAGGTCTACATTGAAATTCCAGAAGTGTCTCTTTCTTTATTTCATTACAATTTATACATACATGTCATCTTCAAATGTCTACGTGATATACAAACAACAACTTTGTATTCGTTCTGCTAATAAATACTAATAAGAAGTAATCACAATAATCACTACAATACCGAGGTGTATAAATTGTGATGTAACAGTTATGTGGGTTTGGAAAAAGCTACAGAATTATTGAATTGATAATAGCCTATCAGTTACGTAATGATGCCATTTATCTTGTGATTAACTTACATAGAATTAAAAGAAGAAAAGGGTTGGTAGGAAAGCTTTGTTTTGAGGGCATCAGAGAACTAATCAATCACTATGAGAATGGTTTAAACTTTAGAAGCATCAGAGGTTCAGCCAAAAAGGTCGACAGAATCTGTAGATGCAGATGAAGTAAAGAAGAAAGGTGTCACGAAGTATCAATTCGGAAATTTTGTTTGTTTGTATTTAAATCCACTTTTATGCTCAGGTAGGCTAATCGGGAAGTGGCAGTAGAAGCCAGAACCTCTTCATTATAAGGAGGCAACGTTATGCCATTGGGGAAAAAAATATTCAGAAAGAACTTACAGGAAACGTGTCATTTTATCACCACATTTAAGAGGGTGTATTGCCAGAGACAAATATTTGAGACTTTCGGAAAACAACGTTATTGTTCACTGAGTTAGCTGCCTTGATCCAAGAATGAAACAATATGAAATTGAAACTACCACCTCAACTTTCGAAGGATATGAACTAATGAAACTCCACTTTTGAAAGAGTAAGTTGTTGCTGATTCGACTGATTTGTTCTATGTGAAGTCACTTTTCTGCTAATTTGGCTAATGGCGACGATGAGGTTCAATGGTGATTAGGTAAAAGTGACGAAGGACGAAAACAAATCACACAGACACTGAAAATACAACCCACAACAAATCATTATTTTGACTGTGGTTCCAGGCGCCAGAGATTCGTTCACCTGCAAGATTTCCAGGGTATGCTTGGCAGGATAGAGGTTGACATTTGAGCCCTTTCGAAAAGGTCGCGCAATACAACCCAAATTATCTGTGAAAAAGAGATGAATTACCGGTTATAGTGATCAATTTCGATGAATTCCTTGTGTCCAAAATCACATTCTACAAAATGTAAACTATTTGTTACCTCAGTGCATGTGTTTGTCTAACCACACGTGCATCACTTCTCCAGCATGAGTAACGAAGACTAACTTCGGAAAACGAATAGCAACTTAGCAAGGAAATAATCTCTTCAATTCTTAACAGATTTTTCATTGTTACTTGATTATTACTTTTGGGCGATGTCTTATCAAAATAGCCTTTCATAAGCCTTGGGATACTTTATGCAGAATGAAGAAAGATATTTTTTTTCGAGTGTGTGTGCACATTCCCAATATGACATTAATTATAATCCAAATATCAAGTGGCGGCAATTAAGAGGAACAAGGCGGGAAAGCCCCCCCCCCCCGCCACATTATGCCACTCGTTGCATCCACACTATGGCTTCTTAATGCTAAGACTTTTCTACCAAAAAAAGTAAACTGTCCTTGCCCCCAAGTTTTGGCACACGATCGCCGTTACTGCAAACATACATTCAGACATTTGTCAGTTGCAATAACTTTGTAAGCCAAGAAAAGTTATCATTAACCATCAAGTTTCAGTCAAAAACTAATATGATGAAAATTAAATGATCAGGAACATGCATTTAAATTACGAGAAAGTAATTTAATTCTTCACCATTCTCTACAATCACACTTTCCATCACTGTGGCCGGATAACTATATAAAATTGAGTATGTGCCATGTATTTTTTACACTTGAAGGACAAAATATAATGCAACCGATTCACATTTATTTCACTACATTGACGTGAATGAAAGAATGTGATTAGAACGTATGGCTGCGCACACACAAACACTTCCATGAAATAATTGTATCCATCGGAGATAAAGAAGTGGTACAAGATGCGAGAATATATTAGAAAAGAAAGATGAAAGACACCAAACACACATACGCCTGTGTGTGTGCCAGTTAAGAGAAACATTTGAAGAATGGAGAAACAGAGAAAGAGTTAACAAGCTGAGAAAGATATAACAAGGCATTAAAGAGTAAGAAAGAAAAGGGAAATCGGGAGTGTAAGAGGGGAGGGGATACATATACATGTATGTCATACATATACGTATATGACCTTACATTTATACCTGCCCACCCTAATCTATAAATATACAGCTTCTGCCCACCCGGTGAAAAATTCCTGGCGCCGCCCCTGGTAGCGAATATACTGCCCTGCTCACAGTTTCAAACTGTTACATGTGTATCTGATGCATAGATAAACATAGTCGTCGGAGAGTTTGTTTTACTACTACTACTTATATCCCAGTTTTCTTGTTGTTTTTTTTTTCCACTTGCCTCATAATGCCCTGAATATACTAATTATGTGTTGCTTACCTTTGGAATTTTGAGTACTTTCATTTCTATTTTGTCATCTGTTCAGTGTGTCACCGACAACTGGTATCAGAAAGACGAAGTTGATAGACTCTATGGCAACTTGGTAACTAGATTTGCAAGCTGAGACAAAATTCGATATGACCACTTCCACTTGAATTCTATTTTCTTTCTACCATTTTTCGTATCGTTTGTTTACTTCCTGTTAGGTTACAGAACGTGTTTTCTTGATTTGTTTTACAGTACATAATGTGGCTGATTGTAGCTATTCATTTTTCACAGAATATGTGTGTTCCTGGCAACCCTGGAACGCATAGCTTCACCACGGGATATGACGTCACAAATGCAATCAAATGTTGTGTGTGGTTGCCAGCATTCAGGCGGCAAAACGGGCTTTTTTGAACGACTTTAGCGCCGAAACGAAGCACCAACGAGAAAAATGTTACTGAGAAAAGTTGTTTGTTTTTTATGTCCTCTATACCTTTCCGTGGTCCGTGGGCGCCATTAAAATGACACCCTGTATATATAACTCTTACCGTAAGCAAATTAATTCACTCACGGGAAGAATATTATATCTACAAATACCATAGATCCCACAGAAAAAAACTGGCGAAGTTGTTAAAGCGATTTGATATTTATGGCTTTTGAAGTATTTACTACAAAAATATTAAGCGTTTTGCAAAATTGCATAATTATGGAAATTTCAGATCACATGAATTTATGGCAGGTTACATAGGCGCCGACTCCATGGGGCTTGGGGGGCTCGAGCCATCTCCAATATTAACGATGTGGGGGCAGAACCCCCAAAATACTTTTGCTTAAGAGGATCTAATGTATTACTTTGCTTCTCTTGTAAAGTTTACTCTCAATTGTGTCACATGAACTTAACTTTAAATACACATTTGAAATGTTCTAGACCATCAACGTTGGGGGGCTATGACCAGAGACAGCAAAACACATGACTTATTACTATATACTAAGTATGTAATTATGAGTATTGTTAAGTTTTTTTACTAAAAAGAGTTACAAAAGACGATGTGCATGAACTAGGGTAGTGGTGGTTTTTTAAAGCATTTCTCATCAGACGATATAAGTCCCGACCAAGTCGGGAAATTTTCGAGACGGGAAATATTTGAAATTTTCCGAAGCTCTGAAAATCTCGAATTCTACACGTAATTTTCAGTTTAAGTGATTTCTGGATTAAAAACTAACAATTTACTATAAGTTCCAGATATTGACAATGTAGAAAACGTCCAGAAATAACGACATTTTAAAATGAGCATTCAGTATTTCCCGACTGCTCGAGATCCCGTAAATTTGGGAAATCATTTCCCGAAGTCTGGATCAGGACGGGAATTTTTTTCCCGATCCCGGTCCCGACTTTTCGGGATCCCGCACACCCCTAGCTTTTATGAGATTCCGAACACTGAGGCCAAAACTTAAAAAAGGGAGAGAGTGAGTCATTCATTAATTTATTACGGTGATCAGAGGCCCCCCCAATAATTTTGACAAGTCGGCGCCCCTGGCAGGTTATATAATGCCGTCAGTAAATAGAGCATAAAAAACTCTACAGGATAATTATTTCACTGTTTAGAAATTTATGACTTTTACATTTTGTAAATTTTGGAACATCTGGCAACGCAGCGGTGGTAGAGGACAGAGCTATTGGGAAAACGTATGTATTAGAGTGAGAGGAAAGTACTCCATTTACTTCCATACTGACTTTTAAGCTTGAGACGCTCTATAGGCCAAAACAACACCGTCCCATTGAACACATGCTAAAACCGAGAAGGCGCTGACCTTCAACCTTAGAGCCTTCACTTCAACCGTGCCGTTAAAGTTCTCGTTTGTACCGTTGCCTTTTTACAGTAATTTGTGTTCAAAGATGGCGGACACCAAATCACGGAATCTAATTTAATCTATGATTTCCCTGTTTCTGTAATGGTACAAACAGTTTAATCCCTTCTCTTCGTAGCACATGGTTTGTACCTGTTTGTACCGTAAACCTTTTCCACTAAATTGTGTTCAAAGATGGCGGACATCAAATCATGGAATCTAACTTAATTCATGATTTCTCCGTTTCCGTAATGGTACAAACTGTTTAATCCCTTCTCTTCGTAGCACATCGTTTGTACCTGTTTGTACCGTAAACATTTACCACTAATTTGTGTTCAAAGATGTCGGACATCAAATCACGTATTCTTACTTTATCTATGATTTCTCCGTTTCCGTAATGGTACAAACAGCATAATCCCTTCGCATCATAATACATCGTGTGTACCTGTTTGTACCGCTTGAAATTTGATTTGTTACCGTTTTCCAGTAATTGCTGTTGAAATAGTGGCGTGGTACAAATAGGTACAAACGATCTGCTACGAAGAGAAGGAGTTACACGGTTTGTACCATTGCGGAAACGGAGAAATCATAGATTAAGTTAGATTCCTTGATCTGATGTCCGCCATCTTTGAACACAAATTACTGGAATACGGCAACGGTACAAACGAAAATTTTAACGGCACAAACGAAATTCTGCACAGCGAATTGCTTGAATTTTCGTTCTGTCATGGTGGGGGGAGGGGGAACAACTTGACAGGAAGCTTTTAGTAGCTTCAAACCCTTCATTTTTTAATATTAATTACTGGAAAACCGAAATGGCACAAACGAAAATTTGAACGGCACAAACGAAATACAATCTATTTCATATGTTTTTTGTCATCCAGCTTTAAGAGGGAGGTGGAGTTTGTCGAAGGTCGCCGTGGAAAGTGCTTAAATTTAACATGGGCTTTTTTGCATTTTGTTGAATATAACGTTTTAGGACAAAAATTTGCCGGAAAACACGCAGTAGATGTGAACTTACTTTATGAAACTTTGAGTACATGACACATTTATGCAATTTCAGTTCGATAAATGTGCACAAATTCCATTATTTTTTTTCAATTTCCCATAAGGAAATACGTAAATAAGCACAGAATGGTTACAGGATTTGTGGGTAGCACCAATGAAAATGGCCATTATGATGCATACTAACGTAATGCTCAATCCTTTTATGACTAAGCTAGGGAGGGCTTTTCTTTGAAAAGTCACTTGCACAGCCCAAAATGATTGTTTAAAAATGTCATGTATTATTGACGGCGAAAGATACGGCCGCTTCAGCCGAATTTCAGCCATCATAGTTCGCCACTTGGCCACTAGATGTCTCTGTTCGAATTGCCTCAGGCTGACGGGGAGGGCTAGTTCGCGCGGGTGTTTGAATCCTCTGCACAGCTGGGTTCCGTCCCCTCGTCAGAAGGTCCCGTAGCTGTCACAGCTTGATTTATTGCCTCTTTCCCAGGCAAGAAACCAAGAAAGCAGGAAGGCCATGAGTTTGTGTATGTTTGAGTGTAGAGAAGCAGAGCATATTTACCGTGAATTGGAACCAGTGACACAGTAACTTTATCTCGATCCCTACCGCGAAGAACGTATTCAGGGGGGTCGAGGAGTCCCAACCTAACCCCGAAAGACTCACCAAGTACAAAAATTAAATAATGAGATCATAAAATAACTTCAATTAAGTAATGAAAATAAGGTTGTTGTTTAATCGCAAATTGTTTATTTCCGCAAAAATATTGGAAAGCAATACGACTTTGAATGACAGTACCAAAGAAGATTTATGCAAGAATTATTACTACTTATAATAACATGCAAAATATTACCAGGAATTTTACTTTCGTCAACTGGATCTAACATCATTTTTTCATACTCAATAAATATTATATTCTTTATCTATTTGACATTAATTTCCTTGCCAGGGCAGTTTCTATTTTTTACAAATTTTGCCGACCTTAAGTACACGTAAGCTAGATAATGAATACGTGATGTTATACTGTATCACTGTTGTTATACCGCCTTCTTACCTATTCATGTAATAAAAATATATTAATTAATTTAATATAATTATACTTATTTTAATTTAACATTATTAATATTATTATTTTGAGACATTGCGTTAGGACGCCCCTCCGAAATATATATATCTAGATACGTGCCTCGTGTTCGATTTGAATAAAATGTAGAAAAGGCGGGGAGGGTGGTAGCGCTTCCTCTTTTTACATTTCGATAGTTTCATCTCACATGTAGTACTTTGTGAGTCAACGGTGCAGATAGGAAATACGTGTACACACACACACATAATTGATGATTCGCAAAGAAACTTAGTTAAATTCCCATGCTTGTTCCGCTCACAAATCACATCCTCTCCAAATTACAATAGCCTACTATTGTTGTTGCTTACATACATATGTGTGTGTGTGTGTGTGTGTGGTTCCTAGAACTTCACTACTTCCAATCATAAACTTGATGTGACTCTTACAAAACATTTGTTTTTGGAGTGGAAACATCATGAAAAGGTCTACTGTTTCTTTGCAAATCTTCAATTAATGTAAAATTTAGTATGAAAACATAATTTTGGCTGACTTGCTAACTTGAGATTTAAAGATATTATTAATTTGAATTCTTCATTAACAATAACAAAAGCGACATAAAATGTAGAAGGACAAGATTCTTGGCTTGGTTGAGAATTACATTAGAGATGTACAGGTTAGGAAAGGTGAGGTAGAATTCCCTGTCTTCTTCCTCTTCAGCGCGAACCCTGCCTCCTACATTCTACATGTCCATTCAAAATGTCTTCTTAGTTTCGGATATATTTTGCCTCCCCTATAGCGTAATGGTAAAGATGACCCTCATAATGTCAAAAGGTCCCGAGTTTGGTACCTGGTGGACGCCCAATAGTTCAATCCCACTATAAATGTAGGTCCAGTCCCGATTAGCGTATCTATACATAAAGTAGACTTACAGAAAAATAAACTCAAGATAATCAAACGACCGGCATAGGGTTGACGGCGCTTGGTGCTGTGAGAGGGCCCCCTTTGCCAAATCAAAATTAGGAAACAAAACTCAACTTCAGGTGTTCCCCACTTTTTCGCCATTAGATGCTGTTCTGCATCGTGACCGTACGGTCTAAGGCTTCATGCTTTGGGCTCCAGCTACGGGACGCGCGCAGGTTCGAGTCTCGTGGATGAAGCGTAACAAATTTTCTCCTGATATTTCGGCCAGTCAAAGTCGCGGCCCGCGGGCCGCATGTGGGCCCCAGCATCCGTTAATGCGGCCCGCCTTGGCCCCACTTAACACTTCATGCTTGAAATTATCTATACATTTGTAGTTATCCCGTTTTCTCTTTTCTCTTGATACAAGACCAGACTCATCCAAACTTCAACACATTGACCAATTTTCCCTACACAGGTATACATTCCATTATAGACTAGGTGTTGTGTCAACTAAGCAAGCTGATTGACAGGTTACTTCTGAAGTACGAAAATATCTTGCCAGCTGGGGGAGGGCAGCGTTCATACTTTCTGTCACCTATGAGTCTGTTTCTTGATTTTCAAGGATTTACCTGGAAGAAAAGCCAGCTTCTGTAAAAGTTTCAGAGAACCCTATCGCTGTTATAGCGGTGAAAAAGCGGTATATAAAATTACATTTTGGTTTTAAAAATGTGAATATAATCCCAAATTTGATTTAAAAACTGCACTATTACACAAAATAAACATATCCCTTCTAATAACACATTAAATCATTACCAGAATATTAAGTTTATTCCTGTATAGAGGAGTCCATTTTTGCTTTTCAAATATTTACAGCAAAATTAATCAATTTTCCGTTAATTGCATAACACACAGGATACTTCAGACTTCAGAAAGTGTCGCGTCGGTATATAAACGGTAAATTTCGTGTTTAAGAGTCTATTTCGCATTTTGCAGTTCATTTCGCATCATTTCGTGACAAAACAGGGTAGGAAAATGCACCTCACACCTTTCAGAAACCTTAAAAATTAACATTGCAATGTGTTATTTCAAATTTCGTTTTCTTTTTGTCAAAAACGAAATATGCATGCCTCTACCGATGATGCTACAGCCCCTACCAAAATTTTGAGAAAATCAGAATTTTCAAATAAAAATCCGTTAAGAACTTTAAAAAATCAAAATGTGTAAATACGAAACCTCTTTTAAAGCGAGTCCCGATTACCATTTTTGTCTTTGAATACAATTTTAATAGACTGAAAAGCTCCAAAAATGCGAAATATTTTATTATGCATCCTGCCCTCCAAAACGAAGCCATGTGTTATCCACATTTACTATTCCGGCCCCTCCCCCCAAAAAAAACTGCGTACGCCAGAGTATTGAACATTGTTGCAACTGAAATACAAAACATTTTATTTCTCTTTTAAATCATAGTTACCCTCATATTTCACTTTCAAGAACTTGTGCTTATTTTCAAGGCATCACTCTGAAAGACGCTTGTGCTTGGAATGCTGTGCTTTTCTCCATGCTACATGGAAATAATAATTCAAATTATTATTATTATTAGTGGTAGTAGTAGTAGTAGTAGATGTAGTAATAGTAATAGTATTGTCCCAGATCTTTGACTGTGGTAAATTGGCCATTTTTTTTCCACAGCATTTTTCATAATATTTCACAAGCTCAAGGGGGGGGGGGTTAAACCCCGTAAACCCCCCCTTGCGTACGCCACTGCGCTCCATGCAAGAGTCGGCCAGCAAGCAGTGAAATGCGAATTGCTTTGCCAGTGGAGAAATTTAGCCTCCGAAACCAGAATGAAAAGAAACAGGTGGGTGTCCTTTTCCTGGAAACCTCACTGCGGGAGTCACGCGGAGGGGAGGGGGTGGTGAAGGGAGGAAGGTTCTCTTTCTACTCATCTGATATGTCGCTAGGTGTCTCTGTATCGCATCGGGCCAGGAAACTACTTTCATGCCAACCTCCAGGCCACTCTTAAGTGGCGGCCAGCCCCCAAAATTTGAATTTGATTTTCTCGAAAACCATTACGGTAAAAACGAAAAAAATGTGGCACAAAACTGCACAAACGTGAAATATTCCAGTGTCATTATGTTTGTGACGGTACAAAACTGGGGGGGGGGGGGGCTGCCGCAAGTTGGCCCCCAAATTCAATTTGCGATTACTCGAGAACCGTAATAGTACAAACGAAAGTAAAAGCGGCACAATCCGACACAAACGAAGAAGAATCCTATGACATATTTCAATCGTTTGTACCATGTGGTGGTGGGGGGGGGAGGCAACTTGTCAGGGCTCTGGGACTGACAATAAGTTTTTCCGTCGCATTATATGTTGATGCCTGCTCGAATTTGTATTCAGTTTCTCAAAAAGATCCAGGTTGTTTGCTGCTTAGTGCTTTATGTGTTAAGGTTAGTAACTGATATTTAGCGAAATTCTTGTTGATAATCCAATTTCAAATTATGTAAGTATTTTGAAATATGGTCCCTTTTTTTGAGCTTGTATATGGATCTCATGCATGCATTCTGTAGTTTATGTAGCTTATGAGATGTGGAGCTGCTTGCATAGAAAGCAACTATGACTCCATAGATTAACCGTGATAATGTATTAGGCTTTCGCACAATTTTTACTTAACCTCAGTGCCTGCAATATTCTGTGGTACAAAGCTCAAAGAGATTTGTTGGCTTTCTTTATCTGCGTTGAGAAATGATGTGACCATTCTATGTGGGAATCCATGACAAAGCCTAGGTTATTAACGGTCTTTTCTAAAGTTAATGTGTAGTTATCCAATTTAGGGAGTATCGTGTGATCTGTGCTTTCGCTTAGCATTTTCAAAATAAATTTGGATCCTATTATGAGAGTATGCTTATTGGGCGCAAATCATTCACGTTTTTAACAGGCTCTCATTTTGCGAGTGGTAAAACGATTGCCTTTTTTCATGCTTCTAAGAAGACACCCTGTGCTAAGAAATTATTTATTATGTTCGTTATGGTGTTTAGGCAGAAAGGAAGTAACAATTTTAACATGGTTAGGTTTGTTTATACCATCGTCTCCACTTGCTTTAGTCCGCATCCTGTTGAATGTCTTCTTTGTATCTTGAGGGGAGACTCTAGTAAATGGAAATGAGTTTAGGGGTTTGATGGCCAAAAAAGTTTTGCAATTTTTTTCCAGCACGTTGTGGTGAGCATCAGTCTACGAAGATTGTATAAAGTAGTCGTTCATGATATTTGGATTTAATATGTCTTGAGGAATATCTTGAGTGGCAGTTTTGCTTCTTACAAGACCATGTTTACGTAGGGTCGCCCACATGCTTTCCGCATGTTTTATATTCTTAGGCTATCAATTGCAGAGTTAAACTAATAGTGAAACTTGCTGTTTTGCACTATTTTTTTAGCTCTGTTTTTGAAGTATTTATAACTAAGGAGGCTGTCGTTATCGCCAGTATTTATATATCTCAAATGATAGTAGTCACTAAGTTTCCAAAATTCGAGGACAATGTTGTTAATGCATGGTGCAGGAGGCTTTGTCAGTCTCCGCATTTTAACGGGGATGTGTTTATTCGCCAGCATGACTATTGCATTATTTATCATTTCGACTTGGTATGTACCTATGTTTTGAATGATCTGTGCTGCGTCGTGTTGTGATCGAAAATGTATGCAGGCCTCTTGCATCCCAAACAACAGAAGAATGGGTTTCATTTTTTATTTAGCGTTGCTTTTCTGCCACTTTAGCTAATTGCGACGATGAGGATGAGTGGCGATACGATGAAATTGATGAAGGGACATTCACAAAGAATACCCATGTCCATGCCTTGCTTTGAACCCGGGACCCCTGGCGTCATAGTACGCTGTGCTAATAACCATTTTATCACAGAGGTCGGCAAGAGAAGATAGGAGTTCCTGTTCAAATTAAATATTCAAGGTAAGAAGTTTATTGATGAATAGATTCTCTCGGGCTATCGACCAGGTGAGTTGTGGAAAATATTCCAAGCTTTCGAGAGCTAACATCACTGAAGATGAGAGTGACGTTAGCTCTCGAAAGCTTGGAATATTTTCCACAACTCACCTGGTCGATAGCCCGAGAGAATCTATTCATTATTCGTCGCCAGGAAAGCTTCAAGTCTTACTTCAAGAAGTTTATTTTATATTTCATTCTTGCACGTAGGCCTACATAAATATTTCACAATATGGGCCTCTATATTTTATAAATAGCCATGAAATATTTGAAATACTTTGACATTTTTATAATTATTTGTAAATTGTAATGTATGTATTTTTAATCACAATGTCACATCACTTCAAAATGTAAGAAATTGAACGAAAAACAGCCTCCCATTTGAGCAATATGATATGAAGAGATAGTCCAGGTTTTGAAACCAGCATACGCCAGTGATGTATATAATTTGAAATCGGGGAGGTCAATAGACCCTTTGTGTCCCCCCCCCCCCCCCGGGCAGGATTACTTGGCCGTCTGGAAGAAAAATGCAAGAAGTATTTGAAAACTAATTCCATCTTGAGTATCCGTCTGTCCTGCTACTCTTAGATTCCACTAGTCTGGTTTATTTTTACTTCAATGTTTGCCCCACCCCGTCTTGAATTGACTTTCGTCCAAGGTTGGGGGCCATGTCCCCCCGTGGTTGCGCCACTGATAGTAGCGCATTAGATCTCGAGGACATTAATGAGGGGATATATGTGATAGATTATTTAGCCCTGATCGCATTTTACATCCTACTACCACGCACCCTTTGCTTTCGTTTCTTCCCTACATAACACATATATTTCTTGTCTTGTGGTGGGCCTACGAACCGGAAGTTGTTGTCCTAAAAGTATGGCGTCTGCCCGAACACACTTCTTTTTCGGTGGACGGCCCGGCACGCCACTGCTTTCCACGACTTTTTTCTTTTTTTGCAAGCATTTTCTGTATTATATCTCACTTAAAGTAGTTTCCAGAAGAATTAATTCTACTTTTGTAGTTGTAGGATACATGTACCGCTTATTCAATAAAATTTCAAGCGGAAGAAATTCTTCGCTAGTTTGCGTCCAAGAATCTTCCATTTTCTGGAGTAGCATTTAATTGAATATAAACAAGGGTGTGACTTATATATTCTATATTTCCAATAAGAAGGTTCAAAAGTTAAGAAACATCTGGTTTGCGTTTGCAGCTGACAATGTGACTAACTTGACGTCTGACGTCACAGGTCGCTGCTCGGTTGTTTACGTTGAGATCAGTCATAAAAAGGTGTGGAGCTGAATTCCCAGTAAAAGCGTAAATGTCCTCTAATCTGTGTGTTAGGAGGTGTTCGGGTTTGTACCCTCAAAGAAAAGAATGGTGTGTAATATGACAAGATAGCGGAAGAGTATTCCTCTCTCCGCTAAAATACTTTCTATGTTCAAAGATTTTTAAATGCGTGTGATCACATTGAACCTAGTGCATTGAATTGTGTTTGTACACAAGAACCCAAGAACTATCAAGATGGCGCAGCATTTGGCCCCTAGTGTGAATTGTTCTTTAGATGACATTGATTTAAATGCCTTAAAGGTAAGGAAATTATTTTTTCCCATTGAATTCATCAAAACACTTGAATGAGTTAAACATCCTGATTAAGTTTAAGTTAATAAAGAAGAAAATACGTGTCAACCCTTTGTGATTGAGGAGAATATCTTTGTAAGAACACCAATTTTGTACGATTTAATATACCCGATGTATAGGTCTATGCTGTATTTTAAATGTATACATCAAACGTGATTGATCTAGCCCACAGAGAACAGAGAACTAACTGGTTCGAATACTTTCTTCAGGGAGATCTAAGTCGAGTAGGAAAGACTACGAACTTTCGTATTATATCAGGACGTTTGTTCATTCCGATTGGGATCGGGTGCAATTTTCACTGTATGAGGAAAGTTGTCGTACAGAATATATTTTTAAGGACATTGTAAAGTTATCTGTAAAATTATTTGATGCTATGTCTGCCCATGCTCTTGCAGTACAAAAACAGAGGCCCCATTTAATCTCCTTCAACCACAAATATTATAATTTGTATCCTTTTCCAAGATTTCTTATTGTATGAAAATGGGAATTAGCGCAAGTGTTATTCAATGTACTCATGTGCACAAGAAACCTATAATAATAGAAATCTGGATACATAAACATATACACATGTAAAAGTCAGAATATTTTCAGTGCTTGCGTAGCTTACTAGCCTATGGTTTGAATTTTGATTCACAGATAGACCAATGTGGACTGGACCTACCGTTTAAAGTGCAATCAAAACCATTGTGTGCCCCCACCACGTATCAAACTTTTGCTCCATCATTACAAGATGACAAGAGTTACTACTATGCCATTGGGGAGGCCAGAGCTTACCATGGTGTACATAAAATAAGTACATACAACACACAACAAATATAAAATAAAGAAGTTTGTTTGCTTTAAGTACAATTTATACATGGATAGGCTAATTGGTACTGGACCTACAGCTTAAAGTGGGATGCGAAGCACTATGTCATCAAGGAGGTTTTGAAATGAAAGATGATAATATCACAAGTTTTCGTTAGTTTAATAATTACACATGCATAGGCCTACATATG
This sequence comes from Lepisma saccharinum, assembly GCF_977018435.1. Taxonomy (NCBI): domain Eukaryota; kingdom Metazoa; phylum Arthropoda; class Insecta; order Zygentoma; family Lepismatidae; genus Lepisma; species Lepisma saccharinum. Next base: position 43,240,450 of record NC_139254.1, read on the forward strand.
TACTACATATTTCCACATACATTGCTATGTACTCTTGGACTGATGAAAAACAGTGTTTAAAAACCTTTTTTTGGCATGAGTTTACAATACCGGACCACTCTCCAATTTCTATAAAATTTCGCCTACTTACTAATTTCGGAACGAGTTTACAATACCGGACCACTCTCCAATTTCTATGAAATTTCGCCTACTCACTAATTGTGAACTCCTAATCACGAATCTGCATGTAGTAATTGGCGGTCAAGTATGGAAATCGAGAAAAAAATGAAATAAACTATGTTTTCTTAACGTAACGTAACCCTACCATAAGAACAATAGCTCCACGGAAGATGCCATTTTCCCAACATGAAGAAATCAACAGGCAAGATAAGGTATAGTTCTCTTAGCTAAAATATTAATTTTTCTTTGTATTTATGCTAATGGAACCTAACCTAACAGGCCTAACCTAACCTCGTAGGCATTCATCGTCTGTCGTCAACAAGATTGTTGTGCGTAAAGGAAGACCATTAGGTAATTAATTGCGAAAGAAAGATGGTTCCGAATTGCTGTGTATGGACAATCACCGTGGTAAATCGCAAGGTTATTTTACAAGTTGTACACGTAAATGTACAGTTTTAACAAGTGACCGCCAAATATGAACTACAGATACGTCATCAGGACATCGAAATTAGTAAGTAGGCGAAATTTTATAGAAATTGGAGAGTGGTCCGGTATTGTAAACTCATGCCCTAATTTCGGTGTCCTGATGACGTATCTGTAGTTCTTATTTGGCGGTCAGTTGTTAAAATTGTACATTTACATGTAGAACTTGTAAAATAACCTTGCGATTAACCACGGTGATTGTCCATACACAGCAATTCGGAACCATCTTTCTTTTGCAATTCATTAATGGTCTCCCTTTACACACAACAATCTTGATGACGTCAGACGAGGAATGCCTACGAGGTTAGGTTAGGTTAGGCCTGTTAGGTTAGGTTCCATTAGCATAAATACAAAGAAAAATTAATGTTTTAGCTAAGAAAACTATACCTTGTCTTGCCTGTTGATTTCTTCATGTTGGGTAAATTGCATCTTCCGTGGAGCTATTGTTCTTATGGTAGGGTTACGTTACATTAAGAAAACATAGAGAAGAGAGGAGGGAAAGAGATGAGCGGAGAGGAGGAGACTAGGAATGGGCTGTGGGTATATGACTAATTATGACGAGTTGTGGATATGTGGTGAAATTCAGGTAAGTTTTCCGTATCCTGGAAACTGATTTCTTCAAATTTAAAAGTTTGGGGCTCATTTGAGGGCAGGTGACTCCAGCCAATTTCTAACATGCCTTTAACAGGACTCTATAGAGAAAGCCGGCTAGTCCGAGCAGAGGCGGGATAGTGGTAGGGGGATGGTAGGTCAATTACCCTAGGGGCGGAGCCCGGAATCGGTGAGAAATTGGACTCAAAAATTTCAAACGAAAATAATTTTTTACTTTAAATTTCCCACCGATTCCGGGACTGATAGCTCCAAAAACATTTCATGGATAGCGCCACGAAAGATTACAATTTTCTTTGTAAAACAATGCGAAAAAGTTATTAAAAGAAAACTGGATCAGATGAGCTTTGCTCACGGGTATTTCTTGGGTTCCGAAGGTTGAAACACTGCATAACGAATGAAAATCGACAAAACAAGCACGACGCGCGATTATGTAGGAAGGTGTACGTGTCATATTGTCTCTCAGGCAAGCGAAAAGACTACGAGAAAGAAGTACTCATAATGTGAAAAATTGTATTTACTTTGACGAAAAAAACGTCAATACACCTTAAGGAATGTTCCATGAAGCAGATAGGTAAGTACAAATGTCAAAAATTGATGAAACAAAGAAGTTATAGGTGTCCGAAGGATAATACATTTTTACCAAGTGCTTTATTGTAGCGAGTTTGTCAGTTTTTTAAAAAAATAGTACATAATAATCCTATACAATTGCACTTCGTGTTTTGTAGTATATACACTTATTGAGACAAATAGTTATTGAATAAACATATTATCTTCTGACTTAGGGCGTTTTTACAGGAATTAAATTTTTTGAAAGTGATATAAAAAATATAGAGAATTAAAGGGAGCGAATGCAGAATATAGAGAATATCTCCAATTTCGTTAATATTTGGTATACTAAGTAAATTTGGCCTTCTAATCACTAATCTATTGTTAAAATTGGGGAGTCACATCTGGAAATCGCGAAAAAAGCTGATGTAAGTTGAGAATTTTTTTTAAAGCTGAATTAAATTGTTTTACGAACAAAATTTTAACTAAGCTTGCCTAACCTAACCTTACCGGAAATGGTTCGTGGGGTGATCCGTCAATGGTTCGTGTAGCTACCAGTTCATAATGTACCGATCAGAAGGCCAAAATTAGTTTATCTACCAAATATTAACGAAAATCAATCAAAACAATTTTGCAAGTAGTCCACCAAAAAATTCCCAAGGTATAACAACGTAGCCAGGTGTGTCTTGCGTTTTCTGTACTTTTGTTATTTGAGTAGCTTTGGTCTATCCCTAAGTTAATCACGGGAATAGTGAGGAATGTTTTTTAGACGAAGATGATAAATAGACACACAGGAATAATCCACCCTCGCAATAAACCCAGAACTCAAACCTGGAACCTTCGATGCGAGGTGTGTTTCTTGTTCTAACTTTATCTGTGTGTTTTCGTTAGATTCATGGTATTTTGTGAGTAGATATGAAGAAAGTAAATAAATAAGTGGGTGGAAGGGACTGGAGAATCGTAGCTACAGAACTATTGAGAAAATATCCTTCGCCAAGATAGAGAATCTCTATATCCCTTGTGATAGAGAACCTATTAGAAGAATGAAAGGACAGATTAAAATATTAAATTTGATGTGTATCCTTTCATTAAAATGCTTAGAAAGCAATATAATAAACTTGTTCACTGCAAGAAAATAATAAAAGAAGTTTGCCCATGGTGGGGATCGAACCCAGGCCTCGCTGATGAATGCTCTGCCCGCTAACCAACACACTATCAATAGAACTACGTTTTCTTTTTCCCAATCAGTCTGTTTCCTTCCTCAGCACATGAAAAGCAAATGCATCTTAATTTCTGATGATTGTCTCATTCTCTAATAATAGAAACCACGTATGTCAAAAAATAGACGCATTCTTTCTGTGAAATATCACATGTTTCGCACATCATACTTTCCGTTTACTGTCATTTGGAGATTCACTTGGAAGTTAAAACTTAGCTTTGTGTATGCATTTTCACGTGCATGTGTGTGACAAGAGTGGTGTGAACGTGTGTTGGATGTTGTTCTAGGTATTATTTTCATTCAAAGCATCGAATGCCAAACGTCACTTGTTCATATCATCAAACATGGTTGTTATGTTTATGTATGGAGAATGATTGCGTAATGAAGAATGTAATTTTGCAACATATATAGACGTAAGTGTACAATTTTTACATGTGACTCCCAAATCTTAACTCCAGATAGGTTACCAGGACTGTTTATTTAGTGAGTATAAGAAGTAGGAAAGGAATTGTAGACATTCTCTGTATTGTGCATTCACAATTAAAGTGGAAAGGGAAAATGTCAGCTCAAGGTCCTTTTGTTTTATTGTGATTTCATCATACTACGGATGCAATTTTTACATGGTTCAATTTCGATTTACGTCTGTTAACACATACTGCGGAACTTTAGCAATTACTTAAGATTTTTTTCAATATATACTTTCGTTCTTAGGTTACGCAGGTCAGGTTTGGTTCTCTTAGCATTAAAATGAAGTCCCTAAATACGTTCTACTAAGGTTCCGATTTACGGTAAAAATCTGGTATTCCCCGGACACCTATAACTTCTTCATTTTGTCAATTTTTGACATTTGTAGTTTCCTATCTGCTTCGCGGAACATTTCTTAAGGTGTATTGACGTTTTTTTCGTCAAAGTAAATACAATTTTTCACATTACGAGTACTTCTTTCTCGTAGTCTTTTTGCTTGCCTGAGACACAATATGGCACGTTGTGCTTGTGTTTTGTCGATTTTCATTCGTTATGCAGTGTTTCAACCTTCGGAACCCAAGAAATACCAGTGAACAAAGCTCATCTAATCTAATTTTTTTTTAAAAAACTTTTTCTCATTGTTTTTCAAAGAAAATTGTATACTTTCGTGGCACTATCCGTGAATGGTTTTTGGGGCTATCCGTCCCAGAGTCGGTGGGAAATTTAGAGTAAAAAAATATTTTCGTTTGAAATTTTTGAGTCCAAATTTCCCACCGATTCCGGGCTCCGCCCCTGGGATAATTGACCTGGCTGGTTAGGGGGATCTAGAGGCTAGATAATATTCATTTTAGTGAAATCCCAGTTCATCTTTTAAAATGCTCATTCATCTAGTTCTTGAGACTTATTCTGGCTTCTTGGCTTCTGGATCTCTCTAGTCCGGACTGCTGCAATCGTACTGCACGCTTGTTGATGCCTCATGATATTGCGATCTCTCATAGTGGTCTCGTCGATTTTGTTGCAGGTGATGTGGTGTCAATTTACCATCTCCAGAGATTTTTATACTTCAGGATTTTTTCATTTCGTGGTGGACTTTGCACCTCCAACTATTCACCTGAGGTATCCCTTGGTGCTGGTGGAAAGTTACAGTGGAGGTACACTCACCGCTGGTGAGGGCCATTGCCTTGCTGACTGTGCAAAGCAGAGTGGTAAATTCTTGTCACTCGGCTCTGCATCCGGTAGAAGTTGAGTTGGGGTGAATGAGCGTTCAACCTGCGAGCTTCAGAGCGATGTTTTAATAAAATGGATATTTCGACTTGCATGCTCTTCATCAATATAGCTATAAAGAGTGTGCGAGTAGAATTGGCATGGAAAATACATGAAGGAAAAACATCTCTAAAAGTTCTAATTATAAATTTATTGAAAATTCCAGAAACAACAGCAAAGTAAGCATGCTTGCACGCACGCCGTTCTTTTGCAGGGGTAGTTTTCCCAGACAGCGCCAATACCGACAGCATGTTTTTTACACGCAGCGACACAATCGGGGTTCTCGCCATGGCCTTGGAAGGAAGATACGAAAGCCTGATGGATCCTGCCCTGTGTTGCCAACCTCCCGATAAGAAAAAGCTGTTTAATCTGTGAAATTATGCTAAAATCTGATGAATTGTGCTAGGATCTAAATAATAATAACAATGAATTATTATTATTGATAATTAGTAACAGTAATTTATTGTTATGATTATTTTTAGGATGAATGTAGTTTTAAGTTATGCATCTACTTTCAGAGATAAGTTCAACATTGAACTAGAGAAAGTTTGAGATTCATTCGTCGACTACAAAGTGGAACATTTGTTTTATTTGTGCCCCACAACTTTCTGCCAAATCTTGCTGTGAAATGTTCCTTGCGATGTGAGGTAAACGGGAGAATGAAAAAAAAAAGATGAAGAGGAGAGGGTGTTGTTGGAACGTACCTAGACCGGAAATAAGATGTATATGTCATTTTATTTTTAATTCTCAAAATATCGTTCTTTGAAGCTAATTTCTTCCTCCCAGAGGAGCAAGTTTTATTTATTTATTTAAGTTTGGCCATTTAGCTGCCCAATTATAGGTCTGCTAATTACATTTAAAAAGTTACAGCTACAAATATACATTTGTGGTTGATTGCATTATCAGAATTTGACATGCTCATCTAGAATATGCTCAGTAGAAGAAATCACATTATATAAAAGTAGAGCAGAGAATTATTGGTACATACAAAGAAAACAAAAGATATAGAAGTTTGCAAATTAGGTTAGATTTGCCCATTATGCAATCACAGACTGCTAGGTTTAGTATCATTATGCTAGGGTTGGCATCCCTGTTCTGCTTCAAAACAACTTCCAGCTAAATGTATGACTTGGGTCGGTGTCCCCTTTTCCATTGCCCGAGGCAAGGTGGGTGGGGGGGGGGGGGTCTGACTCTGCCCATGTGTCAAGGGGAGCTCCGGATGCAAACCCAGCATCGGAAGGTCCTTCCAGAAAATTTGTCGTGCAGGTCTACGTGTGCGCCTGTCCCATTTACCCCCGTTGTTTCTTGATGCACAGGATACCGAGGTGGGTGGTCACAGCCGATGTTATCGGTATGTGTGTGTGCAAACGCGCTAATGCTTTATAGGTCGAACTTATTCAATGAAGCCACCTGCAGCTTCAATCACTACCTCCAGACAACCTTGGAAGCGAGAATAGGTGAATTTTACAACCTCAGGAGACAACTCTTGAAATACCTGGGAGATTCTCTTCCTCAGCTGATTTTTATTGTAAAGGCAGTCTTATTAGTGATCCTTTCAACCGTGCCCCACACATAATAGTCAAGAGGATTGCAGTCAGGTGAGTTTGGAGGCCACATATTAGGGATAAAATGGTCAAAAAAGTTATCCTCGAGCTACTTCTGAGTTTCCCTGGCCATGTGTGCTGGTTCAGAATCTTGTTGGAACACGTATGGTCTTCCTGCGACAACTTTTCAATCCAAGGCATGACTACAGTCACCAGATCATCTCACAGTGCTCTCAGAATGGCCCAGACCTCGAGAAATCTCGGGGATTGAGATGGAGGGGTCGTTGTCAATGAGCTGCTGCACATTTGAAATGAGAATGTTACTTCTCACCCTCTACTGTCTTTCTGGCAGCCACGACCTCCACATCAAAGTCTGAATTCACCAACTGCTTCCTAATTCTGAATTGTCCTCATTGGCAACTTAACTTGTCTACAATGATGTTGTTGGTCATCCGGGAGCAGATAGAGTAGACTATCACCTTCCTTCTCCACTCCTTTGGCCACTCATAATGATCCAATCCGTTCGAGGTCCTCATTCTTTGAAGTCTTACTGATAACTGAGAATCTGGAATGATAAACATGGATCAAGAAAAATCTTGTATGATCTGTAATTTCCTGTTTAAACTTGCGCCAATTCTACTTGTGCATCTTTTACATATACAAGAGTCAAGTGAAACCTTAAAATACAGGACAGACTGTAAACAGCTCAAATTTGCATGAGGTATCGACTGTTATTTACAAAAGGACTTGAAGGCTGCAACACTGATCAAGTAAGCTTCAGAACACAATTTTTGTCATTTTAAAGATGGCGCCTCCTGGATACACATCCATCAGTGAACAGCAGTGGTTTCTTGCCCTCTGGAATCCTAAAACTTATAGAAATTCTACAGCAAATGAAACTTCAATGAGTATGCATGGTAAGCAGTAAGTTTACAAATCGAAGGAGGAAGTTCAAAAATGCCCTCGATACGCACGCAGATGGGTGGAAAGACCTTCGTGGTGGCTGATAAGTTACTACATAGATTCCAAATATGTTTCTTCTTGAGGTATACATGCACGAACTCAGACTTGAAAATATACATGGATCAGCAATGGGTCTATGCTAAAAGACAGCAAACTTGTGCAACTTTACATGCAGAAATCTACTAGATAAAAAACAAAAACTAATTTAGGTTTTCATTTGACTGTCTCTTATCCCTTGTATTATGCATATTCCTATTCCAAGGCTAAATGCCATGGTCTTATGTCAGTTTCAAATGTAATGCATTAATCCTTAGATGCCCAAGCTGTTTTTTCCTGATGTTTGCATGAATGCCCAAAGTGTTTTGAGCAGGAAATTTAAAATTCTGAAACGTTTTAAAAAAATTTAATATCTTGGAAACTATGATCAGTTGTTATAAATCAAACCTTGTTTTGTTCAGTACAGATTGTGCTATAAGTGTATGGTAAACAAATATTTATCAAGTAGAAAGCCAGGAAACGTATTATTACTAGCAAAATTTTGAATTCGGCCTGCTCCCATAGAGGCATCACCCCCTACCTCTGTGTTCCATTATCAGCCTTTTGCAAAAAGGAAAGGCAAATGACGAATCCCGAAGGTGGTGATTTTTTCTCCTCCTCACTATAGGGTATGACTAATTACAGTGGTCGTTCAGGGTTGACCATGACTTTTATTTCTAGACAGGAAATATACATACATAGAAGCAGCAAACTATGTCAGTTTTTCTAAGCATTACCCCTGAACATCCAGACACCGTTGCCATCCTTGTGGAAGTTCCTTGATGCCTTTGGCGTAGAAAGTAGGAGGTTGGTGTTGTAACCACAGCAAGACAGCTTTCTTGAGTTCCTCATCTGTCCGGAAGTGCATCCTGCCCAAATGCTCTTTGAGAGCCCCAACAATTGGAAATGACTGGGGGTTAAGTAAGGACTGTGTGGTAAAACCTCCCAGTGCAAGTTGGCCAGTGTTGTGTTGAGTCAAATGGGCTGCGTGCAGTCTGGCATTTTCATGGAGAAGAGTGACATGTTTCGTCAACATTCCAGGTCTTTTCTTCCGAACGGCCCCACATACGCACCGTGAAGCAGTGTTGAGTAATACTGGGCATTAATTGTGGCACCCTTCTCCAAAAAGATCCACATGTCCCAAAAGACGGTGCCCAAAATCTTACCGGCATTGAATCTTGAATTTTTGCGATGCGCGAAATCGCGAAATGTGAAAAAAAGATGCAATTTTGAACATTCTGCAAGTAACTACACCTCCAATGATGAAATATGCATGAGTGTTATTCGCGAAGTAATGGGAAATGTGTGCATTTCCACGAAATGAATGCTTTTTCGCGAAATAACCGTGAAATATCATCAAATTAAGTAGAAAATATGCAAAAACTGGCAATCGAGGTTTTGCGTGCAAACTGTCGATTTGTAACGAAACGTTTGCTTAAAGTTTCCTACCACTTGCAGCTGAAGAACGTTTTATCTTCGATCACATCAGGAAGATGCTGGAAATTGGGTTTTCCCATGCATATAATCTCAGTTCGAAAACTTCGCTCCCTGTCAAGCTGCATTCTTTTCTTCCCCCGAATGTCTACACAACTTCCAGTTTCATTGAACTTGCTGGCTATAGCAGCGATAAGATTAATTTGTTCCCGCACATCAAGGGAAACAATGGTGTCATTTGTGTTCAGTCATGAATGAATTTTGTTTATCACCATGTGATTTTCAACATGTGTTTGTGTATGTGCAGTAGTGATTATTTTATTTGTTGGACAGCAAGGATATCCTTTAAATACATACAATGAATAAATCACTTGAGATATGCAATGTAGAAATGAAGTGATTTTGTGTTGATGTTTTCATTTTGGTTGCACAGCTAAGTACTTGTGTATGTGTACAGTATATAAAAATGAAGTAGTTTATCAATTTATAGCTCTTTTGTATGTTGTTTTCTCTCATAATGAAAAAGTGTGTGCCAATTTTTTTTCCACCGCTGAACTAACATTTTATTTACCGCTCTCCTCAGTTTTTATTTACCATAAATTTGTCTCCCTACTCATAAGTCATGAGTATACAGTGCTTTTCAAGGTCAAGTTGCCCATGGAGTGGCGGCTAGCGAGTCTGGCAGTGAAAGCATGTCTGCCGGCAAAATGGGTGCAACATCCATTTTGGAACCACTAGCTATGTAATGAAATAAGCTCGTACAATTACATTGACAATTACAATTAAAATGAGCACATACCTTGTTAGAAGAGGTGCTGGAAATAATATCTTCCTGCATCCACACATTTACGGCATCTTTTTAGGATATTTTCACTAACCCGCATCAGTTCCTCTTCTAAAGTTGTTTCAATTTTTCTTGTGATGTTTAAAGGCTTGGCTGCAGATGTCATGGAAATGTCTGTTTCTTGTGCAAAGTGCCAGAGGGATTTTTGAGGAGTATGTTTCAGTCGTGCTCCAGTGTGGTCTACTTTCTCCTCAGTGAGCACACACATTAATTGTGGCACCCTTCTCCAAAAAGATCCACATGTCCCAAAAGACAGTGCCCAAAATCTTACCGGCAGCACTTTGCTATTTTTGGGTGGAGGGGAACGAACTCCTGCCCTTCACTGAACTGTTGACACCATTGTTACACTCTTGCCCGTGACAATGTTTGTTCACCATACTGTACTTGCAGTCTACGCCAAATTTCAGCAGGTTTCACCTTCTCCTTCACGAGAAATTTCATTATACACCGTTCTTCCACTGCAACAGATACACTACGTGCCGCCATCTTTGTTTACACTACTGCACATGTGCCAAATACATTGCAAAGGATCATGGCTACTCGCAAGGAATCATGGTGTGTCCTGCTGAAGTAATGCAGCACTACATTGATTCAATAATATTTTATGCACGAAAGTCTTGGTCAACCTTGAACGACCCTTGTACAAAGGACATACCTCAAAGGGCTCATGTAACAATCCAAACATTATCTCAGATGCAGTATGTATACAAAGTAGCATACTACATTAAGATGCTGCTCTCATTGGTAAACATACCTGCTTGGTACACATTTGTACAAGTTGGACGTTTAATGTTTAAAGAATTTAAAATTTTGAATTTGAAGGATTGTAATACAAGATTCATATATTTTCATAAATGCATGGACACTTATTTTGCTTGTCCCAACCCAACTCCAAACACACTCTGCTGCTGTATTTTTCATTCAGATAGAAAATACTTACAAAAGTATCCAGTAACGCTGCATTTTAGAGTGCACACAGAGTGCTCATTGTGGTAAGGTTAAAAGGAGAAAGTAAGATATGAAAGCTGTATTTTTATCTGTGATATATGTGACTGGGAGATAGTGATTTGAACCTTTTTTTTCTTTCTTGCAGGATCCAGCAGGAATATTTGAACTGATAGAAGTAGTCGGCAATGGTACATATGGTCAAGTTTATAAGGTAAGATGATTTATTTGCATAGCACAAAACAGAAATAAAGTTCCCATCTGAAAAACAAATTTCTTCACCTATTGATTTCAGTGACTCATTACCACCACTCACGAAAACAAAGGAGTAAACAGAAACAATATTTATTTATATGGGATTTAGAAATGAAATGATTTACGTTGTGAACTGGGTAAGATTATGGATATCTGATGATTGATTTTACTGCAAGCCAGGCTCATTATTAAAAAACTTACTTGTGTATGCTAAAAAAGGTAAAGGTAAAGTGTTCCCCTGTGCATAGCACCACGCCATGAAGGCGTATAGGGGGTGTGGGGGTAACGCCCCACACTTTCTTGATCCGGTCGTGAGTGGGGGTGATGTGATCAACATCACGCCCCTGACCGCCTTTACCCCCCAGGGTTTCCCCCAGGTACCCATGTTATTCGATGCTGGGTGGGCGCCGGGGCCGCTTCCACCGTTAGAAAAGTTCCCGGATTTGAACCGGCCCGGGATCGAACCCGGGATCTTGAGCATGGTAGTCAGACGCGTTACCGACTGAGCCACCGCAGCCACTCAGTCTAAACTACTTTGATTTTCTTATGACATGTTAAGTGTTATTTTGATACATATCCGCATGGAAAATAGGGTCCAATTCCCTTACAATTATGCCTCTTGTATTTGTTCCTTACCCAGCATCCACAGTCACAGAACCTAATTATGAATTAAACAGGACAAAGAAAATGAAGTCTACAAATTATAAATTCTTACAAGGGAGGTTATCTCCGATTTCCATGAAACTACAATTGTGTGAAGTTGGTAGAAAATCATTAATAACTTACAGAGAATAATAATAATAGATATGTGTGTAAGGAAATCAGTGTAGCCATATTACAGAATAGATTTGTTGGAAATTTGTTCCAGCGTCAGTCCAATGGAAGCTGGATGCATGAAATTTCAGGACAAACAACAAAAGAACAACAGTCTTCGATGCCGTAGAATTTCCATTCCAATATTTTGGGGGAAAAAAATAAAAAAGAGGGTATTTTTTAGAAAGTCATAATTTCCAGTACATTTCAAAATTAGGCATTTCCCACTAATCCCCTAATTTCTATGTTACTTCCCTGTGCTTTGCTTCACCACACCAAGAAGGTGTATAGGAGATGTGGAATATAAAAAAGACATTAAAAACTACTTACGTATGGAGTATGTTGTTCCTATTTTTCTTTTCGTAGAACGACGTTTCGGAGATTAACTATCCCCTTCTTGAGGATCGTATGAAAAAAACTAGGTACTTAACATAGTACCACGTCGAAATGTAATATAAGGATTGTGGACAAGGGTTGGTGTGGATACATTTAAAATATTATATCCTCGCCCTAGAGATATATAAACAGCTCGTCGTTCACTAAAAAAACTTGCACAATAAACCTATTCTCGTGTTAAAAATGTTAAAAAACTAAAAAACCTGCATGTATCACTGTACAACTTGCAGGTTCGGCCATTCCTGCCCAACTGTGCTTCCTAATGTGGAGTTGGGGCCCCACACTTTCTTGATCATGGCCGAAGGTGGGGGTGATGTGATCAGCACCATGCCCCTGGCTGCCTTTACCCCCTCGCCAGAGTTTTTTCCAGGTACCCACTTTATACGACACTGGGTGGGCACCGGAGCTGCTTGAACAGCAGGGTCGATGCTACAGGGGGCTGCCCCCCCCAAACCAGGCCTCAGCCCCCCCCCCCCCGGTAGCCCCCTAGATTTTTGTAGTACGGTAGACGCATTTCAATCAAAAACTTAAAAAGTAAAATTTCCATTTTCCATTGGGGCAAGTATAATGTTAAAGTACATTTTCTAGTTCGGCTAGATCGCAATTACTTTATTACGATGTGTTCTGAAATCAATTCAATACTAAGTAATTTGCCAATCAGGAGTCTCCAAACTTGCTATTGAATCATCTGCCTGCCTGAAAGATGGACGTATTCTGGACGTATTCAGTGGCTGTGAGATTGTTCTTTGATTGTTGTTGGCAGCCTCTGTAAATCGTATCACTATATTTCGGAATAGGTCTAACAGGTGTGACAAATGAATTTTTATATGTAAGATGAGGTTTAAAATCTAAAAAAGCATTATGTTTCCTTTCTGTTTGTTATTTCCTCATTGTAGTACTGGCAATTGCATGAGAATTAGAGATGTTCTCTCATTGGTTTCATCGTTATTTCTATTCTCCAGCATTCTTAAACCTGAAGGTTTATGGCTGCAGCAACACAAGCCATCCTATCCTTATCACTGCAAATATTCGAGAGTGAGAAGTACGAAGTTAAAGAATGAAAAAGTACACAAACTATTTAATTCCTAAATGCTAAAACATTGGAAATATTAAAATTGACCTCCCAGCCCCATAGTGTAGTGATAGAATTGCTGCCTTGATTATCAAGGGGTCTCACGTTCGATCCCAGTGGAGGTAACATTTCATTAAGTCATTCAGATTTCACTAATAGAAGGACTTCCCCTATGGCGTAATGCCAACGTCGTCGACTTGTAATCAAGGGGCCCCGAGTTCGATACCCGGTGGAGGCACATTGCACAGTGGTTTGGATCCCACTTTAAACTGTAGGTCCAGTCCCGATTAATCTATCTGTGCATAAAGTGGACTTCCAAAAAACAATTCAAGTCAGTTCCACTAGAAGCTACATCCTCCCCATCCTCCCCTAAGTTCTGAATTTCAGTCGTTGAACAAGAGAAAGTAAGATATTTCATCATGGCAGAGAAAATGGCATCATTAACATACTTTCTATTCAAGGGTGGTTTGTTTATTGAATGCCTACTTTATTAAGTTAGTGCCGCTTTTCTGATCCTCGAAAAGCTACAATCTTTCGCCGCTCTCTACTGTTGTAATTTGAACAGTTTAGAGTTATGGCACACTGAGTCAGAAAGGAACTCAAAATAAAGACCCTTCAGCAGCTGCTTGCAATGGTTGAAATATTTAAAATTGCCTTTTACGAACTTTATAAGCTTTGTGTTATTGAAATGTACACACACCCATCAACAGCTGCTTACGGATAAGCTTTGTGTTATTGAAATGTACACACACACCCATCAACAGCTGCTTACGGCAAATCAAGTGTTGCCTTCGTAATCGAAATGGTAATGAGAGGTTGATATATCTATTCTGATAGAGGTTGCTATATCTATTCTGTCCTTTGAGAACGAGCTTGCAAAATCTTTGGATTTAAACAAGGTTGTAGCTGCTCATAAAAACAGACATACCTTATTGTAGTTTCTTCCTGTGGTTATTTTCTTATTTGAAGAAAATAGTACTTGCTTTTTTACTTATAGTTACGTGTAGTATTTATTCATATCCAGCGAATTGATAATGAGTCTATTTTTTATGGTGTATTTTGTTTACTGTTCATATGAATAGTAAGTATGTGATACTATTCCTCTCGATAATGGCTTAGGGAAAACAATACAATTATTGCATTTTAATTGAAATAAAAGATTCTTGCCTGTGGAACAAAATGCAACATAACATCTGTGATTTATCTTTGGATTTGACTGTAATATATGTCACTGGTAAAATTATACCGTAATAAAGTATTACGTAATTACCTTTTAGTCAATATTTGTTAGCCCCCCGAGAATTTGACTCCGAAATCTGTAGCCCTCCCCCCCCCCACTTATTTTAGGCTGGCACCGTCACTGTTGAACAGGTGGAAAAAAATCATGGTTCTTCCCTGCCGGGGATCGAACCCGGGTCTCTTGCATGGTAGTCACACCATAACGACTGAGCTACCGCGACCTTCATAGTATTTAAATGTACCAATTTTATTCCAATTATAAGTAAAACATATCGGCATAAATCTGTGGTTTAAAATGGAAAAACTGAACCATATGCCACATTTTGAGTAATTTTGCACTTTTTTCCATCTTTTATGAAAATGTGTTTATTAAAAATAGAAATAAAAACCTTTGTTTTGTCATTTGAGTATATCAAGCCCTCACATCTATACAAATGAAAAAAGAGACAGAATTGAAATATGTATAGTTTTGGAGAAATGTTAATTTTTGCCACGCATTGGTGGTCGGTATATCCAACTGCCCATCCATAAGAGGTTACAAATTTATACATTACATTAAATCCATTTTGCTAAATAAAAGTGAATCACTGGTTTTGATCTTGAGAATCCCTGTTAAGTTTTGCTTAATGATGAATTCAAACAATGGAGAAGACAGAAGTATCTAATTTTTGCTAATTTTTCACTTTCAGGGACGCCATACCAAAACTGGTCAACTGGCTGCCATAAAAGTGATGGATGTTACAGAGGTAAGTTAATTTGCAGTTTCAAAAATTCATGCTAAATACTTAGAGTTAAATCTCATTGTATATGATGCATTGTTAAGACAATTTTGATTTTGAGTTTGGCCCTTTGAAAAAAGCTAATGGCCTTTCAATGGTTAACAATTGTTAACAGTCTGTTCTTTCCAGCAATTAGTGGATGCAAAATGGTGCAATTGCTACCTTGTTTGCCTGAATGTAACCTCTGAAAAGTCATTAGCTTCTGAAATGTTGTAGTGAAGGTACAGTATTTATAAACATAATGTTCTGAAACTAAAATCATTCAAATTGAGGTATTATGTGTCTCATATTAAACTTGAAAGTCCTGATGAGAAGATATTTCATGAGAAACTTTCATAAGACAATTTCAGTTTCTAATTAACTGATTAATACTGTAATGTTGAAGGTACCTCAATATGTATAGTTGATTGAATCCTACTTGTACCAAAAATAAAGGAAAAGTAATTAGTTTTAAGGAAATTCACACCGAAGCGTTTCTTGAGAGTTTCACCAATCGAACACAGTCTATGATGACACTACTGTGTGAAACATTGCTTTTGATTGGCTGTTGCTTGTTCTTGTTGTTTCAGTGTGAAATCTCCCTTAAATAAAGTATGTGGAATTAATTAGTAGCAACTTTATATTAGAGATTATACTAATACAAGGTGTCTACCAGTCAAGAATGTCAAGAAAAAGTGGAGAAACCAACAGATAGGTCAAGAAACTCAAGAAATTGTGCTTGTGGGCAAGAATTTTTTTATATTTGTTTACAGTATAGTGAATTTACATTGTTATATACCTGTACTGGGATTTGATAAAATTTAGTATTTGGGAATCTAAAATTGTATTGACTTGTGGTTAAGATTTGTTCACTTTGTTTCTTAAGTATGCGTGAAGTTTTGTAAAAATATTAAATAAAGTAATGTGACCATTCTCCATCCAGAATGAAGTCTGAAGCATTAATTTTGATATGCATTAAGAATTAACTCTTATTAAAATACAGATTCAGTTTCCGTCTTAACCAGCCTTGTGGTAGGGTTTTCTCATGGAAAGAAATATATATTTTCTTAAAATTCCAACTATACCTAAGTAGGTGGTCGATTAAATAAGTGTTAAGAAAATGGGGAAAGAAGGTCAAGAAAAAGTCAAAGAGTTTTCGGTTTGTTATTTTGGTAGACACCCTGTAATAGAATAAATTGCTCATAAGTAGGGACATTGAATTTTTGCGATGCGCGAAATCGCCAAATGTGAAAAAAAGATGCAATTTTGAACATTCGGCAAGTAACTACACCCCCAATGATGAAATATGCATGGGTGTTATTTGCGAAATAACCGTGAAATATCATCAAATTAAGTAGAAAACACACAAAAACCGGCGATTGAGGTTTTGTGCGCAAACTGTCGATTTGTAAACGAAACATTTGCTTAAAGTTTCCTACCACTTGCAGCTGAAGAACGTTTTATCTTTGATCACATCAGGAAGATGCTGGAAATTGGGTTTTCCCATGCACATAATCTCAGTTCGAAAACTTCACTCCCTGTCAAGCTGCATTCTTTTCTTCCCCCGAATGTCTACAAAACTTGCAGTTTCATTGAACTTGCTAGCTGTAGCAGCGATAAGATTAATTTGTTCCCGCACATCAAGGGAAACAATGGTGTCATTTGTGTTCAGTCATGAATGAATTTTGTTTATCACCATGTGATTTTCAATATGTGTTTGTGTATGTGCAGTAGTGATTATTTTATTTGTTGGACAGCAAGGATATCCTTTAAATACATACAATGAATAAATCACTTGAGATATGCAATGTAGAAATGAAGTGATTTTGTGTTGATGTTTTCGTTTTGGTTGCACAGCTAAGTACTTGTGTATGTGTACAGTATATAAAAATGAAGTAGTTTATCAATTTATAGCTCTTTTGTATGTTGTTTTCTCTCATAATGAAAAAGTGTGTGCCAATTTTTTTTCCACCGCTGGTATATACCGCTGATCTAACATTTTATTTACCGCTCTCCTCAGTTTTTATTTACCATAAATTTGTCTCCCTACTCATAAGTCATGAGTATACAGTGCTTTTCAAGGTCAAGTTGCCCATGGAGTGGCGGCTAGCGAGTCTGGCAGTGAGAGCATGTCTGCCGGCAAAATGGGTGCAACATCCATTTTGGAACCACTAGCTATGTAATGAAATAAGCTCGTACAATTACATTGACAGTTACAATTAAAATGAGCACATACCTTGTTAGAAGAGGTGCTGGAAATAATATCTTCCTGCATCCACACATTTACGGCATCCTTTTAGGATATTTTCACTGACGCGCATCGGTTCCTCTTCTAAAGTTGCTTCAATTTCTCTTCTGATGTTTAAAAGCTTGGCTGCAGACGTCATGGAAATGTCTGTTTCTTGTGCAAAGTGCCAGAGGGATTTTTGAGGAGTATGTTTCAGTCGTGCTCCAATGTGGTCTACTTTCTCCTCAGTGAGCACACACCGTTTCACCCTTCTCCTCTTATCGAGAACAGACCCTGTTTCCCTAAATTTATTCACTGTCTCTGCGTGGAACAGGAAGATCTGGGGATTCTGCTGCAAAACACCATCTACTTCCCTACAATAATTCGTAATGATGTAAGAGTCGTACATAAAAATTCATTGCTTAAATTACGTATAGTGTAGATGTGTTTTCACACTAGCCACCACTCCACAGGCGACTTGACCATGAAAAGCACTGTATAAATGTATACCATATTAAAAAATCATCTAAATTGTTTTTTTTTTTTTTTAAGTTAAAGGTTTTTTTGGCTAGTCCGTTGTGAAGTTATGCATGAAGCATTTCCAAATTACAGTTTGTGAGTTATTACTATAAAATGATGGTGCATGTTGAAAAAATATTTTTGCCGCACAAAGAAAAAGTATCAAAGAAAGGTCCATAATATTAATAATTTCATACATTGATATTCTTACATTTGAATTATTAGAGAGACATGTGGTATAATAAATTATTACATGCATATTACATATTCCTGATAATTTGAAGATTGCGCTCCCTCCACCCTTCTGCTACCAATGCCAATGAAGAAGGACCTATTCATTTCCCAAGTACATCCTCTTATTTCTTATAAATAAAAATGGTAGATGACTACTCGCTCACACATGCAGAATCTAATTCCTCAATGGTGAAAATGTGCTCAACTTGGTGCAGGTCTTGATAATTTGTTACGGTGGATGAATTTTTGGGTGTTCAGTGTGAGCAAGTTAAGAAAGTAGTCCTTAAAACATATATAGGTGTGTGTGTTAAACCAATACTAAACTCCATGGCCTAACATTCCCTTTGAGGGCCAAGACCTGCCGAAGGGCCTTTCAGCGGCCAGCACAAGTCTCATAATTGCTTTCATGCCAGGAGTCAAGTAGCTCCCCAGTTGTCCTCACGATCTGAGTCAATATCGAAATTGTATAGCTCCCACTGGGAATGGAACCTGGACTCTCACACTGAATATGAGAGCACTAACCAAATTGCCACGTGGAAGCTCGTGTGTGTGTTATTTTTCACCAAATGTTTTCTCAATTTTTGGTTTTCTGTTAACTTTGGTGCTGCTTCCCCTTCTGTCCCACCCCTCATTATGTGCTGGTATAACAGTATATGAATGCACTTTTATATGTATGTACAGTAAAACCTCTTTAATCCGGACTAATGGGGGGGGATAAATTGACCGGTTGATCGAAAGTCCATATTAACTGAAATAACCTTAAAAGAACAGAAGAAAGTGCATTAAAATTCTGTTTATAGAAACAAACGCATTTATTATGGTGTATTTAAAGGGCATAGGCCTAAATACACTATACAGTACAGTAAAATGTAATGCAATATGGCAATGCCATGCGATTGTTGACTTCTAGTCACATTTAAAACCATGCATTCTGCTTTTTTTTTTTTTTCCTTTTGCCTGTCCAGATTAAGCTAAGTCCGGCTTATCGGGATCCAGATTAACGAGGTTTTACTACTATATTTTGATTAGGGCTGAGCCGATATCCATACCAATACTAATACTCTTACTGATTCCCACTCATATCGATACCAATGTTTGAAGATTATCAGAATCACAAGTTGTTCAAAATATTGAAAAATATCAATATATTCAAAAATTACATCAGAATGTAGAAATGCCTGTTTCATAATCACAAAATACAGTCTTTTCACATAATATTGGTGCAAAATCAATGGAAACTTCGAATTTTGCATAACTTCCAGGATAATTAGACTCCAAGAAGGTGTTGCGTGGCATTTTTGCAGTTCTCACAAACAACCAAAATGCCGGTGAAGTATCAGCTGGTATCAGTAAGTAAATTGCAACCGATACTTTCCAATAGGTCGATACTGATGTATTGGCTTCAGTATCAGCTCAGCCCTAAAGTTCATATATTTAGTGAGGGTCGCTAGATTGGTTTCCAAGTGATGGAGAAAGAACATAATCACACACATTCTTTTGGAGCACCTACTACACCATTCCTAATTATGTGCTTTCTTAACAGGATCTACCTCTTTTAGCATCCCTACCATCTTTTCAAAGGTAGATTGCTTCCCTCCTGTCAATTGACGAAATTCTTCTTCCAAACAATCATATCTCATGATTAAAACCTGTTAAATTTTTAATCATTTTATGGGTCCTGTATTGGTTATACATTCATATTGATTTGTAGCATAGTCTTGCTCACTATCTCTTTTAGTCACCAGCATTGCAATCTGTACTAGATGGTGTAACTGTCCAGTTACAATGTAAACCGTGACATTCGCTTTTACATTTCGGCCAATTATACCTACAGTGGTCGCTTTCAGTCCCAGGCCTTACAGATTATAAAGGTGCGGTAAAGTCCCCATTTCTTTTTTTTACATTTTTGTTTGGTGGTTGTTTGGTGGTGCAACCTTCATCATATTAATAACAGGGAATTAAATGTGTATTACAACAATTGAAATGAATAACTATGAAAATATAACTGAGGTGCATCAGCTGGACAGTTGAGCAGTTCTTACTAAATTTAATGCTAGGTTTTAAGTACACATGCATTTGATTTGCACATATACACTGGTCAAAACAATTAGGGGAGCAAGCAAGAAATCCTAAAACCAAAGTTGGAAAGTCAAAAGTAGCAATGTATGTTGATGAAGTGTGTGTGTCCTCAACCAGTACAATTCATCTGTGATGAATCATCAGCATGAAGAGCTCTCTAGTGACACCATAAGGCACGTGGCAGAATTTGTGATATGAGGAGCAATCACGAGGTCACTTGGGAACACCAGTTGTGTGGTGCTGGCAGACCATAAGTGCAGGTGGGATTCAGTTGAGTAGTGTTGAATAGGAATGATGGCAGAACAACACGATTTAGGGGAATCTAGCGCATGGAGAGCCATTGGGAGGATGGAAGCAGGGCAAACACAACGTGAGGTGGCTGCAGCCCTTGGTGTGTCACGCAGTGTCATTTCCAGGTTGTGGACATGATTTCAACAGACAGGTACAGTACGAAGGAGGCCTGGGCAAGGTCGCCCACGGTCAACAACAGTTAGGGAAGACTGGTACTTAGCATTGTCGGCTCGCAGGAATAGGCAGCAAACTGCAACTGACTTGCAACGCGGCCTTGTTTTGGCAACAGGACGAAGAGTCTCGGGCCAAACTGTACGAAATCGCCTGCGGGAAAGGGGTCTTTATTCAAGAAGACCAATGATGTGTGTCCCTCTGAATGCCCAACACCGTAGGGCCCGCAGACAGTGGGCTGTGGAACATCGTGAGTGGGGACATGGAGAGTGGAGTTCAGTTCTCTTCTCGGATGAGTAGCGTTTCAGTCTCCAGTCAGATAATCGACGCATTCTCATCTGGAGGGAACGTGGGACTCGCAATTATCCCACACATGTGTGCGAAGTGTCTCAGTATGGTGGCAGTGGCTTAATGGTATGGGCAGGGATCAGTGTTGGTCGACGTCCCCCCCTGCACATTATCCGGAACGGTAAATTGACAGCCTTACGGTACCAGGATGAGATCCTCAGGCCTCATGTTGTCCCAATGGCTGCAGATATCGGTGATCATTTCATTTTTGTGGACGATAATGCCCGACCTCACCGAGCACGTCTGGTTGACGCCATGCTATGGGATGAGGGTATCGAACGAATGGTATGGCCAGTGTCCTCCCCAGACTTGAATCTCATTGAACATGTGTGGGACACACTCGGAAGATGCATTGCTGCTCGGCCAGCGCCGCCTACAACTCTGCAACAGTTGGAAATGGCCCTTCTGGAGGAATGGGTGAATATCCCGCAGGCTGTCGTTGATAACCTTATTGGTTCCATGCAAAACAGATGTGCAGCTGTCATAGCAGTTCATGGCGACCACACGCCTTATAAGAGGTATGGATCTGTTGTGTATCTGTCCATTTCTGTTGTCTTATCACCGTGCTGTTCTCCTGATTTTGTGCAGTACCTTGCAGAAATCACCCCTAGAACTCTGTTGTGCTAATGACTCAATAGACATGTATTGTACTGGTTGAGGACACACTCACCTAATCAAAATACATTGCTACTTTTGACTTACCAACTTTGGTTTTGGGATTTCTTGCTTGCTCCCCTAATTTTTTTGACCAGTGTATATAAGGCAGACTATATAAATTATTAATTTCATCATCTCCTTTTGCATTAATATCAGAGACAAGTGGAAAGGTAACTTTTTTGTGTAACATTGCTCACAAGATTTCTTGAAGCTAGAATATGGATAATTTTTGTAAAAGTTATCTCAGAATCTCCATATGTTAACCAACATAGGCATATGTTTTAAGTAAGTAAAAGTGTGCATTCTTCCCTCCTTTCTGTACAACAATCTTAATGTATGAGGTTTGGCTAGAAAAAAACCGGATTGATGTTGCTATTGGCAAACAACGAATGCGCGAAGGTTGAGCAATGCATGATTCTATACTACCATACCCTGCCTACAGAATGACTAATTGCCCTGGGTGCAGGCCTCTCAGTTTCGCTGTGGCACTTGGACGAAGCGGAACGTGCGTCTGTGCTCCGTCGGAAAAATGCTGAGTATTAAAATGGAACAGCGTGTCAATATGAAGTTCCTTTACAAACTGGGGAGATCCGCAACAGAAGCGTACGACATGTTAAAATCTGTGTACGGGGATGAGTGTTTATCACGCACACAAGTGCTTGAGTGGTTTAAAAGGTTTAAAGAGGGACAGGAAATGATCCAAGACAACCCACGTTCAGGACAACCATGCACGTCGAAAACGGAAACAAACATTCAAAAAGTAAGTGATGTGATTCGAAAAGATCGTCGATTGACCATTAGAGCAGTTGCTGAAATCACAGGAATAGACAAAGAAAGTGTTCGACAAATTTTACACGAGAATTTGAACATGAGTAAAGTGTGTTCAAAACTCGTGCCAAGGAACCTGACATTGGAACAGAAGGAAGCTCGAGTAAACATTTGTACGGACACTTTGAAGAACATTGAAACAGACCCTACATTCTTAGAGAGAGTGATAACCTGTGATGAATCGTGGTTTTTCACGTACGACCCTGCCACAAAGCGCCAATCAATGCATTGGAAGACCCCGAGTTCGCCACGTCACAAGAAAGCTCGCATGAGCAAGTCCAAATTCTAAGCCATGATGATTGTCTTTTTCGACATTCGAGGCATTGTGTACATTCATTGGGTACCCGAGGGTCAAACTGTAAACCAACATCATTACATTAATGTGCTGAAAACCCTTCGTGAGCGAGTAAGAAGACGACGACCTGATTTGTGGCAACGGAAGTCATGAATTCTGCACCAAGACAATGCTCCTGTCCATATGACCCTGTCAGTGAAGACATTTTTGGCTAAATATGGCATCCCAGTGTTAGAACATCTGCCGTATTCGCCGGACCTTGCTCCCTGTGACTTCTTTTTATTCCCCAGAGTGAAGTCCACCCTAAAAGGAACCAGATTTGAGAGCAGAAGCTGTGCAAAGAAAAGCGACGGATGTAATGAAAATGATCTCCAAAAATGACTGGCAACACTGCTTCCAGCAATGGAAAATTCGTATGGAGCGGTGTACAGATCGTGCAGGGGAGTACTTTGAAGGAGATAAAGTTCCTGTTGTACAAAATGCCGAATAAAAGATTTCATAGCATCAGTCCGTTTTTTTTCTAGCCAAACCTCGTATGTAATCATAAAGTAGAAGGGGAGGGGGGAAGGGAGGAAAGAGGCTGGCATGGAAGTATGGTTAGTAAATCAATGGCACAAAATGCTAGGGACTTAGTCATGAGTCATTTTGAGCCTAATTTTTTTTTCTATGATCCTACAATACGTGTTAATAATTATATGTACATCATTATAATAAATTCTTATGTGTAATTTATGCTTCTACAATTACAATTCAAATTACATGTACCTTCATTTTTCTAGGATGAAGAGGAAGAGATCAAACTAGAGATCAATGTTCTAAAGAAGGTAATGTTCTTTTTCTCTCTCTAATTACAGTATGTTCATTCATATCAAGGTAAAATTTATTCTATATGTGCATTCAATTTCTTAATTTACTCAGTGGTGTATCTTATCTGTGATACCCACTTGCTTTGCTTCAGCCATTTAAGCATAAATGGTTAACAAAGAAATATATTTCGGAAAGAATACATTGCACTTTTTGTGACACAGATTAATATAAGATCTTATAAAGTAACATAAAAGCTATAATTTTCAATGAATATACTGTAAATGTTTTATTATTTGAAGCATTGAGTTGTGTGGGTTTTTTTGCCATGATTTTATTTCTCTTATTAGTTTTTAATATTTAAGGATGGGATATTTGAAGCAAGTCACTGTTCTAATTAGACAAGAAATTTTATATTTGCTCAAGATTTGCAGTCGCGTAACATATTTTAAAGACCAGAAATTTCCAATTAAAGTTGCATGTGAAGCACATGATAATAAGCACAAGCAAATATTTTAACTACTGATAGTACAGTGTGTTAATTATTATTTATATTTGCATTTTGTGTGGTTTGCAGTGCTTTCTATCATCAGATATATTTCACGTTTGTGATTAACCTTGTTGGTGTTTCCCTTCTTACAGTATTCCAACCATAGAAATATTGCAACTTACTATGGTGCTTTCATAAAGAAAAGTCCACCAGGAAAGGATGATCAGTTATGGGTAAGTGGAATGAAAATGAATATAAGGTTAAAAAAAACATAAAGAGATGAGTCTACAAAAATAGGGATGGGCTAATATATATTTTTTTGCTCATATAAAGCAAATATTGATATAAAACTTTACTCATAACTAGACCTTGGATTTTAGGTTTTTAACCTATTTTTTCCCTTTACAAACAAGTTACCTCAGCATTTAATCAAAAAAAGCAACAACTGATGAAGTTTTATAGTGCCTAAAAACTATTTTGCTTGTTAAAATTATTTAGGTTTATGCACCTAAATCAAGCCTTTTTTTTAGGTTTATATATATTTCTAAAGGTTTTACAGAATTTTTATACCACATAGAGGCATTTGCTTTGTTTGGTGATGAAAAAATTCAATGACGAACGTGTTTGAAACAAACTCTCTGTTGATTTCCCTTCCTCCAAGTCCATAGTGTTTTATAAACGCTATAAACAAAGCAAAATGTCTGGTGCCATGTTACCTGTACAGTCCAAAGTGTAGTCTTCTGATCCACGTGGTCTTGCTCACTTTCGCGTCACTTCGGTGCTTTGTGGCATTAAGACCTTGCAAAGGAACATTTCAGCATTCAAATTTGCACCACTGACTATGTTTCTGTTGAAAGATAATTTTCAGAATTTAATATGAATTTTTTTTGTTTTTTGAACCTAGTTCAGGATTTTCAAGCCTAAATTAAGACTTTTAGGATCTATAGAACCTATTTTAGGATTTTTAGAGCCTATTTTAGGAACCTTAAAGCACACTTTTTAGAACCTAAAAATCCGAGGTCTACTTGTAACCAATATTCTACTGATCCAGTATAAGCTGCAAATGTTCATTGAAGAATGTAAAAGGTTCATTAACCACCTTAATGTATTGAACCAGGTGACAGGAATGGTTTTGTTTTGAAAGAGAATGTGTTTATTAGGCATTTGTTTCACAAAATGGGGCACATGAATTGCATGTTTAAAATCATAAGAATTACAAGATGACAACATTTTGTACTAAAGTACTAGATTCATCGATAACTTTAAAAATACACCAATATGTCTGTAACAGTTGGTACCAATTAACTTTTATGTTCTTCAATTAACTTTTAGCTGAAGAGAGCCTCCCCTGCATCTTAGCCTTTTCCGGATGAGCACTTTCCAGGTGCACATTTTCCAAACTTACCATGAGGTACAAAAAACTGTAGCTCAGGAATTAATTGTCATGGAGATATGACATTTTTTTTCTCTCTCTGAATGACAGGACTTTTAGTGCAGCTAAAATTTATACATTATACCTCCCTATAATGAATGTTAATGGAAGAAGAAAATTAAGTTAAAAAAATGATATTCTTAACTTCCCTGTTCCCACCACGATTTCCCAAAGTGAATGAAAAATGTATAACAATTGTAAATTCCTGCCACCGTGCAAAGTTTGGTTGAAAATAGGCTGATACTTCTTGGAGAAAAAATAATAATAGCAATATTTAAGAGCAGCAAGTGTTGCCATCTTAACGAAGCAGTTTCTGGAATTTTGCTTCTAGCGTTGGCTGTATGGACCAAATTTGGAGGGAAGCACGACAAGACTGCTCTTTGAGAATATGTAATGCTCGTCCCCCCAGTTTAAAAACTGAAATTATGCAACCTTTTCAGAAATTAATTTTCAGGATATTTTTAAAATTAGGTGGCCTTTACTTCTGGACCCCTAAGTGTTGCATGTTAGTGTTCATCTGTTCTCATTGTTACATGTAAAAGTGAAATATATGAAAAAAAAGTGGTGGTTGAAGAGCTATAGCCAATTTTATAACTTTTATTCCATAGTACTCAGAAGGAAGAAAAGGAGTTTTTCAAACTGCACTTGTTAATAATGGTATATTGTTTTGCAATTAGAGTATACAAAACCTTCATGTGTGTACTAATGAACAGAAAGACAGAACTGAAATATCACATGTAGTTTTCAAGAAATGGCACGTTAATTGCTAACCATGTGCCAGTGGGAGAACCTTTTCCATTCGTCAGGAAGAAGGAATTGATGAAACCACCCTGGCGGAGAACGTGTTAACCTTCCTAAATACATTTTCCGTGAAAACAACTTCCTGTGTCTCTCCAGGTTGTCTACGAGACTAGAAATCCTGCAAAGAGTCAGGAAATTTAAATTTTCTGAAAAAGTTATGAAAATATGAAAATTCACTTTTCTAGAAAAATCAACATTGTAGTAGTGCAGTAAAAGTAGATGTTTGAACAATAAAAAGGTCAAGCAAGAAATCTTTAAGTTTGTTGTGGACAAACTATGCTTCAATCTGATAAACTGAATAATACTGGTAGTTATAGTAGAAATTGTGTATTAAATTCTCTCTAGGAAGGGAAGCCATGTTTTGAACTCCTTGCAGATGTGACTGTTGGTATTTACAGCTTTCTTGTTGCAAAGGGGGATTACTGTGTTTATATAATATTCTTTTATGTAGAATATTTCCACTAAAATTTGGTTATTATTAGGTGAAGTTAATGTTCTACCATATGAAGAATCATTTGGGTTTATGTGAATATGTATTCTGATCTTTGTGTTTTTTTAAATTTTTTTTTTAGCTGGTAATGGAATACTGTGGTGCTGGTTCAGTTACAGACTTGGTAAAATGTAAGTATTCAGTTGTTTTCTCTTTTTTTTTTAGTTCTCATTTCAAATCGTGACAGTTATTTAAGGTAACACCAATGTTCATATGAGGGCAGCAGAACTCTTGATTGGATAGAAATCATATGACGTTATTGAAACTGCTCTGTAGATGGTGGTGGTGGTCTAGAAATTCTTGTACAGTCACGGATACTTCTGGGTTGTTATTATTGTCATTCAGTTGAATCGTTACAACCCAAAAGTTCCCATAACTGTGTACGTATAACATCTCTAATATCAGAATACCCAGTCGTGACATTAGCTTCATCAATGTTCCTGCAACACCATGCCACTGCTCTGTAGTGTTATTCCATATTGGATTCGTGACATTGAAAATTATTGAGAAATGATGAACATTCCTCTCAGTGGATCCTATTCTTCAATCTAAACAACAGCTGTACTATGCGAGAACATTTTCAACAAAGGAAAGAGCAATGATATATGAGCATTGTGCAAGAGAAAAGAGCACAATTGAGTGGATTTTTTGCAGTGTTTTTCACATCCATATACGTAACACTGATTCATGGCATGTTCTTTTATCATTTATCAAGCATGAATGACTGCAAATGTGTCACTCAGTGGAGAGAATGCCATTAGCATGCAACCTAATATTACCATCATTATTGATATTAACCTTTGACTGCCATGGTTGAATATGGTCACAAATGTCAGTTTTTTCTTCGTAGTCTGGAGTTTATCAGTTTTTCTAAAAATTGGCCACTAAAACCTGATTGCAATTTGATATTTTTTGTTACTACTATCTTGCATTTTGAGGTGGGGGATACATGGCAACTTCCCAGCGAGATGACAGATTTCTTCAGTTCATTTAAATGTAATACACTTTTATTATATAATTTCTCCAAACCCAGTAACAATTATAATATCTTTTCAAAGTTGTCCTGTTATCAAATTGCTTTTTTGAGCATTTGCTCTCCTTAATTGCTGAAAAAATGTATATTTATTATTGGCCAGGTTTTCTTCTTGGTGTACTACTGTTATTCACCATGGAATATTATAAAGTTACCTTTCTTTACAGGAAGGGTCATTATCTTAATTTTTTTTAGGACAAAATGAATACAGTTTGTTTAGTGGTTTGAATAAAATGGTGTGCCATGACTGTCTGTAAAGATTTAGTTGCCAGATATATTATTTGAAGGACATTCCAGTTTTACTTTTAAAAATCGATCGACTCCAATTACATTAGTCAGTATTTGCTCTGTTTTTTGTCAGTTAAGTCAGAAATTTTGACCCTTTCTTCCCTCCTTAATTCACATTTAGACCATGGTAGGTTCACATCTAACCCCCTGTTTTATTTTTATTTGAATAACCTTTAATAAATGTATTTTCTTCTAACAACTTTATTTCAGAACTGTTGCAACCTGGGAAAGATTGGACCCCACCATGGCAGTTACGTTTTTTTTTTTTTTTTGTCTGAAACTTATCAAACTATAGGTAGGGACGTGAAGTTTTTGTTTCAACGATAACACCGAAAAGTTGAGGAAAGCAAAATAAAGTGTTTAAAATGTATTTGGGTAGCAAAAGGAGGCAAGTTCTCGGTGTTTCGGAATTGCGAAATAACGCAAATTATGCCATTTTTCAGAATAACACCAAATTTTGCACTTTAATGTGAAAAACGCCACGAAATATGCACTATAAACTGGACATAACTGTTCAAATAGAACTATTGAAGCACTATGAGATCTATCATTTCTAGTCTAGCTGGTGAAAGTTTGATTCAAAAGAGATTGTCACGATTCATATTGAAGTCTGGCGCAGAAGTGACTGACAGTGTTTAACCTCGTTCTGAAATAGAATTTGCTCTGTGGGATCTTCCCAGAAGGGAAATTTCGTATGAATGGGGAACATTTTCAGGGAGAAGCACCTGTTGTGTTCTGAAAAGGGGGGGGGGGCAGGTATGTGTGTGTACACAAAACAGTATTTTGAGGTTGCAGAGGGATTTTTTGGCATTGATAAGGAAATGTGATGTATATAATTGTGTTCAAAGATTTGGGTGTAATCATTCAATAAACATTTCATATTTATTGGCTGATGAGATGAAATAGTTTTCCAAATGGAAGAAATTTTGTAATTTCTCACATGGGTAAGCCATTTTTTCCCTTTTTGTCTTTCCCAATTTTTCAGAACTAAATTAATGTGAAAATCTTAAGCATAGAAAGAACAGTAAAAATACATGTAAAAATAACACAGACTTTAAATTAATAACATCGAATTTTGCCCTAAACAGCAAAAAATAACACCGAATTGCAGTAAAAAAATAACATCGAAATTTAGGGGAAAATAAAACTAAAACTTCACGTCCCTATCCCTAACTAAAGGTGACTTCATGGGAGTTTATGTTTCATAGTCTGCTGAGTAAATTTCTTTAGATTATCAAAGAATAATATATTTTTAGCTGGTATTAATAAAAATTTTCAGGATAATTTATCCTGTGGGGAGCTTGATTGGGCTCTGAAATAATTTCTGTTCCTTTCTGTTACAGCAACCAAAGGCCAAAGTTTGAAGGAGGAATGGATAGCTTACATCTGCCGTGAAATTCTTCGTGGTCTCAGTTACTTACATGCCAATAAGGTCATCCATAGAGATATCAAAGGCCAGAATGTTCTTCTTACAGACAATGCAGAGGTGAAACTTGGTAGGTTAAATATGTTGATTTTTTTTTTTGTGCACGGATGTTAATTCTTGTTGATGTGGCTTGTTTATTTAGTCTTGTGCTCTTATTTCAAATTTTATCCATTTGATCAGACTGTTGTCAATTTTATGATTACACAGGGTGTCCAGATTAACCCATCATCGGTTCCACTTGGAAAAGTATTTGTGAGATACAAGTACTGTATGGTTTTACTAGCATATTCAAAATTACTTTTGAATTTTCACTTTTATTTTTATTTTAATGTAGTCCTACACATAATGATTCTTCAGGGTGTCTACCAGTCTTGAAAACCTGAAAATTCTGGAAAAGTAAGGGAATTTACTGTTTCTTGAAAAGCCAGGGAATTTACTGTGTTTCTGGAAAGAACAACACTTTTGTAGTAGTGCACTAAAAGTAGTTTTCTCAGCAAAGAAAAAAGGACAAGCAAGAAATTTTGAATTTGCTGTGGACAAACATACTTCAATTTTATGTACTAATTATTACCAGTAGTTACAGTAGATATTTCATAGTAAATAATCTAGGACAGCGGTTTGTTAACTGTGGTCCGCTGTACCCTCTCAGGGGGTTCGCGAAACCCTCCCAGTGTTCCACAAAGGTTCGAAAAAGTACTAAGACAAGAGCATTTACTCTTTAATGATGCAAATTCCAGGCTTTAAACTTTGAGTTAATTCTTGGGGGTCCGTGAGGGCGAGTGATCCGCGGTCTAGGAAAGTTCAAGAACTGCTGATCTAGGAAAAGGGGTTATGTTCTGAACTATTTCAATGTCAGTATTGCTACGCATTTGGAAAACCTGGGAAACGGCGAAATGTCAGAAATTTGGCTTGTCAGAGAATTTTGCACATCGTCTGCAAGTTAACTGCATTTTGGAGTTTCCAAGAGGAAAAGCTTGCAAAATGAACAAGCAGTTCACTTCCACTTCTGGATTCTGTTCTTGTGATTCCATTCCCAAAAAAGATTCAGTTTAGAAACTCGTTTCTTTCATTCTTATGATTCTCAGTCTTGTGCAAAATTATGGTTCCTTCGAATTTCTGTAATAAATTTTCACTTTTATAATAATAGATATTAGAAAGAATATCAAAGTAAAACTTCCAGATATCTTATTATTGATAACTAAAGTACATTGGTCCTCCTCCGTAGTCGAGCGGGTTAAGGCGTTCACTCGTCTTGAGATCGTTCGCTGCGGGACGGCGTAGGTTCGAATCCAGCTCTGGTCGGAATTTATTCGACCTACGTATAGGGCCGGTGGCAACCCACCATCGTGAGGAAATTGGGAAGCTCCGAGTGAGTGAGCGTAACCCGGTCGAGAAGACCTACAACGACGGCTGGGGGTTCGCCGGGCTGATCACCCGTCACCCCAATACTGGTCTAAGACCTCCACGCTATAACAGGTGACGGAGGAACAGTGTGAGAGGGAGACCAGCAGTCGGTAGGTAAGCCAAGGCCCTCCAAGGTGCTGTAGCGCTGTGGGTTATGTTAAGTACATTGACAATATGATCATAATTTTCGGAAAGGTCTGTGAAAATTATGTTATCGTCTATTATTTTATACTTCTTACTTAGTCTTGTTGACATTTCCTATAGAATTCCTATGTGCAAAAATTTCTCCAGATGCTGTGTACTTATAAATGTAAGCAAAAAAAAACATTTTCGATGACACTATAAATCTGCCAGAAAATGAAAGTTTGTGTATGGGTTATGAACTTTTTCTGTTGTTTTTATATTGTGGTGATCTGTTATGGTGAAATATTGTACTCTGTTACCTTAGCCTGAAGGCACTTAATTAATTAATTAATTAATACATTTGATGCCGATCGCAATTTTACATTTGACTCTTCAAATTTTCATGTGTTCATTTATGTGTAGAATGAAATTTGCTAAAAAGAAAAGTTGTGAAAGTGAATATTCATAATAATTAACAGAATATATATTTAACAGGGTGGCGACATACCTGGAAAACCTGGAAAACCGGGAAAAGTCAGGGAATTTGAGGTGTCAAAAATATTCAGGGAAATGTCAGGGAATCTCGTCTTCATTGACTTTTTTTTTAATTTAATTTAAAGATATCGTTATGGAACTCTGCACGGGAACAGAAAATTGTTATAACTCGGGCACTATGGGAGCAATCTACTTCGGATAAGTTTTGTTTTGCAGCTAAAACATCAGCGCATGCAACCGTGTAAAATTCAGAACGCCGGACCGAGGAAGGGGGTTTGGGAGGCGCGACTCCCGAATTTTAATAGAAAAAACAAAAATCTGAAGTTTGCCTCCTCTTCTCCCACTATTTTGGGGAGAAGGCGCGAAATTTAGTATTCTTTTCAAAGAATGAACATTTCTTAAGAGAATGAAACATGTTTCATGTTCTTGGGTGCCATACAAGTTGAATAATAAGCCAAAACGTGATTATTTTTTTTACGAAAAATATGTAATTTGTATTTTTGGAGGAAAGTTATTATAACTCGTGCACTATGGGAGCAATGTACTTCCGATAAGTTTTGTATTGCAGCCAAATCATCATAGTATGCAACCGTGTACAATTCAGAACGCCGGACTGAGGAAAGGGGTTTGGGGGGATCGAAACCCCGAATTTCAATAGAAAAAAAACAACAAAAATCTTAAGTTTGCCCCCTCTTCTCCCACTATTTTGGGAAGAAGGCGCGAACTTTAGTATTATTTTCAAAGAATGAACATTTCTTAAGAGAATGAAACATGTTTCATGTTCTTGGGTGCCATACAAGTAGAATAATAAGTCAAAATGTGATTTTTTATTTTTACGAAAAATATGTAACTTGCATTTTTGGAGGAAAATTGTTATAACTCGGGCACTATGGGAGTAATCTACTTCAGATAAGTTTTGTTTTTCAGATAAAACATCATAACATGCAACCGTGTACAATTCAGAATGCCGGACCGAGGAAGGCGGTCTGGGGGCACGACCCCCGAATTTCAATGGAAAAAACAAAAAAATTGGAGTTTGCCCCTACTTCCCCTGCTATTTTCGGGAGATGGCGCGAAATTTAGTATTATTTTCAAAGAAAGGACATTTCTCGAGAGCACGTAACATGTTTCATGTTCTTGGGTGCCATACAAGTTGAATAATAAGCCAAAATGTGATATTTTTTTTACGAAAAATATGTAATTTGAATTTTTAGAGGTAAATTGTTATAACTCGGGCACTATGGGAGCAATCTACTTCAGATAAGTTTTGTTTTTCAGATAGAACATCACAGCATACAGCCGTGTACAATTCAGAACGCCTGACCGAGGAAGGGTTTTTGGGGGAGCCCGACTCCTGAATTTCAATGAAAAAAAACAACATAAAAATCTGAAGTTTGCCCCCTCTTCTCCTGCTATTTTGGGGATAAGGCGCAAACCTTAGTATTCTCTTCAAAGAATGGACGTTTCCAAAGAGAATGAAACATGTTTCATGTTCTTGGGTGCTTTAAGCCAAAGTGTGAAACACTGTTTTTTACTAAAAATAGGTAATTTGCATATTGCTCAGAAAATTGTTATAACTCGGGCACTATGCAAGCAATCTACTTCGGATAAGTTTTAATTTGCAGCTAAAACATCAGAGCATGCAACTGTGTACAATTTAGAACGCTGAACCGAGGAAAGGGGGTTTGGGAGCACAGCCCCCGAATTTCAATGAAGAAACCATAAGAATCTGGAGTTTGCCCCCTCTTCCCCGCTATTTGGGAAGAAGGCGCGAACTTTAGTGTTCAAAGAATGGACATTTCTGAAGAGAACGTAACATGTTTCATGTTCTTGGGTGCCATACAAGTTGAATAATAAGCCAAAATGTGATTTTTTTTTTTTACAAAAAATAGGTAATTTGCATTTTTGGAGGAAAATTGTTAACTCGGGCACTATAGGAGCAATCTACTTCGGATAAGTTTTGTTTTGCAGCTAAATCATCATAGCATGCAACCGTGTATAATTCAGAATGCCAAACCGAGGAAGGGGAGTTTGGGGGCGCGACCACCAAATTTCCATGAAAAAATAACAAAAATCTCAAGTGTGCCCCCTCTTCTGCCGCTAGTTTGGGGAGAATGCGCAAACCTTAGTATTCTCTTCAAAGAATTGACGTTTCCAAAGAGACTGAAACATATTTCATGTTCCTGGGTGCCATACAAGTTGAATAATGAGCCAAAATGTGAAACTCTGTTCGGAAATGTGGCATGGATATGTTGCCGGGAGGGGGAGGTTGGTCATCAATATGAATTTCCCAGGCTTGCTCCAGACCTGTGTCAGAGTTCCACCCAAACATAAGTGTATGAAGGTCCAAAAAGCACATTCATTTCGTAATCAGCACCTTGATACCATATGGTATCATCGGGCGAGTACGACCTTACACTGATGATACCATATGGTATCATCGGGGGAGTAAATGTTAAGCCTCTAAATATTACGTGGAAAATGCATTGAATTATCATTTTTTTTTTGTCCGTATGGGAGTAGTAAGGGGACTTGTCAACAGATGGAGGGGATAAGAGCGTAGTAAGGCATTTTGTTGGGCAAACTGAAGGAACATGGAAACAAATAGGTTCCATTGATACATACGATTTTTGTCGAATATCGCCACCCGACAAAGTATCTCACTAAAACATGCGACAGAAATTGCATGGACTGCAACATCCAACAAAAATCGAATGCATAAACAAGAAGAGCTTTAGACTGCGAATATGCTGCTAGAATTTTATTACTCTTCTGGCTCACTT
The DNA here is from genome assembly GCF_977018435.1 of Lepisma saccharinum. Classification (NCBI taxonomy): domain Eukaryota; kingdom Metazoa; phylum Arthropoda; class Insecta; order Zygentoma; family Lepismatidae; genus Lepisma; species Lepisma saccharinum. The sequence goes on from NC_139254.1 coordinate 43,274,714, forward strand.
CACCTTCTTTAATGTAGCAGTGCTTACGAAGGTTTTCTTTCATCATCCTCACGTATTACTGGTTTTGCACAAGTTAACATACGTTTACAATGACATTGCACTATTCTTATATATCAAGAAGAATCCAACCAAATGAATATATATTGAATACTATCACAAAAAAGTGAAACATAAATCTGCATTGATGAACGTTATAAAAATTGGCAAGTGCATGCTCTTAACCTCAAATTTACTGCAACACTAGTATTGCAATGAAATTAACAAACCTCTCTGTCCTCTCTGTTTAAACTCATGAGAGATGGTCATTAATCTCTCACTGAGTAAGGTTAATGTCCAATATTATGAAACAAAATACTAATAATAAATACGTAAATATTTGAATATCATATTTACTCGAATCATTCAATCATAAAAGCAAATCACTTTCTTCAAGAATTGACTTTTCTCTGCCAGCCCTGCAAAATTTTCACTTTCCAACTACTGATTTATACGAGGGGTGGCCAGAAAGTAATTTCCAATTAGTAGGGACATTGATTTTTCGCAAACGCAAAAACTGTGAAAAATGGTAATTGCTGCGAAGTTATGTTTAGGAATGTGCAGTGATGATGTCTGGACACATTTTTCGCCCGTTCGAAATAATGTGAATTTGGCATAAAATGCGAATTGTTGGCGTTTTTAGCGATTTTTTTTAAAGAAATGTCCTAAAACAACGAAAAAATTCCATGAAATCCAACATTCTTGTCTTTAGGTTTCCAACATTTTACTCAAGAGTAACAACTTAACAAGTGGAAAAAAGATAATGCCAATTTTTGGTGTCATAATATATCGATATCTGTCACGTGAGATTGATTTTAATTTTTTGGGTGCGTCGCCACTTATGGTCATTATGCACCCTTCAGAATATACGGGGAAAATTCCATTATCTAGAATCCTTACCTTAAAATTAAAAAAAGGCGTATGGAAAATAACTTTCCCGAAATAACTTTCAAGATATCAAACTCTCACGAAGAGGCGTAAGCCATTTGACTTACTTTGAAACAGTAGTTTAAAAACACCATGAGGGTATAATTTCAGATAGTCGTAACTTTAAAAATAATCAAGTATTTTATTTTAAACTTACTGCATATGAAAAATTCCGTAATCGTTCCCTAGCTTGTGGATTGTAATAATTTTCCAAATTCACTAGTTTGCAGTTTGAATTCAAATCATAGAGAATAGAGAAATTAAGTCAATTTCATAGAAGATAATATTGGTACTTAACGAAACCGTATGTGGATCTATGTGAGTTTATTATTTCTATTTAGTTTAGTTTGTAATTGTCAGGGAAAAATGTAAATTTTGTCCTGGAAAACCTGGAAAAGTCAGGGAATTTCATTTCTGCTTGTTTGTAGCCACCCTGATTTAATTGAAAAACACAAAGTTCAAAAGCAAAAATTATGATGATAAACATAATAAAAGTGAAAAATTGTGAGAAATTGCCTTTAAGCTTTTATACGTAGTTTTGCTCATTCCTTCTTTACTTTTTCTAAAAAAAAAACTTCAAAAGATATACTTTTCCCGTGATTAACATAACATTTATATGAGGCATATTCAGAACCCTCAATCCAGTAGTTAGCAGCACAAGATTTCTTACATTAAGGCATTTGCACACTCTAAATATATGTATGTATAATATTATTTGGCCAATATATTAAATAATATTTAATTAGTTTCTTTTTGCTGATCTTTTCTTTCATCCAAAGTACCTCAAAAATCACAATGTTGGTTCATTGTGATGAGCTTATTTCATCCGCGTTGCACATTAGTGTTGCCATCTTGAATGGAATACCGTAGCCATATTCAGAAACTGCTGAATTTAAGCTTTGCCACAATATACAACATGATAGGGTTCCATAAACATGAAAAATCAATGTAAGTGTTACAAAATCATGGAATGACCCTGTACGGTTTCATGTTGCCTGTCCAAATTATTCCATGTAATTGCAAATATTTTAGAAATTAAATAATAAAAAGGGCAACATATATTCACTAAAGTCTGACAAGCTGCTCTTGTGATAACTTCAGATTTTTATAAGATATAAAAATGATTCAATAGTTGTTACAGTGGAACCTCAATTTTATGTTTTTCAGGGGACCAAGCTGAAAAACCTTAAAAAGTATGGGAAAATGTAAAATCGAGGAACATTTTATAATATAATGTTTGAGAATATAAAATCGTGAATGTATGATGTTGGAAAATATTTATATAGATATTGAATCATTATTGACAAGATCCATTGTATAACTGTTTCTTTCTTGTTAGATATCTCCTGTAACTTATACATTGATCAAATTACAAATAAATGATGAAGGGATCATGTGTTCTCCCAGAACGTTACAGCAAGAAATGTGTTTACTTGCTTTTAACTAGCATAAATTAGAAGAAATAATCAATTTATTCATTACATAAAAACACTTTTTAATCCAACTGTTTTATCTGCATTTTAGTATTTAAATAACACACTATAACAGTGCAATTTATAAAACTATTTGCTGTGTATTTTATAGTCGTGTTTTCTTTGCAGTTGATTTCGGAGTCAGTGCTCAATTAGACCGTACCATTGGTCGGCGCAATACTTTCATCGGAACTCCATATTGGATGGCTCCAGAAGTCATAGCTTGTGATGAAAACCCTGATGCCACGTACGACAACAGAAGTGATCTGTGGAGTTTGGGGATAACTGCATTGGAAATGGCAGAGTCTCAGCCTCCCTTGTGTGACTTACATCCGATGCGAGCCCTTTTCCTTATTCCTCGAAATCCTCCACCTCGCCTAAAATCAAAAAAGTGGTCAAAGAAATTCCATACATTCATTGAAACAGTGTTAGTGAAAGACTATCACCAAAGGCCATACACTGAACAGTTGCTAAAACATCCCTTCATTCGTGATCAGCCAACAGAAAGACAAGTTCGGATACAGCTCAAGGACCACATAGATCGCTGCAAGAAGAGGAAACAGGAAAAAGGTAGGTTTTTTGGTTCTTTATTTGGTTTACTTAGTCAGGGTGGCTACTCACCAGGAATTCCAGGAATTATGCATGAATTCTGCTTGAATTTTTCCCAGTAGAGGTGAAAAATTGCAACTTTTATTAATCCAAATGTCATTATTGAATTTATTACATATTTGTTAATGCCCTGAAGCAAGTTTTTCATAGTTAAGCTTTTATTTTTATCAAGAAAGGAAAAGAGAAAGCTGCCTGGAAAGTAAAATAGAATTCTCTCAATCCGTTTGCTTTGTTAGTGTCCTTTGCAGAACAATGTATCTGGCAGACGGAAGATTATTACAAGATATCTTGAAGTTGATAGGCAAATTTTGAAGTTCTTGCACAATTATTAACTTTTTCGTAGATTACTACATCCTGTAACTCTTGTGACTTGTGTCTGTAGATGTATTTCTAGTCTGAGTATGCGAAATGGCAAATGTAAACTCTGCACCTTAAATTAAATATATATAACCTTAAATTAAATATATATACCGTTCAATTGAATTGAATTAGAATTTTTGGATACATTGGAATCACACACCCTTTATATTGTTAATATATTTGTGTGTGGGTGGTGAGAACCGGTGAGAAATAGAGAAAACATCTGCTTGGACCCTTTAATTTTTTGAAAGTTCACCTTGAAAACCGGGAATTATACTTGAATTTTATCATGGTTGTAGAGTAGCCATCCTGTTAGTACAAAATAAGCATAGCTGACCAAGGCAGAAGGTTGAAACGTTACGTTCAGTTTATGTTTTATAATAAAATAAATTTCTGCCTTGGTCAGCATATTTAATTTTTATATCATGGAAACAAGGCTTAATGGTGTTATACGCATAGCTCCACACTTCACAATTAGTTGTATTTCGGTTTAACATATCTCTTCTTAAGGGCTTCATTGTAGTCGGATCGACATTTCTCATCCTCATCTTGTTAGCTGTAAAGTAGTGTCATGTACAGGGTGGCCCAAAAGTAGGTAGGTATACAGTACCAGTGCCTTTATTCATCAACAATTAACGAACAATTTTTAGTCACCCAAGTATTCGAAATGTCCTTCATCAACATTGCAACATTCCTCAAACCTTCCCTGAAGGCTGCAACACACAGTAAGACACAAACATTTGTCAGAATCAATATCTGTGAATGCATCAGAGATGAATCCTTTTAAATCGTCCAGTGTTTGAGGTTTTTGTCTGACCAATAAACACAGTTATGTCTGTTTACATGGCCTGATAGCTTGGAACATGCCTAATCAGACCAGATAATCTTATCAAGAATGTGACGATCATGGGTAATTTGATTACGCATCATCTCACAAAATTGCAAGTGACGATCAGGATCGTCCTCTAGAAGGCCATGTAACAGTTGTGGACGATACGGTTTCATTTTCAATTTACGCATTAAGCGTTGTAACGACGTTCTTGGTATGGAAAGCTCCAGGGACGCTCGCTGCGTTCACTTTTTGGGGCTGTTGACAAATGTCAGTGCAACTTTCATTTCATTTTCCTCAGTCATTGTTGTCTGTGGGCGTCCAGATTTTGGTGCATTAACCACTCAACCTGTTTTCTCAAATTTATCCCTGATGCGATAAATGGTTAAACATGTTGGTGCAGGAGTGTTAAACTCTTCTTGCCATAAGGTCCGTACATGCTCAGGATTTTCAGTTTTCCAATTGGTTTTAAGAATCCAATTCCTTTGCTCAAAATTCAAGTTTCCAGCCATAATTCAAAATCTGAAAAGAAAAAGAGAAATGAACTTACAAACAACAACAACAACAAGTTATGGTATAAACTAACTCTCTAGCCTTCTTAAACCCGAAGGTTCATGGCTGCAGCAACACAGGCCTTCCATGTTTCCCTATCTTGAGCAAGATCTATATACTCTTTTCCATCCCTACCGATTTCCCTTAGGTCCATCTCAACGTTGTCCCTCCATCTTCGTCTTGGCCTTCCTACAGGTCTCTTACCATCAGGTTTCCCAACAAGAATCCTGTAAACTCCTCTTTCCTCTCCCATTCGTGCCACATGGCCTGCCCACCTAAGTCTTCTTGATTTAATTATTCTAATAATATCTGGACATGAATACAAATTATGTAGTTCTAAATTATGTAACCTTCTCCACTCACCTGTCTCCTCATCCCTTTTAGGTCCAAATATTTTCCTAAGGATCTTATTTTCAAATACTCTCAATTTATGTTCCTCTTTCAATGTAAGGGACCAAGTTTCACATCCATATAATACTACAGGCAAAATTACTGTTTTGTATATTTTAACTTTTAGTTTCTTAGATATTAAACGAGAAGACAAAAGTTTATGAAGAAAGAAGTAACATGCATTTCCTGAATTAAGCCTACTTTTTATTTCCTCTTTAATATAATTTTCATTTGTTAATATTACTCCTAAGTATTTGAATTTGGAAACTGGTTCAAACGAGTTGTTATCAATAATTAGATTTTGATTATTACCTAACACTTGGTTTCGGCCTGTAAGCATATATTTAGTTTTCTCTTTGTTAACTTCCAAACCTATCTCTTTAGCAGTTTTGAAAAATATTTTAGCATTATTCTTAATTGTATTCACATCATCCCCCAGTAAGTCTACATCATCTGCATATGCTAACAACTGAGTCACACCATTTAATTTTAGTCCTTCTTTAGTTTCTTTTACCTTCCTAACAGCATATTCTAAGGCAAAATTAAAGAGCAATGGAGATAATGCATCTCCTTGTTTTAACCCATCATGAATTGTAAATTTGTCAGACATATTAATACCCACACGAATTTTACTTTATGTTTCACTGGTGCATACTTTATCATACTAACAAGCTTCTTAGGTATTCCAAACTCTACTAATATATTATATAGTTTATCTCTTTTGACCGAATCATATGCTTACAAGTTATGGTATGGTACTTACCAGCCATCATTCATAGTATCAAGATATCTGAAAAGGATAATGAACTTACAAACAACAATACCAGGCTGACAGTGGTATATATTGTATACCTAGTTTTGGGCCACTCTGTAGATCCTGTTCACTGATGTTTTAGGGTCACACATATTCCTAATAATTCCTTTTTTTTGCTCCTGTAAATTTGATAAATAGGAGTTATGACCATCTGGTTCTCACACGACAAATTGTTTGTACTAGTTCTTCACCAGAGTTAAAAATAACATAACTGTGTGTTAATGTGTGTGTGTGAATATTTCACAATGTTTACTGTTTGTCAAAAATTGAATTGAGATAAAGGAGTTATCCTCTAAAAATAAAAAATAAAACAAATTGAATTAACCGGGTGATGGTGAGGCAGAAAAAAACATTATGTTGCTACATATAAGACCTGTCAATTCAAGAATTATTGAGAGTTTGGCCATTTTTAAGCCTTAAATAGTTGATGAAGATGTAGAAAACGAATGTGCAAGTTCGGTTGAAGTATTAATGATTTAATGAAAAGATTCCCTCAGGATGGATATCAACTGGTGAGTTCCAAATATTCTTCTTAGCTCTCGAGAGGTGTGGGGTGCATTTTCCCACCCTGTTTTGTCACGAAATAATGCAAAATGAACTGCAAAATGCGAAATAGATTATTAAACAAAAAATTTCAAGTTTATTTACCGATGTGACACTTTCTGAAGTCAGAATTATCCTGTGAGTTATGCAATTCTGCTGTAAATATTTGAGAAAAAAATGGACAACTTTATACAGGAATAAACTTAATACTCTGGTTACTTCATAAATATGCTATTACAAGAGATATGTTTATTATGTTTAGTAAGTGCAGTTTTTTAATCAAATTTGGGATTATACGTATTCACATTTTTAAAACCAAAATGTCATTTTATATACTGTTTTTTCACCGCTATAACGGCAAAATTTAATTTTATTTACCGCTTTTGAAGCCAAAATTGACTCTGTTTTTGTACCGAAATTTTGCTTTTTTTTATTTACCATAAATATGTGCCTCTACCTATATCAAGTTCAGAGTGACATTAGCTCTTGAAAACTCAAAAGCATATCAGGAACTCATTTTGGGTGATATCCTAAGATAATCTCTTCATCATTCGCTGCCATGAAAGCTTCAAAACTTGTTAATGATTTGGTATGTAATGACTGCCTATCGGTAGAACTAGGAGTCACATCATCATCAAGGCAACACTGCAGTTGGGATACAATATAAGTAGGTTTCTTTGTTATTTACATGGCTAGCTCTATTCCTATTGATTTCACCAATTGGCTCAACAAAAATGTTTTGGGAAGTTGAGGTTCAAACACTGGTGATTTAGTTTATTATAGCCTTTATTCACAAGTCACTACTGTATACATAGAATTAGAATTATATGAAGAAAAAGACATAACAAAGTATGTACAAGATTACACATGCTGTCACAAGCAAAATTAATTACAGAATAAAATGTAAGTACATAATATGCCAAAACTCTATATATGTGCATGCAGTACGCATGCAACAAATTACTTTGCGCCAGGGCTTGAAAAATCCAGGTCGTCATGGCGACTATGTTCTTTTGCTGTAATATTGCCTTTTATGTTCGAAATTTTGAAAATTCTAAGTTCAAATTGCAGTACAGCGTATTAGCAAATGCTTTTTTTTTTATCAATGTTCTGAACATTCCATAGTGTCAGTAACAATTTCTTACTCTTTGTTCCTCAACCCCCCATTTCCTGCTTTCTCACATGATTTAGCGATGTATTGAATATGGTGATGCTCAGCTTCTTATAGCATGCACAATTGCTAGTAGGTGGTTACGCGGCACCTTATTTTAAGAGCTGGCACCTAGCTCTGAAGAATATTTTTCGAGCACTGCTTTGCGCAAAACTTTAGTTTGGTGCACCATCTGATGACAAGGAAAACGAAAAAGACACACGTGCACACTGTCTTGTCTTCTTTCTGATAAAGTTCTTGTAAAGGGTGGGACCAGTTTGGGTGTGATGATGGGATGGTCCTCTGTCAACTGCCATGCAGCATCTGGAACCTCTCTTTGCCTCTTTGGTCCTCTGCAGGGCAGTCTCTGTTCCTTGTGTTCCTGTGTGTTTGGTGAGCCAGGAGCTTGCTCTTTTTCCTTCTTTCCTGCACAATGGATGAGGGTGTATGACCTAAGTTGAGTAAGTTATTTTCACCCTTTAATTGAAGGAGACAGAGACATGCCCAGGGTCGTAATTTGTGTGTGCTAAATATTCACTTTGTTGCCTAATTGGTGAAGAAGCTCGCATGTAAGGGTTGCTTTTGGATACTGGCTTGTAAATAAAGGGTTGCTTTTGGAGACTGGCTTGTAAATAAAGGTTTGCTTCTGAGACTGGCTTGTAAATAAAGGGTTGCTTTTGGAGACTGGTTGTAAATAAAGGATTGCTTTTGGAGACTGGCTTGTAAATAAAGGGTTGCTTTTGGAGACTGGCTTGTAAATAAAGAGTTGCTTTTGGAGATTGGCTTGTAAATATTTCAGTGACAATGTATGGTTGCATCAAGGGACATAGAAATTGGTTGACATGTGGATTTGTAAACACATGGTGTGACTCAAATTTGAAGAGACCTTCCTAGGATGGTGTATGTGGAGATGGAAGAAAATAACTAAACTTGGAATGCCGAGCCAGAAAAATGCCAATGTAATACCTTTACCTACTTGTGCTGGTGAAATTTTGATATGGCTGGCAACACTGACATCCAAATGCTAATTTAGCTGTTCTATTGTTACATTTCCAAACATCCTAGCCTACTGCCCTCGGCAGTGAAGGTCACATGATGATAATTCACGTGCTTTTGATGATACCATGCTGGGCAAATAGGGTGGTCACAATAGGGCTGGTTTCCCTGAGTTTCTCCAGGAGCCACACTAACAGTCAAAGAAGAAAAAAGAAAAGGAGAAAAGAAACACTTGGGGTGGATGCTGGGAAAGTCCATCACAGTTGCATGTAGCAGTTTTCCAAAACTTCTCAAGACATTGCTCACTGCCTGCTCTATCCAGCTATTCTTACATGTACAAATGTATGCCTAATAATAATTATTATTATAAAAAAATCATGAGTAAGTGGTATCATCAACACTACCACCACCACCACCACCACCACCTAAGACTAGAAGGACTGATTATCCATCTACAGTAGAACCCCAATTTTATGTTCCCTGGTTCCTACATTATAATTTCAATCCTCTTGGTTCCTATAGAGCAAAGTGTTAGAAAAGTTTCACAGATTTTACACTTACCTGTGTGTACATTTTTTCACCTCAGTCCCCTGACAAATTTAAAATTGACGTTCCACTGTATTATACCCATCCATTGGAACCCCACCAGAAAATAATAAGGAAATGCTTTCATTTTTCATGTTCACAAACAGATCCATTGGAACTACTCAGTTACTCATGCATGCACATGCTTGTAAGCACAATCAACTTTAACAGTAATGTTTTATGCACATATTTAGCCATGAACATTTTTATCACTTGTGTTATTTATCTGGTGTACAGTAAATTAGTGACTGTTATGTTATCATATGCAAGAAGGAGTAAGATTTTTCTGTGTATTCTAATATGACTGAATCTGTTACATTTTTCTTTGTATTAATAAACATATTTTGATATTATTTTTAAATAGAAAGAGAAGACTACAGATACAGTGGGTCAGAAAATGAGGAGGAGGAACCAGCGGTTGCAGGGGAACCATCCTCGATTGTCCAAGCACCGGGAGATAACACACTCAGGAGGAACTTCCAACAAATACAAGTAAGGATACTATGTAAAAGAAACAACAATATTTGCTATTTTAATTGTGCATAATAGCATAAACTGTGCCAAGGTAATTATGCAAGTGAGATCCATGTTAGAAACCTATGTCATAAGTGACCAATTCCGCCAACCTCAACACCATCCCCAAGCCCTCAATGAAACCTGTCTTCCTGCCATCAGAAAAATGCATGTGCACCCAACCCACTCCCCTTCACCACAGCCTCAAGAAACCAAGCATGAACCTTAAGCACCTGTAAAAAACCCTGCCTGCGCATACGAGTGAAAACTAATACCTTCCCATTGATCCAAACGATGAGACTTGCAACAAACAGCCCCAAAATCCTTAGGCATGGTAAAAGAAGGAAGTACTGCGCCAAAACAGCAGAAAGTGAAATGCGTACATCAAATAGCACCTCTACGATTCCAAGCGGGAGACAAATGAACCACACGACGAATTGTGGATTTGTGTAGGCAATTAATGCAAAATGTTTACTAATGCAATATGTTTACTAATGTAATGTTTACTAATGCAAAATGTTTACTAAGGCTAGAAGGACTGATTATCCATCTACAGTAAAACCCCAATTTTATGTTCCCTGGTTCCTACATTATAATTTCAATCCTCTTGGTTCCTATAGAGCAAAGTGTTATAAAAGTTTCACAGATTTTACACTTACCAGACAGGTGGCGAAATCAATCGCGAACAAAAACTGCATGGAAAAATGAAACGTGAACTTTTTAGAGTAAAGTAAGTTGTATGTTATAGAGATATCAGACTGGTGAAATTTTCAGTCATTTTACTGATAATATACTCATATTCCTAATATAAGCTGATATTAATAATTTGTCCCATGCCTAGCTTGTACCTACAGTGTATGAGTCTCCTTTATCAAAATCATGTATACTAATTTTTCAATTATTCTCACATTCCCATCCCCTTACAATTTTCTCTCCCAATCCCCCCCACCCTCTCCAGTGCTGACATAAATACACGGCTGTAGTTGTTTGTCTTATTACAAAATATGTGATGAAAATCATGTAACACTTGCAGGCAAAAGAACCTGAATCTATACACATACTGGAACAAGCCATCCTGTGTAGTCTTAACAAGAATTATAAAGAAACATGTAATTACTTTAGTCCAGATAAAATTTGTTGTTATTACTCCATTTTTACTTTAATGTGGAAAAGGTTTTTTTTTTCTCTGATATTTGGTACTGATTTCATTATATTTTTGTTTTTAATAGGAAGGTAGAACGTTAATGCAGAATGATGCAAAAGAAAATAAGAACAAAAAGGGAGATCGTGAAGAAATTCCAGAGCCTGGCCCTCCTGCACGGCCACCTATTCCGCAAAGACTTATTGGTAAGTTTTTCAAAGTTCAGTGTTATCGGATTGGAATCATAACAGAGCGTACTTCTGTCTTGTCATTTCAGTCATGCAATTGTTCATGCATGAGCCACTCCAGACATGGTTTGTATATTTTATTTTAAATGGAATGTGTTTGGTTTAAACCAGTTACGATATTGAAATTGAAGGCTTAAGATATTGTTTTCCTTTCCTCAAGGTTTTTGTTTCGTAATGATGTTAATATTTGTAGAAATCGATCAGACATGGTTTCTTGGATGTTATACATAATTTGGGAACATGTCTGTGCAGTATTCGTCTAAAGTTAAAAATTTACTGGCTTCCTTGGTCTAGTGATCAGCGTAGTATAGTATGAAACCTGAAAAGTGCACATTGAAAAGTTCCCATCTGGACACGCTGTACACGTACGACAGGCTCACATACACTAAAGGTTAAACACACCAAAGAATGGTGTGGAAACCTATTTTAATATTGCTTTCAAAATCTGGAACAGGCAGGGATTTTCCCTCCCAAAATAATGGGTAAACCATGCTAATGTATTATCTCTAGGGCTGAGTTGATGTTCATTGCATTGGTGGTATCGGTATCGGAAAGTATCGCTCAGTATTTATTTTTCTAATACTTTTCCTGGATTTTGGTCTTTTCATGGGGTCTGAAAATATGTGGCATGCAAATTTGAAGTTTTCATTTATTTTGCACCAGCATAATGGAAAACATGGATTTTGTGTTTGCAAACTATAGACAGGAATAGGGTTCAAATCTAGTTTACACCAGGCATTGATGTTTGTTTACATAAAACAAAAAAATCTGAAAATAAACATACCCCAACATAGGGGATGCAATTTTTCGCAGACAACGGTCTAGTGCTCGGCCAGCAATTGAGGGCAGTTACATCCCACAGTTATCGGTCTTTAGACCCAAGCCAGCTGTAATTAGATTGTTGCAAATAAAAGACATCAGGACACTGTGTAATGGTAGAAGAAAAATTTTATATATCACCACATACAATGGTTCGCCTTTCATCACATACACCCATAACAAAATAAAAGAGTAGCGCATCGCGCTGTTTTACACAGTCACCACCGGACGGAAACACTTGAAGATCACAGGCCACAAGTAGCCAGCGTCGTACCAAAAAACTATTTTATCGTGGAGTACCACATGTTAACTTCGAAGCACATAATCAATAAACTGTTAAGTACAATGAAGGGAGACTGTTTCTATTTGCATCAGTCGGAGCACTCAAAATGGACTGACTGTTTTCTCGTGTGAGAAAACAAACTTTTCTTACTAGCCGATTGAACCACTGCCCGGGAACTGTCGGAGCAAAACTTCTTCTCTACCGGAGGCTTGGAGCGTTGTACCAGACAGGTTCTTGCATCTGGCTGCCCCAGGGGGATTTGTCCTTTCTGCCTATTGGTCAGTGCACTTTAGCTCCGCCCACACGTAACATCATGTTTACACTGAAAGGGATGATTGCGCAGCGTGAAAACACAACAATCCATTGTTCGTGGGGTGATTTGGAGAGTGAAAAGTATATGGTTCGAATTAATATAAGCTCCTCATAACTTCACTGTGAGCACCTCTCTTCTGACAACTCGTTAAGTTTATGCGTTTCCTGGCTGTCTTAACTTCACTGGTTCAAAGATATATTCTCGAGCGAGGTTGGAGTTAACATCCAGCACTTTTCACTCTGTCACTAAACTGTCAGTATGGCAGACTGGCGGGTGCTCTTGCGAAAGTTATGACCTCGGTCCAGGTCGTGATATGTGCTGATATGTCAGTCTGTTTATGTCTGAACAGTTGGCTCCCATCACTGGAACAGAGGGAGTCATTGTCTTTAACAGTCTACGCTGAGAGCGAGCAATGTTTCCCACTGGATTTGTCTGGTATTTAAAAATTAAAGCCCTGGAACATAGTAATAAGGGCACATTTCTGGTGGCCATCTGCCTTTTCCAATTTCAACCAAATGCAGCTTATGAGCTTTATCGTGACTGGCCCAAATGGATATTGGAGGAAGATCGGAGTTTATTGCGGGAACACACTGGCTTCCTTATTTCAACGTAGTTTTGTTGATTAGGCTCTCGCTTGGCTCCATGGGAAAGAATGCACAGAGACAGCTGTGTCACTTTTCAGAGAGCAAGAAAAAAATCTTGGGGAAGTTTGAAGCAAGACTGTACTTGTAAATCGGTCATAAAACCAAGTGGTTTAATACTTCGATGTAATTCTTGATTATTTTTTATGTCTTCTCATTCCCCGATGTTTAGACTTAATGTATGATAAAAAAAAGTAATTAGCCACATCACTGAACATAACAACATCGATTTAATAGTGTAAACTTACGCAACTCATCACAATAATATTAACATATTATAACCAGTCCATTCAGATGCACTGTTATATGTGCATCAAAATTTGCTAAGATTGGATATTTAAATCTTCATTTTTCAGAATATAGAAAAGGAAAGTTAAAAATTGTACTTACGTATGTGAGTATAGTGCTCTTATTGTAGAACGACGTTTCAGAGATTGACTATCTCTTTCCTCAGGTTCGTATAAAAACTAAGTACTTGGCATAGTACTGCGTCAAAAATGTAATATGAGGATTGTGGTTAAGGGTTGGTTAGGGTACATTTAAAATATTAAGTTTTTGCTATTAGAAGTACGTAAAAACCAAGCCGTTCCCTAATAAAACTTGTACAGTAGACCTATTCACAGGTAAAAAAGTTAAAAAAGTTAAAATTCTAAAAAAACTGCATAAATCACAATGCAACCTGCAGGTTTGGCCTTTCCTACCCAACTGTGCTTATCTATCCACATGAAGGTCAATTCTCAACGAATATTTCCCCTCCCCTTAATTTTCTCGTTTCCCCTTATTACGTCACAAATCCAACGTGAATTCACGTTCCTCTCTTGCAGCTTGCATAACTTCCGGAGTGACGTGGAAACCGATATTGGGTTCAATCTTCCAGGCTTTATCCCATTTTTGAGGAAATTGATCCACCCTTCTTCCAAATTTCCTTCGTCCCTATTAAGATTACTCTTCCCCCCCCTACAAATACTCGCTGTTTCATACACGTTTCTTCCTAATTTCCTCCCCTCTTTTCTGATTACCTCTTTTTTTGCGATTCTATGCCCACTTTCCAAAATGTGTTCTGAGAGACCCGTTTTGGGAACTTTTTCCCTTATGTCTTTTTCATGCTCGCTCCATCTTTTACCCATATTTCGGCCCGTCTGTCCTATGTACTCCTTCCCGCATTGGCATTCTATTCGATAAACCCCCTTCTGTTTTTCCGGTATTTCCCTAGTTGTCTTTCCTTTCTTATAATCGGTGAAATATTTTTCTACATTCTTTGGTGCTTTCATCCCGCAAACGATTCCAAAATCTCTCGTTATTTTTCCGATTTTTTCCGATACGGATTGATGGTAAGGGATGCCAACGTACTTTACCCTCCTATTTTCGATTTTTTCCCCTTCTTTTTGATCCCCTTCTTTCCTAATAATTTTCCGTGCTCTCTCCGCTATCTTATCCATTTCTCTATTTGTGTATCCATTTTTTAATCCTGTTTTTCTTATCCACCGAATTTCGTTGTCTTTTTCTTTTTCATTATTGCATAGTCTACCGGCCCTAATAAAAAAGTTAAGGAATACGTTTTTCTTTGTTATTTCGGGGTGCGCCGATTCCTTGTTAATATATAAGTTCCCCGATAGGGGTTTATGATGTACTCCTGTTCTAATCCTATTCCCTTCTTTCAAGATACTAAGATCCAGGAAATTGATTTTTCCATCGCTCAAGTTTTCCCTAGTGAAGCTTGGCCATGGGAAACCCCATTTCGGGTATAGTAGCGAGCATTTTTATGCACTTCATTGAGAAGGCAGCTTTGGAAAAAACAGGAATGGGTATTAAATATTATGGGAGATACGTTGATGATATCTTGATTATAGGAAAGGGGGTAGCACTGAACAAGGTTTTTGAAGAATTAGAAAAGCAAGACGAAAGAATAAACTTCACTAGGGAAAACTTGAGCGATGGAAAAATCAATTTCCTGGATCTTAGTATCTTGAAAGAAGGGAATAGGATTAGAACAGGAGTACATCATAAACCCCTATCGGGGAACTTATATATTAACAAGGAATCGGCGCACCCCGGAATAACAAAGAAAAACGTATTCCTTAACTTTTTTATTAGGGCCGGTAGACTATGCAATAATGAAAAAGAAAAAGACAACGAAATTCGGTGGATAAGAAAAACAGGATTAAAAAATGGATACACAAATAGAGAAATGGATAAGATAGCGGAGAGAGCACGGAAAATTATTAGGAAAGAAGGGGATCAAAAAGAAGGGGAAAAAATCGAAAATAGGAGGGTAAAGTACGTTGGCATCCCTTACCATCAATCCGTATCGGAAAAAATCGGAAAAATAACGAGAGATTTTGGAATCGTTTGCGGGATGAAAGCACCAAAGAATGTAGAAAAATATTTCACCGATTATAAGAAAGGAAAGACAACTAGGGAAATACCGGAAAAACAGAAGGGGGTTTATCGAATAGAATGCCAATGCGGGAAGGAGTACATAGGACAGACGGGCCGAAATATGGGTAAAAGATGGAGCGAGCATGAAAAAGACATAAGGGAAAAAGTTCCCAAAACGGGTCTCTCAGAACACATTTTGGAAAGTGGGCATAGAATCGCAAAAAAAGAGGTAATCAGAAAAGAGGGGAGGAAATTAGGAAGAAACGTGTATGAAACAGCGAGTATTTGTAGGGGGGGGAAGAGTAATCTTAATAGGGACGAAGGAAATTTGGAAGAAGGGTGGATCAATTTCCTCAAAAAATGGGATAAAGCCTGGAAGATTGAACCCAATATCGGTTTCCACGTCACTCCGGAAGTTATGCAAGCTGCAAGAGAGGAACGTGAATTCACGTTGGATTTGTGACGTAATAAGGGGAAACGAGAAAATTAAGGGGAGGGGAAATATTCGTTGAGAATTGACCTTCATGTGGATAGATAAGCACAGTTGGGTAGGAAAGGCCAAACCTGCAGGTTGCATTGTGATTTATGCAGTTTTTTTAGAATTTTAACTTTTTTAACTTTTTTACCTGTGAATAGGTCTACTGTACAAGTTTTATTAGGGAACGGCTTGGTTTTTACGTACTTCTAATAGCAAAAACTTAATATTTTAAATGTACCCTAACCAACCCTTAACCACAATCCTCATATTACATTTTTGACGCAGTACTATGCCAAGTACTTAGTTTTTATATGAACCTGAGGAAAGAGATAGTCAATCTCTGAAACGTCGTTCTACAATAAGAGCACTATACTCACATACGTAAGTACAATTTTTAACTTTCCTTTTCTATATTCTGGATTTGTGAGTAACACGCGACAAACCTTTAAAATGCTATTGATCTCCGATACGGGGAGAAAAGTGCGTGCACTAGAAAATAAGAGGATTAAGTTGAATAAGGGTTTAATCAGGATTAGATTTTTAAAACAATGCAGGAAAATGGGGGTTTTACCAAACTTTTTAAAATGGGGGTATAAACCGTTGACTGTAGGCATGATTGAACAAAAACAAGAAATACAGTTTAAAATACTAGGGAAATGTATTAGGGAGGCACATGGACAAGTCGAACGTCTTAATAAGGAATGCTATAGATTACATTTGGAAGTTAGTGGGGAACTAGACGAAGTGACGTGGAACCGCATTGAAGAGAGACACTTTAGAGCTGTGGATAAAGCCAAATTTAGGGATAGTAATACTATAGAGAGGAAATTGATGAAATTAAAATTGAATAGGAAGGATAATCTAGAGAATAAGAAACAAAAAACAGAGGAGTGGGGAAATAATGAGAACATTTTAAATTTAACCACCCACGAACCACCTAAAGAGTTGATTAGGATTATGAACAAGGGGCAGAAATTTGCAATAGGGGTAGAGAAACTTGAAAAAGAGGAATTCATAATAGCAGCAGAAACGATCGTAACAACTATTGACGAAAGGGAGGATAAAACTGAGGTTAGACAAAGGATACGTAATATTGTAGAACAACACTTGCAAAAAGAAATTAAAAAGGAAACGAACATGAAAGGGGGAGATAGAACACGGAAAGAGAAAGTAAACGAAAACCTAAGACGCGATTTAAAAAATGTAAGAAAATGGGTGAAGGCGAATAACGTATTTCTAATTAGGTCTGATAAAGAAAACAAGATGGTTATCATGGACAGAGAGGAATATCACCAAAAATTAGAAGATAGCTTTAAAGGTAACGATTTTGAGAAAATAGAGAAAGACCCTATTAATAAGATTAGAAGAGAGATCAAAAAAGGGGTAGAGACAAGCATTACATTGGGCACAAGCGAAAAGAAAATCCTTATTAAGGAAATTAAAGTTGGCAACATACCAATTGCTTTTGGAATACCTAAGACACACAAACAAGGCATACCACTTAGACCTATTATACCAACATACGAACATCCTGGATATGGGCTAGCAAAATTGCTGGTAAAAAGAATAAGGAAGGTAAATGAGAACACCCAATATAGCGTTAGGAATGCCGTAGAAGTTAAAGAATGTATAGAAAATCTGGAAATTGATAACGAGGATACAATAAGTAGTTTTGATGTTGTTAACTTATACCCAAGTGTACCGAGGGGGCGGGTGGGAGATTGTTTACTAAGGTGGCTGTTAGAAAAAGGAATAGACATCCTAACTGCTTGGGAATATGTACGATGGTATAACCTTGTAACGGAATATAACTTTTTCTATGTCAATGACAGTATTTATAGACAAAAAGAAGGCTTGGCCATGGGAAACCCCATTTCGGGTATAGTAGCGAGCATTTTTATGCACTTCGTTGAGAAGGCAGCTTTGGAAAAAACAGGAATGGGTATTAAATATTATGGGAGATACGTTGATGATATCTTGATTATAGGAAAGGGGGTAGCACTGAACAAGGTTTTTGAAGAATTAGAAAAGCAAGACGAAAGAATAAACTTCACTAGGGAAAACTTGAGCGATGGAAAAATCAATTTCCTGGATCTTAGTATCTTGAAAGAAGGGAATAGGATTAGAACAGGAGTACATCATAAACCCCTATCGGGGAACTTATATATTAACAAGGAATCGGCGCACCCCGGAATAACAAAGAAAAACGTATTCCTTAACTTTTTTATTAGGGCCGGTAGACTATGCAATAATGAAAAAGAAAAAGACAACGAAATTCGGTGGATAAGAAAAACAGGATTAAAAAATGGATACACAAATAGAGAAATGGATAAGATAGCGGAGAGAGCACGGAAAATTATTAGGAAAGAAGGGGATCAAAAAGAAGGGGAAAAAATCGAAAATAGGAGGGTAAAGTACGTTGGCATCCCTTACCATCAATCCGTATCGGAAAAAATCGGAAAAATAACGAGAGATTTTGGAATCGTTTGCGGGATGAAAGCACCAAAGAATGTAGAAAAATATTTCACCGATTATAAGAAAGGAAAGACAACTAGGGAAATACCGGAAAAACAGAAGGGGGTTTATCGAATAGAATGCCAATGCGGGAAGGAGTACATAGGACAGACGGGCCGAAATATGGGTAAAAGATGGAGCGAGCATGAAAAAGACATAAGGGAAAAAGTTCCCAAAACGGGTCTCTCAGAACACATTTTGGAAAGTGGGCATAGAATCGCAAAAAAAGAGGTAATCAGAAAAGAGGGGAGGAAATTAGGAAGAAACGTGTATGAAACAGCGAGTATTTGTAGGGGGGGGAAGAGTAATCTTAATAGGGACGAAGGAAATTTGGAAGAAGGGTGGATCAATTTCCTCAAAAAATGGGATAAAGCCTGGAAGATTGAACCCAATATCGGTTTCCACGTCACTCCGGAAGTTATGCAAGCTGCAAGAGAGGAACGTGAATTCACGTTGGATTTGTGACGTAATAAGGGGAAACGAGAAAATTAAGGGGAGGGGAAATATTCGTTGAGAATTGACCTTCATGTGGATAGATAAGCACAGTTGGGTAGGAAAGGCCAAACCTGCAGGTTGCATTGTGATTTATGCAGTTTTTTTAGAATTTTAACTTTTTTAACTTTTTTACCTGTGAATAGGTCTACTGTACAAGTTTTATTAGGGAACGGCTTGGTTTTTACGTACTTCTAATAGCAAAAACTTAATATTT
Source organism: Lepisma saccharinum (assembly GCF_977018435.1). Lineage (NCBI taxonomy): Eukaryota > Metazoa > Arthropoda > Insecta > Zygentoma > Lepismatidae > Lepisma > Lepisma saccharinum. The sequence continues at coordinate 43,294,015 of NC_139254.1, forward strand.
TAAATGTACCCTAACCAACCCTTAACCACAATCCTCATATTACATTTTTGACGCAGTACTATGCCAAGTACTTAGTTTTTATACGAACCTGAGGAAAGAGATAGTCAATCTCTGAAACGTCGTTCTACAATAAGAGCACTATACTCACATACGTAAGTACAATTTTTAACTTTCCTTTTCTATATTCTGGATTTGTGAGTAACACGCGACAAACCTTTAAAATGCCCTTCATTTTTCAGTGGGGGCTTTTATTTTATTGCATTCCCCATAAGTAATAAGCACTGATTCTGAAATTTTATCATTATCAGAGTTATATTAAAAAGTTATTGAAAATTAAAATATTGGCTCGTATTTTATTTATTTTCATGCTCCATTACAAGCCTTGCAAAGAACGGGAAATTTTGTAGCAGTAATTCTTGTATTTTGCATCTTTCTTTGCTAATTAGTACTCACAGTTGTTTCACAAGGTTTTCCATACATTTGCAATGAAAAAAAGGCACAATTTGAAGTTAATTTAATATTTTGATGAAATTCGTTCAAGAAAATGCATAATTAGGTTGATCTTAGTTCATGGCTATTTTGCAGTGTTGCCAAATCACCTTGTACAAAGATCGGAAATATCGCAATAATATAAGGACAATAAGCATACAAAATATATTCTTTTGGGTTAGTAAATAATAGAAAAATGTCTTAAAATTGTATGAAACATAACTTTATTACATATTTGAACTTGTAAAATAAGTTTACAGCAGTTTATATTAAAAGGTACATTTGTGATGTAGAAAAAAGTAATGATTCGATAGTCTGTGTGTCCATATCACAACTTGAAAGTGAAGGATACCTGGTTCGTAACAAAAAATGATTTCCAAAATGATGCCAAGATAAGCATCGGTGCCACAAATTGGTAAATTTGGCCAACGTAAGTCCAAATCAGCTTGAACAATGGAGCAAAATAGAAATAGTGGTTCTTAAGCAAAAGTTATATCATTGTATACCCTGGAATCTACTAGACAAGTGGTGGTGTATGAGTGATCTTGATATTTTGAAAACTGACAGTTAAGTATTTTATAGCCAGCTCCAGGTAAGGGAGGCTTAAATCATCTGGTGACCTATTGAAAACTTCAAACAGCAACTACAATGAAAGGAACAAGTTTAACATAAGAATACAGATCCTTTGGATAATACAAATTATGGCCATTTAAGTGTACCATCAATATTTATGAAACTTCAAATATTGATACGTTTGTGACATACTCATAACATAGTACAAAAGCACTTGTATTCACAAATTATGTGAAACAAAATGCTGTGATATTATTGTAAAATTACACGTAGGCGTGTCCATGCAATAACAATAATCCTTATAATTTGTGACGAATATAATTTTCTTTAAAAGATAAAATACTGTTTTATTTGTGAATATATTTAAGGATGCATTGTTTTGTGTAGCTACATTGTTAATCTGTTAAATTATTTTGAGAAATTTTAAATTTGGAACATTCGTATATATGATTGTAGCATTAAGTATGTGGTGGCAACTCACTTGGCAATAGAGTCGCAGCGTGCTAGCTATTGTGGAAAATTTTATCTATAACTGAGGCGAGGCATACATTTTGGTAAGGATTTAATACTCAATTAATTGTATATCCAACCAACCTCATACATCACAGGGTTTCCCCCTGCGTTTGTTGTAATCATGTTCATGTATACTTTATGTTCATGTTCGTACATCCATATAGCAAAATCGTCTCGTCATGGTAACCAACACAGAATACATATTCGGTTACCTTTTCTTTATAAACTGAACCTATCAATTTTAAGGCAAGTTGATGCATATATTTGGATTGGAATACTTGCACAATAATTTCAATAACAGCAATTATTAGTTAATATTTTGAACAATTTTCAATTTTCAAGTATTGGTATCAGTATCTGTGGTAATCAATAAGAGTATTTGCATCATTATGGGTATTTGTTCAAAGCCCTAATTATCTTTACTACTGAATGAGTATTGACTGGGCAGGAGGAATTACTTTCTCGTATCTGCAAGAGATCTGTGAAGAGAATTTGAGTTTTTGTTTGAGAAAACCCTCTTGTTAGTTCAGCCATATCTCTGTTAAGTTCCTAGTTGCTGCTCGCCTACAGGTACGTGATTCCCGTTAGTATGAACCCTTTTTTACATGCCTTGTCGGTTTGCAACTACATTCCTTTCAGTGCCAAAAAAAAAAGTGAAAGCTCCTTTCTTTCCCTAATCAGTCTTTATATAGCTGTTCGTCCTGTTTGGCAAAATAACAAACTTCAAAATCCTATTTTTGTCTTTTCTGTCGAAAGCCAGGGTCATATGAACCACTGAACCAATTGGCTTTGTCCAGTTGCCGTGATGGCAAAATTATCCTGGCATTCTGCATTGCCAATTTTTTTGTTTCAAGTTGTTTTCGAAACAGGTGGCATCCCCACCAAGGCCAAGCACAGCAAAATCTAATTGGTTGCTGCTTCTCCTTGAAATGCAAGCAAAAGGTACATGTTGACAGCAATAGGTGTTGTGTACGAGTGGGCAAAAATCAGGCATTTAGCAACACTGCTTTTCCTCCCCTTGAAACTCCCACAACTGGAGGCATAAACTGTGGGTTTCCTGAAATTTATTCTTTGGCCAGTCGGGCTTTAGTCCAAAATGACTTCTAATCTCTCTGAGGAAAAACAGGGTGGCTACTCACAGGGAATTCCTTGAATTCCTGAAATTGTGCATGAATTATACGTGAATTTTTCTCTGTATATGTGAAACATTGCAACTTTTATTAATTAAATGGCCTCCCCCATGGCGCAGTGGTATTGTCATTGCCGTGTAATGAAGGGGTTCCGGGTACAATACCCGGTGGAGGCACAAGTGTTTCAGATCCCACTTTAAACTGTAGGTCCAGTCCCGATTAGCCTTACTGTGCATAAAGTGGACTTAAAACAGCAACTCAAACTAATTTTATTAATTAAAATTAATTCATACTTTACAAATGCTACGAGGCAAGTTTTTCACAGTTTAGCATTTATTTTTATCGAGAAAGGAAAATAAAAGAATGCTGCGTAGAAAATAAAACAGAATATTCTCAGTCCTCTTAGTTTGTTTTTTGGCCTTTGTAGATCAATCTATCTGATAGGCAGAGGATTATTGCAATACAAGTTATGAAGTTGGTTAGGTAATTTTGAGTTTGAAATCTCTTAAATAATTAACAATTTTTCGTGGATTGCTATATTCCGTAACATTTGTGACTTGTGTTTGTAGATGTATTTCGAATCTGAGTATGTGAAATATCAAATTTAAACTCCACACCTTGAATATTTTAGATAGTATATATACGGTTTAATTTAATTGAATTTGAATTTTTTGATATATTGAAATATTTGTGTCTATGGGTGGTGAGAGGCGGTAATACGTACGGTTGAAATTGAGAATAGATCTGCTTGTAGCCTTGAATTTTTGGAAAGTTTCGCCTTAAAGCCAGGAATTCTACTTGAATTTTATCATGGTCCTAGAGTGGCCATTCTGAAAAACCGTTTGGAGTTCAAGAAAATGCATGTAGAATCCAGCCAGCAATTAAGTACAAATGAATATATAAATATGGCACCTTAAAATTACTCACACATGCACACACAACCTAAAAACTCAAGAATGGAGCCTTCCCAGTAACCCTATAATAACCATGTTCAATCCTCAGTGGAGGCACATTGCACAATGGTTCAAATCCTACTTTAAACTGTAGGTCCAGTCCTGATTATCCTACTTGAGCATAAGCTGAACTTAAAACAAACTTTGACAAACATCTAAATGCATATAACTAATTAATACCTCAATTTAATCAAGAAAAGTGATGCGTACAACAGGGATTGTAAGGAAGATTTTTTTCCAACGAAACTTAAAACATTTTGTATTTTTGTTGTGTTGTATGCTCATGTGAAACTTAAATTATTTTTGAAAGTGAAGATTATGATGGGAAAAGAGTTTTTCATCCAGTTTCTCTGTTATTTGTATTGGAATTTATCCATTTTGTGTATTTTGATCACTTGTTAAACTGTGTATTGACAGTGGTTCCAGACCCTCAGCCTCCTTCAAGGCCGCTACCTCCACCACCAAGGGAAGAGAGATCGACTCCTCCAAACAGCTCTCAACAGCCGCAGCAACAGCAAAGGAATTCACAGATCTTTAAACATGTGGCTCATAAACCAGAAGTAAGTACGTTTGAAATTCAGTTTTAGAGTTTTAATTTTGCAGCCAGCAAGAACTTTTATCAACTGATACCAATCCCAATGCATTAGTAGATACAAGTGGTGGTAGCAGTATCGGAAAGTATATGTTGGAATTTATTACTGATACTGGCAGTTACTTTTCCAGCATTTTGGTCTTTCATGGGCTCTGCAAAATCCCATTTTGAACCTAATTATCCTGGAAATTATGCAAAATTCGAAGTTTCTTTTTATTATGCACCAGTTTGGTATGAAAAAACAGAATATTGTGATGACATGTTTCTTTAATTCTTTAAAGCAAAAATTTTCGTAAATTTTTTTGATATAATTAGAGTGGAATACTTACTAATGTCAATCATTATTTTGAACAACTTTCAATTAGTACAATTTTCATGCATCAGCATTTTTTTCAAAATGATATTGACTCAGCTCTATAGTGTGTTATGACCAGAGCCCGGAAGTTGTGGACCAAAAAAATAGTGTTAAAATTGGAGAAAAGGACTGAAAAAATAAGAAAAGAGACCTACAATATATGTTGTTTTTCTGATCATGTATTAATACAATTTACAATATTTTTTCACATGTTTTTTCACTCCACTGCTTGCTCCGCGCCTAGTATTGCCAACAAGTGGTAGTTAATTGTTGCCACAGAAAGACGTTGGCTATTGTTTCAGTAACGTGCTTTTGCTGGCAGTTGAGCAATTGTTAATTTTATAAAAATGGCTGTTCACGTCAGCACCAATTGCCACATAAACTTCCAACCACGAGCGGCAACTGTCGATGCACAAAAGGACACTGAAATCGTGCCACAACTTGCGTAACAAAGAATTATGTACTTTCCTTGCTGTAATTGGTTTGTATTCTGTGTGTTAAAAAAGAAAGAGGCAGGGGAAAAAAGGGTCTAATTCAATATCCTCGACGCGACGACCCACGCCGAGCACGGAAAACCGATAATGAAAACTCAAATCAATTCTTCTTTCTCTTCTCAAGCCACATTGTCCCTGTGAAAATTTGGAAGCCACATTGTTCCCTGTGAAAACGGGAATTGAAGATCCTAACAAGCCAATCCTAACTGCGTAATTAACTGACAAAGTAGGCTGGAAGTGCGCATGCATGGAGTTTTTTTTTTGTATGAAAATATTACAAAAACTTGAAAGAAAGCTTAAAAATGACCAAAGAGATGCAAAATATTAAAGGAAAAGCCGACAAAAGGCAAAAACTGGGAAAAAGCACAAAAAAGGCAAAATATAAGATACGGATTCTGACTCCCTTTCGTGAGAAATGGATAAATACCTTCCTTTGATACGTCTATTACATCACAAAGAAAAGAAGACATTTCCTCAACTTCCGGGCCCTTGTTATGACACAGTTAACATCAACTTCCCCATGTGCTTTGCACCATGCCATGATGTCACTCAAGGGGGGTTAGGCCCCCACACATTCTTAATCTTGGTCATGTTTGGAGGTGATGTAAGCATCACCATGCTCCAGCTGCCCCCAGGTACCCAACATGTTCCTGAAATATGCATCTTTAAATTTTTCAGTTTTAACAAAATACGAATATTTCCCATACTGTACATGTACGTACATGATAAATGGTTTAACCATACTCATAAAAAAAATAATAAATAAATAAAAAAACATCAAATTTCCACTTGTAAACTGCGTATGATGTTTGAATGTTTCATGCTTCTTGTCGTTACTTGTCATGATCAGAATAATTAGATGAAAAGTATGAAGGGACACTGCTTACACATCACTTACACCTACCAATTTTAGTGGTGACTTCATGAGTCACCTCTCAATTTACCCAGTAACTGAGGTAGCTAATGGTATGTAAATGCAGTGTCCGTTTCAAGCTTCTGACTAAGCTATTTGTTCATCATGATAAGATGTATTTTACTGCCATTAGTTTGCCTAAGGTGGTTGTGCACAAAAAATAAATAATGAAGAAAAAAGTTTGTTTTTGTTTTGGTTTTTTTGGCAAGTGTTGGATAAAATGTCATTATTTTATCATTTCAATTGCATATTAGTTTATTTTCTTTATTCTTTTCATTTTCGTAACAATAGTTTGTTGTAAGAGCAGTCCCATCAGATGAGAAAGTGCCTGACCTTCTTTTCTATTAATATCAGTATCTAAAATTATAAAAAAGCATATTGGTTCTCACTGACCTGGAAATGGTTGAAAATCAGGAGAAGTCATGGAAATCAGCTTAGCAGTGAAAATGCGATATGACTTGGAAAACACAGTGAAATTGGATAGTTTCTGTTCTTGCCAGAATTCAAAACTGAAAAGATACATTTCACATTTTTATCTGAGAAGATTTTGCATGAAAAGGAAATTATATTTTTCGTTATTTATTTTCAAAATGTTGAATTTACTTAATACATTTGAATAGTTTGAAAATTTGGAGTTGTAACATTTGTAATTGTAGCATGTTGAAGCTTTATAAAATGCTCCACAAAGTTATTTGAATACTTGGAAAAGTCAGGAAATTTGGTTTGTTAAATTACATGGGAACCTTGAATTTGCAAATTTGAACTTTTTTGACGATGCCACTTTTGATATGTAGCCATTTTACTAATAAAAAGTTGTCCTAATTTGTTAATTTTGCTCGCATGGAAACTTTATGGCATTTCAGAGTTTTGCTCTATTATATTTGCAGACACTTATTTAAATTATCATAACAAAGTTTTAAATATTTCATTTTTTTAAAAAAGACATTTAATTTTAGTACATGAATTTGCCACATGATTAAAGTGCCTGAATTTGGTATACTTCAGAACACTTAGTCTGTGCTATGGTGCTTCAATTTGAATTGATTCTGTGGTACCCATTTCAGTATCAGCTTGCTTGATTTCTGTTTTTCAGTAGAACTGTCTGAATTTCAATTTCAATTTAATATGCATTGTGAGTTAATAAAATGATACATATATTTCCAGGATCTTGATGTGATAGCAGCCCAGCTGAATGAGCTAGGTGTAAGCAATGTTGCTCATGACCGAGGCAGGCAGAATGGAAAATCCTCAGAAGTGCCATCCGTGGTAGACGCAGACAGTGACAGCGATGAAGATGACGACGGAAGGGTCAGAAACGACGGCACATTGCTTGCTAGTGATCCTCCGAAACCATTGTAAGTCTTAATTAATTAACTAATATTCTGCCATAGATAGAAATTAATGTGAGATCTGATGAGTAGTCTAGTGTAGTTTTAAGCATGCAGTTGTGGCAATATAGAATATTGATTTACATCAGATTATTTTAGATGTGCTTCATTGAACTCATCTTTAAAATTAACATCTGATTCTTGTGATGTTTGTGGAGAAGGTGCAGCTGAATTAACATTGTTAATTGAAAGTTCAAAGGTGAATAATGCTAACTTTGAAAATTAACAATAGAAATTTTGTTAAACTTTTGATTTAATTTGTCTTTATTTCAGCATGTTTATTGAATGAACTTTGGATGAAATATAATGCTTATGAATGTTTTCATTGCATGCAATGTAACATTTTCAGTGTGACTAACAGAAATAACCATTAACTCCAGAGAAATATTAAATGAGAAATGTATTCTAAGGCTATGTGGGAGAATAATTATGCAACACTCGCAAGTTGTGCAGGAAACTATGTTTATCTCCACAAATCAACATGACAGAATTTTTAATATATTTCAATTGTGATCAAGAAAAAATAATTTTTGATATGCAATTATTGTGTAACTGAATGTCATAGTTGTCAAATGGCATTTCACTAAGACCAAACTCTTCGTAAACAGAACATATTATTGTTATGTATAAAACAGATGTAGATGTTTCTTTGCTTTATGTTCTGCGTGAAGTACTTGGGAGACGTTAAAACATTGTTGTTTTAAAATTAAGATGAACTGACAATGCTATTTGTGTCTATACAGATAAAGTACCAATGTGAAATTTAGCAGTACTGTTTGAAATTCTACTCATCAAGTGACTGAAGTAGGTGTTGTTCCAGGGGAAAAACTGCATATTTCAACATTTATTCTACATTATACCTTTATAGTTGTAAAATAGTAACAAAATGGTACCACTTTGCACTAAGTTGCAGGCAGTACATAAATATCTGATCAGTAAAATTATCTGTAATTTTACTGATACACTGATATGCTTATATCAATCAGCCAATGCCAGCAGAGTAGATAATTTGTCCCATCCCTGTTTTTAAATAACAGATTCATGTAGATATTTCATATGACAATAGAAAGCACATTAAATTAATATTTATGAGCAACGAAGTTATCACTAAATGCATGTAAATAAATTAAGTGGTTCATGTAAAGAAAAGGAAAGCAGAAACATACTTACAAAAAAATAAAAATATTTGCCTCCTATGCCAAAGTGGTTATTGGATTTCATTTTGCCAATTCGAAAATTTCTCTTTTTTCCATGCAAAAAATTGTACAGTCAAACATTTTTGATGTGCACTCGACTCCCATGCCTTGTCAGTCTATTGCACGACACTGATAATTACCGATAAGAGTACAATCCCTAATATTTACCAATCCTGATAACCAATTGCAATTCATCCTCTCAATTAATTTTGTCACCATGTGAAGTAATAGATAGAGGCAAATTAATTATAGTGAATAAAATTTCGACATCAAAAGCAGTATATAAAATGGAATTTTGGTGTTATAATGGTGAATAAAATCCCAAATTTGATTTGAAAACTGTACTTACTACACAAAATAAACAATTTCTTTCCGATAGCACATTTATGTAGTTATCAAAATGTTGAGTTTATTCCTAGATAAAGGAATTCATTTTTGTTTCTCAAATGTTCTCAGCAGAAATAATCAATTTCCATGATTTTGCATAATTTGCAGGATAATTTACTTCGGAAAGTGTCGTGTCATTAAATAAACTTTAAATTTCATGTTCTTAACAAATGTTCTTAAAATCTTTCAAAACCATGAAAAATAAACGTTATAACATTTTATTTCACACTTCAGGTTTTCGTCAAAAACAAAATATGTATGTCTCTAGCAATAGGTAGGTTTTGACATAGATAAAGAAACTGCATTTTTCTACATTCAGTTTACAAAATACGGATACTTCACTTTTATATGCCACGGTAGCTCAGTCATTAGGGCATCTGATTATCATGCACGAGACGCTGGTTCGATTTTTTTCCACCTGTTCAAGCAGCTCCTGAAAGGTAAAAGTGGCCAGGCACGTGGTGTTGATCACATCACCCCAATTTTGGCCGTGATCAAGAAAGTGTTGGGCCTTAACTAAACACCCTTTATATGCCTTCACGGCATGGTGCAAGGCACAGAGGAGCACTTTACTTTTTTACTTTTATATGCATCAAAATAACTACTTGGAACAATTTTGCAACAAGTGACAGGATGTTTATGAAAATTTGTGTTTGAGTTATTGTTCATTTAAGCAATAATTTGTTAAACTGATATAGCTATATTGGCCAATGCCAATAGAGTACCGATTAAACTGACCCATAGAGAAGGTAAAGTGCTCCCCTGTGCATAGCACCACGCCATGAAGGCGTATAGGGGGTGTGGGGGTAACGCCCCACACTTTCTTGATTCGGTCGTGAGTGGAGGTGATGTGATCAGCATCATGCCCCTGACCGCCTTTACCCTCCAGGGTTTCCCCCAGGTACTGTGACCTGCTGGTTGCGTGCGTGAAGAAAAAGAACAAATTAACCTCGTGGGAAGCGTGAAAAGGTCCGGGATCAATTCAATGCACGCGCTTAAAGTAAAGCTACAACCAACAGCTACAAATTCGAATTGTTGAAGGTTACGGCCAGCCTTTAGGGCTACCCCCTCAGTCTCAAAAGAGAACCAATGCCTATTATCGTGCGAACTCAAATATAACGCAAGGGTTAATTGTTCCCCATTCACCAATCAAGAGAGGAATTGTAGGCAAACATAAATGATCACAAAATATCGTGGAAAATTACACTGCTGCAATTCAGAAAAATTATCACACTAACACAAAATAACTACATGTAACAAACTACATCCTTTACTATATGCTTCGACACTAGTTCTTTTTTGTTATCAATAATAGATTCGTTATTTCAGCGTTTTACTTTACGTAAAGATTATAAACAAAAGGAGAGGCACAGAATTGTATGAAAGTTTCGAAGAATACTTTTGAGTAACAAATTTATTTATATCCAATCATGAACAAGAAACAGTAAATTTCTCCAATAACAACAATATAAAAAGGATAGTTTTATGACGTACAATTCTAATTTTACGTATCCTTTTAGAACTTCCCTCAAACTACAACATTAACAATTCTTACTGTGGTTCTTTCTTTTGTCACTAGTCATGGCAGTAATATATACATGCATTTTACGCAAATTACAAAAAATTCTAACGAATGCTAGTACATGCACGAGTTCCAATTGAACTCCTTTAATTGATGCTTCTAAAAAAACTGAGCATATCAAGAAATTCGAACATTACAATTTATCGATATATTAACCACTTTTACCACATATCATTTCCATTTGCTTTTGACAATAAGCAATCTTATAATTCCTATAACTATTTGATGCTCCCAGTATTTACTTGTTTATTAGTGCCAATCTCGACATGAATCTTATTTTTACAACATTTTTTAGGAAATCGCAATTATAAATAGCAAGTAGCCCGCGTACGCCTTGGTTTACGCTAACAATTCAGGCAAAAATGCCCCAAGTTCATTCGCGTTATTATTAACAGGCAATCAAAAAAGGTAGTTTGACGCTATGGGTGAGATAAAGTACTGTAATAACGATTTTGAAACAACTAGTGTTTTCGTCGATTCGTCGTTTAATCCAATTACACTCTTCCTTTAGATTTTCGATTCGGTTAAATTAAACATATTCCAATCTATCACTGTCCATGAACTTGCATTTTTTGCAATCACAAAGGAGGAAGAAAACAACACTACATACCTCCATTAGATTTCACATAGAGTATCAGACGGCAATCCCTCACTACCAGGGACGGTAAGTCACTAGAAATCGTGGCTTCCTTCACGTCTCGTCTTCAGGATATTGGCGTCACTCATAGTAACATCTCTGAATTCGTATCCAGTCACCAACATGAATACCGATTCGTGTTATGGGCGAAAACACCCAAATCAAACTGGGCAGCGATCAGCTTCGTACATTCGTCAAACGCAGCCTTCCATATAGCGTATAAAACATCAGAGAAAGGAATGAATACTGCTTCGCGATATAATGTCCAATATTCGTAGAGAGAGAAAACCAATTTATGGTGCGCGCAAAAAGCAAGAAATCAAAAGGAGGTTAAGTCTCGCCAGCGAGGCAACTTGCACACTTAACCATGCGGCGCACGGAAAATTCTCTCTCACACTCGTGACGCAAAGTCACGTCGTTCTTATCGCGAAGGTTACAGGATCGGAACAGCTGTTGCTTTTTTGCTCGGGAAGTGAGCACGGAGCGAGGGGTCGGTGGAGACCTCTAGCGTGATAAATTATAATCCAAGGAAAACAAACAAGACGCAAGGCGTACGAATAAAATGAGAAATTGTGACGTTTTTCCACACGAAAATACAATGCGTAGAAAAAAACGTCACAGTACCCATGTTATTCGACGCTGGGTGGGCGCTGGGGCCACTTCCAACGTTAGAAAAATTCCCAGATTTGAACAGGACGGGGATCGAACCCGGGACCTTTAGCATGGTAGTCAGATGCATTACCGACAGCCACTACGACCACAAACTGACCCATTCCTATTAAATATAAAGGTTCACTTTTGTGAGGCAAAACCTACTGCAGTTGCCTGTTTAGATATACTACCTGGAGATAAAATAAATCATTCAGGCTCTTTATGGAACATTTTTAGTTTTATATTGTATTAATAAAATATCAGTTATTGGTTAACTTTTACAATGGCTCTTTATCAGCATCTAGAAAAAATTCATGTCAGTCCATCTGTAGTCTCTTGATTACATGACGAATACAGTTCATACATTGAACATAGTTTTTTTTAAATTTATTTTATTATTATTATTATTATACTTAATTTACCTGTCTCTTCACGTATCTTCTATGGTGGGGATAGTGCAAATTGGTCAGTTGATAGTACATATTGATCAAATTGTTAATATTTTTACCAATCTGGTATCTTATATAATAGCCTCTACAAAAGTTCACCATTGTATTAATTTTTTCTTATCTCATCAAAAGGAATATTTATGGACAAAATGCACAAATTAACTGTCTTAGTAGTCTTAGCAGCTTTTAAGCGAATCTCACATTCATCTGTATTTTCTGGTTGCTGGTTTCTTAATAAAAAGTATTATTTATTCATATGGCATGAGAATTAACGTCTTAACATAATTATTTGTTTTCTGCATTTGGTGTACTAATGAAATATTAACAGATTATCTTAATGTGTATAAGTGGATTTTATGTTTGCTATGTTAATTAAATGTTATTTTTTAAATTTGATTTTCAAATTTTGTAATTTGAGCATGCATATGCAGAAAGATAGTTAATGAGATAGAGTCAGATTTTGTTTTAATGTCCTCATTGTAGTTTTGTGTAGATTTTGATGTCGTCATTGTCAGCTGTGATTTGCTGTTTCAAAGATACTGAGGACACAATGAGGCTTCAACAACCTTTATCTTTGTTCTTCTCTAGGAATGAACTTTCTCCTTACAGACCAGCAGAAACCACCCACAACCAAGGTCAGACGATGGTAATTCATGAAGGTTAGTACAACTTGTTTTATATTGATTAACCTAAGTATTGGAGAATATAGTAACGTACACCCTATCCTGGAAAATATCCTTTTGTGACACAACAGCAGTAGTTTTCTTGCAACTGTTTACCCCATCCCCCTGTGTACACCCCCTTGATTTTGTGGCAGCTTCATTCATCGAGTGGCCTAGAACTTATGACTTGTAGGCTCTTCATGCAAAATTTAATTTATATCTTTTAACCCTTTCTGGAGTTGTGATGGATGGGCTTCGATAAGATGGACGTTGGGCATAGTGCATTGTTCTCTACATACTTGTATCACCATGTGCCCTGTGCATGTGAGTTGTTGCCACCGCTTTCAAATTCCAACTGCTAGATATCGGATTGTGTTCATTGCTGAGTTTTACTTGTACAACCTTGGTGACAATGAAGTTCGACCAGAAAGGAATACGTGATTAAATGCACAGAGGCATAGGTGGTGGAATGGGTGACCCGCAGAAGTGACGCATGTGTGTAAGAGGAGGCGTGTGAGCAGGCAAGAATCGTGATCCCAGCATGTTGCACCCAAGGTCACGTAAAGAACAAAAACGGGGAACTACTATACGCGTGACATTGAACTTCGACCAGGCACCAGACCCATACGGAAAATTCCAGATAGTGGCGCATTCGACGGAAGCATGACGTCACGGACACGATAAGGGAGTTCGCCGTATATAAGCTCGTGCTGTGCACAGAGGAACTGCAGTGCATCATCACCATGGCCAGGAGCAAACCTATTGACAACACCGTGAGGAGAAGAGTGGTGGAGATGCAACGGGATGGACTCAGGGAACGGGAAATAGGGTGCCAACTGAACTTACCCAAGTCAACCGTCCACTGCATCATCAAACACCACCAAAATACGGGTACTACAGAGCCAGGTAAGGCCCCCGGTCGAAAACGCCTGCTGAGCGTGCGTGACCTACGGATATTTAGGCCCTATATCCAGGCTTCAGTGTCACGTGTAGATGGACGAAAATGTTTTATTTTGTGTGGACACCATACATTGCTGCGTTGCAGCGGAAATTTATGTTTTCCTTTGTTCCATGTAGCCTGCTGAATAAAATATGTTCAGCATATGCATGTGTTCTCCTTCTTTCACAACGCACTCCTATATTTGTGACTGGTCGAACTTCATTGTCACTAAGGTTGTACTTGTGTCGAATTAATTTACTCTTATGCTTGTACTCTTGAGAATAGCATTGCATGGCAATCCATTTGGCTTTATCACTGCTGGCTGGATTGAGTAGGTTTAGGTTGTCATACTTGCATTTCCGCGTTGCTGCACCATGTAGAGAGTTGATGTACTGTGTATCCATTTTGAAATCCTATGTCCCACTATGGTAACTTCTTTCTTCAAATCTTCTTCACTTGAACAGTGCGACAAAGCCCTTCTGTAGAAGTTAAGCCATACATTGGCTTTATGCTGGGGTGGGTGGTTGGAAAGGGAGTGGATATGATATACTGATTCCCTGCCAATATAACACAAAACTCGCACACAAACCAATGAACAAACTAGCCAGTGCCCGAAGCAAACACAAGAGATCATTCCTTTCCCCACTAGACAACCCAGGTGTATATGATGCCCAGTGTGAGTGCAACTCACACTACATTGACAGATCCATCAGATCTGTCAACAAACGTATACAACAGCACTTAGCGGACACAAAAAAATCCCAACCCACTAATGGACTAGCAAGGCACCTCAAGTTCAACAAACACGGATCCAAAAAGTTTCAGTTAGGCATACATCACACACCCTAATCTGCACCAAAATCGAAGAGACGCATGCGATCATTCACTTTCCACACAAGCTGAATATCGACAGCGGTCAGGCTCATCATGTTTGGCTCCCGCTATTACAACAGCTCAAACCCATTGCACGCAGCAGACGAAATGGCTACACCAGCACCCGTAGCGGTAGTCGAGGAAACAACAACAGTTACCGGAAGTCAATCTAACAGCAAAGCATCGAGTTCCCAAGTGGATGGTGGCAGAGGCCACTGAAATTAATAGAACATTTACAAGTAAGTTTCACGGATACATCTTTAGTAACTCGCTTACGTGTTATATTATCAACCGCGTTGTTTATTCCCCTCAACATGAATAACACATTGTAGCAACATATTTTATATGATTTTCTGAAAACCATCAGAAAACCCCACTCTCATGGAAAAAACGTGTTATTTACAGGCCAGTCGGCTAAACTTAATTCCAAAAATTACTTTCCATCAATGGTTCCAATTTTCCACGTACAATGGAAACCAAATTTTATGTTCCCAGATTTTACCTCTATTTTAAGTTTTTTCAACTTTGTTCCCTAAAAATCTATCAAGGTTGCTCTGTAATTTTATTTTGAAAACTTTTTCTTCTACCCGGCCTGCAGCATTGTAAGTTCTGAAAAAAAAATCAAACATATTGTTACTAGTTATTCTTTGCATTTTTCTATTCGTATATTGGCTACTTGAGTTTAATCAACATTTTTCCTAACCATTAATACACACACTGCTGACACAGACATGGCACGAAAGAACAGGCAACTTTCACAATAAGGCACTTGCTCAAAAAGCTACATGCTACCACCAAAGTCGAGCCTACCATTTTTCTGTTAGTTAGGAGACAAATGATTGAAATGAAATATATGGGGACATTAACAGTGATTATTCACACCCGTCATCACATATTTGATGAAGTTCCTTTAACTTTTAGTAGACAGGAGCCTTTCCAGATAATAACTTTTCATGTACATGCTTTTCAAACTTATAAGTGTCATGCTACCTAAAAAATAATGGCCTTGTATGAATTCCTCCAATGCCTTTAGCATGGAAAATTTTGGTTTTGCTCCGGAAAATCTGAAAAAATTCGTGAATTTTGTTTTTACAAAATTGTACACATCCTGTTACGTTGAAATTTTCAGCGAAAAATGCAGGCTCGACCAGGACTCGAACCCTTGTCTCTGGCATACCGTGCCATTGCTCTAACCACTGACCTACCGAGCCGGCCATCACCGGTTGCCAACAAAATCTTTGATCGATTGTATACTATGAGAACTTTTTTTTTTCTGGCGATGCTGTAATTAGAGGCCTTCAATTTTGGAAGTTTCCGTAAAATTACAATTTTTTTAAATTACGTGCAAAATTCATACTTTTTTTTTTCTGGGATAGGTATTACATGCTCTCGAAGAGTGGTCTCTTGTCGTGATTTGCTGTGAATTTGGTGCATCCAGCATCCATTGGTGACACTAGAAGTGAGTCTCTAAACACCTTTTCCGTAAGATTGATACACTGGTTGTAGGAATGTATCACTGCTAAAGATAACGTTTCTTTCATTCATTTTGGTCTATTGTGGTGGTCATAGGGGTGTGCCGAATATGAATTTTCTATTTTGTTAATTTTTTAAAAAATGGATTGTTCGGTAGTATTTTTTTTTTAAATTGCTTGTTCGGAAGTAAATTGTATAAATTTGAAATCCATATAGAGACCTGTGATTCCGGGAAAAGAAAGAAAAATGGAAGATTTCGTCTATGCGACAATTAGTTCTGTTACTTCATCCCCCCTGGCAAGTTCGAAAAGTGTGTGCATGGAAACTTTCCTTCCAGAGGCACTTTCACGTGGAAGAGGCTCAATCCACTAAAAGTTAATGAAACCTCACAAAACATTGTCGGATGTGGTTAAGTCAGAGCTCCTTGGGGGGAGGGGGAGGGATGATGCACTAATGTTTAATCTACTTGTTTGGAAACAAGTCATGAAGGCATTCTTGAACGCACATAAATGTGTTTGTGCGGGGAGGGGTCCTTTTTGTTTCAGGATTGTGGTATTTGCTATTTCAGTTGCTATGAGCTGGGAATAGACCTATTGTCGGAGCATATCTTCGTATGCCTGCCCATTAACAGGACAATAATATAATAATAAGGTTAATTAATGTGGTTCATGGTCATGCCAACCCAAATCATACTGTGTGATGGATTCATCTCCAGTTCCTTGCAGCCAGCCTCCATGGTTAGCACAGCACACTACAATGCCAGACGTCTTGGGTTCGAATCCCAATCTGGACATGGGTGTGTTTGTTAGTATTCCTTCATCAATTTCATCATATGATCACTCATTCTCATCTTCGTGATTAGCCAAAAGTGGCAGAAAAGTGAAGTAAAATAAACCAAATCAACCAATCAATCAATCAGTTCTTTCCAGAAATGGAGATTGTCCTGTAACATAACATTGCAATTACTGGTACTTCAGTATATTGCACACTCATCTTTCAGTATTGCGAGCATGTTCCAAATGGAATCTTCAAGGAGTACAGTGCTTACAAGCAAGGGGTCCCGGGTTTGATACCCGGTGGAGGTACATGACACAATAGTTCGGATCCCACTTTAAACCATAGGTTCATTTCTGATTAGCATTTCTGTGCGTAAAGTGGACTTCAAACAACAAATCATTGAAGAAGAACAGTGTATCCAAATCAGCATCACTCAATTCAAAAACCCACAAGCGGCAGAAGAAGGAACCACGTCGTCCGCAGCAAGACTGTACATGCCTGACGAAACCAGCAGATGGGTGGCGAAATCGATCGCGAAGAAAAATTTGCGCAGAAAAATGGAATGTAAGCTTATCAGAGTAAATTATCTAAATTCCATGTTTAAGAGTCTATTTCGCATTTTGCAATTCATTTCATGACAAAACAGGATAGGAAAATGCACCAAACACGAAAAATTAACATTACAGTGTGTTTTCGTCAAAACTAAATATGAATGCCTCTATTAATAGTATGTATACACAGTTAATACAGGTTCCTTATTTATATTGTGTATACACAGTTAATGCAGGTGCCTGATTATTAGTGTGTATACACAGTTAATGCAGGTGCCTGATTATTAGTGTGTATACGCAGTTAATGAAGGTGCATGATTATTAGTGTCTATACGCAGTTAATGCAGGTGCCTGATTAATAGTGTGTGTACACAGTTAATGCAGGTGCCCGATTAACATATTTATTATCAATTTTAAAGTGAAAAAACGTTTCTCACTTATAGCAACACTGACCCAGGTTGAATACTATGCTGCTGAAAATCCAAAGTGAAGGTTGTAAGAATTTTTTTTCCAAAGGAGCACCTGCTGTGCAATGAAGGACCTTATTTTCTTTAAAATTTACTGGGTTGATTGAAATCTCACGGTCTTCTTCCTTTTGTGTTACAGCCCTTGTAGTATGGCCTTACATTTCTCAACAATTCCAGTCCATTCCTGTCTGTCTTGTGCCTTTTATCTCTTATCTTATTATCTCTCCTCACATCATCTATCCATCGCTTCCTGGGTTGCCCTCTTAGTCTGCCTTTAGGTTTAATGGATACAGTAATACTTACATGACTACTCTACGTCATTCATTCTAATGAATTGTCCTGTCCAGCTCAATCTCCTTGCCATCACCATCATGTTTTGGTCCATATATTTTTCATAGTATTTTGCGTTCCCAAGTCATCAGTGTCAATGATGTTCTCTCTGTGAGTGGCCAGGTTTCACTTCTGTGCATTATTGTATTCCGGATCATGGCCTTATATACTCTTAAGTTTTAAAGCCCAAGATAGTTGTGTATTGTAAAATATATCCACAAATATATCATTTGTTGCCTGCTAAATTTTTTCCTTGATATCAAGTTCTACATTACTTTGTTTACTCATTAATAGAGGCACATATTTTTGGTAAATAAAAAAGCAAAATTTTGGTACAAAAACAGAGTCAATTTCGGGTTCAAAAGCAGTAAATAAAATGAAATTTCGCTGTTATAGCGGTGAAAAGTGGCATATAAAATGACATTTTGGTTTTAAAAATGTGAATATAATTCCAAATTTGATTTTAAAACTGCACTATTACACAAAATAAACATATCCCTTCTAATAGCATGTTAAATCATTACCAGAATATTAAGTTTATTCCTGTATAAAGCGGTCCAGTTTTGCATCTCAAATGTTCGCAAGAGAAGTTTCTGTGAATTGCATAACTCACAGGATACTTTGGACTTCAGAAAGTGTTGCGTAGGTATATAAACGGTAAATTTTGTGTTTGAGTCTTATTTTGCATTATTTGCATTATTTCGTGACAAAACAGGGTAGGAAAATACACGTCACACCTTTCGGAAACATGAAAAATTAACATTACAATGTGTTATTTCAAATTTCGTGTTTTCGTCAAAAACGAAATATGCATGCCTCTACTCATTAATGATCCCAAATATTTGAAGTTTCAACCTCTCCATAACTTTGGTCAGCAGAACCTTTAGTCCCAGAACCTAACTTGACTGAAGTTAAAGATGCTATTAAAAGGCTAAAGAATAACAAAGCACCTGGCATTGATTTAATACCAGCTGAGTTAATTAAATATGGTGGAAATTCATTAATTTGTCAAATTCATAAATTAATTTGTTTAATATGGAATAAAGAAGAAATCCCTCAACAGTGGAAAGAATCCATAATTGTTCCTGTGTTTAAAAAAGGTGATAAAATGAACTGCAATAATTACCGTGGAATTTCTCTACTCTCAACAACATATAAAATATTATCTAACATTCTTTTAACAAGACTAACCCCATATGCTAATGAAATTATAGGTGATTATCAATGTGGATTTAAACGCAACAGATCAACTACAGATCAAATTTTTCACATCAGACAGACACTTGAAAAAAAGTGGGAATATAATCAAAATGTCCATCAGCTATTCATTGATTTCAAAAAAGCATATGATTCGGTCAAAAGATATAAATTATATAATATATTAGTAGAGTTTGGAATACCTAAGAAGCTTGTTAGTATGATAAAAATATGCACCAGTGAAACAGAAAGTAAAATTCGTGTGGGTATTAATATGTCTGACAAATTTACAATTCATGATGGGTTAAAACAAGGAGATGCATTATCTCCATTGCTCTTTAATTTTGCCTTAGAATATGCTGTTAGGAAGGTAAACGAAACTAAAGAAGGACTAAAATTAAATGGTGTGACTCAGTTGTTAGCATATGCAGATGATGTAGACTTACTGGGGGATGATGTGAATACAATTAAGAATAATGCTAAAATATTTTTCAAAACTGCTAAAGAGATAGGTTTGGAAGTTAACAAAGAGAAAACTAAATATATGCTTACAAGCCGAAACCAAGTGTTAGGTAATAATCAAAATCTAATTATTGATAACAACTCGTTTGAACCAGTTTCCAAATTCAAATACTTAGGAGTAATATTAACAAATGAAAATTATATTAAAGAGGAAATAAAAAGTAGGCTTAATTCAGGAAATGCATGTTACTTCTCTCTTCATAAACTTTTGTCTTCTCGTTTAATATCTAAGAATCTAAAAGTTAAAATATACAAAACAGTAATTTTGCCTGTAGTATTATATGGGTGTGAAACTTGGTCCCTTACATTGAAAGAGGAACATAAATTGAGAGTATTTGAAAATAGGATCCTTAGGAAAATCTTTGGACCTAAAAGGGATGAGGAGACAGGTGAGTGGAGAAGGTTACATAATTTAGAACTACATAATTTGTATTCATGTCCAGACATTATTAGAATAATTAAATCAAGAAGACTTAGGTGGGCAGGCCATGTGGCACGAATGGGAGAGGAAAGAGGAGTTTTCAGGATTCTTGTTGGGAAACCTGATGGTAAGAGACCAGTAGGAAGGCCAAGACGAAGATGGAGGGACAACGTTGAGATGGACCTAAGGGAAATCGGTAGGGATGGAAAAGAGTATATAGATCTTGCTCAAGATAGGGACAGATGGAAGGCCTGTGTTGCTGCAGCCATGAACCTTCGGGTTTAAGAAGGCTAGAGAGTTAGTTAGTTAGTTAGACCCAAGTAGGGTTACTTGGCAGTCTCATGTATTTTGTTTCGTTACATTCACTTCTAATCTGATTTAGTTGGCTGTTTCTTCAATTGTTAGCATAACCTCCTCTAGAGAACTTTGACTTCTTCCCCAGAACAGCTATGTCACCTGCATAAGCAAGGCACTGGTTGATTCTATTGAAAAGTGTTCGTGTTGGTCAGATTTTTACATTTCATATGACCTTTTGTAGACATCATATGAAGAGTGCTGTGGAAAGGGCATCTCCTTGTCTAACTCCAGTTACTATTTCAAACGTGTCTGAGAGCTTATTTTGAATTTTAACTTTATAAAATTCATTTTAGATAGATTTACTGATTTGTCCGGTATTCCAAATTCTTCCATAATGTCATATATTTGGGATCTATTTATACTATCAAAGGCTTGTTTAAAGTCTATGTACAATTGGTGCACTTATATTATATTCAAATGCTTTCTCCAAAATTTGTCTAAGGGTAAAGATTTGATCTGTGGTGGAGGGTCCTTGCCAAAACCCACATTGATATTCTCCATAACCTCGTCAATGTATTGATAAAAAAATTGTATATTACTGATAATAATGTTATTGCCCTGTAGTTTTCAGTTTCGTATACTTCCCTTTTTATGAATGGGTCATATTGATCATATGCACCAATCTTCAGACATTCTTCTTTTTTTCAAATCATGCTTACAAGTTTATAGATGGACTTCCACAATTCCATGCCTTTTTTCTTATTCACCTCTGCAGTAATACTGTCCTCACCAGGGGCTGTAATATTCTTTAGATTTCTAATAACTTGGTTAATTTCTCCTACTGTGGGTTCAGTAATAAACTGTTGAGGACCAAAATACTCTATATCATTTTTACTTGATGATCTATTCAAAAGTTCTTTGAGATACTCTCCCCAGTTTTCTATTCCTTCTCCACACACAAAGTTCGTGGTTATACCTTGACATGCTACCATTCTAGCTTTATAACCCCTTTTTATTCTCCTCATTCCCTCATAAAATTTCCTAGCATCATTTCTGAGGTACATTCTTTGCAGCTCTTCCAATACATGCTCCTCATAATCTTTTTCTTCATTATTAAAATTTTACAAGCATTTCTCCGAACTTCAGAGTAATTATTTTTACTTGTTCTAGCTTTTCTGTAGAGTATTTGCTTTGTTGCTTCATTGAGTTCCTTATAATCCTCACCAAACCATTCCTTTCTCTTGTTGCATTGTCTTACCAACATGTCAATTGCTTTGCTTGATATTTAGCCTTGTCCTCATCAATCTGCCTCATTTCTAATTGTTGTTCTATGCTTCTTCTATATTCTCGGGCAATGCCAATATTTTTCAGTTTTTAGTAATCGTACATTCTTTTCTCCTATTTTCTTTGAAGTTGTTGATATCCTTGGTTGATATTTGATTCCATAAAATGGTCAGAGTCCATATCTGCACCCCTACAATTCCTGATATCTGTTCTGTCAGATGCATGTCTCATATCATGATAGCATTGTCAGTGATTTTTTGTCTCACCCATGTTTCCTTGTGTATGTTCTTGTGTGGTGGGAAAGTTATGCTGCTTGTTTTTAAGTTATTTGTAATGGCAAAGTCAATTAGCCTTAAGCCATTATCATTTGATTCATCACGTAGACTTTCAACATTTGTACACTCCATATTCTTCCCTACTTTAGCATTTTAGATCTCTCATAATCATCTTGATGTCATGTTTAGGTGCTCTTTGATATATGGCTTCCATCCTGACAGAAAATGCATCCTTAACATTTTCTTGCTTCTCTTCCGTTGGTGCATGCACACAAATAAAAGTGGTCTTAAAGAATTTTCCCTTCATCCTAAGGCAACACATATGTTTATCTGCTGCTTCAAAGTTGATGTCAAGTGCTTTAGTCAACGCCTCAATACCTCATCCACCTCCCAACAGAAATACAACCTCCGCCTACACCAAGCCTTGGTCAACCGTGGATATCCTTCCACCCTGGTCACCAAACAAATATCCTGAGCTTGTCACCCCACCACAACAAAATTGGACATACTCTACGTTCCCTCTTTCCCATCCTCCACAGTGATCCTGACACCAGAAACATTTTCCCCGACAAGTCCAGAGTTGTTTTCAAACACCCCCACCCCAACTTCCAAAACATCCTGGTCCACCATACCCCCCTCCGAACTCACAATTAACTCCCCTGCCCACAAATGCAATCGACTTAGTTGCAAAACCTGCACCATTTTTGTCTTTTCTTGCACCCTCCAGAGCCACACTGCCACTGGCAAATTCACTCTGTAGCCCAAAGGAACGTGCCACACATCTAACCTAATTTAGATTGTCCTCTGCAACATCTGTGGTGGCTTCTATCTGGATGAAAGATCCTCAGCGCTCAACCTCCACATCAACAATCACCGCTCCTCCACCCAAAACTTGGACTTCACTGTTGCCGTGCATACCAACTACCACAATATCCCCTTCTATGACTGCTTCTAGGTAGCAATCATCCACCCTTTGGCCCAATCCACCAACCTTCAGTAAATAAAAGATGAGAGAAGTCTTACATATCAGTCATGAGTGCAACCACATTCCCTGGCCTGATCAAGGGTACCCAGGAATGCTCCAAACATTGCACCCACTACCACACACCCGCTACTCAGTTTTCAACAAGCCTGGCGAAGGAACCATTTTTTTGGCACCATCTACAACTTCTTTCTGAACCTGCTAACACTGCAGGTCACACTATCACATTGTCTTTGTCACTAAGTTCACGCTTTGTTTCTACACCTGAAGATGACTCACGGCCTCGAAAATTTGAATTTTAACTGTGTCTGGTGAGGGTTTCCTCTTTCCTCTTTTACTTGTTATTTAACCCTAGTGGCCCTCTTTCCTTTTATGCACATTATATATGTGCATACACGCACAGGCATGCATTTTTTTTAGTAAGGCCCCTTTGCCAATTACTTGTTACTTGTTATATCCCGTGCAGGTGTAATACTGCACATGTGTACAGACTCCCGGCATTCCTTGTACAAAAGCACACATCATTTGGAGCCAGATTGTCAGCGTATGAACTTCATACTGTGTGATTGCAATGTTTAAGTCAATCGAGCAGCCCACTGATTGTGAAATATGGTCAGTGATCCAGTTCTTAGCAGCAAGAAGCATGGCAGCAGCATAAATATCCCCTGGTGTATCACAGCACAGTGTGGAAGCAATTACGAGGGCAAATCGAAAAAATCTTTGCCCCAGTTTTTTTTCAGCCTAAATAATAAACATGCAGGGAAATCGAAATATAGGAATTGTTCTATGTACCTTGCACTATTTTTCAATATAGTCACCACAGTGGTTGAGGCATTTGTCCCATCTCACCACTAGCTTGGAGATGATGCTGTTGTAGAATTTGGCCGGTTGATCATGGAACCACCAGTAGACACAGCTTCACTTCGTCGTCGCCAATTAATCTCTGTCCTGCCAGGAACTTCTTCAGTGGACCGAACATGTGGAAATCACTGGGGGCAAGGTCTGGACTATAAGGTGCATGCTCCAGAATCTTCCATTCGAATGACAAGTCTGTCGATGGTCCTGTTTGCCACATGAGGCCTGGCGTTATCGTTGCGGATAACCACATTGTCCACGTCGAGAATCCCTTGGCACTTTTACCTGATGACAGCTTGCAGACATAAGAGTGTGCCGCAATAGTTGATGGTGTCACCTCGTGGTATGAAATCCTACAGGAGTGTTCCTCGGTGATCCCTGAATACCGTGAGCTATGTTTTCCATTGTGAGCGAGGATGCCCCGACTGCTCATTGTCATTAAGGTCTTTTCGGCCATTTTTGAACTCTCAACACCACCACAGCACACTTCTCAAAGCGAGACGCTTGTCCCCATACATCTGCTGCATTTCCCTATGGATCTCGGTGGGCATTGCTTTGCTCTGAGTATTAAGAGAAATACCGTATAAAATGGGCTATAAGTCCTCAACAACCGCTTATTTCTAAAATATTTCACTTTTACTTGTAATAATGAGAACAAAAGAACACTTTAACAGTGTGCACAACAATTCGGGGTCATGGGGCAAAGGTCCAATTTTCAAAATTTCCTGAAAATTATGACTCTCGAAAATGTTCAGTAATGTCAGTTTTTTTGTCCAAATTGGGGGACAGGCATTACATATCCTCAAAGAGTGGTCTTTGCCATGCTTCCCTCAAAATTTGGTCCATTCAGTATCCTTAGATCCATTGCTAGAAGTGATATTTCAGAAATTGTTTCCATAAGCTGGCAACACTGTCCCTCTTTATTCATTGTTATTACACTCACTGACAAAAAATGTTAAGCACCCAGAAGGAAAGGTGTCCAATTTGAACATCATTTTGTACCTTCAATATGTATGTAAATGATTTAGAGTTTGCAATGATTTGCAATGTCTGGAACATCCACCAGAGTGCATTAGTTGTGCCACCGTGTGATAGTGTTATCAGGCCTGATAGCGTTCATAAGCCATGTGTGGAGAGTCAGACAACACTGCGAGAGAAGGTGATCAACACAGTGAATGCCTCTTAGACTCATCAGACAGCATTACCAGCACTTCAAAACGGGCCGTATTTGGAGTCTGCTTGAGGCCGATTGGTCTAATCGTGCAATTGCCAGGCATCTTGAGCATTCAGATATCATAGTGGCCAGATGTTGGCACCAATGGATACATGAGGGCACCTACAGACGTAGTGAAGGTTGCAGTCGACCAACACTGGTCACACCAAGGGAGGATCGCAGTATTCTGCGCCAAGCATTTTGCAACCCCATTACATCTGCGTCTGCTATCCGGACACACGTGCAGGAGACTCTACAACACCCTGTGTGATCCTGCACCATTGGTTGTAGACTGGCAGCAGCCGGACTACGAGTTCACCGTCCCATGAGGAGGCTGTAGTGAATGTAAACAGGCATCTGTAGTATAATTCTACGTGATAGGTAGTTTCTGTTCTACGAGAGTATGCTAAAAGGTAATGTCACATCTACTCTGTCTGTTGTGAACTGTATCATTCTACTTTGTAGGTTGAATGATGTGGATACCTTTCATGATATTTGTATCTAGTAGACTACCTCCAATGGATAATAAGTACAAAATAATCTACCTGTATACCTGAAACAGTGCATATCATCATAGGAGCTGTATGTTCTGTACCATGAAAATGTTGATTTCTATAGTGTAGAGTGTACCATAGGAGGCTTCAGTTAAACACCTGAATGCTTGACTATTGTGCGAGCAGAGCTCCACCTTGAGTCGCACGATAGGAACACAGCACCAGTGGCGCTAGTGATGCTCCTCACAAACTACGTGAGCTCTGCATTCCACTGTCTCCATCTATTAGACTCCTGCCTGATTGCATAGTGGTAACGTCACCTTATGAACATGTAGTTTATATAGTCAAATGGTAAGATGTGGCACCCAAAATTATATGATTTAAACGTATGAATATGGTATTACGCTTTAACCACCATTTTTTGATGATATGTTTTAGTTTTACATGTAATATTGAAAAAAAATGTTCACAATGTGCTACAGTTAGGTGTCTGCTGGAGATGTATAATATTCAAAAGTACCAAAAAAAATATTTTTTTCTAAAATTAGTTACATATTTGCCCTCCCCTCCCCCTTCCTCTTTGAGAATGGGGATTATATGCTTTGTTTGTCTGTATATTTGGTCTATCCAGCAATCCAGCATCCATAGGGCTAATGCAAGCAGCAATTTTCCCAAAATCTGTTCTGCAAGATGGCAATGATGCTTCTCTTATACATTTCTATTTTTTCTCTCCAAGAAGTATCTGCCTATTTTCAACATGACTTGCATGGTTGTAGAAATATACCACTGCTACATACTACATTTTTTCATTTACTTTGGTATATCGTGTTGGCCACTGAGGCATACTGGGGCAAATTTTTGTGTCAAATTTTGATTTTCTTTTTCTTTCTTTGACTTTTATTATTGTGATGTAAAGAAGATTCACCTCTGCTATAAGTCCTGTCATTCTGAAAAATGCCAAACAGATTTCATATCTCAACAACAATTACTTCTCTTGCTAAGACTGTTTTGTACATTGCGGTAAGTTTGAAAAATATGCACATGAAAATTTCCCATCAAGAGATATTAACATGCAAGAGAGGAACCACTTAAGGTTAAAGAAAAACTCTGCTATACTTATGATGAAATATAATAAAATATTCTAAACCACTTAAATTGTTTTAATAATTTTTTGCATTGGTATTGGTGTCAGGCTAAAGTGGAGTTGGTTTCATTACAATAAATATTCTTTATATGGTTTTCCATAACCTTACTTGTTCTTTATATTGTAGGAACACAAATTTTATCATAAAAAGATTGACATGATTAACTGCTTCCAGCATTCCATGTAACAGAATTGAAATTGTTTTTGGATGAGCTAAATTGAATATACAGTAGAGAAATTTGTCTTTTTTCCAGGTCCTTCTGCTAGCGGTGCTCCTAATAGACCTTTACCTCCAACACCTGATGATGAAGAAATGGGAGATAGAGATCGAACTCTTGTCATGAAAAGGGTAAGTTGTTCTATAGTTTGTGAATTTTATTTTTGAGTGCTTTTATGAAGTTATTACTCAAGTGATAAAATAGAAAATGTGATATATATATGTTTGAGTTGTATACAGTACTCCAGCTCCTGTTAATGTCACTCTTGTATTTTTGCAACATGGAATATGGATTGCATATAATTTTTGTGAATGTGAACATTGTGAAACATGTTTTCTGGAAAGTGCACATTAGAACATTTGTCATTATTTTGCAATGTGTAATTCCTCTATTTTACCGAGTTCTATAGTTTAATTTGCAGTTAAGTTGTCCCAGGTTTCATCCTCAAAGAAGGGACTTCATGCAGTAGTTTGGACCCCTGACTGAAATCAAACGTTGTCTTAGATACATACATTCATGCATGTACCTGTACCTGCTTGGTGGCAATGCTGGAGTTTGCAATCAAGGGATCCTGACTTCATCTGTGGTGGTGGTACATTAAACAGTGATTGGGATCTCACTTTAAGCTCTAGGTTCACTCCCCATTAACTTATCTAACACAAAGTGGACTTAACAAGAAAAATTGTTCTCATAATAAAATTGTCAACTTTTTTTTTTTTGAAGTTTGCCTTTGCACCAGGCACATTTCATGTATTTTTTGCTCAATTTGTACACCCTGAGGAAGAAAACAAGAATAAATCATTCTAGTTGGTAGAACTAACTGTTCTTGAAAGTAATACAACTATGTGTATATCATGGAAATATACAGGGTGATTCAAAAGTCCCGATCCATTTTCAAGAAAAACAGATTTATTGATGGGAAAACAACACAAATCAATCCAATGCCTCCCTAGGATTTGGAATCAATGTAATTCAACATGACTTCCCCCCATGTCTAGGCACGATCCCCACCGCTTCACAGTTGATCAGAACACTCCTTGCAAAAATTCCAGGATGTAGCCCCAGGCAAAGAAATCAAGAGGGGTCAGATCAGGCGAACCTCGTCCAATCCCCTGTGAGGAAAGACTGCATTCAAGTGGTCACAGACAATGTTGGCAAAGTGTAATGGTGCCCCATCCTTTTGGAAAACAACTGTGTCATAAACCTGATCTTGAATCAGCTGTGGCTCTAAGAACTGTTCAAGCATATCCAGGTACGTTGAACCAGTGATTGTGGGTTCAGCGAACGTGTAAGGCCCATACACTTTTGTCTTAGTGAGACCCAACCACACGTTAACTTTAGGTGTGTTTCTTTCCCACTGAAAAGTTTCATGAGGCTGTTCATCACCCCATATCCTGGTGTTGTGGCAGTTCACCAATCCACACACATGGAAGGTTGCCTCATCACTAAACGTGATGTTGTTCATCAAGTTCCTGGCCCAAGATGGAGCAGTTTTGTGAAATTTTCGTCAAAACATCGCCTGCACCTCAGCATAGGTTAACTCTTTCATCCGTCCACACACTATGGCTGTTCTCTCTTCTTTAGTGAGCATGGTTTATATTACCTGTAAAAAAAAATTGAACTTCAGTAGGATCGAGACTTTTGAATCACCCTGTATATATCAACACTACATTGTTGCCAGCTTCCATGGCAGAGTGATTTGCACAGAGTTCTGTAACACCTTTGGTCCTGGTTTTGAATCCCAGACTGGACATGGTTTTCTTTGTGAGTGTCCCTTCATCAATTTCATCATATCATCACTCGTCCTCATCTTCGTGAGTAGTCAAGAGTGACAGAAATGTGAGATAAAGTAAATCATCATTCATTTATTCAACACTATATTGTTTGATATTTCCCTTGTAGCTTCGGTTCATGTAAAGTGGCTGCTTGATAGTGTACATTAAAGAGTGTTCCACTTTGTGTGAACAGTAATGCACCAGAGTTGAGGCACATCATGATGCATAGTCCAGCAATGATCTACCAACATGTTGGGATGCTACTGCCCTTAATACCTTTATTCCATAGCAGAAATTTCTTCATGGATGTCCTTAATGTGTTTGATGCAAATATATATCACCACAGTTCTCAACAAGCATTTGGACATTCCCATGAAGAAAGTAAAGCTTTAGGAACACATTGCAACCCATCTTTTTGTACCTCACCGGTCGATTTTGTAAGTTTCCTATAAACCATTTTTTGAAACTTCATAATTCCTCTCTTTGGTGTTGCTGTCCCCATTCACGTAGCAAGCAATCAGACTTTGTGGAACTCGGTTGCATCTGTAAAAAAAGTTCACCACTTTTAAATCTCCACGTATGCTTCATCTGTACTGTGAATAATTGATGCATTTGGAAAGGATTTCATATTTGATAGGATTTCCTCATATGCATATCGTAAACAATGGAAATAGGTGGTAATATGCTAATAGTGTGGAAGGGAAAAGGTTTCAGACTTTTTTTTAAAAAAAAACAAATAGATAAAAATTCGAAATTTGTCTTGGTTATGTTGTAACTTAAGATAGCAATGGGCATTAGGCAACTAATGTTAGGTGAACCATGAGTTTTTGGATTCATGAGTGTTAAGGAGGCTTTATACCAAGGCAACTTGGAGAAACTAGTCGTATGTGGCTGGAAACTTTTTATCATGTTTTCTTGCAAGTAACTGGTTAACAATTTCATTATCTGCAATGAGCCATTTACACTATCATCCAAGAATTGTCTGGCAAGGAGCATTGTTGCTGTGCAATTCTATAGAACCACCACAGCATGGAAGACACGTGGTTGCCCAGAATGTCATGGACATTGCACCAATCAGACTCCACTTTTGTGTACAAGACACTGCTAACTGGTATTCTCCCAGCTGTCTTCACACCCATGTTGCACCATCAGGCTTGGAAAACCTGAATCTTGAATAGAGAAAGTGTTTTGTGTTTTTGGGGAAAATTGCTTTTTGGAGGGGGATTTTTTTTAACTTTTCCCTGTTTCAAATCAACATTGGTTGGCAGCATTTTTATTGTTCAACAGCTTTCATATCAAATGTAATAAGATGCTAATTGTTAAATTGAAAATACAACTTTGCAGCATGTTCTATAATTCATAGCTAGATGGTAAGCATCAGAGTTTCAAAAAAGCCAGCTCTTTTGAATTATTCATTGTATTTTGCTCATGGAAGATTCTCAAGTTCGTGTTTCGAAGTTGTTTCTCTTAACATGAAATGCTAGTAGAAACCATGCCACATATCCCTGGAAGGTATGTTAGACCAATTGTTTGATGTCTACTAGCACCCAAGAGTTGGTGAAGTTGTTTTAGGACACCCTGTATATACACATCTGAAACTCATGATTATGCATCTATAATAAAATTAATAATAATAATGGTTACCAATGGAACACTTTCGTCAACTATGTGATACACAAAAATTCAACTCCATTCTACTTTTTTTTTTTGACCATTCCTTTCCTGTCCTGTCAATTAGATAGTCAAAGTGTATACATGTGAGTATATCAGACAGTTGGTACCTCATTTAAGTCCCAGGTGAAATCACAAAATATGCATAAAACTGTAGTTGAACTGGTAAATTTTGAATCTGGACTAGTTCCCATAGTGATACTTGCCAATACTTAATTTTCTCAGCCAGGGGTAGACAAAACCAAAAATAATTAAGGTGCCCGGCCCTTTGCAAATACAGGCTAAGAACGCCAGGAATCCAACTGAGATGTATGAAATGTGATCTTAAAACATTTATTAATTGATGCAAGATTGAATTAAGAGTAATCGATTCTTGCACTCGAGTGGTCTTCCTTAAAATGGCTCAACTGGTAACAGCATGAATAATCATATAATTATGCAATGCATTCTAATATATGGCTGTCTCGATCATATCGCTGTAGATGTTAAAAGTTAAAAGTTGGCTAACAGCAGTGCAAAAATTTATAATGGCATGTTTATTATTCTGATTTCATGATACACATGAAACAGAAAACACACAAACATTAAGAAACACGTACTTGTTATTAAAAAAAAACTTAAAGGAAATATCCATAAAAAGTGAATTTGAAACTTCAGTCATGAGGTGAAAATTTTCAGGCACCCTGTAATTTTCTACCCCTGGTGTCAGCTATTCTAAAATTAATCTGAAGAATAGTATCAGAATGTAAATATTTCTTATAGTGTGTTTTGAGTGTGTATTTCAATATAAAAAGTCAATTTTCTAATGCATTTTTTCTCAGCAATTTTGCTCTTGATATTAATTGCAATATTTTGCAACCTCCTCATGGATATCAGTACTCCAGAAATGTGTGATTAAATTTGTAGGTGTGTCTGATAAAGGGCACATTTATTGGCATCTTATCCCTACACAACACACAAAAACACTTTTAATGTTTGTTGACATACATGACATGATCATGAGTGTTACCAGTTTTTTAGTGTTTTGTGTGCTGTTCATTCCTTTCTGGGAAAATCAGTATTAGATAAAGGCTTTTATTTAATTTCATACACTCATCCTGATGAGTTTTTTTTCATGCTATTGATTACTCATAGTTATAATTTTATTTCATAAGTCAAATAGTTCTCTGTCTAATTTTAGAAGACTGAAAATTGTTAGATAAGAGAGTAGAATTTCTGGATATTAATCCCTAAGTATGTCCTTTGTTTGGCAAAATAATGAAGATAGTGATGGTAGAAGAGAAATTCCACAAGTACAGTGATAAAGCTCAGGAAAGGTTCAAAATTTTGTGTGGTTTAAAAGATTCCAAGAGCAATTTTGAACCTTTTTTTCAAAAGCTCGTGACTGCAATTTTTAATCCTATTTTTCACATGATGCTCCCAGAATTGGTAACATTTTGTTTGTTTATCAACAGAAAGAAGCAAATAAGCAACGATATTCAGAATTGGATGAACATCTTTTGAAAGACTGGGATTTTACGAAATTTTTTCAAGGGCTTAATGAAAAAAATGGATGTTCAAATAACACCAAAGCTACAGTTAGTAATGATGTTAATTGTGCTGTGAAAGATAATGTTGCTGTGCCAAATAGGAAAGCAGTATTGAGTAAACCAGTTGACCAGCAGATCTACAGGAGAAGTGACTCGGCCTCCAAAAATTTTGGCCTCAAGAAAGATAAAGTTGCTAGCAGTGCCAGGAGCTCTGTTATAAACTCAGATTCAGACTCGGTGGTTGGCAAGACTGGAATATTATTTGCATCAAACGACTTTGGAAGATCAAATCTATCTGATTTTGAACTTGGGAGAGCGAAAAAGAAAGGTGAACCTGTGCTCACAGATTTTAACGTCATCAAGCCCCTAGAAGCTGATGCACGGTTCAGTGTCAGATCGTCGGCCAACGTCCCACCTTCTCATTTGGAATGGTGCAGACGGCGGGAAAAGACCGATGGTGACATCCACCGCCAGCAAATTCGTTGCGAGTTGCAGCTTAGACAGGCTGAAGTTGAAGCTCAGTTTGCAAGGGAAGCCGAAAGAATGAGGAGGCGGAATAGTCAGGGACCGTCGGTTGTTGATGTTACGAATGAATGTAGAGAAGACTATCAGGTTAGTCGCAGCTTGATCAGATTGTTTGCCAGAGTAACAGTGAGCATGCTGTGGCCAAATACGCATTCCCACCACTCTTGGTAGGGAGTGACAGACTAATAGCTTGTCGGCATGATTTTTTATTACTTGTGTTTGTGTATGTCATACTAATCCAGCTCACCAGCTGCATTTCAAGTTATTTTCCATCTTGAACATTTTCCAACTGTAGTGGTGCAACCTTCCAAAGATTATTCATCGAAGTTTGAAGATTTTCATCAGCAAAATACCTCAACATCTCTGCATGGAAAAGTAGTAGCATTTTGTGAAACATTCTGATGCATGTTGTTATTCAGTCCTGCTGGAAAGTAACTAATCAAGTGAAAGAGTGCAGTGAAATTAGCAGACTTCTTATTTGTAACTATAATAGTGAAAGTAGTTTCTTATACTCTTCGAGTTGTGCACATTAGTGGAGTTAATATCCAATAGGACACTTATTTTTATGCAGGATTTTTTATTGAGATATAATCAGCAATTGCCATTTTAAACTCAAGTTTACCATTAGATACCTGCTTCTAATTAATTTGCTTAATAATAAATAGTCCTCAAGCAAAATAAATTTAAGCATACATACAAACACAGATTTATCTTGTATAATTTTTTAATGCTACATAAAAATTTGTGCTTTTTTGTTGGAATTTTGGCCACCTGCAAATTCTAGTTTATGTCTGTGCAGTTTCTCTGCATAGTCCCCCATTTATGTAAATGCAATGTCAGTCGGACCTCGATTATGTGTTCCCAGATTTCACATTTTCCCATTCCCAATGAAATGTTATTCTTTTTTACAGCTATTAATGTATGCAAATTTGCTACTTTTGTACAAACAATTACATAATCAAATCATATGCCTATTCAAAAGAAGCCCTTAGCAGATGTATGAAGGTTGATCAGCATGCTCTGCCCCTGACCTAGAAGCCCATAGGGCCATTTACCTACTCTTATTTTTCAACAATGTCCCATGCAACTTCAATGCACTTCTCCAATTAGTGCTGTAGGGCTTCGATTCCGGCACAGAAAAAAATCTGAAACCATTCACTTACAGCATCCATCACTTCAGAATCACTGCTGAAACTCTTCCCATTCTGGTGTTTTTTTATATAAGAAAACGGGTTTTAGTTTATGAGGGGCTAAGTCCAGAGAATATGGTGGGTGGTCAACCAATTGAAATTGTGCTTTGTGCATAGCGGCCACTGCAATTTGGGATGTGTGAACTCGTGCATTATCATTCTGATAGAGGATACCCCACCCAAGCTTTCTGCACCTCCTCGTTTTGATAGCATTTCATACTTTTTCCATTAGTAACTTCCTGTGACTGTGGTGTCGTGTTCAAGGTATTCCACCGGCAGTATCCTCTTTGTATCTCAAAATATGGAAGCTGAATTTTTTTTCATGTGCAAATGGACTGTCAATATAGCCTGTACACTACCATATCAAATCTTAAGATCTCTGCTATTCATTGAATAGTCAAGCGACTCTCACCCATAACAATATCATGGACTTGACTGATAATTTCTTCAGTCACAACTGCCATTGGGGGTCCAGTAGCATGTTTATGTTGACACGATGTCCTTCCACAATTGAATTCCTGACTCCACCTTTTAACCATGTCATATGAGAGGGCAGACTCCCCTTCTGTGTTACTTATCTTCTTCTTCTAATATTTAAAAATGGATGTGTGTATGTATGTTTGTTCCGGCATAACTCCGGAACGCCTGAAGCAATTTCAACCAAACTTGGTACGCATATCACTTGCAACCTGGAAAGAAATACTGTGGGGGTAAGACACCCCTGGCACCCCCAGGGGTGGGGATTGTAAGGGGGGTGACATGCAAAAATAATCGAAAACAACCAATATTAGTGTGGAATCCATAGTTTTCGGGGTCGCTAAGATGAATGGTGACACTCCCAATGTCGTTCAACTCCAAGACACCCCTGGCACCCCTAGGGGTGGGGGTGGAGAGGGGGTGACAAAAATAATCGAAAATGACTGATATTAGTTTGGAACCCATAGTTTCCGGGGTTGCTAAGATGAATAGTGATACTCCCAATGCAGTTCAATCACAAGGCACCCCTGGCACCCCCAGGGGTGGTGGTTGAAAGGGTGTGACATGCAAAAATAATCTAAAATGACCGATATTAGTGTGGAATCCTTAATTTTTGCGGGAATTAAAATGAATAGTGATACTCCCAATGCCGTTCAACTCCAACACACCCCTGGCACCCCTAGGGGTGGTGGTTGAAAGGGGGTGACATGCAAAAATAATCTAAAATGACTGATATTAGTGTGGAATCCATAATTTTTGGGGTCGCTAAGATGAATAGTGACACTCCCAATGCCATTCAACTCCAAGACATCCCTGGCACCCCTAGGGGTGAGGGTGGAAAGGGAGTGACGTAAAAATAAAATTAAACGACCAATATTAGTGTGGAATCCATAGTTTTCGGTGTCGCTAAGATGAAAAGTGACACTCCCAATGCTGTTCAACTCCAATACACCCCTGGCACCCCTAGGGGTGAGGGTGGGAAGGGGGTGACATGTAAAACGACCGATATTAATGTGGAATCTATAGTTTTCGGGTTCGCTAAGATGAATAGTGACACTCCCAATGCTGTTCAACTCCAAAATACCCCTGGCACCCCTAGGGGTTGACATGTAAAACGACCAATATTAGTGTTCAATCCATAGTTTTTGGGGGTCGCAAGGATAGATAATGAAACTCCCAATACCGTTGAACTCTCAAGACACTCGTGCTATCTTCAGGGTAGGTGGTGGAAAAGGGGTGACATAGAATGACCGATATTAGTGTGGAATTAATAGTTTTCGGGGTCGCTAAGATGACACTCCCAATGACATTCAACTCCAAGACATCTCTGGCACCCTGAGGGGTTGGGGTGGGAAGGAGGTGACAAGTGAAACTACCGATATTAGTATGGGAACCATAGTTTTCGGTGCCGCTAAGATGAATAGTGACACACACAATGCCGTTCAACTCTTAAGTTCATTTTACACTATAGTTAGAATTCATTATATTCCTGTCTAATAGAAGATTGGGATAAATAAATCCCCGGGCAACTCCGGGCAATCAGTATTCGAAAACTACCAATATTAGTGTGGAAGCCATAGTTTTCAGGGTCACTAAGGTGAATAGTGACATTCCCAATTCCCAATCCCCTTCGACTCCAAGTTCATCACCTATTGGCATGGGAGGTGAAAAATAGTTTTCGGAGTCGCTAAGCTAATTGGTGACATTCACAATAAAATATCATTACTTACATATAATTAGAATTCATAATTTTCCTGTCTAATAGAAGAGTGGGATAAATA
The DNA here is from genome assembly GCF_977018435.1 of Lepisma saccharinum. Classification (NCBI taxonomy): domain Eukaryota; kingdom Metazoa; phylum Arthropoda; class Insecta; order Zygentoma; family Lepismatidae; genus Lepisma; species Lepisma saccharinum. The sequence continues at coordinate 43,330,240 of NC_139254.1, forward strand.
AATACCCAGTCAACCCCGGGTAATCAGCTAGTGTCATTATAAATATCTGTTGGTGACGGATTTTTTTTTCCAGCAAATATTTGACTGCACCAATCTCAGTTTTCTCCATCTTCTTTGGAATGCTTACACCTCTCACACTTCAGTCACATGTAAAACAAAAACAAAAACCATGACTAAGATAGGCCATGCAGCACACAAAATATTTTCCCCTCCAGGAACTGGAAGTGTGTCAGGGGCAGAGCATGTTGATCAACCTTCGTACTTAACTAAATAACAACTTCCGTTATTTATTATTGTGATACCATTAATTCAATCTATTTTGATAGTGTTAATATCTCTGACTTGTGTTTGCTAGTTTTTGAGAGTGATAAGGTGCCAATATACAGGGTATATCATAAGTAATTGCGCAAACTGACACAGTTGAAAGTACATATGCTGTGTGGCTTTTACGCACATAGCTGCAAAAAGGGAAATATTTATGTAAAAGTGTATTTCGGTGTACATGCTCTGCCTAGGTTGCTTTTTGCTCGGTAGTCGGGGAAGGCAACGTTTGTGTTCCCTCAACAGCTTCCCTGTTTGAATGGTAACAATAGGATCTTGCCCTGGGGGTTTGGGGGCGAGTCGTTTGTTGGAGGTATAAATACCGGTTCGTATTTGTTACGGTCTCTCATATCTCAGAATCCCAGACTCACAGATACTTCGATACAAGGCCGGATGGAGTGGGGCAGTTTTTATGGATGTATAGAAATACACACAGGGACCTCTGCGTGATAAACTGCAGGACGGGTTAGCACTATAGTAAATAGTGAGCTCGTAGAGTGAAGTCCTGATAAGTGCAATTCTCTGTGTTATGGGGCAAAAGTCAACCGGGAGCAGTTGACAATGGATTTGTTATGGAGAGATGTATATACGGCGAAGGGTATAAGTGTAAATAAAAGTTGTACATAAACAGAGAACTACGTGAGACGTTATTCTATACAACAGATAATAGAAGCAAAAATGTCTCTGTAAACATGGGTCTGCAAACGAGTCGTTTTCGAGATAAATGCATATGTGGTTACAAGCCGCCACTGACTTCATTATTTGTAAACGTCATCCTAGTTGGTAAAATCTACTCTTCGTTGCTGTAAGGTTCCATTTTCACTACACAGTACAGCACAACTGACTTGACTCCCACAGTAACATTAGACTGTGTACTGATTGTATCCATCATGTTTGATTACAACGCCACCTCTCGGAAATGTGCTGTTTTGCAAACAAAGAGCAAACCTCAGAACGTGCAAGGAGTAAAGCACTGTGTTTACAAAATGCAATCAGTGATGGCTTCTAACCACACATTTGCACACATTATTAGCATTTTACCAACTAGGATGACGTTTACAAACAATGAAGCCAGTGGTGGCTTGTAACCACACATTCGCAATTATCTCAAAAACAGCTCGTTTGCAGACTCATGTTTAGTGAGACTTTTTTGCTTCTATTATCATGTACTCTCTCAACTGTGTCAGTTTGTGCTATTACTTATGATACTCCCTGTATAAGTGACCTACAATTTTGATACTATCCAAATTAATGTTTGGAACCATTGCAATAGTAAAATTATTTGTTTTAATTACAATTAAGAAATTGTCTTTAGAAATAGTTCTTTATTTTTTAAAATAACCGAATATAAATGCAGTGCAGTATTTTGAACAAAAAGTATCAGTGGCAACTGTGATCTACAACCAAATGAAAACAAGCTAAGGATAAAGCTATTTATAGTTTTTGCTAAGGGGCCAAGTAACCATATCACACTACAGAGTTACATGGCAACATTCTTTTCTGCTGATGCAAAATAAAGGTTTGCTACAAATTTTTCTTTGTAACTGATCAATGGTGATTCATTCATGTTGAGTTTTTTGGACGTTTAGCTACTGTTTTAAATTATTATATACCTATGTTTTGAAGACTGATTCTTTCTCCATCCTCAGGGTAGTGTTGTTGAGTTGGTGTTTTAAGTCCACTTTATGCACAGTATGGCTAATCAGGACTTGACCTACAGTTTAAAGTGGGATCCGAACCACTTGTGCCTCCACCGGATATTGAACCCGGGACCCCTTGATTACAAGGCAACAACGCTACCACTCCGCCATGGGGGAGGCCTCTCAGGGTAGTGTGTGCTATTCTCTAACTAATAATTTGTTCAGTCCCCGGACGCGTGAGATGTTTGCGACAGGCATCGATATGATACCATAATGCGTAGGATTATTTTTCGGTAGCAGAGTCCACCACATCTGGTGGTCAAGTCAAGAGAGGGTGGCTATTCACCAGGAATTCCGGGAATTATGCATGAAAATTTCTCCATAGATGTGAAAAATCTCAACTTTTAATAATCCAAATCCCATTCATACATGTTTATAAAATACCCTAAGGCAAGTTTCTCTCAGTTTAGCTAAGCTGTTTTCATCGAGAAAGGACAAGCAAGTTGCGTGAGAAATAACACAGAATTCTCAACGTGTTTGCTTTTTTAGTAACCTTTGCAGAGCAATATTGCAATACAAGATATCTTGAAGTTGAGTTTGAAATTCTCATATAATTAATATGTTTTCATAGATTAGTATATCTCGGATCATCTGTGAGTTCGAGATGTGTTTCGAGTCTGAGTGTGTGAAATAGTAAATGTAAACTCCGCACCTTAAATTAAATATATTAAAGATATATAAACACTTTAATTGAATTACATTTTTTGGATACATTGGAATGTGACAGACCCTTTATATTTTTGATATATTTGTGTGTGGGTGGTGAGAGGTGGCAATATGTAAGGTTAAAATAGAGAAAACAACTGCTTATACCGTTAAATTTTTGAACATTTCACCTTGAAAACCGGGAATTATACTTAGTGGTCCTAGAGTGGCCACCCTGCAAGACCTGTTAGTAACTAAAATACCAGGGAGGATTATATTTACGGTGTCCCAGACTCCACCTTGTTGGAAAGGTTAGGAGTTGATACTGATAGTAATCAACTTGAATATTTATATTCAATCTCCTTCAGTGCTATGTGCAATTAACAGTCCCTCCCACTACCATCCTCATCAGTGCAAATAACCTAAAAGATAGAAATGCAGTGATCAATAATAAATAATAGACACAAGTGATAGCGTATAATTGGCAACTTTTGTGCTAACTTCAGGGTTATCAATGCATGCCCTTAAAATTCATGGAATGGTGGGGACTTTTGATTTTAAAAGATTGAAAAGTGAATGAATAGTAAATGGTTATGAATTTTTTCATACTAGTAAAAATTATTTCCTCGAGTAATGTGTAATTGTATAATAAAGAGACTCTCGAAAGATGAGTTTGTGGTTTCATAGTTTCACTCAAAGGAGAATGCTCTGAGCCCAGCCTGAAGGCTACTTTAACTTCTTGTCGGTCACAAATGGTTGGTAATAAATTAATGTTGTGGACTAAAAAATTGAGCAGATTATTTTTGATCTGTATGTGCACGGGTGGAAACATGCTCCGATTAGCAGTATTTTGCAATTGTGTTTTATATTTTCACGCCCCATGACTTTTGTTAATTTATTTTTCAGTAATGTGTAAAAAAGAGTGGCCGCGGTGGCTCAGTCGGTAACGCGTCTGACTACCATGCTCAAGGTCCCGGGTTCGATCCCCGGCCGGTTCAAATCCGGGAACTTTTCTAACGGTGGAAGCGGCCCCGGCGCCTACCCAGCGTCGAATAACATGGGTACCTGGGGGAAACCCTGGGGGGTAAAGGCGGTCAGGGGCGTGATGCTGATCACATCACCCCCACTCACGACCGGATCAAGAAAGTGTGGGGCGTTACCCCCACACCCCCTATACGCCTTCATGGCGTGGTGCTATGCACAGGGGAACACTTTACCTTTACCTTTATGTGTAAAAGACTAAAGTAATGAATTTAGTGTAATAACAAGGATTGATGATGTATTTTGTGGTAAGTTTAAACATTAGGATGGCCCAAAAGTGTGTTTAAAATGTGCAGAAATCTAGAATTCTTAAAAAATTTGATTTGGCAAGGAGAGTTAGAACCCTGACAGAAACCCCATCTATTTCCTTTGTTTATCCCCAAGAAATATACATTTTATGTGCTTAACATAAGATTATGTATATTAAGATTTTTATGTGAAATAAGACCACAGATTACATTGCAGCCATATAGTCGGCACTTACGAAGCAACAAATGAAATATATTTTTATCTAAAAATTCACCAATGGGTAGTGCTCCAGAATGCAAACTATCCTGTTTGGATATACAATCATTGATATAAAAAAATTAAGCACCCAGAAGGAAAGGTCCAATTTGAACGACATTTCGTACACATGTGTACCTTTGATGTGTATGTAAATGATTAGTCTTGCCTAGAGTTGCAATGATTTGAACTGTCTAGAATGGCCACCAAGAGTGCATTAGTTGTGCCACCACGTGATAGCGTTCATAAGGCGTGTGTAAACTACGAGTTTACCATCCCATGCGGAGGCTACCGTTAACACCAGAACACAAACGGCTGTGTTTGGAGTGTTAACATAACCGGGAGGCATTGACTGCTGACAACAGTGACGCGTGGCATTGCATCATGTTCAGTGATGAATCTCAGTTCTGAATTACGACGGATGATCACCGTGTGCGAGTATGGCGGCACCGATGGAAGAGGACACATCCTGCCAATGTTGTGGAGAGACATACTGGCATTAATCCTGCCATCATGGTGTGGGGAGCCATTCGGTATGACTTCAAGTTATATCTGGTTGTGGTTCTGGGGATTCTGACAGCAGTGCTACGTCACTGACATCCTGCATCCTCATGTGTTACCCCTCTTGAAACAGCATCCTGGTACAGTCTTTCAACATGACAACGCTCATCCGCACACGGTACATGTGTCTATGGACTGCCTGCATCATGTTCAGCTACTCCCGTGGCCAGCAAGATCCCCTGATCAGTCACCGATAGAACGTGTGGGGGATCAGCTCAGACGTCAACTACGACCCAGTGCCAATTTGCAGGATATCGAGGGCCAGTTACAACAGCTGTGGGCCAACTTGCCTCGGTAGACTCCATTCCAAATCGAAATGGTGCATGTATCAAGACCCGAGGGGTGCTACATCCTACTGACATGGGTTAAGCAGTATGCCCGTAGTGCACACACTGTTGTCCATTTGATCTGATTTTGTAATCACATAATCTGTCAACAGGTACAGTTTCATTTCATTTCTAGGTGTTTCATTTTTTTTGTCAATGAGTGTATTTTAGTCTAGATTTTCTAGATCTCTTTTCCTTTCATTGCCATATTACCACTTTCAGTGACGGCTTGCAACCCATTCCTCCACTCCACCAACACCTTTGTAAAAAAACTAAAAAAGAGTGCATATCAGCTATGTGTGCAAACCACTATCTATCTGAGTAAGGCCACACAGAAAGGTGTACATCCAACATATATAAAGCTCCAATTCCACTGACTGACTTGACTCGCTCACTGACAAATTCTCAGCATTGATTAAGCCTTGCAGCCAGAAAATGCTTCCTCCTACGAAAGTATCTCAAAAGACATATGCATGATTTATGAATGAAATATTTCATTGGGAGCGTGTGCTTTGTTTGGTTTAGAAGATGCTAGATAATTATTCTTGGGCATTTTTTAAGCATGAATATGTTAGTCTAGGGGTAAAAGTCAGCCTGCTAATCTGAAAGTTGTAAATTTCAATCCTGAGTACAGTAGATTTTTTTTTAAAAAAATTTCAAGTTAATTCTCATTATCTATAAATAACCAGGATTTATTTGCATGTACATTTTTCACTATTTCTTAGTTGATCATAATAGAAATAAACCAAATGTCAAAATTCATAAAATTCAAATTTCACCCTCTTCTGTTCATTTTTCTTTTCTTTGGGTTTAACACAAGCCAGTCATTTCATTCATTTTGGGCCTAAACGTTATTGTCTAATGAAATATTAGATAGAAATACACTCATTTGAAAACACTTCTAACATATCGCCCAAAGTTAAGTTGTTCCTTCACTTCAGAGAGTAAGTAACATGTTTAAATTAGCAGACATAAATTTTGATAAATATTTTAAGCTTACTCTAATGGGAACAATTCGCACCAGCCCCTGTGACACTATTTTTGTAACAACTCATGATTTAGAAGGATACATTTCTCCTATTTTACTTCGTGTGGAGGTGCATAGTGGTTCGGATCCCACTTTAAGCTGTAGGTCCAGTCCTGATTAGCCTTACTGTGCAGAAAGTGGACTTAAAACCAAATCAATCATATTTTACTTTATATTTAATATTTAACAGCCCCTCTTTTTTTCCCCCATAAAAAAAAATTACCACGGATGAAAGTTTATTCACGGATTTTTTCAATGTTTACAAATGTTAAACTCATTCATACTTTATTTCCAAAAAGTTACATATTGTATCCCCCCCCACCCTTCTCTCTCTCTCCAATCCATCCCCCTCTGAGATAAAGAGAGAGAGAGAGAGAGAGCAGTGGTGCAACTACAGGGGGGGATTGCCCCCCAAATTTGGATGGCAACCAATTCTAGGGGGCGTACATTGAAGTAAAGAAATGCAAGGCTAGCAGAATCTAAGAGTAGCAAGACAAAATGATGCTCAAGATGAATTTTCATATATTTCTTGCATTTTTCTTACAGACGGCAAAGAGCACATGCGGGGGTCACAGATTGACAATTGCCGCCCTCGATTTCAAATTTTACGCATATAAAAATAAGTTTCGTGAAATTTTCTTGTTCACTTCGCTCGCAATATCTGTTTTTCTTACAGTCTCGTCAAATTCATAGCTGTAGTTAGGGGCCGGCAGGAGTCAGAACTGAGCATCGAACGATCTAAATGAAAAAAGTTGTAAAAGAGAGAATGTCATGGCTTCGTGGGCGTATATTTAGTTCATATAATGGGGGGAGGGGGTTCAACTTTTGGTATGATTAGGGTTGCTATATATTATAAGAAGATCTGGGACAGTACTGACCAGAAGCTTGTTGGATAGTGGTGGGGTGGGGGGGGGGGGGGTGCTGGACCTGAGAAGAGTTGTGTGTATGTACATATCCATTATCATATTCTTTACACTTCTTAAAAAAAAACAGAAATCTTCTTCGAAGTATATAATTAATCTTACAATTCATTTTCGGTGCCATAATGAACTAAGCTGCTATCTCACAATGTCGAAACTTTATTTGAGAACTGCGGACTGAACAGTGTGGACACCCAAGCACTGACTGTTTACAGTAAAGAGCTTACTATACAATGGAAGAGAATTGCAATTGAAATTCAGTGCTGCAGCAGACGGCAGCGCTATCATGAAGTCAAATATCTTTGCAGCATCTTCTGCTAACTCGATAACTCTTGTATTATCGAGAGGGAGCGGTTCAATGTACAGTTAGATTGTTTAGTAAAATAAGCATTTTAATATTACACATTTAAATATAAATAAAGTTCAGGAAAGTATAGTCTTAATTATTTCTTCTTTCCCACCCGATTCCAGGACATTTGTGCATCCTGAAGAAACTATTCGGGACACCAGAACAAATTATATCATTCTGTGATTGTCCTGTAAAATCCGGGACGTATAGTAGGCCTAGGTTTGATCAGACTATCAAAAGCCAGTCTATCAACCAGGCCATTCAACGTGTTGATACACTGTTCCAATGAATGAGGGATAGCCATTTCACATTTTTGGAAAAATTGCTGCAATTTTGCAATGTGTTGTCTGTGTTCAGAGAAATGTAAAGTTTCTACAATTAGTGAATACAAATCCACAAGTCGCGCTACTTAGTATTGATACTTTTCTGTCCATCTTGTGTCAAACAACTTGAGAATGTTACAGTGTTTCCCTGGTTTTCTTGCACTGCGTTTTTAAATACCAAATTCCTTTAAGAAGACTCGAGGGGTAAAAATTATAGCTGATTGACAGGTCAAATGCAGTTTCTTATTGCAGAAATTCCGAAACTATCAGAAAATTGCAGACATTTGGACTGCAGTCCCATCTGGTGTGTGAAATTACATAATTTTCTTCCCATCCGTATCCCATCCTATACGTCTCTAAATTAGGAGAATACAATAAGTCCGAAGAAATTTTTATGAACAAGTGGATAGAACAGGTAATATGGTAATTTTAATGAACCGAAAGGGGGGGGGGGGGTTTGGACCCGTTGAACCCCCTCCCCCTTAAATATGCCCATGCATACATCTGCCATACAGTCCAGGCCTTGCACCTAGCGACTACCACCTCTTCCGCCATCTGAAGACCTTCATGAGTGGCAAGCATTTAGAAACTGCCTATCATCAGGGGTGGCAGAGTTCTATGAGGATGGTGTCCAAAAACTCATAGTTCGTTACGATAAATATTGAAACCAGCAAGGAAATTATGTAGAAAAATAGACCAGTGTATGTAAATTCAGAAAATAAATTGTTTTTTGAAAAACATTTACTTACTTCATTTTTATTGCAAAACGGACTTTACTTAAAAAATAACCCTCGTATCTTTAAGGATGTTTTGTTCGCTTCTTTATCCTACACCTGGTAAGATACATACAACATACAATAAATTGTCCCCTTCCTTTTGTATATTTCTGATTGTCATCCCAGTTGCTGCACAGTCTCCAGTTGCTGTACAATAGTGAATGAAGTACCTTCAGTATCCACTGATAGCCAGAACATCTGTCTGGGTAACCCATAAGCCACAATACAATGGACTAAATTTCACTTGCTTTTTTCTCAGTTTCATACTTTTGTGGGTTAAGTTTTACTCCCGATCTGCCTGGGATTATTGTGATTATTTGGTAAGTTTTTCATGTACATGCTGACATTTATGCATTGATAGTTGAAATAGAAGGCCTCTCTCTAACTTGGTGTTTGTCTCTTCCTGTTACAGAATCGTGATTATGGCAGAATGGACTCATCACCTGGTCAAGTAGGCACTCCTGGTTCTCGTACTAGTTCAGTACTACCTGACTTGCTCACTCAGGTAAGTAGAATGGAATTGAGAAGTTTAAATACGTGTAGAGTTATTGTAAAGGATGGTACAGATTTTACAGAGATTTCTTTTTTTTAACATTCTTATCTTTCATTCTTTTAATTATTTTATGAAATTATTAGTGCAATAGAAGTTACTTAACCTTCTTAGAAAATTGTTTCTTTAAAATGTCCTTCCTTTTCAATTTAATTAAGTCTTGCTTTTCCCATCATCATTGGTCACATTTTCAACTTTTCAAACCCAGTTGAAAGTCCATGCACTCCCCCCTCCCCCCTTGGTTCATTTTGTGTGTTAAATTCACAAATATTGGGTCTTGAATGCATTTTCCTACACATTTTCACTACAGACAGTTCCCTTGAACCCTGATTAATTACACTGGTCGACATTGTGAGAGAAAAGTTCAGATGTTTTCAAATCAATAGGTGTTTCCGGAAGTATTTTGAATGCTGATTCCAAGAATGAAATCCATTTCTCTCCATCAGGTCAGAATTTTTCACAATTTCACAATCAAATTATGATATTTGCCATTACAGTACATATTTAAGGCCTAGTCAAAAAATAACGAGGCAGAGGATATTTCACAGTACTTACGTAACAGACCTCAGAAGTATTGTCTGCAACTGTTCAGGCATTTATTCCATTGTGACACCAGTCGCAAAATGGTATTCTCGTAGAACTCCTTTGGCTGTTCTTGGAACCAATTGCGCACACACTCCTTGACGTCATCGTCTGATTGAAACCATAGTCCCCGCAGTGCTCACCGATGATGTGGAAGTCACACGGGGACAGATCTGGACTGGGGGGGGGGGGGGGCGGTTCTCAGGACTTCCCACTTGAATTTTTCAGACATTCCTTTGTTGCGTTGACTGTGTGCGGGACCATATATCCTTTCCATTCGTCGATGGATTTCACGACCCCCCTACACCTTCCGCTGTCAAGAAGCCCACAACACCCTGCTGCTCCTCTTTGGATGCCTCCATTACGCGTCAGTCAAAAACAGAATGACTGGACACGGCTGCTGCTTGGTTAGCAGCCTTTGCGCATACCTTGCCAGACACATAACGCCATCTAGCGGGAAAACACGTGTTAATCAGTTTCGTCACACCTGCAGCTCCATTTTGGGCCTGTGGACCCTAATATTACATAACACAACAAAAGGGAAATTTCGCTTGTTTCCAAATCAATCAGTGATTTTGGATGTATTTTCAATGGTGATCATGGAAATGACATCCTTTTTTCCTATCACGTCAAGATTTTTCACAATTTCACAATCAAAATTTCCATTTTCGCCACTATATCACATTTATTACACAGCGCAACAATATGAATTTATTGTTTACAAACCAATATGTGATTCGGGAAGTATTTTTAATGATTATCATGGAAATTACAACAATTTCTACCCATCACATCACGATTTTTCTCCACGTCACTAAGTTCAATCAACATACCATATTATAATATTGAGTATTGGAAGGAGGGGGAGGGCGAGAAAATTTTCATGAATTGTTTGTGAATGACCATTGATTAATTTCATCATATCATCACTCATCCCCATGTTCGCAAATTAGCCAAGAGGCCCAAAATGCAAAATAAAATAAACTAAATCAAATCAAAACAGAGCCATCTATTGAGGAAATAATAAAACTACACATCCGATTGTGAAATTCTGAAAAATCCTGACATGATGGGAAAAAAATGGATGCTATTTGCATGATCAGTTTTTAAAATACTTCCATAATCAGATATTGGTTTGTAAACAACGGAAATTTCCCTTGTGTAAATTTATTTTGTTTCGTTGTGTAATAGGTGCAATGGAGTGGTGAATATGTGAATTTTGGTTATGAAAAATTCTGACATTATGGGAAAAAATGGATGTCATTTGCATGATCAGTATTCAAAATACAGAGTGGTCACAATGTGGGTGTACCTCCCCTTTTTTCCCGATACTACAGTGGTGGTGGTTGTTATAGTGATGTGATCACGTACCTGATAGTTCACTTGTCCAGGACATCGGTATGGAGACCATCATGATCTTCGCACAGCTGAATTCTACGCCATGTCCTGGCAGATGTTTTTCGGAGATATTCCAGCCTCACGTCCTATTAGCATCAGAGAGTTCATTATCGTGACAAGGACAGTACGGCTTGCACTTTAAAATAAAGTTTCATGTGTTTCATCATGGTCGAACGATTGCAAATCCACAACATCATGGAGTACCCTGTACTTCCAGAATCACATATTGGTTTGGAAACCACTGCAATTTTCTTCAAAAAATTTATTTTGTTGTGCTTGTGCTGTGTAATAAATGTGATATTATGGGGAAAATGAGAATTTTGATTGTGAAATTGTGAAAAACCCTCACGTGATAGGAAAAAATGGATGTAATTTCCATGATCAGCATTGAAAATACTTCCAGAATCACTTATTGATTTTTAAACATCCGAAATTTCTCTTTTGTTTCATTATGTAATAAATGTACTTTAATGGCGAATATCATAATTTGATTGCGAAATCGTGAAAAATTCTGACATGATGGGAAAAATGTATTTAATTTTTGGAATCAGCATGCTGAAATTATTTGGAAACAACAGTCAACTGTGAGACATCGAAACCCATGTCGACCAGTGTTATCTATCCCTGGTAGGTACTTTCTACAATACATTTCATAATTTATCTATCTATCTCCTATATATATAAAAATGTATGTATGTGTGTATGTTCAGCAATAACTCTCGAACGTCTGGAGCGATTTCAACCAAACTTGGTACACGTATCACTTGCAATCTGAAAATAAATACTGTGGGGCTAAGACACCCCTAGGGGTTGGGGTGGGAAGGGGACATAAAATAGCATTGTGTTGCGAGGCATTTTCATGTCATATCCTGCAAGTTATGCTTCCTGCAACACAGAATGGTGAAGTTGGTTGCTTACACAGAAGGTGCTATATTGCTATCCTCGAGCAATTTCAACACACATTACTTATAATCTAGAAAGAAATACTGTGGGGGTAAGACACCCCTGGCACCCAGGGGTGGGAGTGGGAAGGAGGATGACATGTAAAAATAATTGAAAATGACCAATATTAGTGTGGAATCAATAGTTTTCGGGTTCACTAAGATGAATAGTGACACTCCCAATGTCCTTCAACTCCAAGTTAATTTTACACTATAGTTACAATTCATTATTTTCCTGTCTAATAGAAGATTGGAATAAATAAATACCTGGCCAACGCCGGGCAAATCAGTTAGTATTTAATAAAGCTGAGACTGCACTCATTGTATATGGACATCAAATTTTGCATTTATCGAGGAAAATGTCTATTCTCACAATACATGATATTTCAAAGTGATGTATGATGTTTGTACATCTCTAAGCATTCAGAAAAATACAAAAGAACTTCACGGCGTAAAAACAATCAGTCCATTTTTGTAAATCTTTTTTACAGGAATGCTATTTGAAGTTTGAAAATCTACAGATTGATGCAGAAAAACATATTTCCAATGCCGATTTACGTGCCCTCCAATAGCACGGTATCAGAATCTCATTTTTCACCCAAAAGTTAACTGGTTGCTTTTACCCTGTACTAGGGATGGGACCGATTAATTGGTACTCTTATCAGTATTTGCTGATATAGGCGTATCGGTAAAATTACCGATCCGATATATCGATAAAGATATAATTTAGTGCAAAATTATGCCATTTTGTTGTAATTTTTAGGGATAATTTCCATGCTCTTCTTTCTAAAAAGTAAATGTCTAAATATTTAGCTTCTCTTGCACTGCAGTCACCTCAAAACACACATTTATTAAGGAGATCAATGAACATTTTAGGTTCTTCAAGGACCATTTCTAAATTTATATCGGATCGGTAGAATATCGGTATCGGTAAATTTTATATCGGTACTTTATCGGTATTGGCCAAAATTTCATATCGGCCCATTTCTACCCTGTACCCTTCATTTATTTCAGTGCCAACATTCTAATTTATTTTTCCTTTGTGTAATACCGAACATTTCTTTGCTTGATTCTTCTACTCAGAAGCTGGCATGGGAATGGGAAATTGTGTCCAGTTTTAGCTTCAACTTTAAGGGTGTTGTGTAAGCAGAACACCTTTTTCTAGTGTTGCTGAGGTAAACAAACTCCTCTAAAAAGCTTCAAAACACATCCAGGGAGAAACAAAAGATAATGTGGAGCAGTGCCCATCTGTGGCCAATGTAAGAATAGATTCAAAAATACTAACCTCAACATGCTTGCATCTTGGACACCTCAGATGCTGAGAGGGCCAAACTGAACGATGCGACATTAAAGGAGTCAAATAGTTTTAAGTAGCTAAGGTCATTGTGCTTTACCTTGACAGGGCTTCGAATCCTACTTTAAACCTTATTTATTTAAGCATAAAGTGGACTTTAAAAAACTATTGTACAAAAATTTTGATATTTTATTTACCAGTGTGTAGGGTCGTGAAGTTCTTGTTTATTTTCCCCTAAATTTCGATGTTATATTTTACTGCAATTTGGTGTTATTTTTTGTGGTTTAGGGCAAAATTAGATATTCTTTTTACATGCATTTTTTACTGTTCCTTCTATGCTTAAGATTTTCACATTGCTTTAGTTCTGAAAAACTGAGACAAAATTTTAGCTTTAATGACAAAGAAAATTAAGACACCTTTGTGAGAAATTCCCAGATTTCTCCCATTTGGAAAACTATTTCATCTCATCAGCAAGTAAATATGAAATGTTTATTGAATGATATCACCCAAATCTTTGAACACAATCATGTACATCACATTTCCCTAACGATGCAAAAAAGGAAGACCCTTTGCGACCTCAAAATACCGTTTTGTGTACACACACATACATGCCCCTAACCCCTTCCCCTGCAACACAACAAATGCTTCTCCCTGAAAATTTTCCCGTTCCTACGAAATTTCCCTTCTGGAAAGATCCCCCAACGAATTCTATTTCAGTATGAGGTTAAACACTGCCAGTCATGTCTGGGCAAAACTGCAATAAATGAAGCATGACAATGACTTGAACTGAACTAACACCAGCTAGACTACAATTGAGGCAGTCAATGGAAATTGGGCATATAAGTACTATATGCCCTTTTTCCGGAGAACAGTTTATTTGATGTCCAGAAGTGTGAAGAAGAAATGCTGAAAATTTGAACACGATACGTCAAACACAGAAGTTGGAGAAGCTTGTGACTTGAGTTCCTGCCATTTGTTGGAGCACCTAGACGTTAACAACATCATGGAGTGTGCAAGCGGTGGTGAAAATAGTGAATTTGCTGGTAAGAGAACATATATTCTGAGGAATACGTAAATTCAAGTGGTAACACCTTCAGCAGGAAGAAATTCAGTTACTGTACCAGTTTTTGCTCCACACAGTGTTGGAAACAGTTTTCTGTTGATGATCAAAAGGAATTGTTCTGCATTTTCTACAGGGGGTGTAATAAGGACTTGCAAGACTCGTTTCTGGCAAACTGTATGCAAAGACGTAATGCAACAGCTGCAAAGGAGACAGTGAACCCAAAAAAGAATTGTCTGCACACATGGAACTATATGCTAGACATGAACAAAATTTACATTAGCCATCCGCAAACCTAAAACTGACAAGTGTGATTTCTGCACAGAATGTGAACTCAAAGCAAAATGCTTCTGATGTGTGTAAAACCGCATACTATATGCATAAAAGAAAATCAGAGAAACGAAAGAAATCAGAAATGATTACATTCATCAGGCAAAAACTGATACTCAGTAATTAGTTATTGAATTTGATTATGCACAAAATTTTCCAGTTCCCCTGCCTATACATGAATACTCAGTTTTATAAGCAACTTCTGTGGCTGTACTGTTTCAATGTGCATGTTTTCAATGACTATCGTCCTACTGTTACTGTTTCATGGAAACTGATGGTAAGAAAAATGCTAATTCAGTGGCTTCTTTTCTATATGATTGTTTAGTGAAGAAACTCGAATCTCTGCCTTTAGGAATATTGTTTTCCTGTCGGATGCAGCTGGAGGTCAAATTCGTAACCTTACGATTTTAAAATTCTGCAGCTCGTTAGCTAAGTCCCATGGTGTTGATATTCTACATGTGTTTCCAGTGCGTGGACATTCCTTTTCTCAGTATGATCGTAATTTTGTTCTTATTAGGAAACACATAAGCAAAAAAGAAGTTATAGGAACAGCGAAACCGTACCTTACTGCTATGGTGTGCTGCAGACAAAATCAGAGTCCATTTAACGTTAGTATGGACACGGATTTATTAAAAGATTGGCAGAAAGGTCTAGCACGTTTGTTCCTGCCCAAACCTGTATCTCCAGTCCATCAGTTTACGATCATGAAGTATGTCTTAATCAAAATCAAAGCAGATGGAGCTTTGCTATGTTCTGATACATATCACCCTATTTACAAACCATTTCCATTTTGGCGCCAAAGATCGCAGCAGATAACCCTTCGGCTTGAGAGTGCAGTGTTCCCAGAAATCAATCGTGCTAAAGTAGACGATGTGCGATCGCTCTACAAATTTTTGGTGGATGAAGACAAGCAGTGGATTGAACATTTATTTGATCGCTGATATATCAGTGTCTGGTTTGTGTTTCTCAATGTCATGCTGCTACATATAATTTAATTTCATGTCATTTATTTTCTGGGAGAATTTTTTTCAAATCAAGGAAGAAAAAAAAATACAAGACAATAAGCAGTATAACGTACATTCAAATACATATCGTCACTTCTATAGTTTTTTGGATTACTCTAACCCAGGTTTTTTACGTTTCATAATGTGTCTAGGGAAAAAGGGCACATAACATGTTTCTTCTAGCACGTAATTATAAACTCTATTTGTAATGTACCTAGCAAATATACATATATATTCCTTTAGAAGAGACCAAATTTATTTGTCAATTAATTGTTTCCTTCTTCTATGCTTCTGTCTCTTTCAGTTCAACAATGAAAACTTTCTCTGCGATTTTCTGAAAATTCAATTTTCTCGTATATGCCCTTTTCCCATAGTCTGCCTCAATTAACAGATCTAATAGCACTTCAGAAGAACAAAAGAAGTGTTATCTCCAATTTATATTTCATATTTCGGGGCGTTTTTCACGTTAAAGTGTAAAATTCTCTGTTATTCTGAAAGAAGGCATATTTCGCGATTCTGATATACTGTAAACTTGCCTCCTTAACATGCCCAAATACATTTTAAACACTTTCTTGTGCTTTCCTCAACTTTTCGGTGTTATTGTTAAAACAAAAACTTCACGTCCGTACCAATGTGTGTGTAGACCAACAAAATACCACGTAACCTGTCCCATCGTAATTATATGCATGTATACTTATACGTTGTATATATTTTTTTTTCTTCCAGGCATCTTCCAGTCCAGGAACGCCCAATCCTAGACAGGATAAATCAACAAGTGAGGAGGTGGGTGCTTGCATTTCACTTACAGTGTATTTCAGTTTAAAAATTGTTATCAACTAGATTGAAATATAGAGTTTCATTTTAGATATGCTAATGTTTAATGATCAATCTAATTTGAACTACTTTCTGATTTGGAATATACATATAGCAGCTATTTTGTTTAATAATCAATAGATTTCAACTGCATGTCTACACATTGTAGAAAAAATGAAATTTTTGTAGCATCATATTGAATTATATCTTTCTTAGTGAAAACTTAGTCCAGTTTTAAGCTAAAACTTAGTCCAGTTTTAAGCTTGTTTATTAATATGTGTTGTTTGTGCAATATATAAGTGGGACACTGTATAACACATGACATATTATGTTTTTTTCCTAATTTGATACACAACTTCGTCATTTATAAAAACACATTTTTTGGAATGAGCACCAAGTACTACCGAGAACCCTTATTGTGTACAGGTTGGAAATCTTTTTCCTCCTTTCTACATCATCTTCAACTTATACATAAAAAAGTTTGTTTCTTTATGCATGTTTAACTGTATAGCATTGTGATATTTTCCCTGAAGATTGCTGCTCTAGTTTCTACACTAATTCAAATTTTTAAAAGAACAAATAAGAGTTGTTAATCTTTGACAATGATGCAAACAATGTTCATTAGATACATATATAATCTTAAATGTCTTGTCAAGGGAAATGGGTAGGCCATGTTTGCAAGTAACTTCAGTAAAAGCATTACATTTTCTCATCTATGCGTTTCAGTTTCGTCTATGTTGTGTTCTCCCTAAATCATGTTACAAACAAGTACATTTCCCCGCATTATACATTCATCTTTGATGGTCTCAACATAGTAAAATGTAAGAAATTTTCCTTGATTTTACATTTTCCAGTATTTTAAGTTTTTTCAGCTTTGTACCCTAAAAAACGTAAAATCGAGGTTTCACTGTAATAATAGCCAAAACAGCTTACTTCATCCAACTAAAAGAATTTATACAAGAAAAAATTGCGTGCCAATATTAGGTCTGGCAGGACTGTTTCCATTGTGTGTACTTGAGAAAATTTATCTTATTATTCAGCAATAATTTTCTTGTATTGAAATTCTATTTTTTTTTGGTAATGTGGTTACTTTCATCATCACAAATAAATCAATAGATGATCTGGTAAAATGATAACAGATGTTAACATTTCAATTCACCAAATTTGTGGAGGTAGCTCATGTTAACCTTTGGTGATGTTTGACCGCATTTTCTGATTGTCATGGTCAGTGACAGGTTCTGTTTCTTATAACTAAGTCATTTATCATTCACATATTTTCTGTGAGGTTACAATTATTACAATTCTTTAATTTGTGACAAACATTATTTTCTTGTATATACAAAGTGGAATCCTGATTTTACATTTTCCCGCATTATACAGTGTGATTTAAAAGTCCCGGAACTCTGATTTCAATTTTTCTTTTCATGAAAATAGTGAAGGATAATTAAATTTAAATACTTTTATACTGTGACCCATAATTTTATATTGAAATTCATGCTTACATATAACCATAAAATATTTACAGAAGATGCTGGATATGTCCTCAGTTTTCTCGAATAAACAAATTCACGTGACGACACATGCTAAACTCTACATTTTTCAATATGTTGCTTGGGATGTCCCTCAAGGCTCTAATTATGTTGTTCTGCAGATAATGCAGCCTCATGGGGTTGTTGTGGTACACTGTCCTTTTTAGATCTGCCATAAATAAAAATCCAGAGGACTCAAATCTGGTGTGGGGTGGGCACCATTTTTATTAGATCAGTCGATCTCTGAAGAACTTGCGGAGCATCTCCATTGTCTCGTTCGAAGTGTGCCAGGTTGCACCTTCTTGTTGGAATTAACAACAATCTTCTTCACTTTGTGCCTAACTATTTATTGCCAGATTACAACCATAAAAGAAAAACAAGATATACACAATCTTCTACGTACTTTTTGCTATTTTTGCACATAATCACCACACCTGTTGAGGCTCTTGTCTCACCATACCACAAGTTTCGCAATGCCCGTTGCATAGAAGCTGGCTGGCTGATCACGGAACCAACGACAAACAACGTTCTGCACTTCTGTGTCGTTGGTGAACCTCTGTCCTGCCAGGAACTTCTTTAATGGGCCAAAGAAAATGGTAATCACTGGGGCCTAGGTCTGGGCTTATGGGGAATGCTCCATAATCTCCCACCCCCATGACTGAAGTTTGGCGATTGTTTTTTTCGCCACGTGTGGTTTCGCGTTCTCATGGAGGAAGACCACATTGCTCACTTCACGAATATGCTGATGCTTTTTCTTAATGGCTGCTCGCAGATGGGAGAGTGTTCGACAGTAGCTTGTCCCCATACACTGGCTCCATTTCCCTTTTGATATCTGTGGCTGTTTGTCCTTTGCACCATAAAAAACGAATAACACTTCGCTGCTCATATGGCGTGGACTTCCTGAGCACTCTGGCCGTCTTTGCCAACTGATAACAGCGCTGTGCCATGGAAGAAATCTGAAGTTACAATAGGGCTGTTCCAAGAAAAGCCTACTGCATCGCTCGAATATCTCGCTTTTGTAATAACACTAATAACAAGCTAGAAAAAATTAGGTGCACAGACTTTTCGATTTGCCCTCGTATTTATCATGAAAAGCATGGTAACATGGATGATAATATTCAGTATAAAAATTTGTCAGTAATTATTTGAGTCCAAAATATGATCTTACTGTAAGAGAAAATAATACTTCAAAGTGGGAGTTAAAAGAGAGAAGAATATATATAAAGGGTGACTGGTAATTAGATGTATTTTCTGAAAGGGATTAAAGTAGAGACAATTTGCAATAAATTTGACCATATGGTACCCCGTCCGAAAATTAGTAGTTTTCGAGATAATCGAATTTCAATTGTTTTTTTAAAAATGACAATTTTCCACATAAAAAGATGAATTGAGAAAAAACTGCTCATTGTATGGAACTTATTTCAGCGTTTTCTGATAGCTAACAAATAAGTGGTTCGTTGAAAAAAAAAATTCCCAGATGACAATCACATGTAAGTAATGGGTGGGTCTAAACTTACAAGTGATGATAAAAAATGCACTCTTAGTTTACTTGGCAACGTATTAATAAAAAAAAATGGTATGACACGAAGCGTACAAATTACTTAAATTACTTCCTTGTGACATCTGCTATCCAACAAGGTACAAATGTTGCTAACATCCACATTTGTGTACAAGAAATAATACTTTATTCATCTTCATGTGAATGGAATCAATGAACAATACAATTAAAGAACATTACACGTCTTGCTCAAAGTGGTCACCTCCGTTACGAATGCAGGCATACAGGTTTTTACGGACATTTGATCTCGTAACTCGTGATGTGATGGTGTCCTTAATGTGTTGACCAGCTGTTAAGATCCTCTCCCTGAGCTCTTCTTGCAAGTTTACCGGTGTCTTGTCATGTGGCTCCAAATGTAAAAGTCCCAAGGCTTCAAATCGGAGGATCGAGCCAGCCAGGGAATCGGGTCACCTCGGCCAATCCATTTCTTTATGTAATTTTCATCCAGCCACTGTCGCACTCCCAGGCAGAAGTATGTATGGGCATCATCAACAATCATTTGATCGAGACATTTTTCCTGCCCCAAATCTTAAATGGCATCACTTATGAACATTTTTTGAGGAACGGGATGGCAATGTTGTTGGAGGATGTGCCTCTAGCTACAAGACGTGACATGATTTATCAGCATGATGACTGGCCAGCTCGATCACCCGATCGATTTGACGCCTTGCAACTTTTACATTTGGATCCACATGACAAGACACAGGTAAACTCACAAGAAGAGCTCAGGGAGAGGATCTTAACAGCTGGTCAACACATCAAGGACACCATCAGATCAAATGTCCGTAAACACCTGCATGCCTGCATTCGTAACGGATGTGCCCAGTTTGAGCAAGATGTGTAATGTTCTTTAATTGTATTGTTCATTGATTCCATTGACATGAAGATGAATGAAGTATTATTTCTTGTACATAAATGTGAATGTTAGCAATATTTGTACTTTGTTGGATAGCAGATGTCACAAGGAAGTAATTTAAGTAATTTGTACGCTTTGTGTCATACCATTTTTGTTATTAATACGTTGCCAAGTAAACTAAGAGTGCATTTTTTTATCATCACTTGTAAGTTTAGACCCACCCGTTACTTACATGTGATTGTTATTTGGGAAAAACTTTTTTTTTTAAACGAACCACTTATTTGTTAGCTATCAGAAAATGCTGAAACAAGTTCCATACAATGAGCAGTTTTTTCTCAATTCATCTTTTTATGTGGAAAATTGTCATTTTTTAAAAAACAAAACAATTGAAATTCGATTATCTCAAACTACTAACTACGGTGTATCATATAGTCAAATTTATTGCAAATTGTCTCTACTTTAACCCCTTTCAGGGAATACTTCTAATTTCCAGTCACCCTGTATACTGGGTGATTTTTTTAACCTGAATCATTTGAATATCTTGAAAAAAAATCATCCTACAAAAAAATGTTCCAAATAAAAAGTTGATAGTTTGGGGGGGGAAGTTTAGTGGTGCAACAAAAGAACACCCCCTCCCCCTCTTGTAGGTGGGGCAGGGGGCAACTTTGAAATTTCAAATAGAAACCCCTATTTTTTATTACAGATTCGGATTTTACGGAAAAAAATACATAAGTTTTGTCTGAAACATTTTTTTCGATTTGTGATAGATGGCGCTATAATCGACGAATTTTCATTTTGATTTTTTTAACCTGAATCATTTGAATATCTTGAAGAAAAATCATCCTACAAAAAGAATGTTCCAAATAAAAAGTTGATAGTTTGGAGGGGGAAGTTTAGTGGTGCAACAAAAGAACACCCCCTCCCCCTCAAATAGATACCCCTATTTTTTATTACAGATTCGGATTTTATGGGAAAAAATACATATGCATATTGCGTGCCCTGGACATAATTTCACTTTTTTTTTTTAGGGCTGACCTGATACGGATGCTGATGTATCGGTTGGATTTTATTTAGTAAAAGTAGTGTTGGGCAATATATCACCTAGACAATGTATCGCGATATTGGAAAAATATTGTCCAGGCGATCAACTAGATGATATATCATCACTATATTTTGGCGATATATATTGTGTAGGGATGGGCTGATATGAAATTTTGCCTCAAACCGATAGAGTACCAATGTACAATTTACTGATCCCGATATTCTACCGATCTGATATAAAATTAGAAATGGTCCTTCAAGAACCTGAAAGGTTCATTAACCTCCTTAATAAATGTGTGTTTCAAGTTGACTGCAGTGCAAAAGAAATTCTGTATTTAGTAATTTACTTTTTTAGAAAGTGGGGCATGGAGATTATCCATAAAAATTACAACAAAATGGTAGAATTTTGCACTAAATTATCAGATATTTATCGATATATCGGATCTGTAAAATATTCGGTAATTTTACCGATACACCGATATTGGCCGATACTGATAGAGTACTGACTAATCAGTCCCATCACTAATATTGTGTCGGCGATATATCATCACGATATTTGGAAATATATATATCATCACAATATTTGGCAATATATATATATCATGTCAGCGATATATTGCCGATATCAAGATACCAAAAAAATATTGTATCATGTCTGTGACTATATTTTCGTGAGGATATATCACAATATCAAATTTCCGATATTGTCCATCTCTGGTGTTAACAGCCATTACCTTTCCTGGATTTTGATATTTCGCTGGGTCTGCAAAAATGCCACCTTGAACTTTCACAGTGTCTAATTTTTATGGAAATTATGCAAAATTTTAAGTTTCCATATATTTTACACTAGTGTTGTGTGGGAAACTGTATTTTGTGATTCCATAACAATTATTTTAATGACCTGATCTTGAATATTTTAAAGCAAATAGTCCGGTAAATTGATGCTTATGTTTTGAACAACTACAATTAATACAATTTTCAAACATTGTTGGGAATCCGTAAGAGCATTGGCACCGTATGGGGGATTCGTTCAAAGTCGTATCAGCTTGGCCATTTTTTTTTATAGCTGTTTAGTTTGTCATTTCACCTCTTGTTCCACTTTATAATCAGTATTCAATGTGCTTCCCACAGAAACAGTAACCCAGGAAACGGCATTATATGAAAATTTCAGTTCACTTTCAGAATAGCATTGTTCGTCTGTCATAGAGCTGTATGTAGTTAATTTATCAAGATTTATTTATCTGTTTTCATAATGCTATTCCTTGTTTGGCAATAATGATGATGCTAATTGATTCCATATTATGTTTTTAAATTTCTTACTCAATTTTATTTTGGTCAGGAGCATTTTTCTAACACTACATTTTGTGTTACGTGTTGCTTTGCTTTTTACGACATTCATCTCAAAGGAATGTTATTCATATTTATTTTGTTACTAATTGTGAATGTCATTCATTCCACTCTTTACCAAGGTGCCTCCTCGATGGCGCAATGGTAACGTCGTCACCTTGTAGTCAAAGGGTCCCAGGTTCGAGGCACATAGTGGTTCGGATCCCACTTTAAACTGTAGGTCCAGTCCCAATTAGCCTTACTGTGCATAAAGTGGACTTAAAACACCTACCCAATAAATCAATCACTCTATGCCAGGCATCATCAATTTGCCAGAGTTTTCTGTTAGGCTGTCTCATTACTCCCCTTTTCATTTATGTGACAGAGTGGTTAGCACAGCTTGATACGATGTCAGGGATCCTGGGTTCAAATCTCAACCTGTGCATGGGTGGTTTCTTTAGTGTCCCTTTATCAATTTCCATTATATCATCACTCAATCTCATTGTCACGATTATTCAAAAGTGGCAGAAAAGCGACACTAAATAACAAAAGTTAAATCAAATCATCTGAATATTCTTCCTTTTTTCCATGGATTTATTTGTTTTGCATGTTTCCACCATTGTCGTTTCGTTTAAACACTGAACTCAGGACAGGAACGCTTGGCACAATAAGGGTTCAATCTACTGAAGTTTTAAAACACATTTAACATTTGAATCCAGTTATTGAACTTTCTGCTCGATTCGACGTATTGGCTAGCATGATACCATTTGTGCATTTGGCATGTATACTAATGTTAAATTAAACAGAAAAACGTTCAACAACTGTTGAAGATTAATGAATGTTATCATTCTTACACTAACATAGTGTATGGTTAGCTCTAACTTTTGTCAAAAAGGTAAAAACTACTAATGATTTATCTTTCTTGGTGCAACTTCCTTTCACAAACCACTAATGGGGGCAAGGAACAAGAACATACTAATACTATGTAAGTACAACCAGTTTATCTGCTTTTGGTTTCTGTTAGCATACGTAGATGTAGCTCATGGCTTGAAAATTTGAAGAACTGGCATGTGAAATATTGAATTTGCTTTGGATAGTAGCTTTTCAGTGGCCTTATGACTAGGAATTCAAATCTTGTTACTTCTTGTAATTCGTAGAATTTATAATGTAATTGTGCATGCAGTCTGTTGATGCTGAAATTAACGTTACTGAAGCTATTTATTTGGCTTTTATTCTGTGCAAAATTGTGTTTAAATCTATCATAAAATTGTGTGTACACAAGGATGAAGCATAGTTTTGAATTAACTTTTAAATACAAAGAAAGTAGTCCTTATGTTAAACAATATAAAACTTGGTCAAATAATAATAGAAAATGGCATACTGTTAATGATTGATTGCATAGCATGTATATAAGCTTAAGGAATAGGCGTCCCAGGTACGATCCCGACTGGGACACGTTGGTTTTGGTTGATGTGAACAGCACGATACTCCATCCACCTTTACTAACTTAACCATGTTTACATCGACATTGCTCTATATTGCATTTAGTCATTGCATAATACTGAAAAACAATATAATAAATAACAAAGGGAAAAATTACATGCAAGAATAAAAGTCGAACCTACCTGCACACAACAATGAAATGCACACACGCTCATTCCTGATAATTTGAAATTTTGGAATATTGTGTTGATTAATGGATTTCAGTGTGCATCTCCAATTAAACGAACTGAATTTATCCATAATAAGAAAAATTTTACTTGTGTCTTAGAAACATACACTAAAGATACATTCCAGAGGTGCAATGAGTTCCAAAGACAGACCGTGGAACCGGTGACTGATTTTGAAGAGAAATTTGAGTTATGAAGTTGGGTGGGCAGTTGAGATCTTTTGTGCAATGTAGTTCAGGCTGAGGTTTAAAATATCTAAAATCTATAATACAGTATTGAAAATTTGTCTTTCAAAACTACAGTGGAACCCTGATTTTACGTTTCCGGGACTTTACATTTTCCTGCATTATACATTTTCCCACGTTGTAATTTTTTTTTCCTGTTTGGTCCCCGAAAAACGTAAAATTGAGGTTCCCCTGTATATATGTAACAAAGAATTTCAGAACATTCTTGCAAGCTGTAAACCTAAAAAGAAGGTGAAGGAAAATTTCACTCCTTAAACAAGTCCATGTAGGTTGATGCCCTACAATTACTCCTAGTCAGATATATTTTCATTTGTTTATTTTTTCAGTATTTTCCATCAGTGATGAGGTAAAAGGGAATCCATTATTGGAAGGGATTTGAAATTTTTGGTAAAAAAAATTAAAAATTTAGTACACCTATGATTCCAATTATGAAGAATATATAAAAAAAATACAGGGTGTTTCATAAATACTTGCAGGGTTATAAATATTTATTGTAAGTAAAGTATTGAACTTGCGTTAATGAAACTAGTCCAGAATGAACAAGGAACTCGGTTTTTTATCACCTACAAATGTTCAATGTTTGCACCGCGGGTGACACGGCAAGCATCAACATGCTAGTCTAGTACTTGCAACACTCGCATCAACATGGCCGTCTTATCGCTGCGATGATGCTCTCCATTATGGCTGCGATATCATGCATCATCAGTGAGACAAATGCCCTGTTTTTGATGAAACCCCACAACAGGAAGTCATACGGTGTAAGGTCTGGAGACCTAAACATTGCACAAAACACTGTGAGTGATTTGATCGTTGCCTAGCAGCAGGGATATGAACTTGCAGCTTAACAAAACATGCATGCATAAATTGGTTGTGTTCCTCCATCGTTATCAACTGGTTTCATTAACGAAAATTCAATAGTTTACTTGCAATAAATTTTTGTAACCCCTCAATTATTTCTGAAAACCCTGATATAAAGCTGTACAGAAAACCATATTACACCAAGCTATTACTCTACAATATTTTACATATCTTATTAATCTTCGTATCTGCAATATCACACATTAATAACATGCAGGTGGACACTTAGTAAATAACAGACAAACTGTAACTTATAATGTTAAAAATAGTTATAACATTCCATGATTATATTATCCAATTTAATGTGATTGAATGTAATGTGAATGCGGAGAAACTAGTACTCACTTTTATCCGCGAAGCTGTTTTTCTTCTTTTTCGATTAATTTCAGTGGCCACTGCCACCATCCTCGTTGGAACTTCCTGCGCTGTTGCTTGGCGTGCGTCTTTTGTTCGTAGTTCTCTGGCTGCCGTTAGGTGCGCTGTGCATCTTGGTGCATCGTCTGCTATTTCCGGGCGATAACTGCTGCAGTAGTGGAATCCAAGTGTGGTGCGCTTGCCTGCTATCGATGTTTAGTTCGTGCGGGAAGTGCATTATGGCGTGCGTTTTCTTGATTTTGGTGTCTATGAGCGTGTGGGCAGTGTGTTTGACTCGAACCTTTTGAATTTTATGGGTATTGTATTTAATATGTTTAGCAAGACCAGTAGTGGGTTGGGCTTTTTTCGCATCTGCTAGGTGTTGTTGGATTCTTTCATTGACAAATCTGATGGACCTGCCGATGTAATGAGCCTTGCATTCACACTCTGCATCGTATACACCTGGGTTGTTAAGGGGGAGAGGAAGTACCGTTTGTGCTTGTTCAGTTTATCAGTTATTTTGGAGTTGGGTTTGTGCGCTACTTTGATGCCAAATGGGAGAAGGGCTTTGGTTATGCGGTTGGAAGTGGTGGGATGGTAGGGGAAGGCAAACCATTTATATTGGTCGCTGGGGGTTGATTGTGGCTGGGCTGCTTGTGGATGGGTTGATTGTGGTAGGTTAGGGTGTCAGTGGCCACTGAAATTAATCGAAAAAGAAGAAAAAACAGCTTCGCGGATAAAAGTGAGTACTAGTTTCTCCGTATTTATATACTACCGCGTCTCTCTTTTCCCAATTATGAATTAATGTTATTGTTGTAAATAGTGTGTATTTGGATACATATTTCTGCTATTTTCTTAGGTTTGTAAAATATAAATGCATAATTGTGTACTATGTTTTTTTTTTTAAAAGTAAAAATCTGAAAACGAAGACTATATCGGTCAGGTTCATTTCTCTTATTTTTTTTTAACTTAAGTTTTGCATTTCTTATTAATTGAAAATATTATGTAGAATATCAAGGTGTTACCACTTGACTGATTTTTGTCTTATGTACAAAAAAGGTAAGTATGGAAAAAGTGCATTCTTCTGACGATTTAAGTTTTATTTTTTAAAATTTAAAATGAACACGTGCAAAAGCTGTTATTATGCTTCTGCATTTGCAGTACCGACAGGCTGTGAGTAAGACTCCTCCCCATCTGCAGCAGAAGCAGCGGTCCTTCCTCACTTTTGGGTTTAATGCTGGAGGCGGCTCAGGGCCAGTCAGAAGGGAGAGCCACGTGAACGTCAACGTCACACCCACATCACATGACATTGGATCCGATACTCCAGAGATTAGGAAATACAAGAAACGATTTAATTCAGAAATATTGTGTGCCGCTTTGTGGGGTGAGTATTTGTATATATATATATATTTTTTAATTAATAAATTAAAACTGTAAGGAACACACATGCATCACTCCCTTCCCTTATCTCTTCCTCAGAAATGTTTTCCCCATCTTATTGTCTCCTTTTGTTGTACAATGTAGCTTCTTGTTGCAAGTTTGGATTACGATAATAAATAATACTCATGGTAATCCATTATAATCTACTTAAAATTTATTTTCCGTGCAAATTTTTTATTGCGATCAATTTCGCCAGTTGTCTGGTACCTTTATCAGCCACATGCAGGCTTTTTTTTCAAGTAGCATGGTAGTGCAAGCTGACAACTGTATTTTCCTTCCTCTTCCTTTAGTGTGGGTATGGTGGTTCCTTCTTCAGCCACACGTTGAGTTTCTGGCATTCTGTGGGAAAGTTCATTGTCTATTCATGTATGTGGGGAGGCTTTTTTTTTTTTTTTTTACAGGTGTTTAAACTTTTTTTTTTTTTTTTTTTTAAGTGACTGGGAGGGGCATGTATATTCCTAATATCAGGGTGCCTTATTAAGTGCCCCATGGTTGGTGTTGAGATTGGCAGGGGTAGTCACTACTGCATAGGTCTCTTTGATAGTCTCTCCAGCTTGCATGACTATTTTTGGGTTGTTTATTTTGTGGCCTTCATCGATGAGGTGGCAAGCAAGGCCCATTCTTTTCCTTCCAAGTTGGTGGTGTGCATCATTCTCCTTTAGCCTGTCTTGCAGCCTGTGCTTGGTCATATTCACACACCTGCTTCCACAGGTGCAGGAGATCACTTAAACACCACTTCTTGCATTTGCTTTTTAGTGTGCTCGTGCAAAACATTTTCGTGAATTGAGTTATCACTGCGATGCTTTTTAAAAATGTTAATTCAGTTATTTTTAGTTCTCAGCACCAATGATTTTATTATGTTCCTTTATAGTTCCTTTATTATGTTCCACCCTTTCCCCCCTTTGACCACTTTCTTCGAGTGTAGAACACAATGCATCTCATTGGCCTGGCTTGAACAAGCTTTGCTAGTTTCATTTGACAAAACATGCGTTTCTTGTGGTCAAATTGGAAAAAAATGAAGCAGGTCACTAGTAGTCTTTAGTTTCAGTTGGCAAACCTATGAAAAGTTGCTTTTGTTGTGACAACAGCATGCATGTTTTGTGTTGTATTTCCATGATCAGATCCCCTAAATTTTATTCTGCAGCTTTAGATCGATCCTGGTACTGTCACTGTTACACTTTTCAAATACTTGAAACTTTGTTGCTGTCCAGTATGTTTCTAGGCTTATCCTAGAAAATGGGTTTACACTTCCTTTAATATACCTATCATACGAGGGCCGTACCGAAAGTAATGCAAAAGTGGTCATAACCTCTGTATTAACTGATGTAGTTGGAGTGACTCTTCCTCTATACAAACCAGCTACTCAACATAGTCTCCATTTAAAGTGATGCATTTGCACCATCGTTGAACCCAACTCAAGAATCCTCTTTGAAAAAAGTCCAGTGTGCACTGTCCGACATTCAGAGAAGGCTACAGAATGTGTACGGAGATGACACCATTGAGGAGCAATGTGCACAGGTGTATGAAGAAGTTTACAGAAGGCAAAACCAGCATTGAAGACAAACCGCACAATGGGAGACCATCAACTGCGACCACTGGCACGAATCGTCAGCGAGTGGATGAGTTGATTGTGCGTCATTCTCCTTGATTTCCTGGAATGTGGCCGTACCATCAACAGCGAGCGGTACATTGAGACATTCCATAAGCTTAGAGAATCCCATTAGGAGGAAGAGACCACACAAGAACCTGAAAACGTTCCACATTCACCATAACAATGCGCGACCACACACCTCTTTGGCAACAAATCAGGTGATCGGCAAAATGGGCTGGTCCGTGGTCCCCCATCCACCGTACAGCCAGATCTGGCACCCTCAGACTTCTACTTTTTTGGTCCCATGAAAGACGGTCTTCAGGGACAACGATTTGATGACACAGACGAGGTGAAAGTGGCTGTGAAAAAGTGGATGTCGGACAGTGCACATCGGACTTTTTTCAAAGATGATTCTAGAGTTGGGTTCAACGATGGCACAAATGCATTGCTTTAAATGGAGACTGTGTTGAGTAGCTGGTTTGTATAGAGCAAGAGTCACTCCAACTACATGTGCAATTTGAACGGTCTACATCAGTTAATACAGAGGTTATGACCACTTTTGCATTACTTTCGGTAGGACCCTCGTATTATCCTTGATATTTTCATCGTTCTTAGGTCAGGGCATCCACATGGCATAGTGGTAATGTTTTCTCTGTGTAATGAAGAGGTCCTGAGTTTGATACCCGGTTGAAGCACATAGTGGTTCGGATCCCACTTAAACTGTAGGTCCAGTCCAATTAGCCTAGATGTATATAAAGCAGACTTAAAACAAAATTGTATCATCTTAAGAGTGGGCTTTGAACTTTTGGTACAGAACCTGTGCTTGCCATGACCGCAAAATTCAAAGAAAATGGAGCATCAGTTCCTTAACACGTTGACTGCCAAGGCAAGATTGTCTGAATGACATCGTGGGGCCAAGTAAAAGCAATTTGTGAAAATGGATCAAGTTGGTGTCATTAGATCTGTGAAGCACAAGAAATTTCAAAACAATCCAAGAAACGTTGAAAATTCAATTTAAATTTGAGACCCAGTTTTGTGTATTGTGGCCTGGAGAAGGGAATTTTGATCAGAGTGCAATGAGACCCATTTCTGTGTCTCACTTTTTTTTGTAAATGACTTTGTTCCTTCAAATAACGAACTTCAATCACTTGAACTATCAAGCTCGTCCAGTGTTGGAACCTTATTCTCTGTTTCTTGTTCATACATCGTCAACAGAACATACAACAGAAGTGCTTCTTCCATAAAATATTGCACGAAATGCAATCAACATGTTCAGTCACACTGAATATAGTCTTATTTCTTCTTCTTCCTTTATTTTTCTCCTTCTTTGTTTAATTCTTGCCTGAAATACAACAAATGTCAAACAAGGATGAATTAAAAATGCATCGATTGTTGTATTGAAAATCAACAAAACAAAGTCATCATAAATAATCACAGAGCACTAGGTTTATTACTACATGTTACGGCCATTTGTACACCATTGTTGTAATCACCTGTTGCTATCTAGGGCCAGGCTACAAGTATAGTGTAACATTCTGAAGCCAAAACAATATCTTTGATCATGTTAGCAAATGACAAGTGAAACCCATATAGGGGTATCACGGCCTGAAGCAATTGCTGAGGTGAGACACACAAGTGGGTATCATGGCTTCATGAATGACGATACTTGAGATACACTTTTGGGTCTCATGGCAGTTAACGTGTTAAACCACTTCTCTCTAATCAACTTGAAATGTGACACAATGTAAAAACCAGGCAACTATTTTAGTATGTTTCGTTATTTGGACAAGAAAGGCAAAGTATATAAAGTTCGAATGTGTAAAATCAGGTATGTTAAATAATAAGAAGTGTATACACCATTGTGGAAATATTTTTAGCAGTAATGATTTTCTTTTAATAAGGAATTCTTTTGTGTATTATTGAAAGGAAATGTGATAGTGATGTGATGAATTCTTTTCAGGTGTCAATCTGTTAATTGGAACAGAAAATGGATTGATGCTTTTGGACAGAAGCGGGCAGGGCAAAGTTTACCAGTTGATATCACGCAGGAGATTCCAACAAATGGAAGTTCTAGAAGGACAAAACATATTAGTGACAATTTCTGGGAAGAAGAACCGTGTACGAGTATATTATCTCTCCTGGCTCAAGTCCAAAATACTCCGCACGGATGGGGTGAGTGATGTAGGTGATCAAATAGTTATTTTTTCATTCTTAAAAGGTAGAATTTTACATATTAAAGTAATGCATGCAAATGTGAATTTTGAAACTAATTCTAGTTAAATTAATAACCACAGGTGGTTAGGTTTGCCAAGCTTAGTGCATCTTGAATGTTTGTGCAGTTGTTACTTGGGATTTTACTATTTAAAATAAACATATATTTTTTTCTGCCTGCATGTCATGATACGCTATACACTATACCTGTACTATGTAAGAATAAACACAGAATTCAGTTAACAAAGTAAGTCTATATAAATACAGTAGAACCCCGATTTTAAGTTCCCAGATTTTTCATTTTTTTTGTCAACCTCCGACGGACTGTAAAAAAGAAGACAAGTGCAAGTAAAAAAATGAATTTATTATCAAAAGTTATGTACATACCTGGTTACTTTTCGAAATAATCACCGTGAAGATTCAGAAATTTGTCATATCATGGGATGAGCTTTCCGATCCCCTCTGCGAAGAACGTTGCCGCCAGTGATGTGAGATGGGCCTGAACGTTGTTTTGAAGATCCTCATTGGTCTGGAAGCTTTGGCCTCCTCACCCGTTATGAGGCTGAAGGTGAAGGTTTCTTGAAAACAATTGTTACTGGAGATGAGACCTCGATTCAGTACGTCACCCCAGAAACAAACAACAGTCAAAACAATGGATGCACTCAAAACTCACCAAACAAATCGACGAAGTTCAAACAAACCTTCAACTACAGGAAGGTTATGGCTACCATTTTTTGGGACCACAAAGGTGTGTTTTGTTTATGAAACCAGGGACTACGATCAATGCAGCTGTTTATTGTCAGAGGAGCTTCAAAACGTTCAGGCCCATCTCACATCACTGGCGGCAACGTTCTTCGCAGAGGGGATCAGAAAGCTCGTTCCACAATATGACAAATGCGGTGATTATTTCGAAAAGTAACCAGGTATGTACATAAGTTTTGGTAATAAATTCATTGTGTTACTTACACTTGTCTTTTTTTTTTACGGTCCATTGGAGGTTAAAAATAAATGGTCCTCGTACATTCAGTCTTTATAGTCCCAAATATAAAATTTTCCTCGATTTTACATTTTCCCATATTTTTTTTTAGCATGGTTCCTTGAAAAATGTAAAATTTCCACTGTAGATAGTGCAGATCATGTATAAATTCAGTAGCTCGGGAGTAAAACTTGTTAACCACACTCTGTTCAAAATTGAGTTAACATTGTATGCAGTTGTTGCACAGTGTCCAGTTGCTGTACAATAGTGAATGCAGTTCCTTAAGTACCTGGTGATGGTCACAAACACATGGGAACATCTGGGTAACCCATAAGCAACACTGCAATGGACAAACTTTCACTGTGTTTTTCTATGTTTCATACTTTTGTGTGTTACAAGTTTTACCCCTGAGCTGCTCATTTTACCTACAATATTGTTTGTTTCACTACAGCACACTCACCACAAGAAACACTGTGTTATTTATTAGGGCTAAGTCAATACTGATGCCAATGTATTGGACATATGCATAGGCTGATACTGGTGAGATTGGTATCGGAAAGTATCGATTGGAATTTATTTACTGATACCTTCCAATACATTGGTCATTTGCAGAGCCTGCAAAAAAAATGCCACTGACATTTTCACACATTCTAATTATCCTGATAATTACGTAAAATTTGAAGTTTTCATTTATTTTGAATTAGCATAGTGGGAAAATGGATTTTGTTTTTTGCATACCAGATACAGTGGAACCCTGAGTTTACGTTCCCAGATTTTACTTTTTTCCCACAATATACATTCAATCTTTATGTTTCCAACATGGTAAAATGTTTCAAAATTTTCCTTGATATTACATTTTCCCACATTTTAAGTTCTTTCATCTTGGTTCCCTGAAAAACGTAAAATCGAGGATCCACTGAATGTTAATATTTTGATGAAATTCTTGAATATTTTTAAATTAGTTTAAAGAAAGAGTTAAAAGGAAGTAAAGTGCTCTCGTTTGCTTTGCATCATGTCAGTGTTCAGTTAGGGCCCCACAGTGTCTTGATCATGGTCAAAGGTGGGGGTGATGTAATCAGCACCACCCCCTGGCTGCCATTACCTCCCAGAGTTTCCTCCAGGTACCCACTTTATGCTGGGTGGGAGCCAGAGCTGCTTGAACAAGTGGAAAAAAAACTGGTTCCCCTCGGCCAAAGATCGAACCCGGGTCTCTCACATGGTAGTCAGATGCCCTAACGGCTGAGCTACCACGGCTCATTCAAATTAAATGAGATGATTGGAGTGGAAAAGTAACAATAATATTAATCAATGATGAGTAAATTCTCTTGGGAGGATGAGACTGACATTAGCTCTCAAAACTTGGAAACTTACAGGATTGACCTGGTTGATAGCTCGAGAGAATTTAATCATCATTCAACGGCAGGAAAGCTTCAAGACTTGCTTCAGTATTAATCAATATTTTGAAGAATTTGTAATTGTTGCATGGGAATTGGTAAGAGTATCAGAATTCTGTTGGCTCAGCCCTAATGTATGGACACACGCACATGGTATGAAATGACGATGTTGTTGTAGGAAGGACATGTATCTTCTGCAACTTATGAAAGTTCTTTACAATAACTTATTCCACAGTGCACAAATTAATATTTTACAAATAATCCTAACATTTTGTGTTTGAGTTCATTTGGTATTTTGAATATGTAGCCTCATTAGCTACTGTGACTCAGTTGTTAGCATATGCAGATGATGTAGACTTACTGGGGGATGATGTGAATACAATTAAGAATAATGCTAAAATATTTTTCAAAACTGCTAAAGAGATAGGTTTGGAAGTTAACAAAGAGAAAACTAAATATATGCTTACAGGCCGAAACCAAGTGTTAGGTAATAATCAAAATCTAATTATTGATAACAACTCCTTTGAACCAGTTTCCAAATTTAAATACTTAGGAGTAATATTAACAAATTAAAATTATATTAAAGAGGAAATAAAAAGTAGGCTTAATTCAGGAAATGCATGTTACTTCTCTCTTCATAAACTTTTGTCTTCTCGTTTAATATCAAAGAAACTAAAAGTTAAAATATACAAAACTAATTTTGCCTGTAGTATTATATGGGTGTGAAACTTGGTCCCTTACATTGAAAGAGGAACACAAATTGAGAGTATTTGAAAATAAGATCCTTAGGACGTAAAAGGGATGAGGAGACAGGTGAGTGGAGAAGGTTACATAATTTGTACTCATGTCCAGATATTATTAGAATAATTAAATCAAGAAGACTTAGATGGGCAGGCCATGTGGCATGAATGGGAGAGGAAAGAGGAGTTTACAGATTCTTGTTGGGAAACCAGATGGTAAGAGACCTGCAGGAAGACCAAGACGAAGATGGAGGGACAACGTTGAGATGGACCTTAAGGAAATCGGTAGGGATGGGAAAGAGTATATAGATCTTGCTCAAGATAGGGACAGATGGAAGGCCTGTGTTGCTGCAGCCATGAACCTTCGGGTTTAAGAAGGCTAGAGAGTTAGTTAGTTAGTTAGCCTCATTAGCCAAAAATGATATTTTTAGCTGCTTCTATGTAGATACTGTAATACTGAAAAGTTTATTCTTTTGTTAAGAAGCTTGTCATACAATCAGGCAAAATTAATATAAGTTCCGCAGGTATTGAAAATTATTATTATTATTGAAATTTAATTAAAGAAAAAGATGGCCATGCAATGTAGCCATGAGAGAAACAATAGGCATTGGACAAAGATGTGCTGTCACCAGTTTTTGACTGGGGATGGAAAAAATCTGAAATGCCTTATTTACTCATGTACACTGGTCAAAAAAATTAGGGGAGCAAGCAAGAAATCCCAAAACCAAAGTTGGTAAGTCAAAAGTAGCAATGTATTTTGATTAGGTGAGTGTGTCCTCAACCAGTACAATTCATGTCTATTGAGTCATTAGCACAACAGAGTTCTAGGGGTGATTTCTGCAAGGTACTGCACAAAATCAGGAGAACAGCACGGTGATAAGAGAACAGAAATGGACAGATATGCAACAGATCCATACCTCTAATAAGGCATGTGGTCGCCATGAACTGCTATGACAGCTGCACATCTGTTTTGCATGGAACCAATAAGGTTATTAACGACAGCCTGCGGGATATTCACCCATTCCTCCAGAAGGGCCATTTCCAACTGTTGCAGAGTTGTAGGCGCCGCTGGCCGAGCAGCAATGCGTCTTCCAAGTGTATCCCACACATGTTCAATGGGATTCAAGTCTGGGGAGGACACTGGCCATACCATTCGTTCGATACCCTCATCCCGTAGCATGGCGTCAACCAGACGTGCTCGGTGATGTCGGGCATTATCGCCCACAAAAATGAAACCATCACCGATATCTGCAGCCATTGGGACAACATGAGGCCTGAGGATCTAATCCCGGTACCGTAAGGCTGTCAAGGTACCGTTCCGGATAATGTGCAGGGGGTACGGCGACCAACACTGATCCCTGCCCATACCATTAAGCCACCGCCACAATACTGAGACACTTCGCGCACATGTGCGGGATAATTGCAAGTCCCACGTTCCCTCCAGATGAGAATGCGTCGATTATCTGACTGGAGACTGAAACGCGACTCATCCGAGAAGAGAACTGAACTCCACTCTCCATGTCCCCACTCACGATGTTCCACAGCCCACTGTCTGCAGGCCCTACGGTGTTGGGCATTCAGAGGGACACACACCATTGGTCTTCTTGCATAAAGACCCCTTTCCCGCAGCAGGCGATTTCGTACAGTTTGGCCCGATACTCTTCGTCCTGTTGCCAAAACAAGGCCGCGTTGCAAGTCAGTTGCAGTTTGCTGCCTATTCCTGCGAGCCGACAATGCTAAGTACCGGTCTTCCCTAACTGTTGTTGACCGTGGGCGACCTTGCCCAGGGCTCCTTCGTACTGTACCTGTCTGTTGAAATCGTGTCCACAACCTGGAAATGACACTGCGTGACACACCAAGGGCTGCAGCCACCTCACGTTGTGTTTGCCCTGCTTCCATCCTCCCAATGGCTCTCCATGCGCTAGATTCCCCTAAATCGTGTTGTTCTGCCTTCGTTACTATTCAACACTACTCAACTGAATCCCATTTGCATTACGGTCTGCCAGCACCACACAACCGGTGTTCCCAAGTGACCTCGTGATTGCTCCTCATATCACAAATTCTGCCACGTGCCTTATGGTGTCACTAGAGAGCTCTTCATGCTGATGATTCATCACAGATGAATTGTACTGGTTGAGGACACACTCACTTCATCAACATACATTGCTACTTTTGACTTTCCAACTTTGGTTTTGGGATTTCTTGCTTGCTCCCCTAATTGTTTTGACCAGTGTAGTATGTGTACTTTTTTCCAAAATTTTTGCCCCCAAAAACTGTGGTGTGTATTATGAACGGAATCATTCAGACAGCCAACATGAAAGCGTACAGGGTCATTCCGTGATTTTGTGACACTTACATTGATTTTTCATGTTTACAGAACCCTATCATGTTATATATCATTGATAAAACTTGAATTCTGTAGTTTCTGAACATGGCAATGGTATTCCATTCAAGATGGCCACACTAATGTGCAATGCTGTTGAAATAAGCTGATAACAAAAATGAAGGAATCAAACCTGGATCTTCTGTGTGGCCATCAGATGCTATACCGACTGGACCACCGTGGCTCCACAGTGTTACAATAGCTGTCATTTAATAACAAAATCCAGTTTTTCACACATTACTGGTGCAAAATGAATGTGACTTGTGAGTCTTGATTGATTTCCTACGTATTTAAACTGCACACAAGTGTGCTATAGCCTTTTATAGACTCTGCAAGACACCTGCACTCTAGAAAAGTATCGGCTGAAATCTGTGAATTCAAACTGATGCATTCCCTTGAATATATAACAACATTTAAAATTCTGCACTTCTTCTGTCAAATATTGACTTTAGTAATGGTTAATGTGTTTTATCAATTGTCCTTCCTTCATCAATATTATATTATTGTAAGATATATTTTTTTATATATTTCTAATTCCTTCTTGAAGGCACTTCCTTTGTAATTTATTAGCATTGGCAGTGTGACGTGAATCTACATGTTAAGTTTACATGTCCTCCAGAATCTGAAGATTTTTCTTCTAAATGTTTGGAATTTTTTTCTCTTACAGGATGTTTTGTTTGACTACCATATTTACATTTGCAGCTGTTTTCCAGTCCATGTGTTCTTGCATTTACGAATTCATGTAATATTTTTTTTTTTCATTGGGAGATAATATATTTGCTTATTTCCTTCCAGATTCTACTATTTCATGTTTTTTTCCGTAATGTACTGAATTTTCACCCCTCTTTCTTTTTCATATTCAATTCCTTCATATTTTTTTTTGTCTCAACTTTTTTTAGTTCATAGTTTTCATCCTTCACCATTTCCAGTTGGGCCAGCAAACCTATTCCTTATCTCCCACCACTCCTTTTATTCCACTGTGTTCCACTCCTATTCTTATACTCTCCACTACCCACTGTATCCCACTCGTGGTCTCACCTCCAAATGTCCAACATTCTCACAACCTCCGTCAATTCTCGTCATTCCAGGGTGACTGCATTGGCACATAAAAAATTATATTTTTGTTTCTAGTTCCTGCATTTTTTTTCCTTTCTTTGAGTTTTTCCATGCCCACACATGCTATTACTTATCAATCATACATCTGATTTTTCCTTTCATCATTTTGTTTTCAGCAAGTTGAGCGCCGCAATGGATGGATTAATGTAGGAGATCTTCAAGGAGCAGTGCATTTTAGAATTGTTAAATATGAGAGAATCAAATTTTTAGTGATTGCATTGAAGGAAAGCATAGAAATCTATGCTTGGGCTCCAAAACCATACCATAAATTTATGGCCTTTAAGGTAAGCTCCATTCGTCACATTTTTTTCTTTGTGTGTGTGTGTGTGTGTGTGTGTGTGTGTGTGTGTGTTTGAAAACTAAGGTTTTATAAACAGAAAATTTCTATCTTTCTATGGCATAGTATGTATATTTGATGTACTCTTGCATAATGCATGCACTTCTTCCTTCTTCCTTAATCTCCATCTTTTTTTTTTTTTTTTTCTCCCTGTTCAAACGTTTCTAGAGGCCTTTCTCCATTATAACATTAAAATGAACACAGCAATGTTTCTTCGTGGAGTTTTGGAATACTTGGTATTGAATAACCTTAAAACAGAAATTGTAAATGTGATCTATCATGGAACAAGAAAGTTGTGTTTACTGTGCAAACCACGATAAGCTCCATGGATATCAATTAGAACATCATATATATATTCATATTTTGAAGTAGACTGTAATATTAATATCCTAAAATGGCATACTCACCTATACCTACAAAATTATTTTTTATGATCTAATAATTTTGGTGTCCACTGCCATCATTCTCTTGGAAACTATTGAATTGTTGCATGGCAAGCTTCTGTTGTCTTTAGTTTAAATTTGGTCCATAGGGCCAATGCTAGAAGCAAAATTCTGGCCATTATCCCAAAGCTGTCAACATTGCCACTTTGCATATAGTATAATGTTGTTATTTTTTACTCAATAGGTAACAGTCTGATTTCAACGAAACTTTGTATGATTGTAGGAATGTACCACCGCTACATACTACATTTTCCCATTCACTTCAGTCTATGGCATAAACACGGGCTTGCATATGCTATTTTTTTTTAAAGAAATCAATTTTCTTCCTTCCTTTAACACTAATTATTGAGAGGCACAATGTATAAATGTTATCTATGCAAAAAGCTCTGTCTTTAAGAAAGAAAACAAAACAGATTTCATCTCTCTGCGACAAGTTGTTCTCGAGCTATGACTTTGTGTGTGTGTGTGTGATTCGTGGCAAGTTTGAAAGCTCACACTTGAAAAGGTCCAATCCTCAGGCTATCCGTCTGCTAGAAGGTTAAAGAGAATGTTCACAGTGATATTTCTGACTTTACATCACGGAATGTTAATCTTCAAATGCACGACTTCAGCAAACATTCCCTTCCAGTCATCCTACGTGAAATTCTCATGCAACACCATCAATGTAATACTAATACTACAAGTTCCCTGTATTTTTTCTTGCTCTTGCATATTCAGTGAACATCATAAACATCAGAAGAGAAGGATAGGTGAAACTGGTGTCGTTGTCAATGCCATCCTCTGGTAATTGACATTTTCATTTCAAACTAGGAAAATAAGGAAATAAGACTTCTTTTTTTTCCAAAAACCAAAATAGTTAATTTTTATTCCATTGGAAAAATTGAGGACAAAATGCAGCAACCAGGTTAGAAATTGACGTTTTCATCTACCACCAAGGAAAGTCCAGAAATGAGAATTTCCCTCGAATTTTGCTCAATGCTATGTGTAAGGGTTAATGTAAAGTAAAAGTAAAAAAGTAAAGTGTTCCCCTGTGCTTAGCACCATGCCATGAAGGCGTATAGGGGGTGTAGGGGTAATGCCCCACACTTTCTTGATCCGGTCGTGAGTGGGGGTGATGTGATCAGCACCACGCCCCTAACCACCTTTACCCCCCAGGGTTTCCCCCGGGTACCCATGTTATTCGACGCTGGGTGGACGCCGGTGCCACTTCCAACGTTAGAAAAGTTCCCGGATTTGAACTGGCCGGGGATCGAACCCGGGACCTTTAGCATGGTAGTCAGACGCGTTACTGACAGAGCCACCGCTAATGGCAAAATAGAATAGCAAATCATTTAAAAGTTGTGGTTCTGTTGATCTCCACGGAGGATATGAATAAAGCATGTGAGTCATGACTAGGAAGTTAGTTTGGGGTAATCTCGCCATAATGTTTTGTATTAATAATTCCTCTATTATACCAACTTTAATGAATCAAAAAATATGAGTCACGAGATGGGGATATAATACCTTATTCCTTCGACACACCACCATATGCACGCATGTTCTAATGTTCGAATGATTTTTCACAAATTGTAAGTATTATCAAGTCATGTTAATGTTACTATTCAAACTATCATGAAAACAGATAATAATTTACTAAAGATGAGACAGATTAATCAGTACAGCCACATACTTATGGTAAATAAAAGATTGATTTTGGTACAAAAACTGGACACATTTCAGGATGAAAAGTGGTATATACAATAACATTTTGGTGTTAAAATGTTGAATATTACCCTAAATTTGATTTCAAACCTATACTTATTGCCCAAAATAAACTTTCCCTTCTAATAGCACATTTATGTAGTTGTCAGAGTATTTAGCTTATTCCTGTTTAAAGTAGTCCATTTTTGCTTCTCAAATATTTACAAGATTTAATAATTTTTTCCATGATTTGCATAACTCTGAGGATAATTCAGACTTCAGAAAGTGTTGCGAAAGTGGAACTCTGTTCATCATGTACTTGAAAAAGATATGTTGTTGAATTGTTACAGGACTCATATTTCAGTGGAGCACAATAGTCCAATTTTTTGAGTTTCATTTTTTAATAGCCCATATGGTTATATGCTTAATGTCAACGAAGTTCCCTGACCACTTAGCAACTTTGAAGAATGACATAAAAATAATAATAATCTATGGAGCACAGTAGTGATCCATGTAACCAATGAGTATTTTTTCTGCGTGACTACTGCAGTGTTAATCACTCCAATTTGTGTAAAATTTTGGTACTATGGCAGTGGTTATTAAGAACCATTGCAAACATTACGTACAAAAGCATAACAAGGAATATGTAAAGTGGTGGATAAGATAAATTATGGCACCAATGTTTCCCCCACCAACTGAAATTTTGGCATATGAATTTTCCATGTAAAATTCTGAAGTTGAATTCAATGTATTGGCTGCTAAGGCATCAGAGGAATATTGTAACAAATGTTACAAATGCAATGCTTTGATGTTCTTCTTTCTGTGCTTTTTAAAGATCCTTGTGTGGTTATTGACTTTGGATTCACCCTGTAAATGTACTCCATTTAATTTCTGTAAACTTTTGCATAGAATTTGAAAATTTGTGTACTACATGAGCCTGGTATAGTAAAGCATGTCAACACTAATAGGCTAAGGTAGGTTTCCCAAATAGAACATATGGACAGAATCAGGACTTCAAAAATGAATGCAGCAAAATCTATAGGAGCTAGAAATGCTGGGAGAACCAAATCAGGATAGGAAGGTAGCGTAATGTAGGATCGGAAGACTGTTCAAAGTCCATAAATGGGGGATGTTAGTGATAGATATGGAGAAGTGTCGGGAGTATCTGAGATGAAGGTAGTAGTGATCATTAGTTTCCACTGACTAAGTATATGTACTCTGTGCTTAATATATTTATGTATAATTTTATGGAGATGATTGAGTAGAAGGAAAGGCTCTGCTCTGGCTTAAGTCCGCCATTTAAAATAAGACAATAATAAATAAATAAATATCCAACAAACCACACAACCAAATTCTGGTACCTGGGGTTTCAAGGGAGAGAATGTATCACAGAATTGCGTGGCCTCTTTTGATACTACATAGGTTGATATTCGTATCTCCAAAAATAATTGCATGAGAATGTTTCGGTAGAAATTTGCAAGGTAAACGTGAGATGGTTGATAGACTACAGTTAGGAGGAATTTATGTTGGCAGACTCTAGTTTCCAGCCAGTAGGGATGTACCGAAGCTGATTACAGATGTATGAAAATTGGCAGAAATTGACATATCGGCCGGCATCGACAAAAATCCGATATTTAACCTTTTGGTTCCCAAGCGTCTCGGTCGAGATGCTGTGTCAAGCTCGTAGTTTTTACGTTATAACTTTTCTATTTTTGGCTAGAATTTCGATTTTTTTATATATATATTGTTCCTAACACATGTATTTAACAGAAATATTTCTTGCACCTTTTTTTTCTTCATGAAAATGGAGGAGAAAATGTGGGAAAAGGGACTTCTCTTTTGCGTCTCTTTTCAAGGGAAAATTTTTGCTGACAAAGGAAGAATGTGATTCATTCTGCTGACAAAGGAAGACTGGCTTTGTTGTTCTAAAGCAATGCTTTTCACTCCCGCCTGGTAACTGCATTCGAAGGAAGCTTGTTTATCGGTATCTGATGTCAAAATGAAAGTTTTCCGTGAGGGTGCAAGCAGGGGGTGGGGGAGGGGAAGACTGGTTGTTGAATCTGCATTGTGAGAATGGAATTTCGAAGTGCGCTGAAGGAAACCTTTGTTTTTTAGCACAAGTGTCCACAAGTTGCAACACAGGTTACCCTGCATTGTCTAAAAATAGAATTTCCAGCAGATGCAAGAATCGGCACTCATTTTTCACTGCATTCTAGCTTTTCGTCCGTGAATGTTGTGCGTAGGTGTCGTTTTGTGCCCAAGTGCGAAGACATTTTTTGGGCGAAGTGACATTTTTTAAAATCATTTTTGGGGGGTTTCCTCCCTTCCCCCTCCATATATACGCCAAATTTGCATAAATTTTGCATTTTGACATTCTTTTTTTCAGGGGGGACACCATTTTTTAAAGAAAAGTATTTTTGATTGGATTTCCCCCCTTTCCCCCTCCATATGTACATCGAATGTGCATAAATTATATATCGTCTGAATCTGTGATTCATTCTGCGTACAACGGTATATCTTTCATATCACTAGGGCAATTAGTTTCTGAGCTATAGTAATTTCAATGTAACACTGCAGTTTGCTCAATTCCGAAGCTTGAGACAGTGGCGTACAAGCCTTTCGTTTCAGGGGTACAACTCTCGTAATATTGGTCATACGACAAAAATGAAAATATTTTTCTGTTTCTTACATGCCAGCGATAATTTCTATGTGCATTTTGAACTTTTCATATCCTTTTTTTCGGGGGGGGAGACCCCTTATTTTCTTTAAAAATATATATTTTTCAGGGGATTTCCCCCCTTTCCCACTCCATATGTACGCCGAATGTGCATAAATTATATATCGTCTGAATCTGTGATTCATTCTGCGTACAACGGTATATCATTCATATCTCCAGGGCAAATAGTCTCTGAGCTAAAGTCATTTCAAGGTACCACTGCATTTTGAAGCTTGAATCAGTGGCATGCCAGACCATTCCTTTTGGGGGTACAACTCACATTACATTGGTCATATGATAATAATGCAGATATTTATGTGTTTCTTACATGTCCGCGATCATTTCCATGTGCATGTCGACACTGTCATGTATTTTTTCCTTGGGGGGGGGGGGGGGGGTGCGGGCCCCATTTTCCCCCCGAAATTTTGGAATTTTGAGAGTTAGCCCCTCCCCCAACCACATATACGCCGAATTTCCTTAAATTTCATATAATCTGAATCTCTGGTTCATTCCGCGTACAACAGTATATCACTCATCTCTCTAGGGCAATTAGCCTCCGATCTACACTCATTTAATTAAAAATCTGCATTTTGCTGAAAATCGGCTTGGGACCAAGGGGTTACATGTGAAAATGGCCTTGGGACTCGAAAGGTTAAACCAGTACAGATAATACTAGATCTTACCTTCTAATAAGTTTTATATTTTAATTTTGAAACATTTATTGAAAATTAGGTTATGATTTTTCATCATTTGTAGAGTTTTTGTAATAAAATTATTGCAAACTCTCATTCAGAGGATCATCCTACCTCAAAATCAGAAATAAAACAGTACATTGCTGAACCAACTATTCCACATGACCAGGATCCGCTGTTGTATTGGAAATTCAAGAGTGAGTATCCAAACCTGAAGCAAGTGGGAAAATACTTGGGCATACCTGTTTCTGAAGTTCAATCTGCCAGCATTAAATTTACAACATTAAGAACAAAAATTCATTTTGCATTTCAAAGAACTGCCTGTGCTCAAATGTTAAATCTCTTGAGAATCTATGTTCTTCTTAAAGGTTCACATAACCACTTTTTTTTTTAGATGCAAATGTATCCAATAGAAGTATATATAGCAAATTTATCATGCTGAAATTTTTTGTCATGCTGAAAATAACATCTCATTTCTGTTGAAGAATCTTATGGCTCGGAATTGGTTAAATATCGGCATCGATATCGGTTCCAAAAATCGGTAAATTTTCAGCTTCGTCACATCCCTAGTTTGCAGAATAATAATTTGGATGTTAGGTCATAGATGCTAGGTGATTCTGAGACGATTTTGGTAGGAATAAATAGAAAAACTGCCACTCCCCCAAACCCTGTTTCTGATTCTGTCTCTCCTGAGCAGATGCAAACCTGGAAGTGTGCTTGAAAATCTCACCTTCAACCGTATTTCCAATATAAGCAAAGCATTCATGTGTTTATTTATTTGAACAATGTTTTTGACTCCTATGTGTGATCAAATTTTGGCTACTATGGAGAATGAAGATATGGAGGAGGAGGAGGAACAACTCATTTATGTTACAACACCAGTGGATGGCAAGGATACAGACGAAGACAGTGATAAATCTCATGATGAGCATGCGGCCAAACTAAACAATTTTTGGCGAAATACGCTAATGAGTGTTTGTGAGGTGCAAACTAAGATATGAAGTTGTGTTGATTGTGAAGGTTCATCCAGTAATGTAGCGTCTACATCTACCACTACACATAACACTGGTGGTTCAAAAAAAAAAAAAAAAAAAAAAAAAGTCTTCAGACAAAATCAAGACCCCTGTGGAAGAAAAGTCTACCTTCAATCTAATTACAAACTGAGTGCTGCCCTATTGAACCATCTGAAGAAGCACGAAACTGTGAATCACAATTAGACTTTTATAATTTATTTTGTGATGAGGACATGCTAAATCTTATAACAAATCAATCCAAATTGTATGCTTTGCAAAAAAATATTGATGTTGATTTGACGAAAGAAGAACTTCTTGTTGTTCTTGGTGGTCTCTTGTTGTC
This sequence comes from Lepisma saccharinum, assembly GCF_977018435.1. Lineage (NCBI taxonomy): Eukaryota > Metazoa > Arthropoda > Insecta > Zygentoma > Lepismatidae > Lepisma > Lepisma saccharinum. The sequence goes on from NC_139254.1 coordinate 43,375,217, forward strand.
AGGTTATGCAAAATATTCAAACAGACGTATGTTTGGTCAAAATAAAAATATACTCCTTCGATACTTTCTGAAATCATTCCTTGTGATCGGTTTGAGACTATTCTGCATAATATTAATTTGAATGACAATTCACAAATATGTGAGTCTGATCGTCTGTACAAGATACGGCCATATTTCGAGAAACTTTTCTTCCTCATCTTTCGAACAGCATGGCGGTGTGGACGAAATACTTTCCATCGACGAGAGTATAATTCCTTACTATGGGAGGCACTACGCAAAACAGTTCATTAGAGGAAAGTTGATCCATTTTGGGTTCAAGAACTGGGCAAAAAAGCTCTAGTAGTGGTTACATGATAGATTTCCAGTTGTGCACAGATACAATCTGATATCGGACCACTGTGTTCTATACTGTAATAATAATAATTTTGTGTATATTTGTTGATTTCTATTGCAAATGTTTCCATTTGTATTGTTTCTTTGAAATATGTGTATGTATTTATGCAAACATACACATGACCAGTAGCGACGATTAGGGGGGGCAGTTGCACCCCCATTTTTCGTCACTTTTTCACCTGCACTATTATAAACCTAATCTGCAAAGGGAAATATACTGTCTTTGTCCCCCTACATTTGGAACCTTGCCCCCCCTGCTCTCCGGTTTTGGAACCCAACATCCGCCACTACATATGACTGATCTTAAGTGTTTTATTTTCTTTTGGTTACATATTTTGCACAGCAATACTTTTTCCTTGGGACAGCTATTTATAGACAAAACATGAAAGTGATCATTGTGCACAGTGTCCGATTTATTGGACACATGGAAGTGATCATAGTGCACAGTGTCTTACATACAGTGTAAAAATAAAAATGTATCGTATATTGTGTCATTTGAATTGTACTGATACCAAAACCATGAAAAAAATTTCATGAAAGGGGTTTGTAAACTTTATGCATTAATGGGTTAAATATACTTGATACATGATAGGTGGTATTCTGACAGCTTTATGAATTTGCATTTCATTCCTATTATCCTATATGTGTTATCAAATATTTCAGTATTGTCATTAATTTTTTATATAATTTATCATGTTGCACCATTTCCTCAACCCTGTCATGGTGTTAAACCACGTGTGTTCTGAACCTCTCAAATATTGAGCTGATGTGTTGAGCCATAGTGAATGATGTTGGCAAGGTGGTTAATATTAATACATGAGTATTCCATCACCATTACACACATCAGTTTACCTGAATGTTCAGTCAATTACATCTGAGTATTAAGAAAATTAAGGCAAAATGAAATTTTCACACAGTACTGGTGCAAATAAATGAAAATTGTAAACTTTTGCACAATTTCTAGAATAATTAGACTTCGCAGATATACCACCCAGCATTTTTGGGGACCCCTCGAAATACCCAAATCCAGGAAAGAATCAGCCGTTGCCAGTAACCCATACTCTCTGATACTGGTATCACTAGTATCGGCCGATAACAATATATTGATATCAGCTCAGCCTTAATGCTATTTATATCTTTGTTTTCATTTCCAGTCATTTGGTGATCTGATTCATCGGCCACTGCTTGTTGACTTGACTGTAGAAGAAGGAACAAGATTGAAAGTTATTTACGGCTCAGCAGATGGATTCCATGCTGTCGATTTGGATTCAGCTTCTGTGTATGACATTTATTTGCCAAAGCATGTAAGTTACTCAATTGACATAATTAATAATGAGAAACTAAAAAATAACCCTTGTTTTGAAGGCAGTCATCAGTGAATTTCAAAGGCAAAAGCAGTAAATATCAAATGTGTTCTGTTTTTGTCCTTACAAAGTTGTCAAGGGCAGGTATAGTTAATTAACAGGCATTCTTAAACTCGAAGGCTTGTTGCTGCAGATACACAAGCCAGCCATGGCAATTTCTTCTCGTCCATCTCAGTGTTGGATTAAAACTTCCACCTAGTGTGCTTTTCAAGTTTCTTGTCATCAGGTGTCTCAACAATGATTCCGTAAACTTCAGAGGTAAACATCAGCTGCCTGTTGAAGTCGAATGATATTTTAGTAGTTCAATGTTGTACACAGTGCTCGAAGTGGAAATTCTTAGGTGGGGGTATGTTTGTTTGAGACCTGGGGAATGCTACAATGGTTCAGCACAGTGACAAGAGGACATAAATTCTGCTAACTGGAGGATCCCATACCCCCCACCCACCCTCATTTCGAGCACTGATTATACATTCAATGTCAAATACCTATTCAGACTTTTTATCACTTTACAGGTTATCTATGGAACCACAAGCATTTTAAATTCCAGTATATTGTGTAACTGTTTAATTCTTTGCTCATGAAAGACACAGGTATGTTTTGAAATATCAAGTATATTTGGAAGTTATAACTACAAAAAGTATAATTTCTATATTATATCCAATACGTAACTTCTCTCTTTGCTTTCAGGCTGTGTTACTGTGCATGTGTGTTTATTCTGCTTTTAATTCTAATTTTGTTCTGGACAGTAATCCAAATCTATTAATTACTGAAAAACTACTGGTTTTCATGTATAACTTTTTCTATTGAATTTATGAATTTATTTAACTTATTACAAGGTTACAATGTAAACATTTAATTATCTTCAAAGGTTGTAATCAAACCTTGCTTTCCTTCATGCTCCAGCATTTCGCTGAAATGAATTATAATGAATTAATGTCTTCCACAGTTGAAGTAGTTGTGTGGGTACAGTCCAATAGTCTATTTCAGTGTCACTTGTTCTTGAAATAACATTAATTTCTGTTTCCTAAATGCATATTGTTGGCTTTGCCATCTTTTTTTCAGACACAGGGACCCATCTCACCTCACTGCATTGTAACCCTGCCTAATTCCAATGGTATGCAGTTGCTGCTATGCTACGACAATGAAGGAGTGTACGTGAACACTTATGGAAAGGTATGAAAAGTTTTCGTATGCAAAATTTAAATAAAAAATGTACATATTTTGGTCCTGTAAACTAGACATTTCCAGTTGCTAAGTAATATTCTTTAGTATAAGAAACTGTAAGTATGTGTAGTTACAGGTAGGGAAAACTGAGATAAAATGAGGACTATATGGCACAGTATGTATTATTCTGATTACAACAGTTCGTGTATCCTGTAAAGTGAGCAGAATTCTGAAGCATTTATTAATTTTATCACATAGGGTGCATTTCGAAAGTCTTAATGAAACAAACTAATTCAACTAAGATAACTGGGCTCGTGAACCTGGTGGAACCAGTTATTTTACAGACTTGTGGGTCTATGGGTGCCACAGCACAGGAGCACTTCAAATAGGGATTTGTTTTGTAAAATTAAATGTTCTTCTTCTAAACCTGTTTTTTGGGAAGGGGATACCATAATTTTCCTTCCCTCAAGATCACGTTATTTTGAGAGGGGAAAACAAACCATAAGTATCCACAGTAAATAGTTTTCTTTCTACAAATTATTTTGTGCAATACTCCACATTACAAAGCATGCACTACCAAACCTCCAGTCCACATGAGTGTTAAATCGGTATGTCTGTTTCTATCTTTCTTTGTTCATTTGTATGCATATGAGGATATGACACCCCGACCCTGTGACCGAGTGGTTAGCACATCGCGCTGCGATGCCAAGGGTCCCGGGTTCGAATCCCGGTCGGGCTTGGTTGTTTGTGAATGTCCATTCATCAATTTCATCACTCATCCCCATCTTCGCAAATTAGCCAAGAGGCACAAAACACGAAGTAAAATAAACTAAATCAAATCAAATCAAATGAGGATATGACATACTCAATCACAAAACATAACAGTTATTATTTCTATTTTTGATAAATGCATTTTGAATGCAGTGGTACTGAAAATGTGGCATATCCTTGGGTTTTTATTTTTCAACCATTGTTTAAACTTTTTTGGAGGGAAGGATGTGGTCCAGCTGAGCCATCCAGTTTTCTAATTTTCTGAAAATTAAATTTTTTTTAAAAAAAAATTACGTGCATAATTATGCTTTTTTCCACAAAATTTGCTAACAGGAATTACATGCTCTCAAAGAATTGTGTTCTGTTGTGCTTTCGTGCAAATTTAGTGCATCCAGCATCCATAGGGTTGATGCTGGAAGCAATTTTCTGTAAATCCTTTCTGTAAGTTGGCAACATTGCTTCCCTTATATGTTGTTATTATTTCTTTTCCAAAGGAATATCTATCTGCCTATTTTCAGTGCAACTTTGCATGGTTGTAGGACTATACGTACCACTGCTACTTTTTTTATGTTGTTCAATTTGGTGTGTTGTGGCCACAGGGGCAGGCCAAATACAATTTCTTGTGCAAGATTTCTTCTTCCTTTACTAAATTGTGTAAATTTCATTTCCACTAAGAGGCACAATTAGTTCTCTTGCTATGATTATTTGGTACATTGCTGCAAGTTTGAAAGACACATGCATGGAAAGTTCCCATCCAGAGAAACTTATATGTGGGAGAGCCTTCTGTCTACTAAAGGTTAATCTCTCCCATTCCTATTTATTAATACCTTTAAACTTTGGTATATTAAATATTATCTCTAGATAAGGTGGTTCTGAGAGCAAACTCTAGTTGCTGTCATTGTTAGCACTCTCATCTTCATATCAATGTGTCTTTTTCTCTTCTTCTTCATAGATGCATGGATTTGATGAGATCCCACAAGTCCTAGTGACTGAATCATTTCAGTGATGTGTGTAATTCTCTTTACAGGTAGCCAAAAATATAGTTCTCCAGTGGGGTGAAATGCCAACATCTGTAGCTTACATAGGAACTGGTCAAATCATGGGTTGGGGAAACAAGGCCATTGAGATTCGGAGTGTTGAGTCTGGGCATCTGGATGGAGTGTTTATGCACAAAAAGGCACAAAAATTGAAGTTCCTTTGTGAGAGGAATGACAAGGTTAGTAAACAATCGTTTAAGGTGATACTGTAATAATTTTATATTAGTTCAATTATTGCCAGACATATTCATAAGTAGTGAACGGATTTGAAGGTGCGAAAAAGGTGCTGATGAAATGCCTTCATTCAGGTCTAAACTAGTTACATAAACATTCTTGATTCAACATTGTAGCAAATAACATAATTAGTAATTCATGTTGAGGAGAATAAACAACCTGGTTGATAATATAAGAGGTAAGCAAGTTACTAAACATATATCCGGGAAACTTACTTGTAAATGTTCTATTAATTTTGGTCCACTTGGGAACTCGATGCTTTACTGTTAGGTTGACTTGCAGTTCCTGTTGTTGTTTTCTCGACTACCGCTAGGGGTACTGGGGTAGCCATTTCGTCTGCGGCACACAATGGGTTTGAGCTGCTGTAATAGTGGGAGCCAAACATGATGAGCCTGACCGCTGTCGATATTCAGCTCGTGTGGAAAGTGCATAATTAAATCAAAGAGACACATGCACTTTCCGCACGAGCTGAATATCGACAGTGGTCAGGCTCATCATGTTTGGCTCCCACTATTACAGCAGCTCAAACCCATCATGTGCAGCAGATGAAATGGCTATACCAGCACCCTAGCGGTAGTCGAGGAAACAACAACAGGAACAGGAAGTCAATCTAACAGTAAAGCATCGAGTTCCCAAGTGGATGGTGGCAGAGGCCACTGAAATTAATAGAACATTTACAAGTAACTTTCGTGGATATATATTTAGTAACTCGCTTACGTCTTATATAATTAGTAATTTGTTACGGATGCTCTGTTTTTCTGTGCCTTCTGTATATAATGCGTCGCGGACTGAATAGAGAGCTGTTTCTGCCGAATAGGTTTTGTTGAGGTTTGTGTTTTCTCACGCGGGTTTTGCTACATTATCTTGGGAACTTTTGGAGCTGCAATGATTATATTATACAGTTTTATAGCTCTCGTTCTGCTCTACAAAATGATACTATAGGATGTTATGTAGCTGCTCAAGAAGAGTGAAAATTGTTAATTTTTCTGTCCAATTTTTAAACAAGACATGAAAGAAATGGAAAGAAAGAAAAATGTGCTGTAGCATGAGAGAGAGAGTAAATGTGCTAATCTTACGAAAAGGTGCAACAAAATGTGTTCATTTTACTTGATTTCATGTCATAAAATACAAATCTCAAATGATCGGTATAATAACAGTAATATTTTTGGAAAGGTAAAAGGTAAAGTGCTCCCCTGTGCTTAGCACCATGCCATGAAGGCATATAGGGGATGTGGGGGTAACGCCCCACACTTTCTTGATCCGGTCGTGAGTGGGGGTGATGTGATCAGCATCATGCCCCTGACTGCCTTTACCCCCCAGGTACCCATGTCATTCGATGCTGGGTGGGCGCCGGGGCCGCTTCCAACATTAGAAAAGTTCCCGGATTTGAACCGGCCGAGGATCGAACCCGGGGCTGCACCTTAAAATCCGTTCTCTATTCATAAGTGCATGTTGGTTCTTACTGTCTGTATGCATACCATCAGGTTCCATGTACAAAGGAATGCATGTCCTTGACTTATGCAATGTGGACTAGCATTTCTGGTGTGACTCTTGATAGAGTTCCAACATTGGCAACACCTTCCTTCTGATGACACCCAATGTGTTCTTAGGGATATAAAGGGCTCATTTGGCAGGGAACCATTTGGAGAAATATTTTCAAAGAAGTGCTACATCTGAGAATTTTAAATTAATTTTGTTTTGGTGCGGGAGCCACATTGGCTTTGCAGAAGTATGTTTTTTGTGTGTGTATAAAACTTCCTTTTTTTCTTCGTCTTACTGCTTAACTAAATAGTTTTCATCTTTTGAATTTTTAACATATCTACGTATGTGGGTTAAGTCATAAGTCATGGCAACTATTTCTTTTTCTCGTGAACAGGGGACAACACTGAAAATCTTAAGATATATCTTCGAATGTGTATGGAATGTACTTCCGAAAGAAGCTATCAGATGCTGTATGTGAACAAAGGTGGGGTAATAAGCATGCACTCAGGTTCAGTCTGTGAGTGACAGCGTTTTAAAATGGAGGTCATGAAGCAGGGCCAACGTTCGTATGTTAAAAATAGCGGTTCTCCGTGGCAGAAATGCATACAGGAAGCACTGGGTGTGCATGCCATGCCCTATCGAACAGTGAATAACCTGGGTGTATACGAGGGTCACTATTTATATTTTGAGCCTAACAATGAAAAAACAGAAATTTGGCATTGAAAACTGCTTTATTGTTTTTCGAAGTATTCTCCTTTATGGTCAATACACTTTTGCATTCGTTCGAACCATTTGTCAAAGCAGTTTTTCCAATCTTCTTGAGACACCTCCATAATATGGTTTTTGAACGCATCAACGGCATCTTCTGCCGACGAAAATCGTTGTCCACGCAAATTAAAATTTTAAAACATTCGGGAACAAGAAGAAGTCATTGGGTGCCAAATCAGGACTGTACGGCGGATGACCCATCAATTCGATTTTTTGACTGTTCATAAAGTCGGTTGTTAGACCAGATTGATGAAGAATGATCGGACGGTGTTTGTTTGTTTTCCGTATTTGACCGAAGACCTCTAGCAAACAAATTGTTGTGTACCATTCAGAGTTGACCGTTCTACGTTCCTCTAAAGGCACAGTTGCCACATGACCAGTTTTCCCGAAAAAACAGGCGACCATTTGTTTCGATGTGCTTCGAGCGCGAACAACTTTTGTTGGATTGGGTTCATCTTGAAACACCCATACAGTCGACTGCTGTTTACGTTCCGGCTCATATGCATATATCCATGATTCGTCACCTGTTACAATCTTATATACGTCTTTTGAAGCACCACGATTGTATTTATTGAGCATTTGTTTGCACCAATTGACGAGAGCGTCTTTTTGAGTTTTTGTCAAATTGTGTGGGATCCAACGAGAACATACCTTTCTCACAGCTAAATGATCATGTAATATTTTATATATGCTGGTGGAATTAATGCTTATGGTTGCCTCAATCTCACAGTATGTCACATGACGACCTTGCAGTATTAGGTTTTGCCCAGCATCAATGTTTTCTTGAACAACAACTGATTTTGGACAACCTTCGCGAATCTCGTCGGTGAGCGAATGGCGGCCACGATTAAATTCGTTATACCAGCGTTTCACAGTGGCAAAGGATGGGGCTTCATCGCCAAATGTGGAAGTAAGTTGATCGATGCACTCTTGTCTTGATAATCCACGTCGAAAATCGTAAAAAAATCATCGCACGAAAATGTTCACGAGTTAATTCCATTTTATTGTTGTCGTGCAATCTACAAGGCAACATAAACAACACAAATGAAGCTATTGACAAAACATTTGAAGTACGTTATGGTCAATAATGCCAGACGATTCCGTGCAAACGTCAAATCGCGCCTAACTTCAATCAGTGTTGCCAAGGCTCAAAATATAAATAGTGACCCTCGTAATTTGAAGGTTGCTAATCAGTGTAGTCTTGTGTACTTGTTGTTCATGGCATCATAAAACACTGTTGTCCAATGTCCTGTGTTCTGCTTCATTCCTACGAGGGTCTCCTGCATCCACACTTCATCTGCTGGCTTCATTCGAAGGTTCATTCCATACACTTTCAAATGTATATCGTAGATTTTTCGTATTGTCCTATGTTCTCGAGAAAAAAAATAGTTGCCATGACTTATGACTTAACTTTCGTATTTAAAAAGCTCATGGGGTGCAAGGGGTGACGTTTTCTCAAGAGACACAAATGTCAACCTCACTTCCATGTAGTACACCATGGGCTGAAGTCTAACCTGACGGAAACGCTAAGTAAAATAAACTTTTTCACAAGCATTATTCATACTTCATTGTAATTCAAGTTTGTCATTCATTGCTACCTATATAAATGAAAGAAGAAGACAGGAATGAAATAGCAATAGTTGCTTCAAATAAATTATATTAATGCACTAGTATCTGCTAAATTATTGTATATCATAGCTATTATCTGTGTGAGGTTACAGGAAGAACCCAATGTCTGAAGGCAACTTGGTTTACCAATGGAGAAAATCATGGAAATTAAAATGTTTATTATCATATGCTAAGCCACTTTGGTATGATGCACTATTTCATCAGTTGTGTAATAATTAGAGGCACGAAAAAAACGAAATGTCAAAAAACACGTTGTAGTGTTATTTTTTCATGTTTTTGAAAGGTGTGAGATTCATTTTGCTACCATGTTTTGTCACGAAATAATGCAAAATGAACTTCAGAATGCGAACTTAACCCTTAAACATGAAATTAAGTGTTTATTTACCGATGCAACAGCTGCTGAAGTCTGAATTATCCTGAGAGTTATGCAATTCACAGAAAATTGATTAATTCTGTTGTTAATATTGGAGAAGCAAAAATGGACTCCTTTACACAGAAATAAACTTAATAGTTTGATAACTAAAATGCCTTATTAGAAGTGAAATGTTAATTTTGTGTAATAAGTGTAGTTTTTAAATCAATTTTAGAATTATATTCATAATTTTAAAATCAAAATGTCTTTTGATATACCACTTTTCATCCAATGTTTCACCACTATAACACCGAAATTTTATTTTTTTTACCGCTTTTGAACCCGAAATAGACTCAGTTTTTGTACCGAAATGTTGCTTTTTTATTACCAAAAATATGTGCCTAAGAGGGGAGTGGGTTTTTATGGGGGTTGCTTTGTTTATATTATGTTGCTTTAAAGTTGGTTTTACAAAAGGTTAACTTTAAATATATAATATATCAAAGACAGCAAAAACAAAAGAGAACCACGCTTTACGCGGCCACATGCAGACCCTATTCCACGTGTGGTGTTCCGTATAGTAACAGATATCCCCTGAGATATCTGTTAAGCAACAGACGAACTTTAGCCTAACTTTAATAATCGGTAACTAGAGGAGGGCTTAATAGGCTTATGATTCACTAAAATGATAGAAGGTCAGACACCTTTAAACGACATATTTATTCATTGAAAAGAACACCGCTTGTGGCATAGCTGCCACCAAACATGAGCATTTCACTGTACATGACACAAAAAAGATATACAAAAGATTTTGTACTTACATATCAGCAGTTTTCACACTATATCAATCATACCTGGGGCCGTATACACACTATTTCACTCTTTATCGCCACATCCCGACACATGGATAATTTTGGGGTACACCACACTAAAAATTTAATATTATGTGCTTCCTTGGTGTAATAAAGGCTTTGGGGGAGTGATAAATGAGTTTTCCTGGCTTTTCTTGGATGGATGGCTAAGAACAACTTGGATATTCTCTGATATCCTATGGATGCTTCTATGGCGTCAGTTCTGCCGACCATGTGGTCTGGATTTCCACATGGGATGAGGGACACAAAACTCGCTATTTTGCTGAATTTTCACTGGGATCCTTAAATGCACTTGTGGACACAATATCCCACTTGGTCACACACACTTAGGCCTGTGTTTACTGTAACAGGACCTTAGATCCCTTTTCCCTTTATGTATCCTTTGTTGCTGGCACAGGTGGCCATTCACACACTGGATTTTACCAGCAACTTCCAGGAGACCTGCTCTCAGGTGGGTCTGTAATACAAGTGAGCTTGAATAGCAAGCTCAGAACACAATAGGCCATCTGAAAGTCTCCTCTGTGACGTCACAGCCTTGACGGCTTCTCATTGGCCAGCTGGAGTCCTTTGAGATCTTTCCTTGTCTTTGGGAGAATTGCCACTTTCTCCCACCAGATGGCAGAGTTATCAATTGCTTAAAAAGTATAAACAAAAGTGTTTTTTCAGCTTTTCTGGCTTAGTTATGCCAGATAATTGCAAATGAGTTTACTTTTAATAAATTAGGCATTATTTTACCTATGGGTGAGTGTTATCTCTGATTTTCAGTAAAGAATAAAAGATTTAGTAAACATGTGATTTGGAGCACATGGTTTTTGTTCTCCAAAATGGCTACTGTTAGCCTAACAATGGTTGGTTCTTTATAAATAAAGCATTTCTACCCCTCCCATGAGTGACAACTGGTTGGTAAACATGACCCATGATTCTAATTGGGGGTGGGGGGTATAAGTTTCTGGAAAATAGCTCTCACAAGCTTTCCCTGATGCCAACCTAATGGCCCTTGTACTTAGGTTGGCCTGTGGTTATTTGTGTGTGGGCATGTATGCCCAATGCTGATTGGTCATACATATCCCGGCCCCTCGGGAAAAAGAAAAAGGATTCGAGAAGCGATTCGTTTTTCTTTACCCTCACTAACCTTACACACTATTATGCAAACACACACAAAAATAAGTATTCATGGCTATATAAAATTAAATTACACATATGCTGTTAAAAGAAACACTTGAAATGGTCTTGCATATTGACATTAATATAATCCTGTAATAGACATGTTGAAAATTACCATACTTGAAATATACATCTACATTGATGCACTCTTGGAATATACATATTAAAAATATTTGTAATACATTGAGGACAGAGTTTCTGCCTCCTATTCCATTCCTATCCCTATGAAAGTTCTTGGGTGTCTTGAGTCATGACTACCCATTATGATAAAGAATATATATAGATGTACATATATATATATATATATAAGATACTTTGGTCACCGTATGTAATTTGTAAGACTGTTTGTTCTCTTCGCCTTGAAGGGAATGGATTACTCTACCCTTTCAGCACTTAGTCCACAGAGACACATTTATAAAAAGAAGCCCTTGAACACTGTACTTGTGTACCTAAGTCTGCATACACACATTGGACTTTCTTTATACGTAGGTTCGGATATCACTTGTCTATGCGCCCTTACACAATACGCACTATGGGTATGTCCTGGTTTTCATGGTTGTTAATTTCCGCTCAGTAATCTTGTGGGGTGACAACCACTATTCGGACACTCCCCATGCTTCCTGTCCCTCAGGGGGCATGGTGGATAGTTCCCAACATCTTGCTTGCGATGTATCGCTCTTCACCCCTAAGCCTGTGTGTTTTGGGATGGTGGCACACTTGTGATGGGTCACTGCACACTATCACTTGCCCCATTACTTACACAATTTGGCTGTGTTGGTGGTGAATTCCCATGTTTGGCTTTGGCTGTACCTTGGTTGTGTCGACATTTACCTTTGGCCTACTCAAACATGGTGGTAGTGGAGATCTTTACATATTTTGTTTTGGCATTTTTTAGCTCTGATATATATTTCTTACCATACCCTCAAATAGGACAACATAAATGTGAGATACTCTAAATATAGGATATATTAGAACATTGAAAGTATATAAAATGCACAAAAATGAAATATAGGTCCCATATACTATTTACAACGGTTGTTCTGTATTCAGACAGAGCTGAACCCCATCCACAACTTTGCTTAGCATTTTTGAGGCACTTTGGATGCTAAATCAGGATGTAATAGTTTGAGCTTGTCGATGTACAGGTTGTATACTTTGGGACTACATCTCCATAGCTTCATGTTATTTACATGTTGATTACTTATATTTTTACCATTGACACAATGTATAACATTAAAAATATTACATGTTACTTGACTAATAGAAATTATTAATGGGTACTACACTGTTACAATTATCCCTAACCAGTTCCTTTTCTATAGACACACTGTCGTCCCTGTTACAGAATGGAACATTTATTAATCTATGGGGATTTACTTTACCCTCGCCACCATTACTTCCTACGAGAGCAGCGTTGGCTAGTTTCCCGTCGGTGGGGTGTATGGCATTATGGCATCTACATCCTCCCATTGTTGGGGTGACTGACGTTTGTTGGTCTCTGGCTGTTGCTGGGTAAACCACCGTACCTCATCTAACGCCTTGAGAATCACGTCCATGCCCCTGGGACTGAGGTGAACCAGGTCAAACCTTTTGTAACTGCCATACCCCATGGTTTCCTCAAATAAGGACATATTTAATTCTCGACCCTGGTGAGTAAACTTGGAAGAAACATCAAGCACTCTTATACGAGGGTGGTTTGAAAAGTTCTCGGAATGGAATAGAAAGAAACGACTTACAACAGTGATTTTTTTTATTTTTCAATGTAGTCTCCCTGTACACTAATGCACTTGGTCCAGCGATGTTCCAATGCCTTGATCCCATCTCGAAAATTAGATTCCTCCAGGCCTGTGAAATACGTGTCAACTTCGGCTATTAGTTCTTCCTTTGAAGAGAATCTCCGTCCACCGAGGAAAATTTTGAGTTTGGGGAAAAGATGGAAGTCTGAGGGAGCCAAATCAGGCAAATAAGGTGGATGTGGCAACAATTCTTAACCAAGTTCATGAATTTTTGCCATGGCAACGACACTTGTGTGAGAGCGCGCATTGTCCTGATGCAAGATGATTTTCTTTCTTGCCAAACCTGGCCTCTTTTCCCGTATCTTATGCTTTAGTTGGTCGAGGAGATTAGCATAGTATTGTCCCGTAATTGTTTGACCAGTGGGAAGATAATCGATCAACAGAATCCCTTTCGCATCCCAAAACACTGACGCCATTACCTTTCCGGCCGACCGTACTGCATTTGCTTTCTTTGGTGGTGGTGAATCAACATGTTTCCACTGCTTTGACTGTTGTTTTGTCTCTGGGGTATAGTAGTGGACCCACGTTTCATCTGTCGTCACAAACCGGCGCAAAAAGTCTGTTTGGTTTCTCTTAAAACGAGTCAAACATTGTTCGGAAATGTCCACTCTGATGCGCTTATGGTCCTGTGTTAAAAGTCACGGCACCCATCTTGCAGATAATTTTCTCATATCCAATTCAACTGTTAAAATGTGATACGCCCGTTCGGATGACATTCCTATAGCTTCAGCAATTTCACGCACTTTCAGTCGGCGATCCTCCATGACCAATTTATGCACTTTTTCAATAATTTCTGGGGTAGTAGCACATTTTGGGCGACCACTACGTGGATCATCTTCTAAGCTGTCCCGACCAAATTTAAACACGTTTGTCCACTTTGCAACAGTTGAATATGAAGGAGCAGAGTCCACCAGTGTGTTCAGAAAATCGGCATGAATTTCCTTTCCTTTCATACCTTTCTTTACGAAATACTTAATCACCGCTCGAATCTCGATTTTTTTCCATCTTCACAAAGCACTGCACAGGAACAATTACGAAGTGACGTCCGCACCACAGATCTCTACCCAGAACACTGACGCGCCACGTGTTTATTAATAAAGGATGGCCTATTACTATGCGGGAACCTCGTTGTCCTAGCACTGACATCTGGTGGTGATTCCGAGAACTTTTCAAACCACCCTCGTATTACCTTTGTTCTCCAGTGAGGTAATTTTACCTATGAGAGAATCATACCCTGCCTAGAACTTAGCTCTATTTTCCTTAGCTAGTCTGGGAATTGGTGGAGGTGTCAGAATGACTATCTTCTTGGCACCTTTCCTCTTAAGAACCCCTACTATGCACTCGAGGTTCCGCAGCACTTGGTCGCTGTCTTCCCCTCGGAGCATGTCATTTGTTGCAATCATCAACACTACTTTATCGTGCACACTTTTAGTACGACGGAGTTCACTGAGCAGCTGGCTAGAGGATTGTCCCGACTTACATAGCCCTACATGGTATCTACCGTCATAGTCCCTTTGGACTGGGTACCCAAACTTGTTTTGAGCTAGTCTAGACAACATTGAATCTCCAATGGCTTGATGGGCCTTAATGATTGGATGATGATTACACTGGGTTGAACATGGTGGGCTTAATCTAGGTTCGGCATCGCCCCTCCCCACTTCAGAACGTTGCCTATCTAGTTTCCCTGACTGTGGCTTTCGGAATGCACCTCAGCTATATGCTCTGTGGACCCGAGAGGTCTTAACGAACTCCTACCCTGGGGTTCTATACCCTTTCTTGGTCCTTTACCTTTTGTCCCGCTGATGGGTTCCTTAAACCTATTCTTATCCCTACGCCTGTACTGGTTACTGTATGCTTTATCGGGATCTGATGGACCACTTGTGTCATCCTTCCCCCGACTCACGTACGTCTGGTTGATGTGAGGGGTGGTTCTCCCATATGGAAGTCGTGCATGCCTTGTGCTATCCCTCTCAGGGTTTTGTGGCGCCTGTACACTTTCATACCTGAGTATGGAATTGGCCACTGCCTGTAAAGAGGTAAAGGGGGCTAGAACCAGCTGATCCCTTAAGCTATGTGGCAGCTGTTGGATGACATGTGTAAAAATCTGGTGATCTGCAATTTCTGGTAAGGCCAGTCTAAACATCTTCACCTGTTTCCAAAAATATTTATGCATTGATCTATGTAGGTTAGGGTTATATTTGCCATTAAGGGCTTTTGATAATGAGGAAGCTCTCCACCCATCACCTTGAAAATACTTCAGGAACTGTTTCCTAAAGTTCACATACGATCGGAACTTGTGTTCGTTCCTTTCGAACCACTGGCGTGCCTCGTCCCGCAGACTATACGACACTATTTTAAGGGCATCTTCTAGATCTATTTCTAGAAGATCAAGATCCCTCTCAAATTCTTGTAGGAAATCAGAGGCCAGATTATTTCCCTGACCGCTAAACGTGGGCAGTTGTTTTAGGTCTGAGAACCTAACCCTGGGTGCACTTTTACCCCTTCTTCGGTTTTTCCTTTTCCGTTGGCTTCAGAATTCTGTGTCCGAACCTCCGGATGAGGATTCCGAGAAGTTATGTGAAACATGGTACCTTTGGGGGGAGGAATACCCACTACTATGATCTGACATTGGACCTCTGCTAGTGACTTCGGGAACCTTGTGCAAGTGGTTGGTGGCTCCGACGACAGACTCTTTACTTGGGTGAGGACTTGGCTTGGTGCATGGGTTTACCGGAGCAGGTGATTTAGTAATGTACCTCTCCAACCCCTCTAGGCACGCCAAAATTTTCGTGAGGGCTACACTATCTTTAGCCTGTTTGGTTGCCCGATCCTCCTCATTATTGTCTGATAGCGGAAGGGTGGGCTGCGGAACACTGACCCTCGGAGATGCTATTGTGCAAACTAGGTTCTCCAACCATACAGTTCTGCATCTCCCTCCTCAATCGCTCAAGAATTCTATCTTTTATGGCACTATCACTGCGGGCAATTTCCCTGCAAGTGTTCTCCAGGGCATCTAACCTGCCTAGGAGTTGTGCTACGGTGGTCTGGTTGTCTGTGCCATTTACCCCTTGCACTATTTCCCTCAATTCACTAACTTGTTCAGATAGCTGGACATAGTCCCTATTGATCTGTTTTTCCAGCTCGTTACATCTGATTTCTACGTTATTGATCCTGTCGGTATTTGAAGATACCGACCTAACCAATGCTTCGGAAGTTTTTGTCGTTACGTTGTGGATGGAGTCCAGTCTAGCCTGGAACTCCATACGAACAGCCTCCAGTTTCCTATGCATCTCTGCTGATGCCTGAATGATCTCCCTCCCCTGACTGTCAAGCTTTTGTCCCTGACTATCAATTTTTTGCCCTTGATCTTTGAGCATGGCTATAATTAAGGCTAGTTGGGAGTCTCCACTACCACTGGGGGATGACATATGGCCGGATGGCCGTTCTAGTGACTTTGACCTTGTATCCATTCTAGTGAATCTGCTACCCCTAAGTCTCATAATCTCGTAAGAGGGGAGCGGTTTTTTATGGGGGTTGCTTTGTTTATATTATGTTGCTTTAAAGTTGGTTTTACAAAAGGTTAACTTTAAATATATAATATATCAAAGACAGCAAAAACAAAAGAGAACCATGCTTTACGCGGCCACACGCAGACCCTATTCCACGTGTGGTGTTCCGTATAGTAACAGATATCCCCTGAGATATCTGTTAAGCAACAGACGAACTTTAGCCTAACTTTAATAATCGGTAACT
Source organism: Lepisma saccharinum (assembly GCF_977018435.1). Taxonomy (NCBI): domain Eukaryota; kingdom Metazoa; phylum Arthropoda; class Insecta; order Zygentoma; family Lepismatidae; genus Lepisma; species Lepisma saccharinum. The sequence goes on from NC_139254.1 coordinate 43,391,993, forward strand.
AGAGGAGGGCTTAATAGGCTTATGATTCACTAAAATGATAGAAGGTCAGACACCTTTAAACGACATATTTATTCATTGAAAAGAACACCGCTTGTGGCATAGCTGCCACCAAACATGAGCATTTCACTGTACATGACACAAAAAAGATATACAAAAGATTTTGTACTTACATATCAGCAGTTTTCACACTATATCAATCATACCTGGGGCCGTATACACACTATTTCACTCTTTATCGCCACATCCCGACACATGGATAATTTTGGGGTACACCACACTAAAAATTTAATATTATGTGCTTCCTTGGTGTAATAAAGGCTTTGGGGGAGTGATAAATGAGTTTTCCTGGCTTTTCTTGGATGGATGGCTAAGAACAACTTGGATATTCTCTGATATCCTATGGATGCTTCTATGGCGTCAGTTCTGCCGACCATGTGGTCTGGATTTCCACATGGGATGAGGGACACAAAACTCGCTATTTTGCTGAATTTTCACTGGGATCCTTAAATGCACTTGTGGACACAATATCCCACTTGGTCACACACACTTAGGCCTGTGTTTACTGTAACAGGACCTTAGATCCCTTTTCCCTTTATGTATCCTTTGTTGCTGGCACAGGTGGCCATTCACACACTGGATTTTACCAGCAACTTCCAGGAGACCTGCTCTCAGGTGGGTCTGTAATACAAGTGAGCTTGAATAGCAAGCTCAGAACACAATAGGCCATCTGAAAGTCTCCTCTGTGACGTCACAGCCTTGACGGCTTCTCATTGGCCAGCTGGAGTCCTTTGAGATCTTTCCTTGTCTTTGGGAGAATTGCCACTTTCTCCCACCAGATGGCAGAGTTATCAATTGCTTAAAAAGTATAAACAAAAGTGTTTTTTCAGCTTTTCTGGCTTAGTTATGCCAGATAATTGCAAATGAGTTTACTTTTAATAAATTAGGCATTATTTTACCTATGGGTGAGTGTTATCTCTGATTTTCAGTAAAGAATAAAAGATTTAGTAAACATGTGATTTGGAGCACATGGTTTTTGTTCTCCAAAATGGCTACTGTTAGCCTAACAATGGTTGGTTCTTTATAAATAAAGCATTTCTACCCCTCCCATGAGTGACAACTGGTTGGTAAACATGACCCATGATTCTAATTGGGGGTGGGGGGTATAAGTTTCTGGGAAAATAGCTCTCACAAGCTTTCCCTGATGCCAACCTAATGGCCCTTGTACTTAGGTTGGCCTGTGGTTATTTGTGTGTGGGCATGTATGCCCAATTCTGATTGGTCATATGCCTCTACTAATAATCATTCAGCGTCCTCTTTGTGATTATCCAAAAGTGGCAGAAAAAACACAAAACACCTGATATATTCAGCAGTGCCTGCCATCACTACTTTCAGTGATTCAAAAGTCACCATACATAGCACACTGGCATGCTTAAAGCATGTTCTAAGACATCTGCCAAGACACTGCACACAGTGCAAGCTGAGTGGTCAAACGCATTGACATGTGCATTCACAACAGGGGTCATGTTGAACATGTTGTGGCTATATGCTTTGTATGGTGACTTTTGAATCACCCTGTATTATCACATTTAGTGCATCGTAAATACTGTGGGTCTAGTCAAAATACATAGTTTACATGTTTCAGTATACTTTAGCAAGTACCGCTCGCCTACATTACGATTGGTTCTTTTTCTTGCAGGTGTTTTTCTCTTCTGCCAAGGGTGGCTCTTCATGCCAGATATATTTCATGACACTCAACAAACCTGGAATGGCCAACTGGTAAATATGAATATGCAGTGTTTTCCTACAACTGTATCTAAATCCATACACGAGAAGTTCTGACTGAATTCCAACTGCAAAAAATGACATTTTCGTCTCCTTTCAAGATACATCTTTCACAGTGCCCAGGTGAAAAATTCAAAAGACATTACCGTTTCTATTTCCGTATAGAAAGAAATAACTCTGCCTTCCATTAACAGGTGTGTGCATGGCTTTTTGTGTTATACATTTGCACAGCAGTTAAGCAAGGATGAGTTGAAAGCACTGTGTGTCGTAAGGAGGCTTGCATATAAGAAAGACTGCATTCAATACATATACTCTGCTGGTCCATCTTTGTTCTCTATCTCTCTCCTGTTTATTCTTTCGTGAAGACAAAATAGTGTTGTATTTCATAACTGAATTAATTCATGATTCAGTGTAATTTGTAATTTCACACATATATGTCTTTATTTGGTGTGCATGCGTGTGTGTGTGTGAGAAGAGTGGAGAATTCTGTACAAAGGTTGTGTGATGTTTGTAATGGTTAAAGCCTGTATGATTGTTTTCATAAAGTTCGTTATTGTATATGTACCAAAATTTTGTATGAAATTCATCTCTTTTGCATGGACAGTAACATATTTATCTCATATCTAGAACTCGTCAATAGATCTTATTAATATGTGCCTGATTGTAGAGAAAAAAAGGTTGAAAATATGGATATGCTCATTCTGTTTGTATTACAATAGACCATCATTAGAAAATACTTCATTTTCAGAAATCTTAAGGATGATCTGTGTCTGAAACTATGCAAAAGAGTGGTTAACTGATGTATAAAGTAGTCAAATGCTTATAAAATGTATTTTATTTTATAAAAATGTTTATTTGTTTAATTATAAAGTTATATTAGATCTTATGAAGTGATTTCACAAATGGTTTAATGTTGTTTCTTAACGTATTATTTCATTTTCGTGGGAGTCTTTTTATAAGCAATATTGTAATCAATACAAAACCTAAGGTTGTTCATGTATTGTTTTCGAAGTCTTTCCCTTTATACATTGGATAAAATACTTAATGGAATGTTTCTTTGCTATGGCCATCTGAAAAATGAATACAGTATCACACAGCCAAAATGTAGGAACTAGCAGTATAAGTTACTGAAACCTGTTATATCAAATTTTTCGTGTTACAATCACAATTCCTTTCCTTCAGTATGTGTGGCCATAGAGCTTGTTACTTTAAGTTACATTATTATGTATAAGATATGAAAGACTGTGGTGCTCCTGTTTTTTTTTATTAGTATCCTATCTTTGAAGTTGTACTGAAGTGGCTTTATTATTCATTAAACTACTACTTCAGAACGAGTTAAATAGTATGCCTCGAAGCATTTTATTAATTATGATTGGTGCTTATAATTTTCCAGATTTTTTTATTTGCTTTGTGCTGAAGGTATGGTTTCGTCGATATTTCTCCATTTGTAATATGTGATTGTGTTCTTTGTTTATTTCAGAGAAAGAGGTGAGGTATTAAATCATAACATGTAAAACAGTGTACTTGACAAGTATTGTCAGGTCACTTTTTATACCAGAAAATAAAGAAATAAATCACTTTTTTGCCGTTAAATTGTATTTTAATTATGAAATGTTTATGTACAATCTGCCCTATTTGCCTCTCGAAATTCAAGATTTAATACAGGGTGGCCCAAATAAAACTATACCCAAAGCAAAGGGGGTAATGAGCCAGTCTTTTATCAGAATGTTTTTGTCATCATTGTCGGAGACTTCGTGAGTGGCATGTTTTGCTTTGTTCTTCAAATTTGACAAGAGTTTGAAAATCTCAGCTGCAGTTGCAAAATTACACACCAGTAGCTTCAAGCCACATTCCAAAACATTTACAAAAACCAACATGTGCCACCTGTATGCGGACAAGGCAACTTCTCACATCTAGTCTGGGCAGTAGAGAATGTGGCACTCTTGTGACTGCATTTGCCCAAGTTTTAACGTGTAAGTTACAGATGTGCTTAATCAAAAATACTAACACTCTTTGCTTCGTTACAGGATAGTTTTTTTTGGCCACCTGTATCTTCCATGCATCAACATGTCAAGTAAAGGGTGTTCTGTATGAGTCATTCCATGCGAAATCAACACAGCCTTTGACCTGACCATCTCCGATTTTCATGAAATTTGGGGAGTTGAAACTATGCATGGAACTTAGTAAGTATAATAATTTTTAGTTTCTTGCGTCTTGTAATTGTTAAATTATTCAAGGTCAAAGTTAGCATAAATTGCCCTTTTTGAGCCGGCTTAGCTATACTAAATCTGCTGTAACTCCGCCCCTATTTTGCCTAGGAAGCTCAAATAAAGCTTATTGCACAGGGAATTGAATAATCTTTCCAGTGATATATAACAAGCCTACCTTTTGATAAAAATATAATTTTGTCACGTGACCTTGGCTTTTTGACCTTGAATATCTCAAAACATGTCATCACCAAAAATCGTGAAAAAAATATATTTGGTCCCTCATGCCATACTCTAAAACATACCAAAAAATCATTCTGGGACTGCAATGGGATCAGAAGATACAAAATAATATGTGTAACTATGTGACTGATAAAAGCCCCATTACATGAACTATGAAGAGTCAAATGTCCCTTAACACCCCCTACAAAATGTGAAGGAGTTATGCTGGGTATAATTGGTTATGAAAGAAATAGGTTAGGCACAGGGAGATCCCTAGCCGTGTGTGTCAAGCGCAGGTCCGGCACATTGTTGACCGCCATATTGAATTCAATGCAAAAATTTCAAAGGAAAGGGTGATATATCAAATGAGGCTAGAATTTCACGAGAAATGAAGTGACGAAGGATTTTCCAACGTATCTTACGCCAGCAAAAAGTTATACACATATCTTTCACTTACGATATATGCACATTATAATGTTGTCAATGTTCCTGTGAGCACACTCGTTGACGTCTCTCACACTCGCATAGAACATTTGGTAATGTAGCATGTGCAACAACATCGCAAGCAGCAACTATGCCTTCTTTGAGATGGTCAATATCAGGGACTTTTAGTGCATGCACCATTCTCTTCAAATGTTTCTGAAGGTAAAAGTCATCCTAAGATGTTAGATCTGGGGAATGTGCAGGCCTTTTAATAGATCCCCGTGTGCCCATCAATCTACCTATAACTTTACCATGAAGAAATTGCGAAAATGTCCACATAGTGTGGTCACACACTGTCCTGTTTCAAAGCTCTCGAAAAGTGCCATATCCCGTAAGCAAGGGTGAAAAAACCTGTTCACTTAACAAATCCAAGTAGCCCTCACCATTTAAGGTTCCGTTGTTGAATATGGACCAACCATTTCCGTTTGCCATACATTATACCACATAATTAGCTTACCAGCAACAACCATTCGACTGAGCAAATCACAGGTATTGCATATTATTTTTATTAACTTCACCGTGAACATAAAAATTTGCCTCGTCACTGAAGAATTTTTCATTCCGAAGGAAGTGTCACGTAATTGTTTGAGATACTTTTCCCAATATTCTTCACTATTCAACTATTTGGTGAATGTAGCTGATTAAAATCATATGCAATGGTGTGTATACTTCTTTCTCTCCCAAGATGTCAGCGTGATCTTCGATGAGTTCCTAACACATTAGGAGCATTCCAATGCTTTGTTTTTAACACCTCGAAAAGGAGAAAATGGTTACAAGCATGCAGTAATAAATTTTTGCTAGTTAAATATATGTTGGATAAACCTTCGTCACTTCATTTCTCGTGAAATTCTAGCCTGATTTGATATATCACATCACCCCCCTTTCCTTTGAAATTTTGCGTTGAATTCAATATGGCGGTCAACAATATGCCGGATCTGCACTTGACACACACGGCTAGGGATCTCCCTGTGCCTAACCTATTTCTTTCATAAACAATTATACCCAGCATAACTCCTTCACATTTTGTAGGGGGTGTTAAGGGACATTTGACTCTTCATAGTTCATGTAATGGGGCTTTTATCAGTCACATAGTTACACATATTATTTTGTATCTTCTGATCCCATTGCAGTCCCATAATGATTTTTTGGTATGTTTTAGAGTATGGTATGAGGGACCAAATATATTTTTTTCACGATTTTTGGTGATGACATGTTTTGAGATATTCAAGGTCAAAAGCCAAGGTCACGTGACAAAATTATATTTTTATCCAAAGGTAGGCTTGTTATATATCACTGGAAAGATTATTCAATTCCCTGTGCAATAAGCTTTATTTGAGCTTCCTAGGCAAAATAGGGGCGGAGTTACAGCAGATTTAGTATAGATAAGCCGGCTCAAAAAAGGCAATTTCTGCAAACTTTGACCTTGAATAATTTAACAATTACAAGACGCACGAGACTAAAAAATTTCATAGTTACTAAGTTCTATGCATAGTTTCAACTCTCCAAATTTCATGAAAATCGGAGATGGTCGGGTTAAAAATTGCACATATCTGTGTTGATTTGGTATGGAATGACTCGTATAGGATGCCAAATTTGAATCTAGTGCTATTTTTTTTTGTTTCGAGGTTGGCAGACCTGTTCTTACCTTACAAATGTTGGCATCTGTTGTCATGCCGATTAATGTAACCTCGATTGTTTTACTTATCTGTTGTGGTTTCCTTCCGAAAATCCTCGAATAATCCAGGAGCGTGAAATCCATCCATCCGCTGAGAACGACTGTGTGATGTGGGTTTTGGCAGGTGGAGTGTGATCTTACACTGATAGGTTTGAGTGAAGAACATGGTAATGTAGATTAATATACGTCGCACAAGATAAAAAAAAACAAGACGGTGAACAATGAACATATTTAATAGAAACGGGACTTATGTCCGGAACATTGAAGTATATTGAATCATGATGCAGCAAGATTACACACAGAATATATCTGTTTATGATTTCTCTTCTTCTGATCGTGAAGACCAAGCCTTGTAGCCATATGCTTAATACCTGGACCGTATCATCCCTCGAGGTGTCCCATAAAAATAATTAAAAAAAAAAATCAGATATGTTGATGACCGTATCGATCTGGTGGGTGGCGAATCCTGGTAGACCTTCTCGAAGACGAGTGTGACGTGCTAGTACCAGGTCCTAGGTATCCGGCTCTGCCTGGGATAGGTTTTGGTACTGTTCCACTGGAGTTGGCTGAACTTCTATTTGGTATTGTAACGTTGTACTTATTGTAATAAGTATGGCTTTATTATGTGTAAGTTTTTGTTTAATTTGTGCTTTATGTTAATATAAATCATTAGATTTCTTAGTTATTATTGTTTTACGTTCTTGGTTTACTTTAATTGTGCATATTGATGTAATTTGATGTTAGTCAACCAACAGAATGAAATGGTCAACATTTTGCTCTGTTGGGATTTACAGAGCTGTCTTGTCATGGCTCTATGAGTGTCCAACAATCGGCAGAAGTGTGGTATGGTTGGTGGACTACAATCAATGTGATCCTCCCAGCTAGATCCGAGGGATCTGCTGACCAACGACAGGTGCGGTCCTCCATTCATATTGGGGGTTAGGCGTAGAGCTGACAACTCTGCACTGTAAAAAGACATGTCAAGAAACAGCAATATGAGGCCATGGATGTTCCCAAGGTAAAATATTCCGGAGGTAAAATAGTCCCCCATTCGGATCTCTGGGTGGGGACTACTTTGGGAGGTCCCTGGACTAAGGATAAGATCTACATTAGGAATAAGGTCATTAAATTAGGCACCTGGTATGTTCTGAGCCTTTACCGGCCTGGGGCATTTCAGTGTACAGTTAATGAGATAGTTAGGTATAAATTAGATGTAGTAGCTGTCCAGGAAGTTAGGTGGCCAGGAGAAGGGAATTGTAAAACTAAAAATTATACTTTTTTCTATGGTGGTACTGAAAATCATAATTTTGGAACAGGCTTTTTCATAAATAATAGAATTTATTAATGATAGGATATCATATGCAGTTCTAGAGGGTAGGTGGTGTAAAATTATTTTAATAAACATACATGCACCAACGGAAGATAAAGATGATAATACTAAAGATGATTTTTATGCAGAGTTAGAACAGGTCTTTGATAAATTTTCTCAGTATGATACGAAAATTCTGTTAGGTGCACAGATTGGCAAAGAAGAGACATTTAAACCCACGATTGGTAAAGAAAGTCTTCATGAATTAAGTAATGATAATTGTATAAGACTGATTACTTTTGTAACCTCAAAGAATTTAATTGTGAAAAGTACCACTTTTAAACATAAAGATATCCATAAATAGACCTGGTCTTCTCCAGATGGTAAAACTCATAATCAGATAGATCATATTCTCCAGTGGCGGAGCGTGACCTTTCCAACAGTGTAAGCCTAACATGATGAAGGTTATTTCCCGTTGTGCTTATTTTTGGGCTGACATGGTTTGTGATTTATCCACACACATCAATCCCCCCCCCCTCATTTTTTCAGAACACTTCCCTGGATTTTTTCACCAAATTAAAAATTCTGGATAAATCCCAAGGATTGGTGTTTTCTTTGCTAGGCTGTATCTCCTACATTTCAACTGATATTAAGTCAGTCTTATTCCTATCACAATGACTAACGTAACGATAAAAAACATGCAAAGTTAGATAAAATGAATAATAATAATAATAAACAAAAACAGAAGGAAACAGAAAAGAGCTGAATACTTTTTACAACCGTATAACCAAGTATCAGCTTCGTACCCTGAATCACAAAATTTGCTCACTTTATTTTTCGTTTCTGTTACTATGCCTGCTAGAGAAGGAAGGGATGGGCCTACCTACATCCACAAGTTTCTTCTTGGCAGCAAAATCCTTGCTGGATAACCACGTCTTCAACAAGTTCTCCACCCCACCGCACAATCACACTCGTTTTATTCCATAATGCACTTCACTATCACACCACAGCACAGGGCCGACAGTCCGCTTTCAATAGATGAAATTCGCAAGAGCATTACCTCGACAACAAGAGCGGGGAAACAAAAAGAAACCAGATCGAAAATTAGTCACTGCTCAAAGCAGTGATCTTTCGGACTGTGAGGGAAATATCCCTTTCAGATATAAATAAATTCCCTCTCTTGCCTTAAAATTCCTTATATTTATTAAAAAAAAATACAATATTGATTATAAAAGAAATGCTCACTAATTGTAGGGACATATCCAGAAATTTCTATCAAGGGACATGTAAGTGCTTTCTTAGGACACTGTAAAAGGAAATCTAGCACCTAAAAGATCATAAACAGGCTTTTTGAATGCTGTTCAAAGAATGTTTGAATCACGGACTACGTAATTAATAATATTTGGTTCACATTTGACATGAGATACGTATGTAAAATTGGTTCAATCTCCAGCTTTCATTAACCTTTTGGCGCCCAAGGCCATTTTCACATGTAAGCGCCTCGGTACCGAGCCGATTTTGAGCAAAATGCAGAGTTTCAATTAAATGAGTGTAGATTGGAGATTAATTGCCCTAGAGAGATGAGTGATATACCGTTGTACGTGGAATGAACCAGAGATTCAGACTATATGAAATTTATGCAAATTTGGCGTATATGTGGCATGGGGAGGGGGCTAACTCAAAATTCCAAAAATTTCGGAAAAAAAAATTTGGTTCCCCCACCCTCCCCCCAAGAAAAAAGTACATGACAGTGTCGACATGCACAAGGAAATGATCGCTGACATGTAAGGAACACAAAAATATTTGCATTATTATCATATGACCAATGTAACTTGAGTTGTACCCCCAAAAGGAATGGTCAGCACGCCACTGATTCAAGCTTCAAAATGCAGTGGTACCTTGAAATGACTTTAGCTCAGAGACTATTTGCCCTGGAGATATGAATGATATACCGTTGTACGCAGAATGAATCACAGATTCAGACGATATATAATTTATGCACATTCGGCGTACATATGGAGGGGGAAAGGGGGAAATCCCTTCAAAAATACTTTTAAAAAATTGGTATTCCCCCCCCCCGAAAAAAATGTCAAAATGCACAAAATGCAAAATTTATGCAAATTTGGCGTATATATGGAGGGGGAAGGGAGAAAACCCCCAAAAATTATTTTAAAAAATTGTCACTTCACCCAAAAAATGTCCTCGAACTTGGGCACAAAACGACACCTACGCACAATATTCACGGACGAAAAGCTAGAACGCAGTGAAAAATGAGTGCCGATTCTTGCAGCTGCTTGAAATTCTATTTTTAGACAATGCAGGGTAACCCCTGTCGCAACTTGTGGACACTTGTGCTAAAAAAAAAAAAAAAAAAAAAAAAGGTTTCCTTCAGCGTGCTTCGAAATTCCATTCTCACAACGCAGATTCAACAAGCAGTCTTCCCCCTCCCCCCACCCTGCACCCCCTCATGCACCCTCACGGAAAACTTTCATTTTGACATCGGATACTGATAAACAAGTTTCCTTCGAATGCAGTTAACAGACGGGAGTGAAAAGCATTGCTTTAGAACAACAAAGCCCATCTTTCTTTATCGGCAAAAATTTGACGTTGAAAAGAGCCGCACCTTTTCTCCTCCATTTTCATGGACAAAAAAAAAATACAACAAACCATTTCTGTTAAATACATGTGTTAGGAACAATATAAAAAAATAAAATCGAAATTCTAGCCAAAAATAGAAAAGTTATAACGTAAAAACTACGACCTTGACACAGTGTCTCGATCGAGATGCTTGGGAAAGTGAGGGTTACATTTGGGTATCTCCTTTGAGACGCTTGGGCAGCAAAAGGTGAACATTTATTTATTTTTGCACTTTTTAGCTCAATTATTATCAGCTGAGTTTATACATAAATGGAAAACAGAGATCTTAATATTTCTGATGTTTATGCTCTCCTACAAGCGAAAAACAGAAACAGGAATTTAGCACATCAATGTGTAGTTTTCCCGTATCCCTCTCATTTTTAGGTTTCTCCTTTTTCCACTTCCTGTTAGTTTCTTGCTTTAGAATTCCGTTCCTAGAAAAAAAACAACTCCTTGAAGCACCACTGGCTCAAATTTCCTTTGCAGTCAACCATTCATACACAACAACGCTGGAGCCCCTCCTCTTGCAGGACCTGTCTCTCGCTGGCGCGTATTCAGTGAAGCTAACCCAAGCATAATGGTACTAAATCTTGCACAAGTTTTAAAAGTTGTTTGTAAGTTGGGGATATAAATAAAACAAAGAGGGACACTTTTCGTTGTAGTTGAATTTTCTCAAACTTTTCACGTATAACGTTGAACCCATGCCATTGGTTGAACCATTCGAATTTATATTTATGTTTTTGTTATAAATTAATATTAATAATATGAAAATCACAGAATAATTTAGTAGTATGTAGCATAATTTCGGAGTTTAAACGACACCATGGATGTCCAGAAGGAGCAAGGCAAGGAGACACTTCCTGAAAAATGAATGTCAACCGTTTTCACCCATACAATTTCATTTCAGTCACATCAAATTGTTAATTATTGTAAGGGCGTTGCAGATATTTTGAGAAGGGAAATATACCTAGTTTACCACAACACCTGGAAAAAAAATACTTTGCTTAATCCTCCCTGGTAGAAAGAAATACTGCGGACGTCCATGAACAACACTTTTTTTAAACATGAGGTTTGCAATGCTGCTGTAAGCCTGTGGCCGTAGGTTTACAAACCTAGGGTTTGGCCTGCTCTTCTCCCTATATTCCTTGCTCTTCTCCATCCAGATACGAAAGGCACTGCTCCTTCACGGTCAGAAATTTGTAATGGCAACATTCAGACGGCTTACAACTTTCAGCAAGCAGAAGGTGGGAGTTCCCATGTGCCCCCTGGTGCTGAAGTGTTGCAATCTAACAAACAGGATCTCGAAGACTGGTATCGGGCCGAGTTGAACTTTGAAGTTTTTACGAATATTGCCATATAATTACATACATTTTACTAGATCTAATAAAGTGTAAGCCCGGCTTACATGGACGCTCCGTGCCTGATATTCTCATTGATAAAAGAAGGCATACTAGTATAATTGACGTTCGTACACATAGAGGTGCTGACTGTGCCAGTGACCATTATTTAGTAATTGCTAAATTAAGAGAAAGACTCTCAGTGATAAATCATAAGCAACAAAATCTAAAAGTTCTAAAATTTGATACAGGAAAGTTTACTGATGAAAGAATTAAGAAAGATTACCAAATTAAACTGTCAAATAGATTTGATGTTTTGCAGGATTTAAATGATGATGAAAATATAAATGAAACAGACATAAATAAGAACTGGGAGCACATACGTAATGCAATAGAATCAGCAGCTAAAGAAAGTATAGGATACCATAAACCGAGAAAATGTAAGCCATGGTTTGATAATGAATGTCATAATCTAATAGAAATAAGAAATCAGGCTAGACTTAGGTGGTTAAATAACTCTGATGATACAAATCTAAACAATTATAATAGAGTAAAGCAAGAAGTTAACCGCATGTTTAGAAGTAGAAAAAGAGATTACTTAAAAAGCAAAATTAACGAAATTGAAACAAACAGCAAAAATAAAAATATCAGAGATTTATATAAAGGTGTAAATGAATTTAGAAAGGGGTGGCAACCTAAAGTAAACTTGATAAAAGATAAAGACGGTGATTTTCTAGCTGACCCAAAAGATATTCTAAATAGATGGAAGAACTACTTTAATGACCTTTTAAATGTCCATGTAGGAGATAAATCAGAAGTAAATGAAGTCCACACAGCAGAACCTTTAGTTCCAGAACCTAACTTGACTGAAGTTAAAGATGCTATTAAAAGGCTAAAGAATAACAAAGCACCTGGCATTGATTTAATACCATCTGAGTTAATTAATTATGGTGGAAATTCATTAATATGTCAAATTCATAAATTAAATTGTTTAATATGGAATAAAGAAGAAATCCCTCAACAGTGGAAAGAATCCATAATTGTTCCTGTGTTTAAAAAAGGTGATAAAATGAACTGCAATAATTACCGTGGAATTTCTCTACTCTCAACAACATATAAAATATTATCTAACATTCTTTTAACAAGACTAACCCCATATGCTAATGAAATTATAGGTGATTATCAATGTGGATTTAAACGTAACAGATCAACTACAGATCAAATTTTTCACATCAGACAGACACTTGAAAAAAAGTGGGAATATAATCAAAATGTCCATCAGCTATTCATTGATTTCAAAAAAGCATATGATTCGGTCAAAAGATATAAATTATATAATATATTAGTAGAGTTTGGAATACCTAAGAAGCTTGTTAGTATGATAAAAGTATGCACCAGTGAAACAGAAAGTAAAATTCGTGTGGGTATTAATGTGTCTGACAAATTTATAATTCATGATGGGTTAAAACAAGGAGATGCATTATCTCCATTGCTCTTTAATTTTGCCTTAGAATATGCTGTTAGGAAGGTAAAAGAAACTAAAGAAGGACTAAAATTAAATGGTATGACTCAGTTGTTAGGATATGCAGATGATGTAGACTTATTAGGGGATAATATAAATACAATTAAGAATAATGCTAAAATATTTTTCAAAACTGCTAAAGAGATAGGTTTGGAAGTTAACAAAGAGAAAACTAAATATATGCTTACAGGCCGAAACCAAGTGTTAGGTAATAATCAAAATCTAATTATTGATAACAACTTGTTTGAACCAGTTTCCAAATTCAAATACTTAGGAGTAATATTAACATGTGAAAATTATATTAAAGAGGAAATAAAAAGTAGGCTTAATTCAGGAAATGCATGTTACTTCTCTCTTCATAAACTTTTGTCTTCTCGTTTAATATCTAAGAAACTAAAAGTTAAAATATATAAAACAGTAATTTTGCCTGTAGTAATATGGATGTGAAACTTGGTGCCTTACATTGAAAGAGGAACATAAATTGAGAGTATTTGAAAATAAGATCCTTAGGAAAATATTTGGACCTAAAAGGGATGAGGAGACAGGTGAGTGGAGAAGGTTACATAATTCAGAACTACATAATTTGTACTCGTATTCATGTCCAGATATTATTAGAATGATTAAATCAAGAAGACTTAGGTGGGCAGGCCATGTGGCACGAATGGTAGAGGAAAGAGGAGTTTACAGGATTCTTGTTGGGAAACCTGATGGTAAGAGACCTGTAGGAAGGCCAAGACTAAGATGGAGGGACAACGTTGAGATGGATTTAAAGGAAATCGGTAGGAATGGAATAGAGTATATAGATCTTGCTCAAGATAGGGACAGATAGAAGGCCTATGTTGCTGCAGCCATGAACCTTCGGGGTTAAGAAGGCTAGAGAGTTAGTTAGTAACGAAGTCGTCGCCATCTGGAGTGTCACATGAAACACATCTCTTCAACCACCTAGGGTGTACCACTTATGTGATTCCATTTTCTAACATGATTTCATAGAGGATGCTATCCCCAATTCAACGAATAACAACTCCTGGGATGTAATTTGGAGTACCGTATTTAGGTGATTGAACCCAAACTGCTCAGTTGATGGCAAAGGTACATAACGACTGAAGAGTCATTCCGAAACTTTGCTGACTTCGTCGTCTTGAACGGAGATTCACTCGACAGTCACATTATTTGGTTCCCACCAAAATCTGGGCCGGTGTTTCAAGACCGAAAGTGCTGGTAGGCTTCCTTTTCCACCCAGTCGCATGTTCCGAAGGATGAAAAGAAGGTTGGTGATTCCCATATGAAGTTCAAGCGTGCTCAGATTGGGTTTGTCAGTTATAAGCTTGACAAGAACGGTTTTCACAGTAGGAACATATCGTTCGGCTAAGCCGTTGCTAGGGCTGTGATAAGGCGGCGAAGTAACATGTTTCATGCCATTCTTAAGGCAAAAGTTACGAAATTCGAGAGAAGTAAACGTTGGTCTGTTGTCCGATACGATAGTATTTGGTATCCCTAGCATGGCGCAAGTTTGCATAAGCCAGCGGATTGTTTACTTTGTGTCCAAAGTATGTACAGGCCATACTTCTATACACTTGCTGAAGGCGTCGATTATTAGTAGGAACTTACGCCCTGCAAAGAAGAAGTGGTCTATATGCCATCTCTCGTTCACGTACGAAGCAAGAGGCCATGAAGAATCGGGTCCGTTGCGGACCTTAGGAGCGTTTGCTAGGCATGTATCACATCTCGTTACAAAATCTCTAATCTCCGCTGATATACCTGGCCACCAAAATCTGGATACACACAACTCTTTCATGCAAGTTGACCCTGTGTGTACATCATGTGAGGCTCTGAGAACTTCTTTCCGTTTAAATGTGGGTACGATAAGTCTACCCGAGCACATGAGCGTTCCCTGCTCATACGTAAGGTGAGCTCTTCTTTTGAAGAAAGGTGCAAGCTTCTTCCGTTCGGTAGATATGTCGAGTTGATCTGGCCAACCGTCTACTACACAGGAGACAACTAATGAGAGCAGTGGGTCTTCTGAAGCGGCGTTCTGTATTGAGTCTCTTGAAAGAGGAGCTACAGCATCTTCAATGGACCCGAAATATGTCTGAAGTTGTTCTTCTCCAGCTGGTATTGTATCACATGTTTGCATAGGCAACCTGCTTAATATGTCAGCTACTTCTACCTTGCTGGAATGAATTACATTATATCGGTATGAAGATAAAAGTAGAGCCCATCTTATCAACCTATTGGATGAATGTTTAGAAATGGCTCAATCCGGAGAAAAGATAAACTTTACAGCACATGCGTCTGTAACAATCTCGAACTTGGATGCGAGTAAACATTTGTGAAATCACTTGATTCTGTGAACTATGGCTAGAGCTTCTCTCTCTACCTGGGAGTATCTCCGCTCCGTCTCACTGAAGGTGGTAGAAGAGCAGGTGATAGTCTGTAGACTGCTATCGACCCAATGACACATCCGAAAGGAGACCCATCAGTGATAAGTACAACGGGCTTTGTTGGATCAAAAGGTACAATAGGATTGACCTGTCGGAAGTTCCGTCATGATGCTGTCGAACTCGTGTTGACAGTTATCGTCCCAGTTCCAAGAGACGTTTTTCTTCAGTAAAGAAAGCAAGAAGTGAAGTTTCGAAGCTAAGTTGGATACGAACTTTCGATGAAAGTTGATCATCCCGATGAAGGAATGTAACTGTGATTTGTCTTGAGGTGGTGGAGAATTGAGGATGGACTCCAAGTTCTTATCTGACGGCCGTATACCTGTGGCATCAATCTTGTATCCTAGGTACTCGATAGATGTGGTTAGGAATTAACTTTTGCTGGCGCTTGCTTTCACATTGTGTTTGGCCAGACGACTCAGGACATGACACAACACGTGTATGTGAAGCATTCTTGCAATTCTGATGATGACGTCATCAAAGTAGAAGGAAACTCCAGGAATGTCACCTACTTATGTTTGTGCCGAAAGGTAGTCTGTGAGGTTTATATAATCCCCAAGGTGTGTCGACGACAGTGATGCGTTTGGCAGCTTCAGAAAGCTCCAACTGTCCGTAAGCCATTTGAAGGTATATAACCGTAAAGTATTTACACCTGGCCAACTTGGAGAAAATATCCTCGACTGTAGCAATGGGAAACTTGACGTTTTCAGTCATCTTATTCAGCGTTCCTGAAAAGTCGGTGTAGAGGCAAAGTGAGCCATCTTTCTTGGTAACAACGACAATTGGTGAGGCTCAATCAGAATATTCGACCGGTTCCCATAACCCTACTTTCACTAGATTTCGGATGGAGTCCTGAACACGGTCACGAATACCGTAAGTAACTTCGTAATGTCTACGAAATAACGGTGCAGAGTTGGATCTCGGTGGTATATCGACCAAATAAGGTGCAATGGGCTTGGTCAAATCACCATCAAAGATTTTCTCGTATCCAGAAGAAATTTCTCACCTTAGGTTGTTGACACCAGTGTCAGTAATAGTACCTGGTAAAGTGCTAGCTGAAAGAACACTAGCAGTAACCAATAATCTTCTCCAAGATGGTTGAATAATGTCCAACCATGTACGACCGATCAATGGATATAAAAGTTTCTCCTGACAGAGAAAAACAGGTAAAGTATAATCTCTATTGTCTAAGTATAGTTTAACAGATGTTTGTGCTGTAACACATACGTATTCTTTGTTTATACCTCGTAATCATAGGCTGGAATTAGATTTAACATAGTGTGGAAACAGTTGGTCAAAATACTTTTCGTTGAAAAGAGTAACAGCAGACCCAGTATCTACTTCAGTACATTTATTGATTTGGAGATTTATTATGAAGCTATTCGAACTGAATTGCTGCTCCAAAACGTGTTGAGTAGAAGTAACCAGTGTGAAATGATAAGTGAGAATATCAGTGTTGAGATGGTTGAAGCTGAGCGTAGACAAGTCATGATCTAAACCATCATTGCATGTTGCGTCGTGTGAGGTCGCACTGGACGTTCTATTCACAGCTCTATCTTCCTGCTTCTTTTTGCATCGGATATTCCAATGGCCTTGTCATTTGCAGTAGCTGCAGGTTGTGTTTCTTGCCAGACAAAGACCTTGTGGGTGATTCTTGGTGCAGTTGCTGCACTGGAAGTGATAATTTTGCCTGGTATCTGTTGGTTTCTGAGGTTGAGAGTTGCTGTTGTCTCATTTTGCTCGAGCGTGAACTCGTCGAAGAGTATGTTTGGCGATCTGGATTCATTCGCGTCAAATTTCTTGAATTGGTGGCAAAAGTCACAGAATCTGCATTGTACCACTTCGAGAATAATTTAACTTTTTTTAATTTTTAATTTCATAAATTTAATTTAAATAACTCACAATGCAATGCAATCTCTTGACATTTAGCAAAGGAAAGATCTTTTTCGAGTACTGTCTGACTGTACACCGAGGAATTGTTCAACAAGTGCCTCATCTTAATACTGCTCATACACACATTTGACAGCTTGTTGTTTGATTCTCAATACGAATTGAGTAACTGATTCTCCTTGAGACTGAATACATTTTCGAAACTTGAACCTCTCTGTGAACTTGTTGGTTTTGGGCCTGAAGTGCTGAACCATTTTGTTGTGAATGACAGCATATGTTAGATTACATGGCATTTCAGGAGCCGTAAAATTGCGAAGTACTTGGAAAGCCTTAGGACCAATGACTGCTAATAAAACGGCTGCTTTTCTTTCATTTGCCACATTCTGGGCGAGACAGAGTTGATCAAAATGCATGAAATAATTTTCTATATCTTCATCATTTTGTTCAACAAATTCGCTGAATGTAATGTTGAGAGAAACTTCAAATTACATTAACTGGTAGAAATCACTGGTATGTATGAAAGTTATGATGTGTAACTGAAACTTGCTTTTGCATAAGTGTGAACAAAATTAGCAAACTTAAATGATACCTGTAAGACACTGTCTTGTTGATTTGTTACAGGAAATCTTACTTGTCAGTATCATGTGCCGATAAAGTCATCTGACGATACGATTAGAATCCTTCAAATCCTCTGACAATCCTCTGTCCCCAGTGCCGAATTGATTGGTTCGAGTGAAGGACATGGTAATTTAGATTAATATATGTCGCACAAGATAAAAAACCAGACGGTACAATTAACATATTTAATAGAAACTGGACATTATGTCAGAAACATTCAAGTACATTGAATCACGATACAGCAAGATTACACACGGAATACATCTGCTTATGATTTCTTCTTCTTCTGGCCGTGAAGACCAAGCCTTGTAGCCATACGCTTAATACCTGGACCGTATCATACACCCTGTGATTTCTTCTTATGGGGGTTTGTGAAATCACAGGTGTACGCCAACAAACCACAAACCCTTTTGGAACTGAAGGTTGAAATCATACGGGTGATTGGAGGCATCGGGACAGACATCTGCGAGAGGGTTATCAATAATTTTGTGGAGCGTATAAATGCATGCAGACTCAGTAGGGGTGGGCATATGCCTTACATTGTCTTTCTTACGTAAATGGGAGATGTTACTGCTTACATATAATGTGAAATATAACTATTTTCATGATATTTTCCCTATTTTTATTTAATTTTCTAATTCGGCATCCTATACTGAACACCCTTTATATTCAACAATTATTTGTTTTGTTTTAAACAATAAAAGGCTGAAGAATTGAAAGCAGAAGATAAACTCTACTTGAGTACCAGCACACATGTAAACTCAAAGCTATCCCCTGTGCATTGCACTTTGTCATAAAGAAGCATGGGCGGTGTGGAGGTAGGGCCTTCTACCAGAGTAGACATGATACGGTCTGTATCATGCTCTGGTTGCCTTCTCCCCGAGGTTTGTTCCCAGGTATCCATTGATAGAGGCAAGAGGGGGATTTTCATGTAATTATAGAGATTATTTGCTTTCTGCTTTCATATATTCAACCTAAAAAAAAAAAAAAAAAACACTTTCTTGTTTAATGAGTGTACGTCACTTGAGACATACCAATGTACAGATTCTGGACAACATATTGCCCAAGTACTCTGACATGTTTTCAACTTCAAGGTGGACATTTGTGGCAACTGTTATCAATAAAATCATTGTATGCACAGAAAAAAGTTGATGTTAATTATTAAGTTGTTGCATCATCTCCTTGTGCACATGTTGAGTGTACACTTGATACAACTGACTTTCATGTGCATCTAATTTGGATCATTCGTATGTGTTAAAAAAAAAGGCAGCTTGGTATTTTAAAAGTTGCTATTTTTTAATATTTAGCGGATGAGTGTAATGATTCTGTGTATAGTCTCTCTGGATGAACACTTTCATAATGATGATGGACATTTTCAAACTCTGTTATAGACAGACACACACATTTCTGCCGCAATCAACGCAGCACAACGCGAGAACGAGTTTTGCTAATCTGTTCAATAGAAAAATTGCTATAGTGCACCGAGGCACAGCTGTTCGTAGAACAAGTAAATTAGAGAACTCTGCTCTATCTAAACGTTGAGTTTTAAATGCCATGCATTATAACGAGGGTTGGGATTAATATGTGCTAACAAGGGGCTTTATATCTACATACATATGGAGTAGAACTTCGCTAAATATGGACTAACACTTGCGTAAAATTCCACAAAATGATACAAAGACTTCGTAGTGATTCATTATTTGTGTGATTTCGTTTAAAGTAAACAATGTATTATTTTTCCATTGCATTAATTGACCTGGTGGGATTTTAACTGTTCACTCCCAATAAGCGCATTTGTTGTATATTTACAAACTATGCCCGCTTCTGCAACAATAACAACAATAACAAGTACATATATTGTCACCAGACGGTAAGCTGCGTGGATTTTTCTTTTGTTATGAACTTGCCACCAAAGCATGCCAATTTTAACTAAGAAAACAATATGCATCGCATTAAGCAGCAAAAATAACAGCTTCCTTCCTTCGTACAATTCCTACAAGAACACGTCACTGAGCCAAGAGTTGAAATGCTCATGCATCCACATAATTTATTTCTCTTGAGCAATTCTAAAGTGATGAAATATGAACAATAGTACTGGAGGCATTATGGAATTTAACGTAAGCTAACCAAACACATGCACTTTCACATCCACACACGCAATACATGCACACAACGTCAAACCGGTCAAGTACTTAAAATAATAATATGGTGCTTCGAATCCAACAAAACTCAGTCATTTTGTCTTTCTCCTTCTGTGATAGAAATAGTGCTTCATTATTACAGTTGGCCACACTAGTTACTAACTAGCGAATAGAAATGCACTGCTTAAAAGAAGCAACCATTACGTCATGCTATATTGCCACATTATCGTCCCTGTCGAATGGTGTGAGCCATGAGCTGGAGCGCTATTCAATTGTTTTCAATTATGTTTGCGCGAGTGTCTCCAGGAATGGAATGACAATTGGCAACAATGGCGAAGGTTGGCGAGCAGGGTAGAGCACGTGATGCAGAGGCAGGAAGACGAAACGAAAATTGGGATCTGCACCACGGCAGAGAGGGGTGTGTTGGCCACTAATAATAGTAACAATATATTATGTGATTCAAGTATGTCATATTCTCATATTTATACAAACAAACAAAATAGACAACTGAAAATATCGTGTGTAGTTTTAAAGAAATGGCACGTTAATTGTTGCCATGTGGAGGTGATAATTGATAAACATGCTTAACACTTGCCTAACCATGCATAGCATTGGTTTGCTAAAGATTAAGATCTGTTAATACCAGTAATAATTTCCTTAACAGCACATAATGTGTAATTGTATGAAGCAGCAGAGTATGTACTTTTATGTGTAGCTACTTTCCGTGACAGATAATTGTCTGATGTTACAGGCTATTTATAGATACATCAGATCAGTAAATTTATCAGTAATTTTTACCAATATACTCATGTAAGCAGATGCTGATCAAGTACCCATTAATCTACATGATCCCTACTAACTTTGCTTTAGTAACAATACCCAGACAGACGTACACAAAGTGTGTCACACCCATGTCTGGACAGCTTCGGCAGGGTGCTCCCTTTTTGCTTCCACTGCATGGATTGGGCTTTGATCTCCAGTTCATGGTAATGGAGCCAAGTCTCATCACCGGTCACAAGTTTGGACATGAAGCCTTCTGGATCCTGATTGTGGCGTTGCAGGAAATTTTGACTTACGTCCTGACGCAGTTGTCTCTGTGCTGCATTCAAGGATTTTGGAACCCACCTGGCAGACACCTTACCCAGTTTAAGGTGTTTGTGCACGATTGCGATGCAGGGGGACTCTGGTGAGTCCTGTGGCTGCCTCAATTTCCGAGAACGTTATGCACCTGCTCTCCTTAATAACCCACTCCACTTGTGAGATGGAGACTGGCATTGTCACTGTCCTTCCGGAACTGGTTCCCTTCTCCTTTGTTGTGCAACCCTGTTTCCAACCATCCACCCAGTTGTACATGGTTTTTCAGGATGGTGCATGCTCTCCACACACTGCCTGTTTATCTCTGCTGTGGTTAACCCCCTCCTTCCACAGAAACCATGTTGTCCAGCACTGCTCTCCAGGTTGTCCGCGCGTACTGACAGCTGTTGGCACTGTGGTTCCCAGGTATTACAACCCTTTGTCCTGTGCTGAAATCTGGCAGCAGACCTATGTACTACCTATGAGAGACCATTATGGCAAGCCAAATGGTGGACCATGGATAGTGGGAATTTCAGAAGTGTAAATCATTATGAAACGCCCCTCGTAAAAAGAAAGGAACATCGTTACGTTCCATAACCGTCTCAACACAGAAATTTAAGTGTGATATTTCATGATACAACAGTTTAAGTAGCCACTGTGTCATCGTAGGAATGCTGGTAGCAATACACAGAAAGTCATCACAATGTACTAATTACGAAATCAAAACCATACACTGTTCTTTAGCAAATCTGTTTTTATTTTCTTTTAAGAACAAAAAACATTAAAGTATATGAACACAAAAAATATTTCTGACTGAAATATTTTCTACATTTTTTTGCTTAATGATACCTATACATTAACAATATAAATAATTTTCTACATCACACTGCATCAAAGTACCAATTACTTCTGTGTTATTGCCTTTAATTGTTGCAAAATATCTTCTGCTTTGAGACTGTCAAGAACTACACTGCACTCTTTACCGAATTCTGAAATAAACAAAAAAGTTAAATGAACATTACTTTTTAACCCCAAAACATAGCAACTCATTAGACATTACTTACACATATGCAAAAAATTATGAAACCATATCAACATAAGGGATGACTGACAAGTTTTGATCTTAACCATGGATGGGTAATAGGAAAGGGGGAGAGCAAACTTGGTACATATCATTCCTTCATGTGAATTACACTATATACTACATGCCACCAGTGGGATTTCCTTTGTTTATCAAAATGGAGAGAACTGCCAACTGAGCTGCAATCCAATACCCTCCAATGGGTTAGCCACAATTGGTAAAGAGCCAAAAAAGCCAAACATTTCCATTTTCTTTTCTAACACTAATAATGAGATATATATGTAGTACACTAGGAACATAAGCCCATTCATATGTCACAGTTATGCACTGGGTAAATTAATTAAATGTGACATTCTTCTCCCACCAGGCAAACCTGCATTTCAAATTCATATTGACACCAAATCAATTATTGTGGCATTGAAGCTATTCAGGGAATGTATTCAGCACATCATCAATACAGTTCTCAGCATTCATAACGTCTCAGCACGGTGGATTCCAGAACTGTTATCAATTGATCAAAAGCAACAAAGGGTGATACTGTCCATTTTATAGATCTTTGGAGCTGATCCAGATGGCTTTGTATTACAATGGTAACTATGGATGAGATCTTGGTCCATCACTTTCAGCCAGACTACATAGAACGAAGCAAGCGAAGGAACCATCCCAGTTCTCCCAAACCACAGAAGACGAAGATGGTGACATAAGCTGGGAAGGTGGTGGCATCTACCTTCTGGGATTTGAAAGGTGTTTGGTTAATACTTTCTGTATAAAGGCGAAAATGTATGAAGGAAGTATGCCTCAGGTTTGGACAATTGAGACAGGCAGTCAAATAAAAAAAAGGCAAGGAATGCCTAGTAAATTGAGATGTTGCTCCACACCAATAATGCACCACTTCATGTCTCAGCTATTGCCATGGACAAAGTGCATGGGTGAAGCTTTCAACTTGTTCCACACCCACCTTATTCACCTAACATGGCTCTCTCAGTCTGTAATCTCTTTCCTATGCTGCAACCCAATTTGCCACATGTAGTGGTGATGTTAGGATGCTGTGTATCACACACAAGAGGAAACATTCTACTCGGAGCACAGAAAAGTCAACTCATGAGCATGTGGTTGACAGTATGAACAGTTGAAGATTATACGTATTCAAGAATGATTATACGTATCCAAGTTTCTCACCCTTTCCAACTTAATTCACGGCCAGATTTGTAAGTTTTCAGCCGACCTCCATGGCAGAGTGGTTCACACAGCATGCTGCGATGCCAGAAATCCTGGGTTTGAATCCAGCTTGGGCATGGGTGTTCTTTGTGAGTGTTCCTTCTTCAATTGAAGACCTCTACGGAAAATAGACGCCAAGTCCAAAATTTGAAATTTTACGGGAAAGGCAAAGAACTTATAATGAACCTGTTATTGGAAATATGAGTAACATTTTTTTCTATTTGAAGTAATGCAATGTATTTCCAACATTTTGGAAGCAAATAAAGTGTGACCTATGTTAAAGCAGTTTAATAAAATACTATTTTAATTGTAAAACCACAGGCCCTTTTTCCACGGAGACACTAATCTATTATGATTTAATAATATGCTCACTTGCTATTGGTCAGATCAGCAAAACAAAAAATAGCATGTGGTAGCCCAAAACCCCCTCTTTCCAACAAGACTTGATGGTTTGTTCCATATCAAATAGCTTCGGCATAAAAAAAAAGTGGCACACGTTTTCGGCACCGGTCAAACATTGAAAAGAGCATTTTTTTTTAAATATTTTGGTCCCCCCTGGATCGATTCGGGTTGTACCATCCAGGTCACCTTCCAGATGAATACTCTTTTGATCGCAGACATTTTCGATTTTTTCCCCCCTAACTGTTCCAGAGATACGCCTCCGGAAGAGCCCTTTTTGGTGCAGCACTGGTGCTGTAACCATAGCTTCATCCATGAAACCTTTTATCTAGGTTTAAAGAGCAAGGATCAAAGTTTCCACTGGTTGCATTGTTTGAAGTTGTAAACATGTTCATATCAGTAGCAACAACCTATTACATCAACACCTAGGACCTCTGTGGAACATGGGCCCATGTCCATGGACACAGGACCTTTTACGACGAATTTTTAAAATTCAAAATGAGATTTTTGAACTTAACTTTATTTCATCAGCACATAAAGAGTGCTTTAAGTCTAAAAAGTCAATTTCAGAAAAAAAAAAAAAAATGGACTTGGGCCTATTTTCCATAAAGGCCCTCAGTTTCATATGATGATTAGCCAAATGTGGCAGAAAAGTGACGTAATAACTCAATACAATCAATCAAAAGTTTCCAGTCAGCCCCTTTCAGTTTCACCTAGAAGGAAAAAGTATTAATTCTATAGAAAGTCTAAAAGCAGTGAATGGTAACAAGGAATGTAGAATAAAACCAAATTACATAGAGACGTTGCAAGAACCCACTAATTGGTTCCTTATCTCATGTGTCAGAAAATGTTAAAAGACCACTTTATGTTCACACTAGCTGATTGCCAGACGTTGCCCGGGTATTTATTTATCCCAATCTTCTATTAAAGATGTCCATGGAAGAAACATAGCGATCATAAATCCACTCCGCATTACTTAATAGACTGCACCTGTGACTTGTTGATCGTGATCGAGAAAGCAAGTCAGTCACTCTCACTCACTCACACACTCTCTCTCTCTCACACACACACACTCTCTCTCTCTCTCTCTCTCATTTTTAACCCCCTCTCAGCCCCCATGCTGATAGTTGATGAACTTAGAGTTGGAACGGCATTCGCAGTGTCACTAATAATCTTAGCGACCCTGAAAACTATGGATTCCACACAAATAACTGTCGTTTTTGATTATTTTTACATGTCACCACGAGTTGAACGACATTGGGAGTGTCCCTATTAATCTTAGCGATCCCGAAAACTATGGATTCCACATTAATATTGGTCGTTTTATATTATTTTCACATGTCACCCACTTCCCACACTAGGGGTGCCAGGGGTTTGAACGGCATTTGTAGTGTCACTATTCATCTTAGCGAACACGAAAACTATGGATTCAACACTAATATTGGTCGTTTTTGTTTATTTTTATATGTCACCCCTTCCCACCCACACCCTTAGGGGTGCCTGTGATATCTTGGAGTTGAACGACATTGGGAGTGTCACAATTCAACTTAGTGATCCCACAAACTATGGATTCCATACTAATATCGGTCGTCTTCGATTATTCTTACATATCACCCCCTTCACACCCACACACCTAGGGGTGATAGGGATTTGAACGGCATTCGTAGTGTCACTATTCATCTTAGCGAACCCGAAAACTATGGATTCCACACTATATCGGTCGTTCGCCATTATTTTTAAATGTTGCTCCTTCCCACCCCTTTCCCCAAACCTAGGGGTACCAGGGGGTTTGAACGGCATTCGTGGTGTCACTATTTGTCTTAGCGACCCCGAAAACTATGGATTTCACACTAAAATCAGTCATTTTTAATGATTTTTACATGTCACTCTGTTCCCACCCCTACCCCTAGGGGTGCAAGGGGTTTGAACGGCTTTCGCAGTGTCACTATTAATCTTAGCGACCCCGAAAACTATGGATTCCAATCTACTATCGGTCTTTCTCGATTATTTTAACGTCACCCCCTTCCCACCCCTACCCTTAGGGGTGCCAGGGGTGTCTTGGAGTTGAACGACATTAAGAGTTTCACTAATCATCTTACCGAACCCCAAAACTATGGATTCCACACTAAAATCGGTCTTTTCGGTTATTTTTACATGTCACCCCCTTCCCACCCCTACCCCTAGGGGTGCCAGAGGTTTGAATGGCATTCGCAGTGTCACTGTTCATCTTAGCGACCCTGAAAACTATGGATTCCAGAATAATATCGGTAGTTTTAGATTATTTTTACATGTCACCCCCTCCCACGCCCAACCCCCAGGGGTGCCATGCCAAGGGTGTTTTACCAAAAAAATATTTCTTTTCAGATTGCAAGTGATATGTGTACCAAGTTTGGTTGAAATCACTCCAGACGTTCGAGAGTTATGCCGGAACAAACATACATACATACATACACACATACATCCATTTTCATATACACTATGTGGAAGAAAGTCATTGGACACCCCGGTTTCAACTCTGAAACGAACTCCTCATGGAAAAGAGAGTACAGACGGGTATATATACGGCAGCAGGAGGCTTCTCAGATCATTCGCTGATAAAATGACGGACAGGAAAGAGCTCAGCATGTTTCAAAGAGGGATCATAGTGGGCTGCTCCATAGGAGGCATGAGTATACGTAGCATAGCTGATGCCTGACAGGTGCCTAAATCAACTGTCTTTGTCATCAAGAAGTGGAAGGAAAAGGGACACTGCAGCAATGCACCACGAAGTGGAAGACCCACGAAATTGGACGACCGGGACAGGAGAGTGCTGAAGAGGGAGATTTGGAAAAACAGGACCTGTCCGATGCATTCGATTGCAGAAGAGTTTCAAAGTGCGACGAATTTGACTGTTTCGACCAAGACACTTCGCAAGGAGGCCCATGCGCTCGGTTATCATGGTCGAGCCACTGCCCACAAACCCCTGATAACAAAAAACAATAAATGGCAGAGACTATGCAGGTGTAAAAAGCGGAGAAACTGGACGGTGGAGCAATGGCGGAAGGTGCTATGGAGCCATGAATCATGCTTCACACTGTTTCGATCAGATAGGAGAGTGTGGGTACGGCGATTACCCGGAGAACGTCTGTTACTCGAGTGTGTAGTGCGTACAGTGAAATATGGTGTTGGCGGCATCATGTTCTGGGGTTGTTTCAGCTGGCATGGCAGGGTCCACTGGTACCGGTGTATGTCCACATGACGTCTGCGTCCTACAGAGATATTCTCGACAACCCCATGCTCCCCATGTTGTGGCGTTTCTATGGAAACAAAGAATGTGTGTTCCAGGACGATAATGCGAATTGTCATGTTTCCAGGGCTACCATGGAGTGGTATGCAGAAAATAATGTCACCCGACTGGATTGGCCTGCTCAGAGGCCTGACCTCAACCCTATCGAACATCTATGGGACGAACTGGAGCGCCCTTCTACACTTCCAGGGTTGGTGACTGTACTGCAGGAGGAATGGCGGAATATACCACTCGGTGTACTACATGACCTTTTGGCCAGTTTACCACGACGAGTGGCTGCTGTTATCGCTGCCAAAGGCGGACCGACCTCTTATTGATTGCAAGAAAACTGATGGTATCCGCTGACATTTGGTGTCCAACGACTTTCTTCCATATAGTGTATATACGTATATACGAACAAACTGGATCTAAAGTTTTCAAGGTATCTTAACTACTGTAATGTGGTAAGTTTGACTTCAATTATTTTACTATTATTTTCTTACTGTAATGGGCTTCAACCAGGAACTGAACTCAAAAGTGTTCTTTCTGAAACAATGGAACACAGAAAACTTCCAAATATGGAATATGGCTGCAGTGGCAGTGGTAGGGTGAGCAGTGCTTGTACTGGAGGCATACAGTAGTGGGATCAGAAATAACGGGACTAATCGTTGTCTTACTTGATTCATGGTCTGGTCAAACTGACAGTAATTTGCCTGCCACAGCCTTTGGAAGCAAGAATGTTAATTTGCACACATATACAGAGTGTAATTTTAATGGCCACAGCCCACAGAAACATATGGAGGACATCAAAACAAAGAACTTTTCTCAGCAACATTTTTCTTGTTGGTGTCTGTTTTGATGTCATCTATACATTTCTGTGGTCCATGGGCGCCATTAAAATGACACCCTGAATAATACCACATAAAGCTACCAAGCACTACCAGTCTCTTATGTCTTCTTTTTTCGCAAACACAATTTTTTAATAAGATGTAAGTGAGTTACTAAAGATATATCCGCAAAACTTACTTGTAAACGTTCTATTAATTTTGGTGGCCTCTGCCACCATCCACTTGGGAACTTGATGCTTTGCTGTTAGGTTGATTTCTGGTTCCTGTTGTTTCCTCGACTACCGCTAGGAGTGCTGATGTAGCCATTTCGTCTGCTGCGCATGGGTTTGAGTTGTTATAATAGCGGGAACAATTCTGTTAGGCATACATCGCACACCCTAATCGACACCAAAATCAAAGAGATGCATGCAATCATGCACTTTCCACACAAGCTGAATATCGACAGCAGTCAGGCTCATCATGTTTGGCTCCCGCTATTACAACAGCTCAAACCCATCATGCACAGCAGACGAAATGGCTACACCAGCACACCTAGCAGTAGTCGAAGAAACAACAGGAACAGGAAGTCAACCTAACAGTGAAGCATCGAGTTTCCAAGTGGATGGTGGCAGAGGCCACTGGAATTTATAGAATATTTACAAGTAAGTTTCGCGGATATATCTTTTAGTAACTCGCTTACGTCTTATATTATCAACCGCGTTGTTTATTCCCCTTAACATGAACAAATTGGTTGTACAAATCATGGAAGAGTACATACAATATGATGAGAAGAATATTATCAAATTGCATGACAGACTCTTCATTGTCAAGTTGCATTATTTTATTTGCATTCAGTTGAGTGCATCACATTATCATCTATGCTGCGTTAGCACGGAAAGCATCGGAATGTGTGTCATTCTATAATGTACGAGGGTCACTATTTATATTTTGAGCCTTGGCAACACTGATTGAAGTTAGGCGTGATTTGAAGTTTGCACGGAATCGTCTGGCATTATTGACCATAACGTACTTCAAATGTTTTGTCAATAGCTTCATTTGTGTTGTTTATGATGCCTTGGAGATTGCACGACAACAATAAAATGGAATTAACTCGTGAACATTTTCGTGCGATGATTATTTACGATTTTCGACGTGGATTATCAAGACAAGAGTGCATCGATCAACTTACTTCCACATTTGGCGATGAAGCCCCATCCTTTGCCACTGTGAAACGCTGGTATAACAAATTTATTGTGGCCGCCATTCGCTCACCGACGAGATTCGCGAAGGTCGTCCAAAATCAGTTGTTGTTCAAGAAAACATTGATGCTGTGCAAAACCTAATACTGCAAGATCGTCATGTGACATACTGTGAGATTGAGGCAACCATAGGCATTAGTTCCACCAGCATATATAAAATATTACATGATCATTTAGCTGTGAGAAAGATATATTCTCGTTGGATCCCACACAATTTGACAAAAACTCAAAACGACGCTCGCGTCAATTGGTGCAAACAAATGCCCAATAAATACAATCGTGGTGCTTCAAAAGACGTATATAAGATTGTAACAGGTGACGAATCATGGATATATGCAAATGAACCGGAACGTAAACAGCAGTCGACTGTATGGGTGTTTCAAGATGAACCCAATCCAACAAAAGTTGTTCGCGCTCGAAGCACATCGAAACAAATGGTCGCCTGTTTTTTTCGGGGAAACTGGTCATGTGGCAACTGTGCCTTTAGAGGAACGTAGAACAGTCAACTCTGAATGGTACACAACAATTTGTTTGCCAGAGGTCTTCGGTCAAATACGGAAAACAAACAAACGCCGTCGGATCATTCTTCATCAAGACAATGCCAGCTGTCACACATCTCGTCTAACAACCGACTTTATGAACAGTCAAAAATTCGAATTGATGGGTCATCCACCGTACAGTCCTGATTTGGCACCCAATGACTTCTTCTTGTTCCCGAATGTCAAGAATAAATTGCGTGGACAACGATTTTCGTCGGCAGAAGACGCCGTTGATGAGTTCAAAAACCATATTATGGAGGTGACTGAAGAAGATCGGAAATACTGCTTTGACAAATGGTTCGAATGAATGCAAAAGTGTATTGACCATAAAGGAGAATACTTTGAAAAACAATAAAGCAGTTTTCAATGCCAAATTCCTGTTTTTTTCATTGTTAGGCTCAAAATATAAATAGTGACCCTCGTATTGGAAATAAATTTGACATTGTGACGTTTGCAATGCTACTGACTATAATGCAAGTGCTGTCATTGTGTTCCTGGTGCAAGAATCAGCTCTTCTCACGGCAGATTGCCATGACATAGAATGACGTAAGGTGCATAGCATTTTTAATTTTCTCATAACATGTGACAAATGACATGTAGATCATACTTGAATACATAATTACTAATCTATTTTGTTGGAATTGATCTCTACATATTTGGTTGCATACACATTGCTGGTATTTGTCTTTGTCTACAAATAGGCATACCTCCTAAATATATTGACCACATTCAAGGGGTTTAGGGCAGTTACAAAATGTCAGACTGCACACATTACCTGACACCAGTCGTTTTCTAATTTTTTAAGGTTTTCCGGATTTTGGACAGTCCTGGGTGGGGATGGCAATCATTCATCTTGAGTGGATTTTCCTCTCTTAAACTTTGTTAACCCAATTATACACAGTGACAAAAAAGGACAAAGTGTTCTTTTACACACTGATCAAGCAGGTGTGGATATCTTGGGAACAAGTCCTTCCAGCATCAATAACTTTATCATTGCTTAATGCTTCAATTGCTGTTCCGCCATAATTTACTCACATGCTTCACTTTATGTGGTATGCTAAATTCACTATTGACTCCCTGTTTTAAAGGAGGGAACTAATTATAAAAACTATTGAGTGAATCTATTTTGCAGACAAGTCATATAGAGTGGGTGAGAACTGTTGGAAGACACATGAAGAGGAGACGCACAGGAGGTTTTACAAATCATAACATTTGAACAGCAGAAGAAAACAGAGCTAATTGTCCTCTTCCGCAACCTCCAACCTTGCTGTGCATTGCAATATTTGGGACTAGTGATGATTAGACACACATATTTTTGGTCAATAAAAAAGCAAAATTTTGTTACAAAAGGTGAGTCAATTTCTGGTTCAAAAGCGGTAAATAAAATAACATTTCGCTATTATAGCAGTCAAAAAGCAGTACACAAAATATTTTGGTTTTAAAAAATGTGAATATAATCCCAAATTTGATTTAAAAACTGCACTTACTACACAAAATACACATATCCCTTCTAATGCACATGTATGTTGTTACCGTGCATAAAGGGGTCCATTTTTGCTTCTAACATATCTACAGCAGAATTAATCAATTTTCCATGAATTGCATAGCTTACAGAATAATTCTGACTTCAGAAAGTGTCACGTCGGTAAATAAACTCTAAATTTCATGTTTAAGAGTCTACTTCGCAGGGTAGGAAAATGCACCTCGCACCTTTCACAAACATGAAAAATTACATTACAATTAGAGCTGAGCTGATACCAACATTTGCCGATACTGATACCAATTCCGATACCTTAACCGATTCCAACCGATACTGATACTTGTAATTTCAGTTTAAAATAGCAAAGGCTAGTTACTGAGTCAACAAAACTCATCACATCACATTCTATTAATGATATCAAATACTCCCAAATTATTCTCATATCACTTAAAATTTCCTGTGACATTTTATGTGAACTTCTTTCTACCCCAGAGGATGC
Source organism: Lepisma saccharinum (assembly GCF_977018435.1). NCBI lineage: Eukaryota > Metazoa > Arthropoda > Insecta > Zygentoma > Lepismatidae > Lepisma > Lepisma saccharinum. The sequence continues at coordinate 43,423,895 of NC_139254.1, forward strand.
AAAACAATAAGAAGAAGTTTTGGAAATGTTGCAAGCATTGTTAAAATGTTGCAGATACACTGAAAAATCGGAGGATAATTATAAGTGTCCCTGCTTCATGTCATGATCCCCAATTTCAATACACATGTCTCTAAAGGGGGAGAAAGGTATAGTGTGTAAAATAAAAATTTGTAGTGCATATAGCATACAACTTGCACAAGGAATGCAAAATAAATAGAAATGTAAACAACATTCTTATCCTTTGGATTAACCTGGTGAGAGAGGAAAATGAATTAAAAAAAATTCACAAATACAGATATATATATTTAATACTCATGCGGCAGCTCTGTATATGCCCTGCTGTCCTTTATTCTGTCATTTACAATAAAAACAAGTCACTGCAGTGTCGGCATCAGGCAGCAGTCACACGGAAGGGTAGAGCACAAGAAGAAAATCCACAACCCTCTCTCCCACAGCGACATTCATCCCTTTCCCACGAATGAGCCTACTATCATAATAATGCTAGTTTTGAAAACGTCACGTTCTTAACCCACACGTTTGTGAGCAAGAATTGGCAATGGATGGTTTATTTTATTTCCACATACAGTTGACCACCATGCAGTTACATGCCTTCAATATCATGTTTGGGTGCAGCACTTTCACTTTAGTCCTGACTTTGATCTTGTCATCTGCTTACCAGGAGGGTGCATCATTTTCGGAAATGTACATGGAATTCTTGTGCAGGACTCCAACCTGTCACAAGGAAGGGTGACCGAACTTTTGAAAAGGAGAAATCTTGACAAATGAGTTGTTGCATTGATTGCTCTAGCCACTCAAAATCTCTGGTATCGGCGAAAAAAATTGAACCAATACTTGCAGATACCGATACATCGGTATCAGTAAAAAAAAAAAAAAGGCAAAGTGCTCCCCTGTGCTTAGCACCAGCCCATGGAGGTGTATAGGGGGTGTTGGGGTAACACCCCACACTTTCTTGATCCAGTCGTGAGTGGGGGTGATGTGATCAGCATCATGCCCCTGACTGCCTTTACCCCCCAGGGTTTCCCCCAGGTACCCATGTCATTCAACGCTGGGTGGGCACCGGGCCCGCTTCCAATGTTAGAAAAGTTACCGGATTTGAATCTGTATCGGCTCAGCCCTAATTACAATGTGTTATTTCACATTTCATGTTTTCGTCAAAAACAAAATATGCGTGCCTCTTGTGATTATATGATGAAATTAATGAAGTGACACTCACAAAGAAGATGCATGCCCAGGCCAGGATTTGAACCTGGGACACTGCTGTCGTAGCAAGGTGTGCTAACCACTCCACCATGGAAGTCTGCTACAAAATGTATGAAAATAACTTAAATCAATGGAGTATATGAAATTACACATTTCATTTTTTTTTTTAAAAAAAAAAGAAATCTTGGTGTGTGAACCCTAGAGTGTTGCAGGGAGAGAATTTTGGTCGAGAGTCAAGTAGTCTGCACGGATGATGCTAGATAGTGTATGGAATTGAGAACTCGCCCCCTTACGCGAATAATGCTTGACCAGGCAAAATGAGCAGTATACACTCAAAGTCCAGTAGTAAATGTATAACCATAATTTGTCTATCTGTCTGTGGAAGTGGTCCTCAAATATGGATCGTAAAGTGAAATGCAGTGGAATTGAAACTTAAGTGAACATATTGATTGATTTAGTTTATTTTACTTCGCGTTTTGTGCCTCTTGGTTAATTTGCGAAGATGGGGATGAGTGATGAAAATGATGAAATTGATGAATGGACATTCACAAACAACCAAGCCCGAGCGGGATTCGAACCTGGACCCTTGGTGTCGCCGCTCGATGTGCTAACCACTCGGCCACAGGGTCCGGCTTAAGTGAACATAGTCAGCATCTCCATGTTAAAATATTGTTTCGTCTATCTTACCAATACACAGTAATATATGGAAATGAAACAGATGATTGTGGGCTGAAAATACACTGTGGATATTTTACATGTATGTTTCTATGACTACTGTCACATTAAAATGATATCCCATTGTATACGCTCGAGCGTAGCACACTTGAAGAAATACAAAAAGGATTGGAAGTTGAAATTTCTAGAGAGAGAGATTATCGGTGGTTGAAAGTGTGAAAGTAATGTGAAGATTTTTATTAATTGTGGACTTGAAAGTTAGTTGTTATTAGAAGTGAAAGGTTCAGAATTCGATAAATACATATGTGACAGGTTCTGAATGCGAAAAAGCATAAAAAAGTGTGACTATCGAGTGCTCTGATTGTGTTGTGACAGACATAATTCTAGTTGTTTCAAAACGATAACTGGAAACAATTAAATCGTCCCAACATGGAAGAAAATAGTAATGAACTTAACGCAGCAAATGCTATGTTGACTTTGGCTGACGTAGCGGAAAACCAGAATGACTGGGCAGATAAAAATGATCGAGAAGAAGATGACATGATGGATCACAAAAGCAAGCGTGTTCTAAAAAGGCAAAGAGAGGAAAATAATGAAGTAGGCCAGGAAAAAGTAGTTAAATCACCCACATCTGCTATACCTAACTTTACTTATTCTAGGGATCATTTAGGTCCATATATTGTTTTATTGCAAGGGGTGGATAAGAATATTGGCAAACTTAATGGGGGAAGCTTGGGCAATTTTTTTCATAAAAACCAAATTCCAGTCGATCTAGTAGAGCAATGTGGACGAAACCATGTGAGAGTCACATTTGCTAGTGCACAAGCAGCCAACACTTTCGTTAAAGACCGAACATTACACACACAACTGGCCGTACTGGCCCGAGTACCCCAATCCCTAGTTCAAAGAGTGGGTTTAATTTTTGGCGTGGCCCTAGACTTAACAGAAACAGATATTTTGGAAGGAATTGATGCTGGCCCCATACAGGCAATAAGTGCCAAAGAACAACAAAAGAAAATTTGGAATTCTGATGTGAATTTCACACTCAGAGATTCCACTGTAGTGCATGTCACTTTTCGCGGAAACAGACTTCCAGAAAAGATTATATTAAATCACGAAATCAAGGACGTACAGCCTCGTATTAGACCTGTCTTGCAGTGCAAATGCTGTTTCAGACTGTTTCATGGTGCAAATCAGTGCAAATCGAAAGCAAATTGCCCACAATGTGGATCCCCAAAGCAAGGGAATCTTGCAACAAACCACCCCAATGCATAAATTGCAAAGAACAACACAATGCTCTAGATAAGAATTGTCCAGCTAGGAGGGAAGATAATGCCATACATACTCGTATGGCAATAGAAAATATTTCTTACTTTGAGGCTAGTCACAAAATACGGGATACATATGTAGCCCCTCTCACAAAGGCGGAGGTATTACGATCACTACCCGATCCACATACATACCCAACCTTACCTACCCTGGAAGCTGGTACCTCTTTTGGGGGACCACCGGCCTCTACAAGAAAAAACACTTATTCCAACGTCATGAGACAAGAACCTCCTACAAACAATAAAGCAAACTCTACCCAGGACTGTACACCTCTGGTGCGCCCTTCACATGGAAGAAGACATAAGAAGAAAAACAATAAGAAAACGTCTGACACCTCGGACTCTTCTACCAGTGCCTCAGATGATGATATTTTCCATCCCTCGCCCCCAATAGGATCCCGAGCCTTTCCTCCACCTCGTAACAAAGGAGGTGGTGCACTTGGGAGAATCCCACCCAAGAGTACACCAGAAAGTATCACGATTCGTATGGACGAGAAGGTTCAAGGTCAACAAGGCCTAACAGAGACTCGTTCCGATAACACTTTACCCCCCATGCGGACATATGGTGCCAGAGACACATTATCTCCCGAACAGCGATCAATATATCGTTCTCTACTTGATCTTATCCCGGATCTATGGGCCTCTGTAGTTAATATATCAGAAATACACGAACAGGGGAAAATAATTAGAAGAATACAAGAACTTACGTCCCACCTCTTGTCTATTATATCGGGTCGTTAATATGCCCCGATATCTTTTACATTTATCCCTATCACCTCCCCTCCCCTATCTTAAAAACAATCCTTGCCTGTTAGTCTATAATGGAACGTGCGCAGCCTATCGGCACGTAAATGCGAAATTCAAGATTTGCTGGCGGATTACCATCCACAACTTATCTGCCTACAGGAGGTGAAAGGTACTCATCATGAGAACTATTGGTTACCCCACTACATAATGTACGGCCCTCCATTTGACCAAAATCAACGGGGAGTTGCTGTATATGTCCATGAAAATATACCCCATTCCGTATTTAACATTCCACATTCCCTCCCAATAATAAAAAATTACCAAGGTGAAATAGCTGCCGCCCTAATTAAATATGCTCATTATTTATTTACGCTTATATCTATGTACCTTCCACCTAACCCTCTTTCTCAGAATATCCCACTCTCAGCTTTGAACGAACTTTTTACAATCATTCCGGGCCCATATTTGATAACAGATTTTAATGCACATAATCACATAGTGGGTAACTCTCGGATGGATAGGCTGGGAACCACAATAGAAAATTGGGTCACTGAAAATAACCTTATTATTCTGAATGATGGTTCCCCCACACATTATCCTCATAACGGATCCAGCCCGACGAGTATAGACCTCACTTTAGTATCACCACATATATTCAATAACATCAATTGGTTTAATGACATAGATTTAAGAGGGAGTGATCATACCCCAATTTTCCTTTCTTTGCTGGCTAATTTATCGACTACAAGCACAACTGTACCTCTGGTTCGTCGCTGGAAACGCAATTCCATAAACTGGGAAAATTTCCGCACTTCTTTCCTCCGTTTATATTATAGTGACTCGCGTACTTTCGACGTGGCCTTTGGCCACGTCTTGTACGCTCGCATGCTTGACCTTCGGCCACGTTGTGAATGCAATCACGTTATAGATGGGGTTCCTCAATGATCTTAATGACTTTGAAAAGTTTAGAAAGTAACTTTATGTGTGTATGGGCTCTAATAAGGTACAAATATTCAAACTATTATTGTCTATTTTCTTCATAATGAACTGAGTAAGTAATAACCGTTTCAAGATAATTGGTTGGATGTTTTGCATTTACGAATTAAATTGCGACACTAAATTGAAAATGTTATATTTACTTCTTTTGTCATTTTCACATTCTTGAACGTAATTGGATAATAACTGTTTCCCGTCATTCCCCTCTTTTGCCTACTTGCCTCTGTAATAAATTCTGATGCTCGCATTTTGAAATTCGAAGAGTCTAGCATAATTCCCTTACAGTAGTTTTCGGGGTGAAAATAAACATTCTTTAAGTTCCCTAGCAACGTCCGTTTCCTTGGACAACAACAGGCACGGCAAGCTCTAAGGAATTGCATGTCATTACACCCCCTAAACATTTAGTTAAAACAAGCATGATGTAGATATTTACGCATTGAGTATAACAATATAGACGCAATTGTATCTGGGCTGAAACTCCTTATTATGTAGATGTCACCCTTGTTTCAGGCACCTTTTCAAAGTCACGAGTTCATTCATCTGTGTGCTATTGATCTGTGAGAAATATATTGTAGCTAGACAATTAAGAATTGAAGGAAACAATGTGTGCTGCAAAAAAATGTCCGTGGCAACGGTTGCTAAGGACGTTAAAAAAGGGCATTTTCACCCTTAAGGAAGGGCCGATTGAGCGATTTTTTAATTTTCTCGGCCTTTTGGGACGATTTCATGGGGGGTCGTAATCGGGAGTTTTTCGCCTCCGGGGCTTCCTTCACGGAGAACATTTATGTCAGTGAGTGATTGGTGGGATTGGGTCTATATATATATTGGATGATTCGGCTTCAGTACGGACCATTACATATACCCAATTCTTGCAAATGCTAACAATCGCACTCGATGACAGCGGAACGAGACAAAAGTTTTACTCTTTTGACCGTTTTCCAAAACTCTATTGGTGGAACCCAACCTGTGCCGCAATTAAAAAAAGGAAGAAAATATTAGCAAAATTATATGCCAGATATCCTATGCCGGATACCTGGCGAGAACTAAAGAATGCCCAGGCGATAGCGAAAAAAACATATATCAAAGCTAAACGTCAGGCATGGAAATCATATTGTCAGTCCCTTGACCTTAAAGTGCCAATTAGTATAATTTGGCGGAAATTCAATTCTCTCCAACATCCCCATGTTTCCCATCCACGTCCAATTGATACTTCCTGGGAATCCGATTTTATGGATCTTCTCACCCCCCATCCGTTCCTATGCCTTCCCCCTTTCATGACCGTGAACATACCGAATTTACTGATGACTTCCCAGCTATTTCAGTTAAAGAACTAAAAAATATCCTTGATAAAATCAAATCCACAGCACCTGGCTACGATGGTATTACCTATGAAATTCTAAAGCACTTACCAGTTCAAGGGTTCGAAATTCTTGCTGCGATTTATAATTATGTATATTGCAGAGGAAAAATACCACGTGACTGGACCCAACATATTGTGATACCTATTTTAAAACCAAACAAACCAACCATGCAAGCCTCTTCATATCGACCTATAGTTTTGATACCAGTTATGGCTAAACTATTCGAACGTACCCTCCAACATAGAATCGTTTGAACACTAGAAAAATGCCAATTTTTGCCATCCACACAACTAGGATTTCGCATCGGTCTTGGTAGTCAGGATGCTATTGCTACACTCACTGTTGCTATCCAAAATAGCCAACTCCTGAGACAATTTTGCTTCAGCTTATTTGTTGACATCGCCAAAGCATATGACTCCATTGACATTTCAATATCTTCTTGATTCAATAAACATTCACCCGATTGTGGCTAAAATAGCTTGGAATCTATATCAGGAACGTATTCTGATCTTCTGGTTTCATAATGATGTGAAGGGCCCCGAGACTGGATCGGAGCGGAATACCACAGGGCTCCCCTGAGTCCCCTTCTCTTTAACATTTATACCAAATATATACATCAAATACCAAGGGTCACTCACATCATCATTCAATATGCTGACGATTTTTGTTTTGATCAAAGTACATCAGACACCACACAAGGAATTTTAGAATTGCACAACCTGATTCATACTCTACGTATTCAATTATTATCTCGCGGTTTATCTTTTTCTGCCGAGAAATCAAAAATTATAATCTTTAACCCTTATACACCAAACCGACACCCTAACAATCTGACACATATACTACAGATTCTGGTGGTATCTTCCTGTACTTACCCCAGGTTTCCTTTGATAGAAAATTAGATTGGAAAGTCCATATTAACAAACTGCTAGCAAAAGGAAAACAAATAATCAATCTTCTAAAAGGCTTGGCGAACACAAAATGGGGTGGACAACCCCCCATTATGACTTTGTTCTACAAAAATTGCTTGCGCTCTTTATTCGAGTATTCGGCACCCGTTTATGGTGGGACGATTGATACTTGGCCCGATAAAATAGACATTTTACAGAGACAGGCACTCCGTGTTTGTCTAGGATTAATGAAATCTAGTCCAAATATTAGTGTCTACAGCAAGAGTGCTGAACAGGCCCTTTCATTTAGACGCCAATATTCTACTACGAAATTTATATTTAAAATATGGGAAAGACACACCCATCCTTTCAATAAAGCATTTGCAATACCACGACAACTGGGTGAAACTTTACCCTTGGATAGATCATGTTCTAGATATTATTTTTGTATTGTTACAACATAGATAGAGAAGCATATCACTTAAGTTACACTATAGAAAATCCCTTGATTTACACTTTGAGGATTCCTACCGAGTCACCTGTCAATGTCAATTATGTTGATTTCGGTCGACATGAATATTATAAAGAAATTTGGCCAGACTATGACTTCATATACACTGACGGATCAAAAGATGAACCTGTCGGCTGCGCATTCTACGCACCCTGCCAAAACATAGTCAGACAATTCTCCTTACCGCAAGACATCTCCATATTTTCGGCAGAATGTTATGCCATACACCAGGCATTGCTCTATGCCCGTGGAGCGGGATTTTAAAAAACTTTAATTCTAACTGACGCAATGAGTGTTTTATTTACACTTGATCGTTGTGGGAAAGATGCATACCGCATGCCCATTCTCCCGTCCCTGATCTTACAAACTACATTAAATCTCTGCCAAAATGATCAACGAATGGAATTTACATACTTAAAAGCTCATAGCGATCTTAATATATATCAGGATTTAGTGGACCAATATGCAAAAAAGGCGAAGAACACTCCTTTTCCTACTGCCCTTCGTTTATCCTATACTGATCTTCTACCCCGAGTTAAAATGAAACTTAATTCCCAATGGGAAGCTCGGGCACTTAATCAAATTGCAAATACGACCACTTATAAATGGTACGCAGAAAAAGTAGTCAGTCGACCCTGGTTTCATAAACTGAAACTTCCTCGTGAAGTGATAACTTTCACATTTCGCCTACGAACGGGACACGTTTGCACAAACGAACACCTAGCAAGACTGCATCAAAATCCCTTCCATGCTTGTGATTGCGGAGAAAACAAACAAACGCCAGTTCATCTCTTCTTCCATTGCCCGTTAAGGAGCAAATACAGACATGCTCTATTCAACAGTTTACACAGAGCCAAAATACCATTTCCCATATCCATACCATCCCTATTATCGTCAGTGCTAAAATACAGTGAAGTGTAATATTACAATATCTTTTGAACCACAACTTACTATTACTTCGATTCAATGGTACTTCTGCTCACAAGTGTACTACATCGCAGACCTTTGACCAAAACTGCCATATACCCGGTGGTAAGGGTCACGAAGAAGAAGAAGAAGAAGCAGCACACTTGAAGGTGGGAGACTTGAACGAGTACCATTAATTAAAAGTACACAGTATTTTCTCATCTCTGGAAATGATGAAGAGCATGTGGTTGGAAATTGAGCTTTCATTATTTTTTAAATGAATGTTTTGTGTCTTACTTAAAAATTCAGTTCAACTTTACTACAGCTGCTATCATTTCTAGTAGTAACAGATAGTTTCCAGAACTGCTTCCACATTGCAAGTTGTGGCTTTTGTTCAGCCGATTACACAAATTTCTTTGATCATAAAGACAGTGTACACTGTCTTTGTGTACACTGACAGTGTACATTCCATATCAATTCAACCAAAAAAAAGAGGTTTGGGAACCCACCATCTCAGATTTTTATGAAACTTGGTACATTCAATCCTTCCATGGTGGTAAGAAACCACATAAAATTTTTCGCCTCTAACTCATCTCGTTTCAGAGTTATGGCCTCTCAAACTTTCAGCCAAGTCTCGTTTTCCTTCATTTCCGAAGCCCTCATTGAAACCTGCAGTGCTTTACAAAAAAAATTCTATCTCGCTCACACATGATTCAATCCTTTTGAAATTTCACAACAATATTAACCAAACAATAGGCATTTCAGAAAAAAATATGACATCACATGATATCAATATTTTAGTAAAACAAAAAATTAATAAAAAAAAAATTAGCGGGATTTTGTTGCCGAAAACATGCCTTGCTAAAATTTCAATTATCATTAAAAGGGAATGAATTAATACCAGCATAAGTATTTTTAAAATTAACCTGGATATGTATTCTAACTTACCCAGCAATAAAAGTTATGGTTATTTTATTCCTTCTATAAATATAATATACTTATGTCTGATATTTGGATGAAATGGCTTCCGGAGTATTAAAATATTTTGGTTAACTCAAAATCAATCAAATAATGTGTTATAAATTAATCAGTGAAGCAAACTCGAAATTCTATACTTTTGTTTATTCTTTGAGCATTGTTGTCTTATTACTTCCTTGCTTATTTATAAAATAATTTATCCATATATAAGCAAAATATGTATGGTTCAAAAAATCTTTGTTTAATGTTGTGTTCTTTGTAAGCAGCAGTTTGATGATATGTCAACATTACCTGAGAAAGAATAACAATGAAGATGACAATAATGATGATAATAATAATAATAATTTATATTATTTTATTAATATGAAATCATCATTGAACAATATCAGTTATTATGGTATCCCCTCCTGCTTCAACATTTGGTGTTTGATGATTTATCCATATAGATATTTAAATGTGATTGACCAAAACACAGGTTTAAAAATTACTGGATATTCCATATATTGCCCATATATATTTTTTACCTTTCCATATATGTGCATGCAACATATACAAAAATTTACTTTGTGACACAAGTTGTATACTTTGACACGTTGGATTATCTTGTCCATTGAACTTAGAACCTTTTGCCATCGAGATGTTGTTTCTGGTGGATCAACAACAGTCAGCACATGGGGAATTGTTACTGCACATATATCTTCATGTCTTGGCCAATAGAATGATGGGGAAGGAGCATGGGGGTGAAGAAACTTTACAACAACATCTCCTTGATCTTCATCCACTTGAGATACCATTTCAAAATACCACAACTGATCATACTTACAAGCAATGTAACATCCAGGAAAGAGTTCATGTACGGTTACAATAAAAGATTGGCGGTTTTTCAGACTGTACGTGAGAGATGGGGTCTCATCTTGACTGATTCTTCTAGCCACAATGGTGCCTGCAGAATCCAGAGGACTGAAATTGTGGAAACTTCTAGTGCCTGGAACTGTTTGTACATCTGTAAACCGGTTTTGAAGTGTCAAATGGGTTGAATCTACTTCACCTTTCTCAATAAAGTGAAATGCAATATTTGTAATTTTTTCCACACAGAAATTGTAAAAATCCCCTGTTGTTGTGATCTGTCTCTCAAATGGTCTCTGTAAACTCTGTTTTCGTGCCAAGCATTTTGCTGTTCCGCCAATCCCATTACATTCTGATTTCCCATGGCATGTTGCAAACAATGACCATTGTGCCTCTAGCTGGAAGTCCTCTTCATGCAGACACAAGTTGAGAAAGTTATATTTGTTTTTGTATTGAGCAGCACTCCTGTCACGGAAATAGTGTATTTTCTTGACATGTGAAAAATTTTCTTTCAGAAATCTCACGACTATTCCATGAATTTTGTAAACCATGTTCACATCATGCTTCAGATCATTATATATGATACAGTGTGATGAAACAATCTTTTCCCCAACAGAGTTCTTACAGTAGACTACCAAAGAATGTACAGTACATGACTCAGAAGTCCAGTGGTAACCTTGGGCCTCATCTTGGATTGTAAAAGATTGGATTCAATCTTTTATTGTAATCGTACATGAACTCTTTCCTGGATGTTACATAGCTTGTAAGTATGATCAATTGTGGTATTTTGGAATGGTATCTCAAGGAGATGATGTTGTAAAGTTTCTTCACCCCCATGCTCCTTCCCCATCATTCTATAGGCCAAGACATGAAGATACATGTGCAGTACCAATTCCCCATATGCTGGCTGTTGTTGATCCACCAGGAACAAATACCACTTCTCAGACATCTGCATGATGTCAGTGCAGGAAAGAATCATACATTTGGATGGCAAAAGGTTCTAAGTTCAATGGACAAGATAATCCAACGTGTCAAAGTATACAACTTGTGTCACAAAGTAAATTTTTGTATATGTTGCATGCACATATATGGAAAGGTAAAAAATATACAGGGTGAGTCATAAGTCTCCATACAAATGGTGAAAACGATGACTAATGTTTGTTTTTCCTTTTCAGGCAGGTGAACCAATGAAAAAGAGATGCCACTAACGAAGGAAGAACGGATTGACATCATTCTGTTGGCTGGGAGTGGTACCACCCGTCAAGTAGCACGTACATGCAATGCAACACACAGAACGCAGATAACCCATGACACCGTGGCCAAAATTATCATGAAATTCAGAAGGACAGGTTCATTTGTTGCTGTCTTTGGTCTTCCAGGCCTGCTTTCGTTGGCGACGAACTTTGGCCAAAGTGTCATGGGTTATCTGCGTTCTATGGGTTGCATTGCATGTACGTGCTATATGACGGGTGGTACCACTCCCAGCCAACAGAATGATGTCAATCCGTTCTTCCTTCATTACTGGCATCTCTTTTTCATTGGTTCACCTGCCTGAAAAGGAAAAACAAACATTAGTCATCGTTTTCACCATTTGTATGGAGACTTATGACTCACCCTGTATATAGGCAATATATGGAATATTCAGTAATTTTTAAACCTGTGTTTTGGTCAGTCATATTTAAATATCTATATGGATAAATCATCAAACACCAAATGTTGAAGCAGGAGGGAATACCATAATAACTGATATTGTTCAATGATGATTTCATATTAATAAAATAATATAAATTATTATTATTATTATCATTATTGTCATCTTCATTGTTATTCTTTCTCAGGTAATGTTGACATATCATCAAACTGGTGCTTACAAAGAACACAACATTAAACAAAGATTTTTTTGAACCATACATATTTTGCTTATATATGGATAAATTATTTTATAAATAAGCAAGGAAATAATAAGACAACAATGCTCAAAGAATAAACAAAAGTATAGAATTTCGAGTTTGCTTCACTGATTAATTTATAACACATTATTTGATCGATTTTGAGTTAACCAAAATATTTTAATACTCCGGAAGCCATTTCATCCAAATATCAGACATAAGTATATTATATTTATAGAAGGAATAAAATAACCATAACTTTTATTGCTGGGTAAGTTAGAATACATATCCAGGTTAATTTTAAAAATACTTATGCTGGTATTAATTCATTCCCTTTTAATGATAATTGAAATTTTAGCAAGGCATGTTTTCGGCAACAAAATCCTGCTAATTTTTTTTTATTAATTTTTTGTTTTACTAAAATATTGATATCATGTGATGTCATATTTTTTTCTGAAATGCCTATTGTTTGGTTAATATTGTTATGAAATTTCAAAAGGATTGAATCATGTGTGAGCGAGATAGAATTTTTTTTGTAAAGCACTGCAGGTTTCAATGAAGGCTTCGGAAATGAAGGAAAACAAGACTTGGCTGAAAGTTTGAGAGGCCATAACTCTGAAACGAGATGAGTTAGAGGCGAAAAATTTTATGTGGTTTCTTACCACCATGGAAGGAATGTACCAAGTTTCAAAAAAATCTGAGATGGTGGGTTCCCTGGCCTGGTTGAACTGACGTGGAATGACCATATGAAGATTCAAAAATAAATGTTAAATTTTTTATTTCATTGTTTCGTATACATCTTGTCCTGGCAAATCTGAAAGGGACATTATGCTAAAAACACATTTATTCTTAAGGTGCTTATACTGAAGAATATTTATAGAAATTCTTTACATTTTCAACTTACCATATCGTGCATACAATTTTGGCTGAATACCACTGCACTCTCTCACCAGTATTGGGAAATTAGGATTGGCTTGCTTGAGGTCAACGTAGTATTTCTCAATGAAGTTCCTACAGAATAATAAGTATAATCACATTTTAAACAGCAATTCAATCACAAATTTCATCAATTACTTCCAATTTACATATTAATATATACTGGGTATCTGTTATAGGGATATTCCACGAAAAGTCGTCCAACTCCGTGCAAATAACAAAATGAATTAATATGGAAATTATTGTTTTTAATTCAAAGCACCTGGCATTGATTTAATACCAGCTGAGTTAATTAAATATGGTGGAAATTCATTAATATGTCAAATTCATAAATTAATTTGTTTAATATGGAATAAAGAAGAAATCCCTCAACAGTGGAAAGAATCCATAATTGTTCCTGTGTTTAAAAAAGGTGATAAAATGAACTGCAATAATTACCGTGGAATTTCTCTACTCTCAACAACATACAAAATATTGTCTAACATTCTTTTAACAAGACTAACCCCATATGCTAATGAAATTATAGGTGATTATCAATGTGGATTTAAACGTAACAGATCAACTACAGATCAAATTTTTCACATCAGACAGACACTTGAAAAGAAGTGGGAATATAATCAAAATGTCCATCAGCTATTCATTGATTTCAAAAAAGCATATGATTCGGTCAAAAGAGATAAATTATATAATATATTAGTAGAGTTTGGAATACCTAAGAAGCTTGTTAGTATGATAAAAATATGCACCAGTGAAACAGAAAGTAAAATTCGTGTGGGTAATAATATGTCTGACAAATTTATAATTCATGATGGGTTAAAACAAGGAGATGCATTATCTCCATTGCTCTTTAATTTTGCCTTAGAATATGCTGTTCGGAAGGTAAAAGAAACTAAAGAAGGACTAAAATTAAATGGTGTGACTCAGTTGTTAGCATATGCAGATGATGTAGACTTACTGGGGGATGATATAAATACGATTAAGAATAATGCTAAAATATTTTTCAAAACTGCTAAAGAGATAGGTTTGGAAGTTAACAAAGAGAAAACTAAATATATGCTTACAGGCCGAAACCAAGTGTTAGGTAATAATCAAAATCTAATTATTGATAACAACTCGTTTGAACCAGTTTCCAAATTCAAATACTTAGGAGTAATATTAACAAATGAAAATTATATTAAAGAGGAAATAAAAAGTAGGCTTAATTCAGGAAATGCATGTTACTTCTCTCTTCATAAACTTTTGTCTTCTCGTTTAATATCTAAGAAACTAAAAGTTAAAATATACAAAACAGTAATTTTGCCTGTAGTATTATACGGGTGTGAAACTTGGTCCCTTACATTAAAAGAGGAACATAAATTGAGAGTATTTGAAAATAAGATTCTTAGGAAAATCTTTGGACCTAAAAGGGATGAGGAGACAGGTGAGTGGAGAAGGTTACATAATTTAGAACTACATAATTTGTATTCATGTCCAGATATTATTAGAATAATTAAATCAAGAAGACTTAGGTGGGCAGGCCATGTGGCACGAATGGGAGAGGAAAGAGGAGTTTACAGGATTCTTGTTGGGAAACCAGATGGTAAGAGACCTGTAGGAAGGCCAAGACGAAGATGGAGGGACAACGTTGAGATGGACCTAAAGGAAATCGGTAGGGATGGAAAAGAGTATATAGATCTTGCTCAAGATAGGGACAGATGGAAGGCCTGTGTTGCTGCAGCCATGAACCTTCGGGTTTAAGAAGGCTAGAGAGTTAGTTAGTTAGAGTTGTTTTTAATTGCATTCAGGTTTAAATGCTTGTGAATGCATATAATTTGCACATTTCACCAATAAATGTTACTAGCATTTGCAGCCTATATGCTTCAATGCTTTTCATGCATCATACACTGCGACGCCAAAGGTCCCGGGTTTGAATCCCGCTCGGGCTTGGTTGTTTGTGAATGTCCATTCATCAATTTCATCACTCATCCCCATTAACCAAGAGGCACAAAACGCGAAGTAAAATGAACTAAATCAATCATGCATCATACTCATTCTTTTCTTTTTTTTTGTCATTTGTTAGCAGACACTACAAAGTACTTCATAATTCTATGATGTCAGTTCATTATGAATATTTTCATCCAATCTCATGCCTAGACCCTTAAGTTTTGTGTGTAAAATGTCACACACATAACGCTGGAATGCCTCTATGCTATTTTGTAAACAGGTTAATAATATAAAATGCAGAGTATATCAAAATATGCACAACCCTAACTTTAAATGCTTATAACATAAAAATTAGCGTTGCCTGAATTATGAAGTTTAATCCATTTTCCTTATATATCTCTTTTAACACTACCGGATGCCAATACATTCCCACACAGGAAATTCTAGAAATTAATTAATGGCTGAGGTTAAAGAGAACTTTTCTTCCCAGAATGTCTGATTCAGGAGAGAAGAGATAATAAGGGATTATCATCACCGAGTCTTAATTTACAGTTTTGTGATTGGTGCAGTGGTTTGCGATCAATGGGTGCCATGTGCAGGTTTTAATGGGTTTTGGGGTCGTGCTATTAAAGGCAAAGAGGAAAAGGTCACATTTTAGTGGGATTATAACCTTAGAAGCAAAGAAACATTAGCAGTCCTGAATTTTGACAGTACATGCAGGCAGGATAAATGTAACTAGCGAAGTACACAATAGCATGGAAAATCAATCATAAATCATGATAGTGCCAACAAATGGTACTTCCTGAAAGAACTCTTGGTTGCATGTGGGTACTCTGGTTTCACTTTCCTATACTCCATACTGATGATGCAGGAGATAACTTGTTCAGTGGCATAATCGAACGTAGTGTTGCCAGGCGCAACATAACTCAGAAAAATCGTTCCTAGTTTTCATGTTAAAGGGATCACAATTAGGATTTTACAACTTTTGAAATGTTCTGTAAAATTGCATTTCTTACCTCTATAAACATTTCTCTTATTAACATACTGTTAGGCAGAAGAAATGGATAAGCCCTCTACAGCAGTTAGAGCATGGCAAATGACAATTCACTTGTTGCACGTTATAAGGGAGTAATTAGCGGTTTTTTATGGTATGATGTATGACTTCATAGCATAATTGGCCAGCCTCGATGGAAGAGTGGTTAGCACACTGTGCTACAATGCTACAGGTCCCGGGTTCAAATACCAGCCTGGGCATTCTTTGTGTCCTCCTCCATCAATGTCATCATATCATCACTCATCCTCATGATTAGCCAAAAGTGGCAGAATTGCGAAGTAAAAGAAACAAAATCAATAAATCAATGACGTTATTGATTGACCTCAGCTATCCACCTGTGGCATGTGCAACAGAGGTGAAGATCGTAAGCAGGAAGCATGCTGACAAAGATGTCAGATTGCTCTAGCATCCTTAAAATTTACGAATTCTTCACAAGGGAGCCAGGTGTATATAATTGCAGGAGGAAGATTTATTGGTCCAGAACAAGAAATGTGTGAAGTGTTGCAGACAATATGGCAGGAATGTGACAATGGCTTTGAGAATATTGCAACGTACAGAGTGGTTTTGTTGAATTCCTTTTTAGGTGTTCAAAGTGTAATGGTGATTCTTCTCCTCTCTGAAAAATCTATTGAAAAAAAATAAAACTATCTCCGACACATATTTTTTTCAATAATATTCCTGTGGTATTGTGGAGTTTTCCTTCATCCCACCTGCAGTGTCATTAAGGTTAGTCAAAAAGGGGTTTGCCAGTTATTTCGCTAAATTTGAGATATTTGTCTTCGAAGTTACTTCAGTCACCTGACAGTTTCAAATTTGGAGTGGTTGGCCCTGATGTACAGATCGACGAGTAGGGCATGTGTTTGTGAGGAGGAAGTATCATAAAGGGAGCTTAGATACGAACAGGTGTTTTTGTTTTTTTTGGATTATTTGATAGCAACACAAATATGGGCTTACTTTCGTTTGCTGCCCATCGATCAGCCAAAACCCTCATCCCACTGATTGAAAAGTATATACTTCCAGGAACAGAAATCTGTACAGATGAATGGGCATCTTATTGGAAATGCTTCCCCTTACATGCACAAGATGGTTACGCAGAAGATACACTTCGGCAATCCAGTAACTCGACTTTGCACGAACCAGGTGGAAGGTTTTTGATTTATTTATTAATTTTTCTTTGCTTTTCTGTCACTTTATGCTATTCGCGAACATGAGGAAGAATGATGATATGATGAAAGTTATGAAGGGACCTCACAAAGAACACCCATGCCAGTTTGTGATTCAAACCTGGTACCCTTGGCATCATAGCAGGATGTGGTAACCACTTCTCCATGGAGGTCAGCAAGAAGATATTTGGTCAAATGCTAAACGATACTTCAGGTGGAGAGGGGTTATGAAGCATTTGTTGGAATATGTGGATAGACTAGTTTAAGGATCTACAGACTCTGATACATTCAGGAATATCCTTCAGCAGATCAATGAAAAATACCCTGCACGAGGTTAATGTCAGAAGTATGTGATTTGTCTGCTGCTTGACACAATTCACTCCTCCAACAACATTGCGGGAACTGCATATTTCCAAGGTTTGTATATAAATTAATTTAACCTTTTGGTGCCCAAGCGTCTCGAACGAGATACCCAAAAGTAACCCTCGAGGTACCAAGCGTCTCGATCGAGATGCTGTGTCAAGGTGGTAGTTTTTACATTATAACTTTTCTATTTTTGGCTAGAATTTCGATTTTATTTTTTTATATTGTTCCTAACACATGTACTTAACAGAAATGGTTTTTTGCAATTTTTTTTTGTCTTCATGAAAATGGAGGGGGAAAGGCGGGGAAAGGCGGGGAAAGGGACTTCTCTTTTGCGTCTCTTTTCAAGGTCAATTTTTTGCCGACAAAGAAAGACCGACTTTGTTGTTCTAAAGCAATGCTTTTCACTCCCTCCTGCTAAGTGCAGTCGAAGGAAGCTTGTTTATCAGTATCCGATGTCAAAATGAAAGTTTTCCGTGAGGGTGCAAGCAGGGGGAAGACTGGTTGTTGAATCTGCGTTGTGAGAATGGAATTTCGAAGCCCGCTGAAGGAAACCTTTGTTTTTTTTAGCACAAGTGTCCACAATTGGCAACAGGGGTTACCCAGCATTGTCTAAAAATAAAATTTCAAGCAGCTGCAAGAATTGGTGCTCATTTGTCACTACGTTCTAGCTTTTCGTCCGTGAATGTTGTGCGTAGGTGTCGTTTTGTGCCCAAGTGCGAGGACATTTTTTGGGTGGTGACAATTTTTTAAAATAATTTTTGGGGGTTTTCTCCCTTCCCCCTCCATATATACCCCAAATTTGCATTAATTTTGCATTTTGTGCATTTTGACATTTTTTTCGGGGTGGGGAGAAACCCCATTTTTTAAAAAAAAAAAGTATTTTCAGGGGATTTCCCCCCTTTCCCCCCCATATATACGCCGAATGTGCATAAATTATATATCGTCTAAATCTGTTATTCATTCTGCGTACAACGGTATATCTTTCATATCTCTAGGGCATTTAGTTTCTGAGCTATAGTCATTTCAAGGTACCGCTGCACTTTGAAGCTTGAATCAGTGGCGTGCCGACCAATCCTTTTGGGGGTACAACTCAAGTTACATTGGTCATATGATAATAATGCAAATATTTTTGTGTTCCTTACATGTCAGCGATCATTTCCATGTGCATGTCGACACTGCCATGTACTTTTTTCTTGGGAGGAGGGTGGGGAACCAAATTTTTTTTTCCGAAATTTTGGAATTTTGAGATTTAGCCCCCTCCCGCCCGCCACATATATGCCGAATTTGCAAAAATTTCATATAGTCTGAATCTCTGGTTCATTCCGCGTACAACGGTATATCACTCATCTCTCTAGGGCAATTAGCTTCCGATCTACACTCATTTAATTGAAACTCTGCATTTTGCTCAAAATCGGCTCGGTACCTAGAGGCTTACTTGTGAAAAAGGCCTTGGGCAGCAAAAGGTTAATGAAATTGTTGTTAGGTTAGGAGAGTTAGGGAGAATTTACACCAAAGCTACAATCAACAGGCGACACGTGTCTTGGGAACGTGCCAATTGGAAGCAAAGTTCCATACCGTAACAGCACGACAGGCTTCACAAGCCTGTGTTGATGTTTCTGCAGTGACTGGACAAAGTTGTTGTCAAGTTAAAACATTATTTGTAGATGCTTCTTGAAATAATTTGACAATCTCTCTATAATTTTATGTTAATGTATGAAGTACATTTTAATCTGATTGGTTTATACATGTAATTTGTTGTTTCAGTTTCAGACTTGATTGAACAATAATAATTACTATTACACTATTTGTCTTTTTCTTACATAGATTGTCTGTCTACGAAATGTGAAATGTTCCTTAAAACATGGATATACAGTATTGGCCAAATTATTGGACTCATTGTAAAAAACAAGCACATTTACTTGTTTTGAAAGTGTTCTAACTAAATATAATGATGATTATTATAACTTATTGTGAGATTATACAGTTTGTCTGCTTCGACATAATATTGTTTCCCACAATCCTTTCTTTGGCCCAAGTTCCTTTTGTTTTATTGCGATTTCATCATGCTACAAATGCAATTTTCACATGGATTGATTTCGATGTATGTCTGTTAACACATACTGTGGAGTTTTAGCGATTACTTAAGGTTTTGTTCAATATATGCTTTCGTGGTTAGGTTAGGCAGGTTAGGTTTGGTTCCCTTAGCATTAAAATAAAGTCCCTAAATGCATTATACTAAAGTTCCGATTCACTTCTACATTCATTCTCACGCTTCTACGATATTTACTGTCGCTTGTCGACGGAGAATATCTTGTCCATGAGAAGTGCGCAAGGTAATTTACAAGTCTTTTTTTCAATATAAACAACTTTTTTCAAGTCCAAACAGTACTCATTACTTTAAGGAAGGTTCAAATTTCGTGTGACAATGATTTCCAAAATTGTATGATAATTAGTCTTGGTATGATAACACAATATAGAGAATGTGTAACACAATATAGAGAATGTGTAACACAATATAAAGAATGTGTACAATTCCTTTTACACTCACTAAATATGCAGTCCTGGTAACATATCTAGTTCAGATGTGGAGGTCACGTGTAAAAATTGCACACTTACGTCTAAATATGTTGCAAACTTAAATTTTTCATTACCGCTATCATTCTCCATACATACATATAACGACCATGTTTGATGGAATGAACAAGTGACGTTTGGCATTTGTTGCACTGCCTACAGCATTGCCACACTATTCCTTCGTTACTTGCAGAGCATTAGTTGTTGCTTCGTTGAAGCATGGCATTGCAGACTTTGATTAGAGGTAGGTTTGGCAACGGTGTTAGAGCGTTCTTCTAGAAAAATGGCATTTTGCGGAGCGACGAAACTCGTGCTACAAAACTTATATTTCATGAAAATATGTGCTCATTGGGAAAAGATTTAACTGATATCTCCCATGAAACTATTTCCGGTAAGGTTAGGGTAAGAAAGTATCTTGATTTTCGTTAATATTTGGTAGATTAACTAATTTTGGCCTTCTGATCGGTACATCATGAACGGATAGCTGCATGAACCATGCACAGGTAGCCCCACAAACCATTCACGGATTTCCCCATGAACCATTTCTGGTAAGGTTAGGCAAGCTTAGTTCAAATTTTGTTCGTAAAACAATGAGAGTCAGCTTTAAAAGGGAAAAGATTTAACTGACATCCCCATGAAACTATTCCGGTAAGGTTAGGGTAAGAAAGTATCTTGAATTTCGTTAATATTTGGTAGATTAACTAATTTTGGCCTTCTTATCGGTACATCATGAATGGGTAGCTGCATGAACCATGCATGGGTAGCCCCACAAATCCTTCACGGATAGCCCCACGAACCATTTCCGGTAAGGTTAGGTTAGGCAAGCTTAGTTAAAATTTTGTTCGTAAAACAAAACGATTCAGCTTTAAAAAAAATCTTAACTTAAATCAGCTTTTTTCGCTATTTCCAGATGTGACCCCCAAATTTTAACACGAGATTCAGGATTAAAAGGCCAAATTTAGTTAGTATACCAAATATTAACAAAATTGGAGACATTCTCTATATTCTGCATTCGCTACTTAGTCTTTGTGCTAGGAGAAATCATAAAACAATCGGAACCATTACCCTTTCTTTTACTGTCCCCCATGGCAGCATGATTCTATGCAATTCACAAAAATGCCTGGAACAATACGTGCATTGTTTACTGTGTTATTTATGCTATTTTTTGGTAATAACAAAGGAAATAATATTAATTCTGGTTGTTGTAAGGGTGTTCTTTATTTGTATCTTTGTAGCAACGCGTAATTTCATAAACCACATGTTTGAAGTTGAGAAAAAAAAAAGAGTGAAAAGGAATTGTACACAAACAGTGATTAAAATGGGCTCAAAAAGAGCCAAAAGTGGTCATACAAAGTACTGACAGTACTTGCAGTGTGTATAACAATGCAATGTTTATCACAAAACATTAAATCTGTCAAATTTCTCTACATAAAGTGAGTTTGATATTTTCAACTAATGAGTCCAATACTGTACATAGCTACATTAATCGGACACACAACTCATTCCATCTGTCAGTATATTAAAAAAAACAGAGTGACATAGTAAGTTGCCAGATTTCAGAAACGATAACGCCAAGGATTACTGACGACTATGTAAAATTAATGGTACTACTTTACTATACCGGAGACACCTATCAATGATTTATTTCGCAATTTTTTACATTGCTAACGTACTATTCTGCATTGTGGAACATTTCTTTAAATGAAATAATGAATTTCTAACGATAATAATGTATATTTCTTACATTAACGAGTACTTACTGTTGCTCCTTATTTCCCACAAACCATCCACGGGTAGCCCCAAAAACCATTGACGTTAGCCCAAAAATTCACGATAGCCCCACGAAACATCACGGAGACGAGGTATGCCTACTAGGTTAGGTTCCATTAGCACTCCTTTCGTTCAATTTAGCATATACGGACAACATCGGAATTAAATTAATGAAGGGACACAAAGATCGGGACACGGACTAGGAAACTTAAACGGCAAGATAGTGAGCAAGATAGTGAGCTGAGTACTCAATGAAAACCGCCGCCAAAGCGGCCCTTCGTGTCGTCATGTTACAATACAACAAAAAGGAACCAGTTTATCGTAAAAACTAATTTTGCAGGTATCTTTGTAAAATTACTCAAATAAGCAAATATTAAGGACAGACGATTTTCTCACTAATTTTACCAGTAAACGTTTACAAACGTGACACACCTTACTCCTTCACTACCAGATGACTTCTGACATAAATGAATTCTAATTTCTCTTAACTTTGATCCGAACCTCAAAGCAACTTTACTTGCCATACTGGTGAATTTACTCAATGGGATCTCCCTTATCGCACAACACTTGAGCAATCTTTCGTTCTGACGTTAGATAAGATATACCTACGTTGTTAGGTTACGTTTGTGAGGTTTGGTTCTATTAGCATAAATACACTGAAAAAAGTTATTTATGCTAATAGAACTAAATCTTGCTAGCCTAACATAACAACGTAAGCATTTAGCCTCAAATTAAAATATATTTCCCGTGACGTCAGAACAAAATATTGCTCAAGTGTTGTGCGATAATGGAGACACCTCAAGGTATATCATAATCCCACAGATTAATCATTCATAAGACAAGAATTAAGGGTCCCCCTTATTGCACAACATTTCTGCAACCTTGAGTTCTGACGTCATCTGATACTACTTTATTTTTAAGCTAAATGCCCAAGATATTGAGTTACGCAAGTTAGGTTTCATTCTCTTAGCATAAATAATATATTTTAAGGGTGTTTATGCTAATTGAACCATACCTAACAGACAAAACGTAACAACGTACGTATTGTTAACCTGACGTCAGAACACAAGGTTGCAGAAGTGTTGTGCGATAAGAAGACCTATAAATCGAATTCACAGACTAGTGCCAGAGAGTGCAAAGCTACAAGAGTTTGGAACCGTGTCAAACGTCCCGTTATCTCCCGTTGCTTTCAAAGTCGTCCGAATCTACATGTCCCATTGACGAGCGGCTAGCGTCAGCTTTATCAACTTGCTATTGAAACTTATTTTCAGCTCAATTTAAGATGTAACTTAGTTCTTTTATGTGCATCCGGGTTGGCAACACTGCGCTCCTCGCACTTCACGAAAACTCTTCTGCTGTTCCATGCTTCTGCTGCTAAGCAAAGTTAACCGGTTTAAGTTGTTTTCAATGGTCGAAATATCTGCATAAGTTGAGAGGAAAGTACGTCTGTGTGCACTACATAAATGTTTGTTTCCCTTATTGACTTTAAATATTGTACACATAGTCATGTATATCTGTTAAATGAGTAAAACGAGAAGCATTTAAAAATTGCACTGTGAAGACATATTTGTCATCGAGAAACTTATTCCTCAAAAATTGAATAATAAGTTGTAGAAGATAAGACTGAACGAAAGAAAAATTAATTATTCATTAATTATATTAATAGTAACAGTGGTAACGAATGTCTTGACAATCTAACACAAGGTTAAAAATATCCCACTTGAATGCACAGGGTCTAATGAATCCTCTTGTGAATTCAAGTAAATTTAAGCCATACGGTAATTTTATATCTGAGAGTTGGCTGCAATCATCAGTTAATAATGCATAAATGGCATTAGAAAATGATTCTCTTATTAGGTTAGAGAGAACATGAAAAACTAGAGGTGGTGTGCGCATATACATAAAAGCAGGGGATAAAATCTACTAAAATTAATTTAGATACGACCCTACAGATGGTTTTGAATTAAAGGTCGTACAAATGACATTTAATGGCTCATAAATGTTACGTTACGGTACCTCTCCAAGGGCTTAGAGGTAACATTCTGGCCTTGTAATCAAGGGGTCCCCTGTTCAATACCTGGTAGAAGCACAGTGGATAGAATCCCACTTTAAACTGTAGGTCCAGTCCCGATTAGCTTATCTGTGTATAAAGTGGACTTTCAACAACAATTTAAAGAAACAAACCATTTGCGTTATGTCCGCCTGTCCATGACAATACTGAAAGTAAGGTACATTAAACAATAATTGTTAGAGACTTTAGAAAACATATAGATAATGGTAAAAGTTTATATTACCAGTAAGAGAAAAGAAATTCAAACACTATAATGATACAATAAACAAGAAATCAAATAATGCAAAGAATATGTGGACGTCTCTTAAAGCCATAGTCATAGTGCAAAGCACATGAGAGGCTACCATCAAGGCTCCAAGACCCAGATAAATAAAACATACTTTACAATTACGAGGAAATTAGTAGAAACCAGCCCATAAGAAAATGTCCCAAAGAAAATTCGAGTTACTGATAAAGTATTTAAGTTTACTGCAGTAACAAATAGTAAAAGCTATTAATAGCACAAAAGGAAAATCACATGAAATGATGGCTTAAGTGTAACTTTACTCAAAACCCCATGCTGCACAAATGTTATTACAAACCTAATAAACCCGAGGTTTTCAAACTTTTTGTATGGTAATTCCATGTCAAATCAACGAAGAAAAAATAAATTTTGGAATTTGATGTCGTGGATTTGACTGATTTTTGGTATACATGTTTCTTATCATTTCAAATATAGAAAATATTTTTTTCCTTGTTACCAGTTGTTGAGTTATTGAATTTTGAAAATTGACAAAATTGCCCAAAAACCACTCACCGCTGAAACTTTAAATACAATTTGCAAGACACCTGTTTCAACTACATTTTAAAACTTATGAAGAGGGCTTTCATTTGATATACAACATGCTTGGTTTGTTGCGAAAAACCAATTTTCAAAGGTTTTCCAAAATTTTACTTTATAATTTTCAAAATAAGAAATATTCAAAAATGTTATACATATTGGTACACATCTACTGAAGGTTCAGTCAAAATTTCAAGGTAGTATCTCTTTCGTATCATATGAAAAGTGAATTCCTTTCAACACCATGTGATGATTTACCATAAGTTAACATATTTTACATACCTAAGGACATTATAAATACAGAAGGATACATACCAAGAAACTGCTTGATACAGAAAGTCTTTCTTTGATAAAGTGTATGATGCTTGTGTCATCTCCTCTTGCTTCAGCTGATATGTTCTACCGGTGGCTGTTACAGAGTCCACTTTGCAAAGGACTGTGTGTCTTAGGATTTTAAGAACATCTGGTTGCCTTGGATAACTAAATGACTGTGCTGGACCACAGGGA
Organism: Lepisma saccharinum; assembly: GCF_977018435.1. Classification (NCBI taxonomy): domain Eukaryota; kingdom Metazoa; phylum Arthropoda; class Insecta; order Zygentoma; family Lepismatidae; genus Lepisma; species Lepisma saccharinum. The sequence continues at coordinate 43,449,427 of NC_139254.1, forward strand.
TGCAAGGAAGACAACTGCACTTCATATTCTACATCATCTTCCGAAAGTATACATCTCACCCACCAATTGGCAGCATACGCACACACTACAAAACCTGTGATGTGTTCAAAAGGGTACATTTTCAACATCTGCATTAACTTTAACACAATGTACCAAAGTTTCTTCAGATGCAGAAAACACTTTAGTATCCACTTTTTCTGTGCTTACTGGTATGAATGCATGAAACCTCTTGAGTCCCTGTTACAGATACAGCTTCACCAAACCGTGTCTGTAAGAGTTTCTCTTCTTCCAAATATTCGTCATTAGTCACATAAAAGAAAGTTATTGATGAAATGTTTTCCTTTCCCCACTCAAATAGCTGGAGTGGTGTGATGATTTGGTTTGAAAGAGGGTTCTGGAGAGTACCTTTGGCTGCCAGCCAATTTACTGTCCCTCCAACACCATCACACACTCCCTTACCATGTGCTGTTGCATAGAAATGCCACTCAGCTGCAATGCCATCGAAATCTCTATGGTGGTTGCACATATTTGCAAAGTTTTTGCGGTTCTTATGTTGCACTGTTGAACCATTAGAGAAGTAATATACTTTCTGTAAGTTTGGCAGACAATCAATTTTGAAATTAAGACATAACTCTTATGTTTTCATGATGAAAGTTGTGCGAATTACTCACAAATTTAATATAAATATATTAATAACTTACATTTTGCGAGTATCTAGGTAACTCCTGCGACGTTTCGGGATGCAACTGCTCCCTTCCTCAGGCTGCTCACGTTTAGATTATGTATAAATCATAACCACATCGAACTCTCCATAGGTACAGGATATAGTATTGGTAAAAGGTGTGTGGTTAAAAAAACAATAAAAATCTAAAACCCATTACAGGTGCACGTCAGACTACCATGCTGTTTCCCCGATTAGAAACTGCTCCTTGGAATGTTAAAACTTTAAAACTGAATAGCCAATACTCCAATGTTTCCTCGTAGAGTGCGAGGTCGGGCACTTCCCCTCTCTTTCTCCTCTATTTCCTCTCCATTCCCCCCCCACTCCTCCTCCATTCCAGTTCACGTCAAGTCCAGTGTGAATTCCTCTTCCATTTGAGCTTGGCGTGCTACTTTCGGGGTTACGTTAAATCCTATTTTTACGTATTCCTTCCCATCCCATTTCTTGAACATCTTCCCCCACATCTCATCTATATTCCCATCATCCCTGTTTAATTTATTCTCTCTTCCCTTACATATAGCCTATACGACCCTTCATATACATTCCTTCTTATAGGTTTTTCCTCTTCCCTAAGCACTTTCCATGTGGTGATTACATGGCTTTCATCAAGGATATGTTCGGAGAGCCCCATCTTGGGAACTCCTTCTCTTATATCCCTGTCGTGCTCTCCCAACTGAACATTCATGCTTCTTCTATTTGGCCCACATATTCCTTTCCGCATTGGCAAACTATTCCATACACACCCTTCATCCCTCTCTCGTTTATTTCTTCCTCTTTTCTATCTTTCTTATACCCCGTGAAATGCTTTTCAAAAGTTTTTGGAGCTCGCAACCCACACCTTACGCCATATCCTCTTACAAGTCTTTCGATTTTCTCCAATATTCCGGGAAAGTACGGAATGCCTATATATTTAAATTCCCCCTCTTCATCTCTAACTTCTTCTTCTTTTCCTTTACCGTCTTTCTTCTGTTCATTCCTTTCCAATTCTTTCCCATATTTGACCTTAGCTTTACTTAAATTCCCCTTTAGCTTCTCCTCTCTGTATTCGTTCCTCTTTCCAATTCTCATTATCCATTCAATTTCTTTACACAAATAAGCTTGGTTGTTACATAATCTGTGAGCCCGCAGGAAGAAGTTTTGAAATACGTTATTCTTTGTTCTGTTAGCATGGGCCAATTCTTTGTTGATATATAGATCTCCCGATAATGCCTTATGATAAAATCTTGTCTCTTGAGGTTCATAAACTGATTTGAAAAATCTTGAACAAATTCCTCTTTAGTAATTGTCTCAAAAGAACAGCGATCCACTGATATCCATTGTGTGTAGGTTATATTTTCAATCATCTCTTCCTCAAGGCTTTTTAGCAAGGCTTCCTTGAAATCAATTATGCTGGGACAGGAATGACACTCATCTAGAAAACACTTCTGTTGTTGTATGTACCCTACACATTATTATTAAAAGACAATCTTGTTATGTTTTTAGTGGATTTTCATGTCCTGGGAGAGTTATTTTATTTAAGTGAGCTCCAACTATCATTAGTTTTAACATTTTGATGAGTGATACAAACACATACACTGTGAGTACCTCTGCCTCCTACTATTATGCAACTCATTGGTCTTAATTCTACAAATTTTGAAAACACAATCTTAAGTAGATCAAAAACTATTTGACATAGATAGCTCAAATTGGTGTCATTCTCTTCAGCTTTTAATGAGCTTAAATTTGAACATGACTGTTGTGACTTGAATATTGCTTATGTATTTATAATGTGGTTAGGTATGTAAAATATGTTAACTTAAATCATTGCATGGTCTTGAAAGGAATTCACTTTTCATATGATACCAAAGAGATACCAACTTGAAATTTTGACTGAATCTACAGTAGTTGTGTACCAATATGTGTAAAATTTTGGAAAATTTCTTTTTTTGAAAATTGTAAAATAAAATTTTGAAAAACCTTTCAATTTCTTTTTTCACAAAAAACCAAGCATGTTGTATATCAAATGAAAGCCATCTTCATAAGCTTTAAAATGAGACCATGCCCAGACCTGTAGTTGAAACAGGTCTCTTGCAAATTGTATTTAAAGTTTCAGCGGTGAGTGATTTTTGGGCAATATCCATGACATCAAAGGTTTATGCACCGGTTGATTTGACATGGAATTTCCCTGCTGTCAGGTTCCCCTCAGGTACCAAAATCAGCACACGCCTTCCCTCAATAATAATGGATAAATGCATGTGACCATGAAAGATCAACACAAAATCTCTTCATGTGTTTATTTCATGTTGGTACACATACAAGTAATGAAAATATAATGTGTGATTAATACAGGCGATTTACATTTTTTTTAACATTTATAAGCTGGTGTCAACTCACTGAGCGATCCCATCAATATGCTGCTTTTCTTCTGCTGTGGTAAAATTTGGTGGAGGATCTGCATTGAATGGATCCATGATCCAGTTGAGCTGTGTGTCCTGTGGAAGTGAGGATGAAGTTGTGTCAAGTGTTCCACAAACACAGATTTGATTTCATCATTTATAACTGTAATCCTATTTCATCTAACAGCATGCTCAATGTAAGAAAGCAGTCACCATTCTTCAATCTTGCTTTTTCAAACAACAACTTCCTTTTGAAGGCTGATACTTTGTTTGATAGATGCAAAATGTAAGTATCATTCCCTTGTAGATATATTTTGGGACCATTTTCTGTGTATTCTTGCGCAAGGTGCGAGTGCTGTTCCTTTCTTGGTTTAAAATACACAGGAAATGACATTGCTGAGGGACAACCAAGATGAGTTGAAGTAATTCAGAAGATATTGATATATTTTTTATGAATACATAAAAAAAAAAGATTCAGAAGTTCTCACACCTCCCCAGTTAGACACGCCACACAGTTTGAATACCATTGTAATAAACAATTCACCTGATTGGTTGGTTGATTTGGTGTTTTAAGTCCACTTTATGCACAGTAAGGCTAATTGGGACTGGACCTACAGTTTAAAGTGGGATCCAAACCACTTGTGCCTCCACCGGGTATCGAACCCGGGACCCCTTGATTACAAGGCGACGACCCTACGACTGGGCAGGCCCATAGCCAGAATTGATCTCCAGGGGGAGCTCACGGGTTATCAGGTGGGCTCACAGCTTATCGGGGGAACTTTGAAAATCAAGTCCAGTTTTCAAAAGTTTAACAGTATTAAATGAAGGTAAATTTAGAAATATCATGCAAATAGTACAGTTTTTTCTATATCTTCTAAAACACCTATTGAAGTGTTAATTGACTGCTACTCACACCATCGCTTAATACACACACTATTTTTGATGAGATGATTGATTGATTTGGTGTTTTAAGTCCACTTTATGCACAGTAAGGCTAATCGGGAGTGGACATACAGTTTAAAGTGGGATCCGAACCACTGTGCCATCTGCCTCCACCGGGTATCGAACCTGGGACCCCTTGATTACAAGGCGACGAGGCTACTGCTGCGCCATCGGGGAGGCCCACTATTTTTGATGATACAGGTATTTAAATCATACAAGTAGAAATGTACAATATTCACTTCAATCATAGTGCCTACCGTACCCCGGCCGAAGCAATGAAACTTCTCTTCTTTCCCAAAACTATGGATCTGTTGGTATTTGACGCAGCTGTGGAAGGAATGTGGATGATGACGTTAAAAGTCACAGATATTTGTCAAACGAGAGGCTGCAATAGGGGCAGGGAAGATACAGATAAAAAAGTCTTCTATGAAAGGACTTTCTAAAGTCTAGAAACACGTGCCGGTACTTAGATTTCTGCTCACAAACAAGATGAACAAATGTAATACCTGCTGTTCATGTTCTGTGAATTTATCCCTCGCGAACTTGTGAAGAAAATAATATATGCTGTCTACATTTCACTCTTCACCTCAAAGAAATTAGAATACAAAATAGTTTTACCTAATGTCAAGCGGGCTGGCGGCCCTACCAGTGGGGGCTGAGCCCCCCCTGGCCCCTGCCTGGCTACAGGCCTGCCACTGGGCCATTAGGTAGGCCACACTTCACCTGAATCTGGTGTCTTCCCACAACCCTGGAAGACCACAACAGTTACTCCAGTCCTCAAGTAACCACCACCGTTGGGGCAACGTCAGTTTTTACGTGGGAAAGGTTGGCTTCACGTTGGTTGGCAAATTGATGATGGGCCAACGGTGGTTGGCAAAGTTTGTCCAACCATGGAAAAGTGAGTCAAAATCAGTTTTAGAAACAATTTTTTAGTGCTAAGACAATTTTCAGGAGAATGCTGAAAATTATAGTGTAAAATAAGTGACATGTAACAGTGTTTCTTTTCGAATATTTCAGTCACAGTACATACTTAAAATATAATATATTTTTAATGAAAGTAGAAGTTTTTTTAACTAGCAGTCAATCACCAGTCCTTTGTCAGCCGCCATGGATGAAAAATGTGTTGGTAATTGCATACTGTTCGTCTCTTTTGCTGTAGTAGAACAAGAACATTCTTACAGGTATTATTGTGAAGGTGGTTAAGCAATGTTATTTGCAGACTAAATTCCATGAAAATTGAAAAACTACGTAAGTAAACTCTAGAAGGTTTTTGTGCTACCACTTGAAGGTAGGCTGCCTTGAAAACAATGATACCATTTGACTGAGAAAGTGCTGTGTATTTTTTTTTTTTTCATAAATACGATAACTTTAACCCCCCAGGGCAAAGGCGGTCAGCGACGTGATGCTGATCACATCACCCCCACTCATGACCGGATCAAGAAAGTGTGGGGCGTTACCCCCACACCCCTATATGCCTTCATGGCATGGTGCTATGCACAGGGGAGCACTTTACTTTTTTACTTTACGATAACTTTAACTATTGTTTACATTTGGCGTCACAATAAATTATGTATATATCAGAAAACAAACCTATCCATTCATTAGTTTTCAGTACATTGGGCCAATGTAAAACCACATGTTGGACAACGTGAAACCATGCATTGGCCCAACGTAAAGTACACACATTGGCCCAACGTTGGAACCACCTGGGTCAGTATCCCAAAGTGCATAAACAACCTACGGCTTTTAAGTGTATTATCTACATTCTCTAATGTCGTAGAATATATTGTAATGATTCATTCACTTCAGTCAGTGTTTAGAGAATCCAAAAGCGCTATAGCTGCATTTATTATGATGATTTTCTCAAATCTGTGACAAGGGTCAGTTGTAAAATGGACTTAAACAAGATTTTTTTCCTGCGGGGGTAAGCAAGATATTTCTTTCAGGTGGGGGGGGGGGGGTCAAAGGAAGAATATTTTCCCCCAATGTCTTTTTAATAATTAACATATTACTGTGACTGAAACGAAATTATATGTGTGAAATATATAATTTTTGGTTGACATCTCATTTTCGAGGTGGACGCCGGCCCCCATGGCAGAGTGGTTAGCACATTGCGCTACAATGC